>NC_133226.1:10930667-11638667 GCF_040436345.1 Pagrus major
TTTGTACCAGAACGAAGTTCTGTTTTAATTTGTTTTATACCGTTAAGTATCGTAACCCGCTTTTGAAGAAGTAAACTTAATTTAGATTACCTTGCATTAACTAACAACGGAAAACACGCCTGATCAACGTATCCTCCTCAGTTATTTTATTCAAGAAGTTAAATCTAGTTTACAAAGTCAGAGCCTGAAAACCACTCGAAGAAACGAAGAAGAACATCTTTATCACAATCATCATCACGACACAGCAACTTGCTGTGTCCGAGACCGTGCAAGCGGTTTCCAACGAAAGACAGACTCTGTGACAAGCCCCCAGCGCTCGCTAGCGGTATCATCCCGCTGGGCATTGAGCCAAGATCTGCACCGGATCGGTACGGGACCAGCTGCCCTCTTCCTAAGACAAAGGACCGAGGTGCCCAACCGACTGACACCGGACGAGCTGACCCCCGGCCATCGGACCGCCAGCTAGAGTCGCAAATCACCCGAGGGAATCCGCTGCCGCGGCCCCGCAACTCGGCTGAGAAAGTAGGCTCTCCATCACTCACAACAGCTGGATTCACACATGATACATGAGATGGTATATGGCTCTGGTTCTGATCTTTTAGCTTAAGAGAAATTCGGTTAGGGTCTCGTTAGTATTAAAAATTACTACCGTAATATTTAAATGCTTCAACCTAACCCATGATCTCACCATCAGCCAATATTCCACTAATAACCCATTACTTAGTTATTTCACATTTCCTGTTACCTGTGTTATTCATTTAAATTGCCATTTCATTTATTTAACCTGAATTATTTAGTCAATAAACATATTTAACCGCATTTCGTTGTCTGTGCAGGTTTGTTTTTAATGTGGAGAACCGATGGATATGTGTAGAATCTCACTGCTTCATATATGAGATGAATAAATTGATCTGAAATTGATTAAAATTGATACAAGTTAAACTTGTCCAGTCGAATTTGATTAATTACCTCCGGATTATTCAAATAGACAAAATAACGGAGGTGGTGCCCCATTAACGAGTGTTTATTATTAGTGTATCTCCTACATATTATTATGGTGCCGTCCGTGCGAGGCCACCTAAAACCACAGTTCTCTGCATTAAATTGATTCCTACAGACAAACATCGGTTTTAATAATCAAAAACACAAAGCTGTTTTAATGTTGTTTAGCTGTCCACCGAGTGATTAGTGCGATACTTAACCTTATATTCTCTACTGCATATACCTTGAATTGTGTGTGAGCATAAAACTTCGCTGAGATTTGATTTCGCTGCTTAATATGAAATTAATGTGTATGGATGCTGCGTTGTAACCAGATCTGTGTGTGATAAAGAGCGTTCAACATCGCTGCATGTTGGAAATTAATTAATAGATGCTGCGTTGTACCAGACCTATGATTTAAAGAGTTGTTAAACGCCGCCGTGCGTTAATGCTTCATGTACAGATTCTGCGCTGTAATTACCAGATCTGTGAGTTAAAATTGTTCAGCGCCGCCGTGCGTTAATGTTTCGTGAACAGATCCTGCGTTGTACCAGGTCTGTGATTTATTTGCATGCATAAGTGTCGCTGCACACTTCTTAAAGTAACCGGTTTGATGAATCATAAGCTGTTGCGCTGTGCCAAAGCTTAGAGATTCAGCTGAGATAAAGTCTATATCTACCGCGATGTTCCGGAGATATTTGCAACTTGCTCAGACCCTCGTGTGTTCTGATTTAGATTAGCTACCTAAACAGAAAACAGCTGTGCAAACAGTGAGAGGTTTATTTGATCTACCCCGTGTAGTATCAAGATTGGTTGCTATGGCAACAATCTCGT
Source organism: Pagrus major (assembly GCF_040436345.1). Lineage (NCBI taxonomy): Eukaryota > Metazoa > Chordata > Actinopteri > Spariformes > Sparidae > Pagrus > Pagrus major. The sequence continues at coordinate 10,932,483 of NC_133226.1, forward strand.
TCAGAAGACAGTATATTTGACTGTGTAAAGGAGGACAGGAAACCTCTATCAGTTGAAATTGTGAAAACACAAGTAAATGAATGCAATGCTAGTTGCTGGTTGAATGTTTTCTGAAGTGCTGAAAAACTTGTTGGTGCTAAAATTAAAGTGGCAGGATTCACTGCGTGTGACCAGTGAACTCAACTGCTGTAACTTTGTCTGCTGAGAAGTTAACCCTCCAGAGTCAAACCGTCACTGACCCAAGCCTTGAAAAACAAGGGGGGTATATCAGTGGGCGGAGCTAAAAGTCCCTCCTCTAGACTCTTCTTCGTGTAGCCTTGTTAAAATTAAATTCTGCGATAGCGCCCCTGGTGGCCGACTCTGTTAAACCTCCAAAGTTGCGATAGCGCCCTCTGTAGGACGATTCGGTAAAAAGATTTTATTTGGTGATAGCTTCTTCTAATGACCAACTCTGTGAATATTAAATTTGTAACAACACCCCTGGTGGCTGATTCTGTTAACAACAAATACATTTGAATAGCATATTCTGCTGGCTAACTTGATTAATTGAATTTTGTCTTTCAGCTTTAAGAGGCTGAAATCCCACACAGGTACTTGCTAAATTGTAATATTGGTAAACTGTGATACTGCAATAACTACTACAGTGAATTAATGTGTCTCATTGTTCAGGTAAATCGAATAATTAAGTTGTAAATTACGAATTTGACAACTTTAACCAGATTTGACAACTTTATTCCAAATTCAATTGAAATTTTTGTTGTATTACTTGGAATTTGATCTTGATATATGCTACACGCATGCAAGTCAAAGAATTAAGCTGTTAACTACACATCCAAGTACTTTTAATCGAAAGCCACATTTAGATCAGATACTTTAGTCATTGTTGTTAACACATTAGCTGTCAAATCCTTTGAAATCCAAAACGTCTGCTGTTTTTGAGCTTCACAAATTGAGTTAATTAACCAAGCAAACCCCACCTTTTATTGAAAACAATTAGAATTTAAAAAGCTCAAATAAAATAAATAAATAAACAAAGTAAATAGAATTTTGAATTGAATTTCTTTTCTTCTAAAAACAATGGCAGGGCCCGGTGATTCTGACACCGTGAGCCTAGTGAATCCCTTAGACAATCTAGATTCAGTAATACTGGATCTCACCACAGAGTTGCTACCAGATTATGCAGATAAAATCCAGAAGACCGACCCTAGTGAGCTACATGAAATAATGTCCGCGTTAGTACGCCAGTCCCTGACTGAAGAAATGAAAGGAAAAGACAGAGAGAAAATGTTAGGGAAGATGATTATCGTGATGTCTGCACAACAAAAACGCAGAGATCAACTGCTAGAGAACGCTTTAGCTGAAATAACCCCTAAAAAGCAACATGAGAAAACTAAAGAGTCCTTAACTAAAGCAGAAGACCGCATTAACCGACTTGAGTCTCAGGTTAAAGCACAAAAAGAGGAACAGGCTGAAATGCAGGAAGGAAACTCAGAGCTCAAACAAGTCCTTCACGCCCAAGGGCCAGAGCTAGATAAAACAGAATATGAACTTGGAGAAGTAACTAAACATCTTGAAGATGCTAACAAAGACCTTGGAAAAGCAACCAAGGAAAATAAGGAGCTAAAAATTAAGCTCAAAGTTTGGGACAGGGCCAGAGAAAGGGAAAGGAAATGTCTACATGACATGCAACAGGCACTAAAAGAAGCCAGGGACCAAGTTAACGAATCCCATCTTGAACAGATGGAACAAGAGGCAGAGCTCAAAGAGGTTAAAAGGGAATTAAAGCACTCCTTTGAGTATAGTTCATTCCCAAAAGCGCCTGCAGGTGTAAACTCTCATGAGGAAAACAAAGAGAGCAGATTCCACAGGAACGCTCAATTAGACATGTCCCCGCCACGATCTATGTCACCCATAGATCCTGTTGTCCAGTCTCGGACTGACAGGGACCTGCGTGACCGAGATAAAAGGTCTCCCTCCTCTCAGCCTCTCCCTCCTCCAAGCGCGCAATATTCGCGAGGCCCCTCCGACAGGGACCTAGATAAAATGGCTCGAAACATAACCCATTTCGAACCCAAACCTGGTGCCTTTAATGAAACTCACAGGCAATTCGACCCTGAATTTTTTCCCAACCCTCCCACCCAAATGATCGGCGTTGCCGCTCAAGCTCAGGCAGAAGCCAATGCTCCTGTCAACTCTTCAGCACCGAGACGCTCCGGTCCTGACTTGAAATACTTGCATGATGCACGCACTGCCTTGCGCATTGTCGAGGGCCTCCTTGTACATGTCTCCGACGCTCTCACTTCACCTGCATTCGTGGTGCCTCAGAGCCACAGGGGGGTGATGCTAATGCAGGCCCATAACTCTCCATGCGCAGGACATAGAAAAGCCAAAGCAACATACCAGGCACTCCAACAAGTAGCCTATTGGCCACACATGCAGGAAGATGTAGCAAGCTACATCAAAGACTGCTCAATTTGCTGTCAGGCCCAACTGTCAAACCTGCTTCACAGAGCTCCCTTCCCACGAAGGGGCCACAGAGCCTACTATGACCAAAAAGTGTCCCATGACAAAGTCAAAGTGGGGGACAAGATTTGGTACTACACCTCTGCTCCCCTGACTAGAAAGGCCAACCAAAACACCAGAAGGCTTGCCCGCAAGCTTCTGCCCCAAAAGATCAAAGTAAACAAAGGCCAGAAAGAGCAGACGCTTAAGTGGATCCATCGCAACCAGATGAAACCACACAAAAACCCCATGGGACTTGACAGGGATGCAAACTTCTCTGATAGGTCATAAATAAGGATAAAACCTTTAAAGCACCTAAAAGTGCCAATCGCGAGAAGAATTTTTTTTTTCAACAAAGGTCACTGTTGTTCGCGTCATTTACAAAGTTGAATTGAGAAATAGGCTTTGTAAATTTACCTGCTAATTTAAACTGCTTAACTAAATACAGTCCTTTGATTTAACCAAAACTAATTGATTCAAAGTGGGGGTTAATCTAACACGTTTGCCCTTTGGTCCAAAGTGTATAATAAATTGAAAAGTAGAATTAAAACCAAACTCTGAGATTGTTCGCAAGGAACATCCCAGACTGTTGATCACCAGCTGTCGTCTACACACAAAGAAAGTGTTTATCAGAATGACAGACTCGACTTACAGGTTGCAGCAGTTGCAGAAGTTCACTGTCACTCAATCAGAACTGAGTAATTTAGTTGCAGACCTAAACAATTAATTGGTGAATCCTTGATAAAGCTATCAGCTATAAAGCTTGTAAGAATATTTTGTTGGTTTAAATCTTGGACTCTCTACAGTTCATGCTGTAAGTTTATTCACAGTAAAATCGCCATGAATGTGAATTACATGCTGAAATCCCAGACATCAGAGCGCAGATCAACCAACAACAGCAGGTGCTACAAACATAAGCCAATCATTGTAGAGCATCATTTTGGTGGTCAAAACCCACAGTGAAGCTCTGAATAAAACTCTCCTTGCTATAATCAGAATTAGAATCAGAAATACTTTAGTGATCCCTGAAGGGATATTGCTTGTGTTACAGCTGCTCCCATTCAGTCTTAGAAAATAAGCAGAAATGTACATCTATATGAACAGTGTAATAAATATTTACGTGAGTAATCATTCTCCTTTCAGTCATGTCAGTTGATTATGCTCACACACAACCTGTCAGTTCGTTATGGCAGACACGCTGAGAGACATTGGATCCTCAGTGAACAGCTCAGCCATAAATAAGATTCTTCTGCATCTTATCCCACTGTTTCTGGTGAAGTAAATTTTATCCACCATTACCAGAGAACGTTATCCTATACATTGAAAATTTAGCTCCATCATTTGGACACAAACCAATATGAAATCAAGAAATCTAAATTTTTCGACAAACACACACTTGAGTTAGAGCAAAACACTCTTACTCAAGTGCAGTGATCAGTTATTGATAGCGACTCTCACAGTTAGTTGATAACAGTTACTATTGACAGTTCTATAACAGGCTCCTTAATTCTATAAGATTAAGAGTAGAACTTTCCACTAACCAAGTTAGTATTATCAGTACTGTTTTCCCTTATTTTTTTCTTTACTATATGATTAGACCTTAGCACATGCCAAAGTCAGACACCATCTCTGATCATAAAGTGTGCCACCTGTGCTCCTCGACGATGGACATCATGACTTCATCGATCCAAAGTTCCCGCTACTACGGTCATTCAGATCGAAGTGGGGGATATGTAGGAACCTCTGTCCATCGCCTCTGCATTATATTGAGGCCTGTTGTTTCTTGTTAACCCTTTCATCTGGATGAAGACGATTTACAGGCTACAGGGGTGCCATCTTATCTCCTGGCAGAGAGGATAGTGTTTCCTGGACCATAAAGACTTCAAATGAGGACAGTTTTAATTAATTTACAACTAAACTCCCATTTCTGAACTCTCTTTTCCCTTTGACCAGAACCTCCTCACACAGGTCATGAAGTTACCTGTGTCAGTTCACCAGGAGGGACGAACGAATGTCTTCAGAATGTGTTAATACAATGTCTTTACATTTGCAGATTAAGTAACACGCCTGATCACTTTCTACTTATTTCTCTCTCTGTCTCTATGACTTCTGATCCACAAACATTCACAGAGTGGACATCGGACACCTTCTGACGTGTTTTTCTATGCTGTTACTCTGTCTTCTTTTAAATTTATGACCCATCTGGATGCTATCTGCTCGCATTCCAAACCAAATGGTCTCTGTATTCTTCCAGATTTCAGACCATTTCTAATTAACCATTAAGTCAGTATCTCACAATCTTATTTCTTACATATTAAGAAACAGTAAGAGAAGCTCATAAAATTGATCTTTCTCCCGTTTCTCTACGATTAAGATTGACTGAAATCAAATTTTAATGTTTAATCTGTACTGTGTTCGGTGGAACCACAGCACCTCCTGATGGTGAGTCCTGATACAGTTGGACGAGAAATATTCTGTTTAATATGTTCATGGTTATAACCAGTAAATGACTCTGATATGTCTTTGTTTTAACAAGTATTAAGCTGAATATGTATAATTAATGTTTAATCACGTCATAATCCTTGTCATGATAGACAAAGTACATCTATTGAGCCATGGTGAGAAACTGAGAAGGTGAAGCACGGTTTAGTTCAGTGAGTTTCTGTGAATCTTAACACCTCCACTAAATCTTGGAGATAAAAGCCGGTAAGCCCCGCCTAGACACGCCTCGATTTGCAAGTAATAAAAACGGAGAGATCACGTCTCTCGGTTCAGAGTTTTTGGTTTAGTTTTAGTTTTTGTTTAGTTTTGTTTACAGGTTTAGTTTTAGTTTTGTTTTTGTTTCGTTTTTAAAAGTTTTGTTTAAGTTTTTCTTTTGTAACTTATTTTGAAGCTCTTTACTTTACTTTGAAACACGCTCCAAGACAGCGATCTCAACAGAAGTGCTCACGCGTTGATTTTTCTCATTTTATATTTTTCGCAGTATTGATTAGCTTCTTTTATTAAGTTTGTACCAGAACGAAGTTCTGTTTTAATTTGTTTTATACCGTTAAGTATCGTAACCCGCTTTTGAAGAAGTAAACTTAATTTAGATTACCTTGCATTAACTAACAACGGAAAACACGCCTGATCAACGTATCCTCCTCAGTTATTTTATTCAAGAAGTTAAATCTAGTTTACAAAGTCAGAGCCTGAAAACCACTCGAAGAAACGAAGAAGAACATCTTTATCACAATCATCATCACGACACAGCAACTTGCTGTGTCCGAGACCGTGCAAGCGGTTTCCAACGAAAGACAGACTCTGTGACAAGCCCCCAGCGCTCGCTAGCGGTATCATCCCGCTGGGCATTGAGCCAAGATCTGCACCGGATCGGTACGGGACCAGCTGCCCTCTTCCTAAGACAAAGGACCGAGGTGCCCAACCGACTGACACCGGACGAGCTGACCCCCGGCCATCGGACCGCCAGCTAGAGTCGCAAATCACCCGAGGGAATCCGCTGCCGCGGCCCCGCAACTCGGCTGAGAAAGTAGGCTCTCCATCACTCACAACAGCTGGATTCACACATGATACATGAGATGGTATATGGCTCTGGTTCTGATCTTTTAGCTTAAGAGAAATTCGGTTAGGGTCTCGTTAGTATTAAAAATTACTACCGTAATATTTAAATGCTTCAACCTAACCCATGATCTCACCATCAGCCAATATTCCACTAATAACCCATTACTTAGTTATTTCACATTTCCTGTTACCTGTGTTATTCATTTAAATTGCCATTTCATTTATTTAACCTGAATTATTTAGTCAATAAACATATTTAACCGCATTTCGTTGTCTGTGCAGGTTTGTTTTTAATGTGGAGAACCGATGGATATGTGTAGAATCTCACTGCTTCATATATGAGATGAATAAATTGATCTGAAATTGATTAAAATTGATACAAGTTAAACTTGTCCAGTCGAATTTGATTAATTACCTCCGGATTATTCAAATAGACAAAATAACGGAGGTGGTGCCCCATTAACGAGTGTTTATTATTAGTGTATCTCCTACAACAGTTTAAACTGTTTACATTTTTTCAGATAGCTCTTAAAGTTAAGACGACAAAATGCTCGCTAATAGCCTGATAATCAGACTGAATTGCCAGCATTTTGTTTTCACTTCATTATTCACGAACACTGTGGTCCTGTTTGCCATTTACTCTCTGGAAGTGTTGTTTTTTGTTGTTTTTTTGTTTGTTTTTTTAAACCCAGGCCAATCAGTAGTGACTAATGTTTCCATTTAATCAACAACATTGCCAGTTCTGTCAGAAGCTGTGGAAGTGATTGCTCGGAGCAGTTAACTCTGATCAAAGCAATACATCAATTTCAGAGTTGCTATATCTGTAAGTCACTTTATAACCTGCACAGCTGCGGCAATCTCATCCCATGCTTGTTGCTTTTTTTGTTAGGAACTGGTGCGGTGCCCGTTTAAAACAAGCGGTTCAAAAATACAACATGATGCATCATTATTCATTCATCTATTCAGCATTACATTCGAATTAAAGCTCCACCTTGGACAGATATTTGCCTGGGGCCACACTTCAATAATCTGCTCCTGCATGCAGGAAAGTTAGAAAGTAGCCAAAGCAGCCGTCTGGTCATAAACATTCAGTTTGGACAGCTGTACAGTACATAAATATTGTTTAAAATACATTTTAGGTGACAAATGCAGTATAGCAAGGCTAAACAAAATCTTGGTTCATGTTTGATCAGAACTGGCTAATTTTACAATGTGATCTAAGTATGGTGAGCAGTTTGTAAACGTCTGTAGAGTTGTTAAAGTGAACTGCTTACAGTTAGCGAAGTAATTAATTTCAAATTAGTCTTATTAGTCGCTTACGTTGACATAAACAACTCATTTATAGAATAGAGCAGAGGTGTAAGGCATTAGTGTTGCATGATAGTGTAGCAAACCTACATAATTGGAATACCAATTGTAATACGAGTACACATAATCAGCCATCAGTGCGCTTAGTAACAGACCGAGCGTATGTATCTGAATCACTGAAAAAAATCCTCAAAAATGTTCAGCAGTCTGAAACAAAGCAAGCTCAGATAAAATTGAAAATGTCGAAGACCATGATAAAAAATAAACATTCACATTCATTTTTTGCAATTCTGACATTACATTTTTAAAGAATGCCCCAAATGCTCAAGTTTTGTGTGCTTTTTTCTATTTTAATATTCAATATACAAATAAATGAGATGTGACAGCGCATTGACATTTATGATATGCTGAACCCTGAGGTGAACATCCAAAGTTTGTCCACATGCCAAAACATGTCAGAGGATAGGAAATCTATGATTCTGTGGGGTTTTAGACTCTGAGTGGTGGCAGAGAGGTGGATGACAGATAACTAGTTGGGCAAGGCAGTTGTCTGGAACGGAGTTTGGTTATCGATTCTTGATGCTCTACAGTAATGGCTTTGCTGTCTCTATTTAACCTTCTGGTCTCGTGATAGACATACACACATAAGAGTAAAAGTGCAGACAGAGACCCTCTGCCTCTTACACACACATAGCCACAGACAGAAACAAATTATTTCTGTCTCGGATGTTCTGAAGAAGTGATCAGGATCCCATCTCACTCCACCCGGGTTCCCATTGGGCTTTCTAATCGCTTGATAAGGGTTCTAACATGATTTCCTTCGCAGCGAACTCCAGCTCTGATTGGTTAGAGGGTCCTGGAGGGCACACTGGAACGTGGGAGGTCAGAGGTGTCATCATTATAAGAAACAACGAGGGAAGGGAGAGAGAGAGATGGTGCCAATTCACACATACAGCCACAGAGACTGGAGACAGATGGCTCTCATGGGATCATATTACACAGAGGGCTGAGCCGAAGCAGTGTGTGTAGCTGCAGGAGAGACATCCATGACTGATCAGACAAATGATGGTTGTTCCTCTTTGTGTTTGAGTGTCTTAATGTATGTATCAATTAATGTGTAAGGACGATTTTGAGTTTTAGGACTTTATGTTAGGGTCAAGGTCAGCATTACATCTATGTTAATGTTAGAATAAGAGTTGAGGTTATGCATATAAATGTGATGGTCAAGGTCAGGGTAAGGTCACACTCACAATTATTATGTGTGTTTGCATTAGCCATTACATCAGCCTATTCAGTGGCCCCACGCTTTGAAGTTAAACACTCTCTACTACAGTAGTATAAAGAGCAAGACAAGTGTGAGTTGGGGCGTGCTTGGATGGGTCACACACTGGACTTTTCCTCTGGAGACCAGGGTTCATGTCACATGCATGACCAAGAGTAAAGAGTCATTTGTTACGCTATTACGCCAGCTTCCAAAAGAAAAAAAAAAATAAATGAATGGGTACACTACTCGGTGCCAGAAACATGAGCATATGTCACCTATATCACTTGAAGTGAGTTACATAAGTTATGAGACCGAGTGTAGTTTTTTTAACCCAAAGTATGATGTTTTCCTAAACCTAACCAGGTAGTTCATGTGCCTAAAACTAACTAAGTCACAGCCGTTTGAGAGCATTAATAACATACATGTCATAATCAGTGAACTGTTTGTCAGCAAGCCTTATTTTAAAGTCTAACAATATACCGGAGAGTAAGGTAGAGCGTCATAGTGGGAAGCTGAAGGCCACTGACCAAGCTGCTGTATTTGACGAGATGAGACGGATTGAGAAGGTGTCGGTTTGTATGCAGTAATGTCAACACATAGTATATATATGATTGAGAATATCGCATGCATGTGTGTGAGTACATCCATCTGGTTCGGTAACTGCAAATTCATGTGTGTATCTATAACCAGTATTTGCCTGAGTGTGTGTCGCAAATTGTGTGTTATCACCCTCTATTCACACTTGAGCATGTATGTGTGCTGTACATGCGCATATGCATGGCCATGCGCGTGTGTCTAAGCATATTTTTGACAGCTCTGGCATTCCATACTGTGTGTACATATTTGTGTGAGTGTGCTTATATGCATAATTGTGCTGTATTGTCTCAACATATGCAAGCATGTATTCATACGTGCACACCTCAAGAGTGTATGCATGTCTATTTTTGTTTATAGGTGTTTGTGTGTGTGTGCATGTTTGTCTCTGTGTGTGCGTGTGTGTGTGTGTGAGCAGGCCCCCAAGTGGCAGGTCTGCTGTCAGTCACAGTGATACAAGTTGACAGCAGGGTCTTCTTCAATGAGCTCATTGGAGCTCAGCCAACAACCTGCTCTCTACCTCAGTTAGTGCCTCTTCCTGTCTGCCCCCTTCTCTCTCCCTCTCTCTTCCTTCTCCTTCCCCTCTTGTAAACCCCCCTCTCCCTCTCCCTCTCTCTCTCTCCTGTGGCTCAATCTCTTCCCCTCTCATTTATATTCTCTTTCTTCCTCTTTTCTCTCTCTTCCCTTTTAACCTTCCTCTTACCTTTTTGGAAGGTATTCTACCCAGGTATAATGAGAGTGTAAACACAGGAGGAAGAAAAGCACTTCGCCTTCTTCTCCTACTTCTGTCAGACAATGTCAACACATCTGAAGGCACAGTTCCATCACAAGCGGCTGATACTTGAGAGGAACTAAACACTGGAACATCCCACCAGGGACACGGCTATGAAAACACAGCCAAATGACGTCTGAATTATAGAGATCAAACCTGTTGAATGCTGTACAAGCAAACATGGGATGGATAGCTCAGACAGTGAACAAGAATCAGGTTAAATTATGTTCACCAAAGAATACAATAGAATAAATAGAAACATTTACTAATGAATTTTTCTTTAATAAATGTGTCATTGATATATCCACGCACTGGTTAATCAGTATTCCTGGCTACAGTTACACCATGAAGACAAAAGAACACTCCAAGCAAGTGAAATGCTCATTGAAAAGTATAAGTCAGGCGATGGATACAAAAACATTTCCGAAAGTCACTGAACATCCCCTGGAGTTCAGTTAAATCCATTTTTAAGAAATGGAAGGAATATGACACATGTGTAAGTCTGCCTAGAGCAGGCCGTCCTCACAAACTGAGTGACCGTGCAAGAAGGGAGGCCACCAAGAAACCTACTGTATGACTACTCTGAAGGAGTTCAAAGCTTCAGCGACTGAGCTGGACGACACTCTGCATACAACAACTGTTGCCCGAGTTCTTCACCAGTCAAAGCTTTATGGGAGAGTGGCAGCTTGAAACAGCTGTTGAAGAAAGTTTATTAAATCTCAACTAGAGTTCATCCAACGGCATGTGGGAGACTCCAATGTCAACTTGAAGAAGGTTATTTGGTCTGATGAGACCGAAATGGAGCTTTTTGGCCATCGGACTAGATGCTATGTTTGGCGGACACCAAACACTGCACATCAACACAAACAAACCATCCCCATGGTGGCAGCATCATGCTGTTGGGATGCTTCTCACCAGCAGGCCCTGGCAGGCTTGTAAAGGTAGAGGGTAAAATGAATGCAGCAAACTATGAGGAAATCCAGGCGGACAACCTGATTCAGTCTGCAAGAGAACTATGACTTGGGAGAAGATTTAATGTCCAGCAAGACAATGACCCGAAGCATACAGAGAAAGCTACACAGAAATGGTTTCGAGACAACAAGGTGAATGTTCTGGAGTGGCCGAGACCTCAATCCAATGGAGAATTTTCGGCTGGACTTGAAAATGTCAGTTCACGCCTGATCCCTGTGCAACCTGACAGAGCTTGAGCAGTTTTGCAAAGAAGATTGGAGTAAAATTGCAGTGTCTGGATGTGCAAGCCTGATACCTGTCCACACAGACTCAGTGCTGTGATTGCGGCCAAAGGTGCATCTACTAAATACTGACTTGAAGGGAGTGAATATTTAGCAATCACATTTAATATTATATATTTTTAATTCATTTACATTACTTAGTAGAAATCTGCTTTCACTTCAATGTTTTTTTTTAATTCATGTAAAAAATGCCAAATTATACCGACCATGATTCCATTCATAAAAGCAATAAAAGGGGTAAACATCCAAGGGAGTGAATACTTTTTTATAGGCACTGTACCATCCATTAGCACTGCAGTCATCAAGGTGATTGCTAATGTAGTAAGAATACCTTGAAGAATACCAGAATATGTAAACTAATAGCTTGACACTGGAAACCAATGTTTTATCAAAAAGAATGCCTCAAAGGATACCAATATATGTAATGATAACTGATAAGTCTTACTTGGGCCTCCAAATTGGTACATATGTCAGATTATTCTGTGTGCAAAGAAACACATTGATTGCTCTCAACTCAGGCTGAATCAGCATTTATGCAAAAAACAAAGTTGAAATTGCATTACATTCAGTCCGAGTTCTGGAGGATGCCACTAAGTTCTTGACAAGAAACACTGATCGTAATACTAATGGAAGGTTTATTGAACTACTAACTTAACACACACTAATAGCTACATATACATGAATGAATAAATGGATTGACCACAGCAATAAACAATTGATAAATGGTTGGGGACCAAGAGTGCAGTGACAACCAATTAATGAATGAATGATGAATGTCGATGAAAACTGTGACCTTAGCCAGTAAAATTAACAGGTAACTTCAATATCATCACTATACTGACGGAAGATCGTACTCGGAACTTAATGCTTTTGAATTACTTTTAGTAGTTTCAATTGTTGCTTCAGATGTCCTGGGGGAAAGTTGCGCAAGAAGGGCAGGGGGAAGCAGATAGGTCAGTGCTGATTCTCATGTGTGATCGATCCCACAGGGCAGCTCCACCAGCAAACCTGTCTGTCTCTCTCCCTCTCTGTCTCTCAGCAGGCTGCAGGGTGACAAAATCTTTGCACACTCGCGCTTGGCTGGGTGCAATGGAAATGATAGTGGCAGAGTTCGTTGAATTCAGAGTTCTAACTCATGTGGTGTCAGAACAAAGACTGGAGCAGGTTTCTTTCAGGCACTTCTTTCTTTCACAGTTGGTTGAATGCCAGCCTTCTGCACATTCAGTTAGCTTGGAAACTCAGCTGGTGGGCTCCTGGCCTGTTTGCCCGGTTAGAGGGCGGGAACAGACTCAACTCAATCTCTCCTGTCCTACTTCTTTATTCGTCACGTTTTCTTTCAAAAGTTTTTCATGTCTTATTTCCGCATGTTTGCACGCATAGCCATTTCTTCTGCTGAAGGATAACGAACTCATCTCATGAATACGCAAGATACCCTCCACTAACAACCTGACGGATGGATTTTGTGCAGGTTTGCCCAGTCATCTCCCAGGTTTCCTGAAACACAGGAATGTGCGTTTGCTTTCTCCCCCCTGAGAGGGATAAAAAAGATGGGGGAAGACAGGAACCCACATGCACCCTGCGTGTATGTCCGCGAGTCCAAATTGCAATTTTAACTTGCAAGTTTTGTCACTCCTGTGTAAACAATTCCTGTTTGTTTTGTCTCCTGCATCAAATGAGCGTCTGGGATAAAGACTTAAAAACTACCTTGTACACACAACATATTGATTGGTGTACATTCAGCCATTCATTATAAAGTCAGTTCCTCTGTTCTGTTTCCTGTGTGAGCCCTTGATGGCAGCCAGAGATCATTATCCCCACGGGATAATGGCCCTGTGAAAGCAGGCTGTAAATAAATAAATATGTTTATTCTCATCACCAATTGTCACTCAAAATTTCATTGTTCATCCTCCTTCAGTGCTCCAGGCCTGTTTCTTGACCCAGAGGTCATGCAAGCCAGAAGGTTAGGGAAAGTTCACTCAATTCTCTATGAAAGATGTAAGGGTTAGGACAAGTCCCCACATTTACGAGACTGAGATATGGGAGTGCAGTGACATCAATAAAGGTCATGATTGGCTCAATGTTGAGCAAAGACAAGCAGTCGGACATTTACAGAGGTTGTAAACAAGCTGACAGTTTTTTTGCAAATTTAGCAACTACTTTATTTCGGGGTAAAACTGAACATGAGCACAACCGTAATGTCACTAATAATCTTTCATGGCAAAATCAAGACGGCAGAATACTACAGCAACTACGGAGCTTAAAGTTATACCTCAAAGTCAGGCTGTTAATTATGGTGGATTTGTACCATTTACCTCAAATTTAACTTCTGAATAAATATGACCAGGGGTTCATTTTCAACCTGTATCATTATCTGACTGCTTGTGCTTATTGGACCTGTTTGTAGTGATGTTGCAGCATTGTGAGATCTCAGCAAAGAAAATGTTACTAATGATGTTACTGATTGAACAGATGGCTGGAGCTTTGAAAATATAACAAAGAATCCACTTGAGGCTGTAAATACTGAGCAACTTGTGGGATCTGGCTCTTAAATTTAACCAAGACTGGTTAAACAGGCTTGCATTTATTGTGTATGACAAATAGAAAGTACAAATGTATCTTATTTTCACCAAGGTGGCCATGATCAGGGGTTCACTAAAGTAATCAATGCAGCAGATCTCAGTTCGACAATAGGGTTGGGACACTCACACCATGCTATGCCATAAAAAATTGCAATCAGATTTTTTGGATGCACATTCATCCATTAGGATTACATGGTGAACGGTCTTGTCTGTCCTCATCATTGTGGCTGTTTATGCTTTTATAATTCCTCCCTGCAACATTTACATTGGATAAATTGGAGTGTAAACAAGGTTACAGTAGGTAAGAGTAGCGCCGCTTGCTGGCACGGCAAACATTGGTGACAAATACAATGCATTTCCGGCAGTTGCTTCCCAATCGAAAGTCTCAACTGATCGACTGATCCACCTATGCAATGCTTTTAATATGAAAGAGGAGAGAACAGCAGTAAGTTACCTCTTTGGAATTAAAGTAACACAGTCTCCATGCAGCATTGTAATTAGTGCAAATTTATCAAATCAGCTTTTAACCAAATTACCTTGTGATCAACTTCTACCTCCAAAGATAGCGAGATGTTGATGACAATCGACAACTTGGTGACCACCGTATTGAAGAATAGCAACCCACTCTGCAGAAATGAATGTTATCTGAATGGGGCAGCTCCTTTCAGACATTTGTCCCTCCAGCGTTGGTTATTTTGTTTGAAAAATATACCCAGGGGATGTGTATGATGATATAGGGCAATGTGTTTCTCTGCAACTATAGTCAGCCTTCCGGAGGCAATTTAAGCCAGCCCAAAATAACAAGACATGGTTAGTAATAGGCGTCATACTCCCAGGAGACTTCCATGGGATAATCATGTGACTCACACGACCAGAAGGCTTGTTAATTATGTGTAGCCTATTACACATAAAATCTAAAAGCCAATAGCCTTGATAGCATGATATATATACGTAAATATATATATATATATATATGTATATATATATATATATATATATATATATATATATATATATATATATATATATGTAGGAGCACATGGCTGTGTTCCTTTATATCTTTGATGTGAGGCCCTGTGTTTCTTATCACCTCTGTTTTTAAGTTTGAAGCAACTCTACAGGAAGAGGGGCTCCATCTTATCGCCTGGCAGAGAGGACAGTGTTTTTCTTGGTTGTAAATACTTCGTATGAAGACACTTTTAATTAATTTACAACTCAAAGCCTTTGGATGAACCTCCTCTCCCTTGCAAGCACACATATCCTCTTTCACAGGTCATGGGGAGGCCTCTGTGAAGCTTACCAGGAGGGACAACTGGCCATCGGAAGGTGTCAATACAGAGTCTTTATATATGTAAATTAACTCACATCAAATGTTTTTCTTTCTTTGTTTTAGAGTATCTCTCTCTTTACCTGTGTCTCTCTCCTCACCTCTAACTTCTAAAGCACACATTAGCTTTTAAGAGAACACTGGAAACCTTCTGACTTGTTCTATGCAAACACTTCAGGTCTGAATTACGACTCATCTGGTTCCTTATCTGTGACCACATTCCACACCAAATGGTCTCTGTGTTCCTCCAGATTTCAGACCATTTCTAATTAACCATTAAGTCAGGATCTCATTCTCTTAATTCCAACAGATTAAGGGTCAGTAAGAGAAGCTCATAAAACTGATCTTTCTCCCGTTTCTCTGTGATGAAATTTGGCTAAAATCAAATTTAATGTTTAATTGTGTCATGTGTTTGGTGGAACCACAGTGCCCTCCAGTGGTGAGTCCGGGTACAAAGAAATTAAACTTTCAAGATATCTATGTTTTAATACGTTTTCCTGATTAAAAGTCTGTAATATGTTTCTTCATTTACAGGTATTAGAACTATAAGAAATGCTTATATATGTGGTCAGATTCTATCAGTTCTACTGTATCTTTAAGTGTTTTCATGTTTGATCCAGTGTTAATTTCTTTTATTCGTTCAGCGAATTTAATCAGGTCATATTATTTCATTAAGTCCATTTATTTTGCCATGGTAAGGTCCTGAGAAAGGTGAAGCACGATCGCGAAACATTAAATTGGTTTAATTTAATTTAAGTTTCGTAAGTGTCGAGTGATATGATCCACAGTGAACTCGCCTCCGCCCTTAGGAACCGCCTGCTGATATGGACTACAAATACCAAGAGACAACGGCTCACTCGCTCTCTTGCTGTAATCTCTTGCTGTAACCTCTTTTTGTAACTCTCTTCTCTAAATTTTTCTTCACTTCACTTTTAAAACCTTTACTTTTTGTATTTTTGCGACACGCTCTTAGGCAGAAATCTCCGCACAATTGACCACGTGCGATTTTTACCTCAATACCCTAATTTGAGGACGCACTGACTCTAAGTGTTTTCGTTTTGTTTTGTTAAGTATCATTATTTTACTCAGTAGAAGTTAATTTGACTTAATTCGTCTTGTTTTGAGTAATAACTGAGGACTCGCCCGGCCAGCGTTATTCTCTAGTTATTTTCGTCAAGAAAGTTGAATTAGTCCGATCAAAAGTTCAGAGCCACCACTCCATGCAAGAAGAAGACCTTTAATCCGACCACCAGCGTTAATAACATTGTGCAGTAATTGCCTGCATCAACAAACCGTGTGAACGGTTTGCAACGAACAGACATTTTGCCAAGCCGACCGGCCTGCCTTCAACGCTCACGAGCGGTGCCATCCCGCTGGGCAGCGGACCGGGACTTCCTGCCGGGTACTGGACAGACGGCGCTCTCCCTCCGACACCGGGACGAGAGAAACCCACTCCAAGCCGCAGACGCTCTGCGACATCCCTCCGGCCAGCGGACCGGAACCTCAAGCCGAGGTCAAGCTATCAGCTCCGGAGAGGTCCAAAGTGGTGAACATCTCCCAGTCTTCAGGCAAAGTAGGCTAAACACCCACGCACACTGCTGGAGTCACACGCATGTTCTTGAGTTGGTGATGTCTCTTTTCTTTTGATTCATAGTAATCTTTAATTAATAAGAAATCCGGTTAGGGTCTCGTTAGTGTCAAAATTACTATAGTAATCTTTGAATGCTTCCCAGACTCGCGACTTTACCATCCGCTCATCTCCATCCATTCATTACCATGATCATTTAGTCTCTACATTTTATGTTATCAATATTGTTTGTTTGAATCATCCTTTCATTTATTCACCTTGATTTATTTAGTAAATAAACCTATTTAACCGTACGTCGTTGTCTGTGCAGGTTTGTTTTAATGTGGAGAACCGATGGATATGTGTAGAATCTCACTGCTTCATATATGAGATGAATAAATTGATCTGAAATTGATTAGAATTGATACAAGTTAACTTGTCCAGTCGAATTTGATTAATTACCTCCGGATTATTCAAATAGACCAAATAACGGAGGTGGTGCCCCATTAACGAGTGTTTATTATTAGTGTATCTCCTACATATAATATGGTGCCCCGTGTGAGGCCACCTAAAACCACAGTTCTCTGCATTAAATTGATGTGTACAGACAAACATCGGTTTTAAAATCAAAACCCAAGCTGTTTAACGTTGTTTAGCTGTCCACTGAGTGATTAATGCGATACTTAACTTTATATTCTTGACTGTATATACCTTGAATCGTGTGTGAGCATAAACTCCGCCGAGCTGTGATCGCGTTGCTTAATATGAAATTAATTTGTATGGATGCTGCGTTGTAACCAGATCCGTGTATGATAAAGAAGCGTTCAACATCGCCGCATGTTGGAAATTAATGTGTAGATGCTGCGTTGTACCAGACCTATGATTTAAAGAGTTGTTCAGCGCCGCCGTGCGTTAATGTTTCGTGTACAGATTCTGCGCTGTAATCACCAGATCTGTGAGTTAAAGAGTTGTTAAACGCCGCCGTGCGTTAATGTTTCGTGTACAGACGCTGTGTTGAACCAGGTCTGTGATTTATTTGCATGCATAAGTGTCGCTGCACACTTCTAAATTTAACCGGTTTGATGAATCTTAAGCTGTTGCGCTGTGCCAAAGCTTAGAAACTCATCTTGAGACAGTCTTTATTTGCCGCGATGTTCCGGAGATATTTGTAACTTGCTCAGACCCTCGTGTTTTCTGACTTAGATTAGCTACCTAAACAGAAAACAGCTGTGCAAACAGTGAGAGGTTTTTAATTGTTTTACTCCCGTAGTATCAAGATCGGTTGCTGTGGCAACCATCCGATCAAAGACAGTATATTTGGCTGTGTAAAGGAGGGCAGAAAACCTCTATCAGCTCAAATGGTGAAAACATAAGTAAATGAATGCAATGCTAGTTGCTGGTTGAATGTTTTCTGATGTGCTGAAAACTGTCTGTGATAAGAAATCAGTGCCGGCCGCTGCGCCCAGATTCTGCTTGTGTGAAAAGTGAAACCAATTGCTGCCTTTTCCCACAGCTGAGAAGTGAACGTTTCAGAGCCCAAATCACCACTGAGCTAAATCCTGCTAAAACAAGGGGGTATATCAGTGGGCGGAGCTAAAAAGTCCCTCCTCTAGACTCTTCTTCAGGTAGCCTTGTTAAAATTCAATTCCGAGACAGCGCCCCTAGTGCTCGACTCTATTAAAACTCCTAAATTTGTACTAGCGCCCTCTGTTGCTCGACTCTGTTAAAACCTCAAAGTTTGTGATAGCTTCCTCTATAGGACGATTCGGTAAAAGATTTTTAATTCGTGATAGCTTCCTCTAATGACCAAATCTGTGATTATCAAATTTGTGACAGCACCCATGGTGAATGATTCTGTTAACAACAAATACGACTAAATAGCATACTCTGCTGGCTAACTTGTTTAACTGAATTTGATCCTTCAGCTTTAATAAACAAAAGTTTTTTTTTTTCACACAGATACTTGCTAAATTGTATTATTGGAAACTTGTAATACTGCAATAACTACCATAGTAAATTAACGTGTCTCATTATTCAGATAAATAAAATTTTAATTTAGCTGTTAAATACAAATTTGACAACTTTAACCAGATTCAACAATTTCAATCCAAGTCAATTAAAATTTTTATTTTTAGTGTACTATTTGAAATCTGACTCTGATATGCTACGCTCATGCAAGTCAAATAATTAAGCTGTTAACTACACATCCAAGTAGTTTCAATCGAAAGCCACAGTTAGATCAAATACTTTAGTTTTTGTTGTTAACACATTAGCTGTTAGATCCTTTAAAATCCAAACGCTTACTTGTTTTGAACTGCACAAGTTAATTCAAATAAAGGTGAATCCTACCTCTAATTGAAAACAATTAAACATTTAAAGCCCAAATAAAATAAATAGATGAAACAAAACAAGTTTAAATAAATTTAAAGATTTATTTATAATATTTTTTCCCTCTCTCAAAACAAACTTAAACAATGACCGATCCAAAGAGTCCTGGCAGTTCACTAGCAGCAAATTTGAATCCACTAGTCGCAACTTTGAATCCCCTAGCTGAACAAGATGCAGTAATAAAGGAGCTCACAACAAATTTGCTGCCAGGATACGTAGACGAAATCCAGAAGGCCGACCCTAATGAACTACAAAATATAATGACCGCGCTAATATGCCAATCCCTAACCGAACCAATGCAAGGAAAAACCAGAGAGAAAATGTTAGGGAGCATGATCGTTGTTATGGCTGCGCAACAAAAACATAGAGATGGATTGCTAGACAAAGCTGTAGCTGAAATGAGGGTCAGAAAAGAAAACCACAGAGCTCTTAAAAAGCAACATGAGGAAATGGAGGAATCCTTAACTAAAGCAGAGGAGTCTTTAACTAAGACAGTGCATGCTTTAACCGAAGCAAGGGAGTCCTTAACTGAGTCAGAGGAATCTTTAGCTAGAGCAAAAGACTACAATAAACAACTGGAGTCTCAAGTCAAAGCACAAGAGCATGAACAAGCTACACTGCTCAGTGAAAACTTAGAGCTAAAACAGGTCCTAAAAGCCCAAGGGCTAGAGCTAGATAAAAAGGAATATGAGCTTGGAGAAGTAACTGAAGATCTTAAAAATGCTAACAAAGACCTTGAAGAAGCAACCGAAAAAAATAAGGATCTAAAAAGTAAGCTCAAAGTCTGGGACAGGGCCAGAGAAAGTGACAGGAAACGTCTCCAAGACATGCAACAGGCACTAGAAGAGGCCAAAGCCCAAGCTGACAAATCCCATCTTGAACAGATGAAGAAAGAGGCAGAGCTCAATGAGGTTAAAAGGGAATTAGAACATTCTCTTGAGTATAGTTCATTCCAAAGAACGCCTGCAAATGCAAGCTCCCGTGAGGAAAGAAGAGAGAGCAGATTCCACAGAGACGCTCAAATAGGCGTATCCTCGCCGCGATCTTTGTCGCCCATAGGCCCTGCTGTCCGCAATCGGACTGACAGGGACCTACATGACCAAAATAAAAGGTCTAACTCTCCTCAACATCCCCCTCGTTCAAGCGCGCACTATTCGCGAAGTCCCTCCGACAGGGACCTAGATAAAATGGCTCGAAACATAAACCGTTTCGAACCCAAGCCTGGTGGCACTCACGACACCAGCGCTTATCTAAAAGACATAGAGTTCTATCTGAGGAGATTCCCAGATGCCACAGTAGATGACAAAATCTACCTAATTAGAGTCACCTCTAATCAGAGAGTCAGCAAATTCATCGAGCGACAACCTCGCCGTGTCAAAGAGAGCTATGAAGCCCTCAGCAAAGCATTGATGGATGAATTTAAAAGCTACACTACAAAGACAGGTCTAACTGCCGCTTTAGCTGTCAAACAGGGAAGACAAGAATCCCCTCAAGAGTACTATGAGAGGCTTCATGAAGCCTATTTTGGACCCAAGAATGAGACAGAAATGGAGGAAGAACTACACTTCAAGTCACTGTTCGTACAAAACCTCCACCCCACGACTAGCCATCATCTTGGTGTCATGGCATGTCCAGAAACCCTCACTAGTCGACAACTACGTGAACTGGCCACAAAAGGTTTTGCTAAACAAAGACAAACACTGGTCAAATCCACTGAAACAAATATCTTGAGTATTTCCACCGAGTCTTTGCCTCTGGAGTTGGAAGGAGTTCCGGGTGTCAAACCATGTGAGTCAACCACACCCCCTTCTCAACCTTACCAACCTCCAACAGAGCAGAAAAACCCTTCATTTCACCAACCTGATTCAGGTCGAAGGTATCCACAAACCTCTCGGTCTGACAGAAGTCAGTACCAACCACGATTTGGTGCAAAACGTCACTTTTCTGACTCCCACCGAAACAAATCCCAATCAGACCAATGGAAAAACCGTCAAACTTATAACGGTAGAAAACATGACAGACGTGGGTCTCAAAGCTATCCATCCAGAAATGGGCAACATGAAAACCCATCTGATGAGGAAGCAACAGACGAAAATGCTGAACCAATCAACCCTGATAAGTTGAATCAATCAGGTATGAGCAAGAAAGACCTTGACGCTATTAAACGTGTGATTGAACATGTGTACAAAGGAGATAGAGAAAAAGCTGACCTCCTCTCAGTAGTTGCTCGCTTGACAACTCCTGAGAATCCAGCAACTTCCTCTCCAAAACCCTCATCCAACCAACCCAATGTGGTGGTGAAAGAGGAGTCGTACATGGATCCCACTGAACCTGAACATGCATTGCCTCAGGACCAGGTCCCAATGGCCAAGAATGGCACACCTGAGCAATCAGACCAAGGGCGTAAACAGCCAGACTCTAGTGCAATCTTAGTGGTTCAGCTAGACTCAAACAAGACTCCTCCTGATGAAGCCCCGTCAATCTTTCAGGTTGAACCACCTTTTCAACGGTTCTTAGGCAATCTTAAAGAAAGGGGGGTTGCACGCAAGCTCTACCTATCTGCTACACTTGAAAACGAGCTTGAACATGAAGCACTCCTTGACACAGGTGCAGATGTGACTCTCATGTCACCAACGCTTTTCAACAAACTGCGAACAATGGTACACCAATCCAACAGGAACTTAAAGCTGCAACACTGCTCACTTGAAGTCCAACCATATTCGCCCACAGGTACTACCTTGACCACTAGGGCATTTATTAACTTCACTATGGGATCAATGAACCTCGTCCACCCTGTGTACGTGTCCCCCTTTGATTCCATCCCTCTTCTCATCGGTAAAGATCTCCTCAACCGATTTGAGCCACTGATTGACTTCAAACGCTTGAAGATTTGGGCACAGGTCCACCAACCACTGCCTATAGATCTTCCACATCCCACTGAAACTCAGGGCTATGTACTTGAGCCAGATGTCTTGGCACCTGGTGCCTTTGATGAAACTCCCTGGCAATTCAATCCTGAATCTCTTCCCAACCCTCCCACCCTTGGGGTTGGTGTCGTCACTCAAGCTCAGGCAGTAGCCAATGCTCCTGCCAACTCTTCAGAACTGAGACGCTCTGGTCCTGACTTGAAACACTTGGATGACGCACACACTTCCCTGCGCATTGTCGAAAACCTCCTTGTACGTGTCTCCGACGCTCTCACTTCACATGCGTTCGTGGAGCCTCAGAGCCACAGGGGGGTGATGCTAATGCAGGCCCATAACTCTCCACACGCAGGACATAGAGGAGCCAAAGCAACATATCAGGCACTCCAACAAGTAGCCTATTGGCCACACATGCAGGAAGATGTAGCAAACTACATCAAAGACTGCTCGATTTGCCGTCAGGTCCAACTGTCAAACCTGCGTCCCAGAGCTTCCTTCCCACGAAGGGGCCACAGAGCCTACTATGACCAAAAAGTGTCCCATGATAAAATCCAAGTGGGGGACAAAAGGTGGTACTACACCTCTGCTCCCCTGACGAGAAAAGACAACCAAGACACCAGAAGGCTTGCCCGTAAGCTTCTGCCCCAAAAGATCAAAGTAAACAAAGGTCAGGAAGAGCAGACTCTTAAGTTGGTCCATCGCAACCAGATGAATCCGCACAAAAACCCCATGGGACTTGACAGGGATGCAAACTTCTCTATTAGGTCATAAATAAGGATAAAACCCTTAAAGCACCTGAAAGTGCCCATCGCGAGTAGAATTTTTTTTTGTTGCCAACAAAGGTCACTGTTGTTCCAGTCGTTTATAAAAGTTGAATTGAGAAACAGGCTTTGTAAATTAACCTGCTAAATTAACCTGCTTAACTAAATACAGTCATTTGATTCACCCAAACTCATTGATTCAAAGTGGGGGTTAATCTAACACGTTTGCCCTTTAGTCCAAAGTGTATAATAAATTGATAGAGTAGAATCAAAACCAAAACTCTGAGATTGTTCGCGAGGAACAAACCAAACTGTTGATCACCAGCTGTCGTCTACACACAAAGAAAGTGTTTGTCAAGCTGACAGACTCGACTTACAGGTTGCAGCAGTTGTGGAAGTTCACTGTCACTCAATCAGAAACGAATAGTTCGGTGCAGACCTGAACAATTCATTGGGGGGCTCCTGAAAAGCTATTGTTGTAAGAATATTTTGTTTAATTTTGGATTTTCTGCAGTCTATGTTATCAGCTTATTCACAGTCAAATCGCTATAGATGTGAACTACAAGCTGAAATCCCAGACATCAGAGCACAGATCAACCAACAACAGCAGGTGCTACAAACATAAGCCAGTCGTTGTAGAGCATCATTTGGTGGTCGAAACCCACAGTGAAGCTCTGAATAAAAACTCGCCTTGCTATAGTCAGAATTAGAATCAGAAATACTTTAGTGATCCCTGAAAGGATCTTGCTTGTGTTACAGCTGCTCCCATTCAGTCTTAGAAAATAAGCAGAAATGTACATCTATATGAACAGTGTAATACATATTTACGTGAGTAATCATTCACCTGTCAGTCATGTCGGTTGATTATCCTCACACACAACCTGTCAGTTCGTTATGACAGGCACGCCGAGAGACATTGGATCCTCAGTGAACAGCTCAGCCATAGATAAGATTCTTCTGCATCTTATCCCACTGTTTCTGGTGAAGGAAATTTTACCCACCATCACCAGAGAACGTTATCCTATACATTGAAAATTTAGCTCCATCATTTGGACACAAATCAACGGGAAAGCAAAATCAAGAAATCTAAATTTCTCCACAGACACTCAGTTAGAGCAAACACTCTTACTCGAGTGCAGTGATCAGTTAGTGATAGCGACCCTTTTACAGTTAGTTGACGACAGTTACTAACTTTAGTATAGGCCCTGTAACCCTATAAGATTAGCACCTCCTATTAACCCTTAGGAAGAGTTAGGGTCGTCAGTATTATTATCGGCTTCTCTCTTTTCTTTTGATATATATACGATTTTTGTTATATAATAGACCTCAGCACATGATAAAGACAAACACCAACTCTGAACATGAAGTGTACCAGTTCAGTTTCCTCGACGATGGACATCATGACTTCATCGATCCAAAGTTCCCGCTACTACGGTCATTCAGATCGAAGTGGGGGATATGTAGGAGCACATGGCTGTGTTCCTTTATATCTTTGATGTGAGGCCCTGTGTTTCTTATCACCTCTGTTTTTAAGTTTGAAGCAACTCTACAGGAAGAGGGGCTCCATCTTATCGCCTGGCAGAGAGGACAGTGTTTTTCTTGGTTGTAAATACTTCGTATGAAGACACTTTTAATTAATTTACAACTCAAAGCCTTTGGATGAACCTCCTCTCCCTTGCAAGCACACATATCCTCTTTCACAGGTCATGGGGAGGCCTCTGTGAAGCTTACCAGGAGGGACAACTGGCCATCGG
Organism: Pagrus major; assembly: GCF_040436345.1. Classification (NCBI taxonomy): domain Eukaryota; kingdom Metazoa; phylum Chordata; class Actinopteri; order Spariformes; family Sparidae; genus Pagrus; species Pagrus major. Next base: position 10,957,037 of record NC_133226.1, read on the forward strand.
AAGGTGTCAATACAGAGTCTTTATATATGTAAATTAACTCACATCAAATGTTTTTCTTTCTTTGTTTTAGAGTATCTCTCTCTTTACCTGTGTCTCTCTCCTCACCTCTAACTTCTAAAGCACACATTAGCTTTTAAGAGAACACTGGAAACCTTCTGACTTGTTCTATGCAAACACTTCAGGTCTGAATTACGACTCATCTGGTTCCTTATCTGTGACCACATTCCACACCAAATGGTCTCTGTGTTCCTCCAGATTTCAGACCATTTCTAATTAACCATTAAGTCAGGATCTCATTCTCTTAATTCCAACAGATTAAGGGTCAGTAAGAGAAGCTCATAAAACTGATCTTTCTCCCGTTTCTCTGTGATGAAATTTGGCTAAAATCAAATTTAATGTTTAATTGTGTCATGTGTTTGGTGGAACCACAGTGCCCTCCAGTGGTGAGTCCGGGTACAAAGAAATTAAACTTTCAAGATATCTATGTTTTAATACGTTTTCCTGATTAAAAGTCTGTAATATGTTTCGTCATTTACAGGTATTAGAACTATAAGAAATGCTTATATATGTGGTCAGATTCTATCAGTTCTACTGTATCTTTAAGTGTTTTCATGTTTGATCCAGTGTTAATTTCTTTTATTCGTTCAGCGAATTTAATCAGGTCATATTATTTCATTAAGTCCATTTATTTTGCCATGGTAAGGTCCTGAGAAAGGTGAAGCACGATCGCGAAACATTAAATTGGTTTAATTTAATTTAAGTTTCGTAAGTGTCGAGTGATATGATCCACAGTGAACTCGCCTCCGCCCTTAGGAACCGCCTGCTGATATGGACTACAAATACCAAGAGACAACGGCTCACTCGCTCTCTTGCTGTAATCTCTTGCTGTAACCTCTTTTTGTAACTCTCTTCTCTAAATTTTTCTTCACTTCACTTTTAAAACCTTTACTTTTTGTATTTTTGCGACACGCTCTTAGGCAGAAATCTCCGCACAATTGACCACGTGCGATTTTTACCTCAATACCCTAATTTGAGGACGCACTGACTCTAAGTGTTTTCGTTTTGTTTTGTTAAGTATCATTATTTTACTCAGTAGAAGTTAATTTGACTTAATTCGTCTTGTTTTGAGTAATAACTGAGGACTCGCCCGGCCAGCGTTATTCTCTAGTTATTTTCGTCAAGAAAGTTGAATTAGTCCGATCAAAAGTTCAGAGCCACCACTCCATGCAAGAAGAAGACCTTTAATCCGACCACCAGCGTTAATAACATTGTGCAGTAATTGCCTGCATCAACAAACCGTGTGAACGGTTTGCAACGAACAGACATTTTGCCAAGCCGACCGGCCTGCCTTCAACGCTCACGAGCGGTGCCATCCCGCTGGGCAGCGGACCGGGACTTCCTGCCGGGTACTGGACAGACGGCGCTCTCCCTCCGACACCGGGACGAGAGAAACCCACTCCAAGCCGCAGACGCTCTGCGACATCCCTCCGGCCAGCGGACCGGAACCTCAAGCCGAGGTCAAGCTATCAGCTCCGGAGAGGTCCAAAGTGGTGAACATCTCCCAGTCTTCAGGCAAAGTAGGCTAAACACCCACGCACACTGCTGGAGTCACACGCATGTTCTTGAGTTGGTGATGTCTCTTTTCTTTTGATTCATAGTAATCTTTAATTAATAAGAAATCCGGTTAGGGTCTCGTTAGTGTCAAAATTACTATAGTAATCTTTGAATGCTTCCCAGACTCGCGACTTTACCATCCGCTCATCTCCATCCATTCATTACCATGATCATTTAGTCTCTACATTTTATGTTATCAATATTGTTTGTTTGAATCATCCTTTCATTTATTCACCTTGATTTATTTAGTAAATAAACCTATTTAACCGTACGTCGTTGTCTGTGCAGGTTTGTTTTAATGTGGAGAACCGATGGATATGTGTAGAATCTCACTGCTTCATATATGAGATGAATAAATTGATCTGAAATTGATTAGAATTGATACAAGTTAACTTGTCCAGTCGAATTTGATTAATTACCTCCGGATTATTCAAATAGACCAAATAACGGAGGTGGTGCCCCATTAACGAGTGTTTATTATTAGTGTATCTCCTACATATATATATATATATATATATATATATATATATATATAGCTGACAAGCTTGCAAGGTTGCATTCTGCTCATGAGTTCTTTTCCTTTTTAACACTTCATTTTACAGAACCAGAAATATAATGGTAAGTAGGTAGTAATTACATAACATAATTTAAATTTCTTGGAAATTACCCCTAAAATATCACAATAATTACCTCAAAATGTGTTGTTATCATATCAATTATCATGTGCTGCAATATCAACAGCATGTAACATATTTGCATCTCCTTTGTCTCTGCCTGTGCGCTGCCTCTTTATTTTAGTTCATTTAGAGTTGGTTGCATTTGTGCTGAGGCAGTGAGCTTCAGTAATGCAACCTACTGCTTTGTTGAGCGGCCCCACTTCCTGATATTGATCGATCCAATCAAAATGATTAACTAAGAGAGAGAGGTGGAGGCTGGGAGGGGTGAGGGATGATCGGGAGAGCAAACAAAAGCAAATTAACGACGGGAAGATGGGGATGGATGAGAGGAATCAGAGGATGAGAAAAAGGTTATATGTCAAAGCGAGGAAAGGACAGGAGGATGAATGTAAAATGGGACATTAGGGGGCTGAGGGAGGTAGATCAGACTGATTCAGGGTCGAGTGAGGAGAAGAGATGAAGACAACACATTGCTCACATCTGTCTGAATCATCACGTCCCAGCATGATGGGTCTGTGTTTGTGTGTTAAAATTAGCTCTTTGGAACAAATATCATCATTATAATAACCTCTGTGGGTTAGTATGCTATCTGCAGTCTCAGTGCGTGGCTATGAAGTGTGCTCCAGGGTGTTAAACGAAAATAGAAACTACCTAATCACAGTGACAAAAAAGAACCTGTGCATTTGTGCGAGACAGCCCACCTCTGTTTTAAAATACCAAAGATCACTCTGCCAGGCTCTGTTGGATCCCACTGCAGCTAATGACTTTTCCAGCTCCACCTACCAGCTCCTGTACCCACAAAACCCAACAATTTGTGTTCTTTTTATTTCATGACAGAATGATGTGTTACCAATTTGCTGCACGTAGCAAAGCCTCTCAGCAATTCTAACATCACTGTAAATTGTAACCTGTCCTCTCTGATTTTCCCTTGGACCATTGTGCCTTTAGATTAAGTAGGTTTTTTTCCCTGTTTGCCCTTATATGCCTGAAAATACAAATTATTTTAGGGCCACAACTGCATGTCAATTTGCAATGAGCAGTTTTAACAATATAGGTGAGTGTTGTAAGTTGCAGGTTGGCAAGTCTTTTTGATTTGCAGACATTTTGTATACATTTCTCCGATCGATAGGTTACAAAAGGGAACATTAGTCACCTGTGAAACTGTATTATCACGATCTCACTGCAGCATTACTGAGAAGAAAAACTACTACTGTGCAAGGAGATGCCCAGTTGCCAGATACCTGGAAAAAAGAAAGCAGCACCTGTCCATTAACCATGACAATGATAACGGAGGTCAAAAGGGATGGAACAAAACCCAGAACAAGATGCAGCTTCAAGTGACAATCCCTGACTATTTCTGGCCACATTTTTTATAGTAAAACATATACAAGGGCAACAGTTACATGTCAAAGTGCCGGCTGTGCCATCTCTATGGAGCAGCTTCTTTCCCCAAACCGTGACAATATTTGAACCTTTACCTTTTTAACCTTTTTACATTAACTTATCTTGAAGCTAGTGGTCTGCTGGGCTTTTAAATTGGTGTGATAAATAAAAGCGGTTAAGTTCACATAATGCAGCATTACAGTTTGTTTCATAATTGCAACGACCAGGTACTTTTTAAACTTTTTCATAAGTATTTTTTTTTTTATTTCTCACTTTCATTTACTTGAGTACAGTAATGTATGTAAAAATGTGGGACATTGCCTTTGAGGTGGGAACACATTTTTCTGTGTGTGTGTGTGTGTGTGTGTGTGTGTGTTGCTCATGTCTCTCTCTGTGTGTCCTTTATTTACCCTGGAGCAGTAAATCAACCTGTATATGTCTGGTGTTACGAGGGCAGTTTATGAGTTGACATCAGATGCAGGTAGAGAAGGAATGACAGATATATGACTGTGTGTATAGCTGTCAAACAGCCATGAAAGCCACACGTGTATTTGTACAGTAAAAAAAACAAACTTAACCTTTACACACAGAGACACTGCATAAACAAATTCTGTATGTATACAGCATGTCGGCTTTCATGGATGTTTTAAAAGGTATTCTTTGTTGGGATTTGCAGTGCTGACGAAATGCATAACGTTATGAAGCATTTGTATGCAACTGTATTTCAGGAACCCAAATTTAGAATGAGGACTTTAAAATTGCTGACATTAACATGCTAACATTGCTAAATTATTCCCCAGGGTACACTACATGCTTTAATATGTCAGCAAATATAAACTGCATCTTTCCCCTGTGGCCACACAATAAAAAATAATCAGCAGTGAGTTACAATGTAAAATCATTTTTGCTCAGCTAAACAAGTACTAAGCAGTATGCAAGAGTGCTTAAGTGTCCCTAAAAAGAGCAAAATTCAGGGTTTTAACATCAAGCCAGTTAATGTAATGCACGATTAAATCGAAGCCAAGTGTACAACTGAAACTGCCTGCTGATGTGGCAGAGAGCAGATTAAGTGCGGAAGATTTAATAGATGCACAGTCACATACACACACAAGCCCATGCTGTGTCTTCTTGTGTATACATTTTTGTCCCTTCATTTTTGCATGAAGCCATTTCTGATTAGCCAAATTGCTCTTTAAAAATAGCTGACGTAGGAATTTGGATGTGATAACTCCTCACCGCTGGAGGTAAGTGATATAAATACAAGTAGATATAAACAGAGTATTTCTTTAAAGATGCATGATTCATCGCAGACAGTGTCACACTTTGTGAAGTTATGGGTGAGACATTTATTCTTTATATTGAAACTGATGACTCACACAAACACCGGACTCCTACAGAGGATTATGTATATAAAGAAAATTGCCATTGTTAAGTTTTAATTAGATTGGTGGCCATATATCTCAAAAACCCAAATCATTTATTATATTGCAGGCTTGTGAGATGAAATATAAAGATTATAAGTGAATTGGTTCACATATTAAACAAGTCACCACCCCAGACAAAGTCCTTAATGTAAGGGCATAAATCTAGCTCTTTAAGTGAAATTGTGTTTCTTAAGTAGTTTGCCAGCTGGTTCCTGAACCCGTATATATTCATGAAGCTTCCTAGTACTAAGAATTGCTCCTTGTGACAAAATTCTATGAAAATTCTTTGAATTATGATGATTTCTAAGAATTTCCCTCAAATTAAGACTAGATCCTAGTGAAGAAAAAGTTCTTCTCAAAGCATCTAGGCCCTTAAAAGAGCTCCTAAGCCAAAAATCTGTTAGGAGTAGGGAGGAGGGACTTTTAAGAGCCTTTTTAAGTTTCTTAGGCAGAGGTGAACATGGCTGGGAAGATTGGATTGTGCAGTGATAATGCAATTGGTCGATCTCATTAGAGATGCACTCTCATCTCCTAGACATCGCAATGATGCTATAATGAAAGTGATCCCAACGCTAGGATATTTGGCATTGGGAATTGGGTCCGTCACAAGCCTCCATCAGCTGAGTAATCACACAAACAATTACAGCCTTTTCACAGCCTCATGTTGTGTCACAGTTTATTTCTTTTCCACTGGATGTCAACAACCTGCAGGCTCACAAAAGGGCATTCATAGGGTGTCGTAGGTGTGATTGATGAGGCTCACATCCTTATTAATCATCAACGTTCAAATAGTTTTCAGTGCGGACGACAAGATTTTGGACTTTGCTGCAAAGTGGCCAGGCTCAAACTTAGAAGCATAAGGCAACTTATCAGGCATTTGTATTGGGAGTGAGAACTGGCTGATTGCTAAAGTGGATATTTGTAAATGTGTTAATTATCAATATTTTCTTATAATGTCAGTAGAAACTAATCTTGGCAGCATGATGTTACCTGTAAAATGAATCTGCTGCTGTAATTCTGTTGTTGACTAAATGCAATTTCTAATAGATCGTGTTACCACAACAAAACCTCTTATCACAAGAGATACAACAGTTAATTAGTCAACTTTAGAGTTTGTCTGTCCGTTTTTCACTTTGGACAGATCCTGGTGGAGGCCTGGTGATGCAACGACACACCGCTGAACACATCCTGACTCCAGCTCCGTACTTAATCTTGTCATCGCATTTCCGCACTTAATCTTGTCATCCCGCTCCGGGAGAGGAAGCAAATAAACATGTTTTCCAAAATGTTAGCATTTCCCTCTAAAGTAGGAGTATATGAAGGAAAATCGCCGGATGATTTAGCACAAGACCTGGCACAGCACACACTGAGAGAAGATTAGTAAAAGTGAGTCATATAAGGTTTATGAGCCAAAGCTTGAGTAACTACTGATGAATCAATTAGCTCAACTAATCAATCAGGTGGAAAAAAAGGCTCTTATTAATTCAATATCTTAATTTGCTCATGTGGTAAATAATATCAGTATTTTTTTATTGCATAATCAGAGTATTGTTTGCTTTTATTCATCAGCAAAAGAGCTGATTCACTTCACACACCACCCTGTCTGTAGTTATTTCTCTTCTTCAGTGTGTGTGTGTGTGTGTGTGTGTGTGTGTGTGTGTGTGTGTATGTGTGTAGGGCACTGCACTCCATTACTTTCGCTCTGCTGTGAGCCCCATGTGCCTGATGTGTCGTACCTTGGCTTTGGTTGACAAGCACGCTGCCTCTCCCTGCCTCACTGTCTAATGGTCAATTAGACAACACACACACAAACACACACACATAAAAGACTACAAACGGCAGACAAATAAAAAGTCAACAAATATACACACAGTACAGTGTCTGACAAGGAAATTGAGGCTCAGGTTGAAAACATAACTCGTGCAAAGCTGCATGAACACACACACGCACACATGCACACACACAAAGAAATTCAGAGGGATGTCACAAAGTGGTGCCCAGCGTGGGACGTAGTTAAGAAAAACAGGTAGACAGAAACTCAGTGGGGGACTGAAGATAAAGTTTCAGTTCTTTCGTCTAACAAGACAGCCAGCCGTCCAGTGGGCGTTAACACACATGCATTTACCAGGATCTCCTACCAGACACTGTCTACATATGTCCGCGTGTGTCTTTTTCTGTCTTACCTCTTTCACGACTAGAGCATAAAAGTGAAACTGTGGAAAAATTCCACAAATACTGCATTACTTGAAATAACATTAAATAACTTATTGAATATGTATGTCAATATTGAATGTGAAGAGAGAGGTGAGAAAAAACTGGAGAGAGAGAGAGAGAGAGAGGAAAAAGCCATAATCCAGATCATGCAGTTGTAACATTTCGGCAGAAAGAAACTCTCACAGAATTAAAAAAAAAAATTGGCTTCAGGCGACTCACCAAACTCTCTCTGCTTCCTCCTCACGGCAATGACGATAGGATTTTTATAGAGTGGGTGAAGGGAAGATTGGCTGGCTTGTTGGCATAAATGATCTAAACCATCCCACCTTATACTGCAACTGAAGGACAGAGAGGTAACAACAACAACATCCATATCTCACATTTAATAGCTACAGCAGTGTGTTTACACTCCAATCCAAGGCTGAATTTTTGATTTCATTCTCATATGATTTCAGTAATATCATATAAGCAATATCAGTGACAGCATGTGCTGACTAAGACATGCTGTATGTGTAACATAATTGTTAAAAATCACTGATCTCTAATCATTTCCATTTAATAATAACATTGTTGTGTCTTGTCGACTTCCGTGCCAATATTGGCACGGTGGCATGCTGGCTGAGCAAATGTGTCAGATAAACAGCGAGGTTAGGAGGAGTAGGTGGAAAGCCTCAGGGTCATGTCTGAACATCATATCCATTTGGTTCAGAGCAGAACGGGGAAAAAAGGAAGCATAACGCAGAATATACAGTTTTTACCACATCTGTCAACTTGTCAATGAAACAGATTTTAAAATGTACTTTCAAATTATGATAGTTGGGACTCTGAGCAAAAGGGCTATCTGATATCACAGTGTTGGTGTTGTCCGAGAACATCATGATTAATGTTGTTCCAGGACTGTCATATCAACTGACCAAGCATGCTGTTGTGATGTCATAGCTTGGTGAGTCATGTTGTTGCTGTTCCTGGAACATCATATTTACTATTGCTTCAAGATCATCATTTTAACTTTAACTAAACAGCGATGATAACCACATCTGGTGCAACCTGTTGTGTCCGAGCCACTCAGAAGATTGGGGTTTATATCCTGCTTTGAACATATTATACTTGTTATTTTTACACTAAGTTCACTTTTTTATTTTCTGTTTTTTCTCTCTCTCTTGCTGTTTGGTTAGGTTTAGGTAACAAAATACATAGTTAGGTTTATGCAACACAAATACTTGGTCAGAGTCATGCATCAAAAATACATATGTGTATCTTTCCTGTTTTGTTTTTTTCTCTCTTGTTATTGAGACTGAGAGGTAACAAAAATACTTTTTTAGGTTTAGGTAACAAAAATACATAGTTAGGTTTAGGCAACATAAATACTTGGTTGGGTTTAGGAAAAGATAGTTTGTGTTAAAATTGACCGTTTCACAAACATACTTGGTTTAGGCAACAGAAATAACTGGATAGGTTTAGGTAACAAAAATACATAGTTGAGTTCACACAACAACAATACTTGGTTAGCTTAACGTAACAAAAATACTTGGTTGGATTTAGGAAAACAGTTTGGGTTAAAATAGACCATTTCACAAGGGTAAACAAGTGTTTGAAAGGATAACTTCTCCCAAATGTGTGTCTTTCCTGTCTTTTTCCCCCCGAGTCGATAAGCTATGAGATTACAAAAACTTGACCAGTCAGTTTCAGTGATGGTGCTGGAGCAAGATTTATTATGATGGCAACATGGTGATATCAGATCATGCATGAGTTAAAGGAGCTTACCTATGTCAACAAATCTCACAGTAAACAGGAGACGAAGTTTGCATGTCAGAATAGATTGATATTGGTACATCCTAGACAGATTTTCATATTTCATATGCAGGGCATTGGCCTTTTTGTAAACAAGGATGTGGCACACACGCAGCAAAGTCAAACAACTCCGCTCACTGATGAGAAAACATCACAGCTGTCACCGCACAGCACACACGGTCACACAAGCACACGCTCCTTCATAAGTCTGCGTTCCACCTGCAGCATCTCCAGCTTAAATTTGTTAGCACTCACTGTAGAGTGCACAGCATAGCAAGCACACGTCCCATGGGTCAGACAGCAAGGTTAAACAGCGAGAGAGGAGGAGGAGGAGAGGAGGGAGGTCACTGCAGCTTATCTTCTTTTCTGTCATTCTGTCTGCTGCCCCTCAGGCTTAACACAAGTGCACACATACGTCCACATTGACACATACATGCACACACGTCAGGCCATGATGACCCATGAGAACAGAATGTAAATTTGTGCGAGACTTATCTCACACCGCTTGCCCCCAAACTAGGAGGAAAGGCTGTTCTTCAGTACGATTATCATCCATTCTGCATGTCTGTCTTTCTGCTTTCTGTGTATTGGTCTTTTGACAGGAGATTTGTCAAATGTGAGGATTGTCAATGTAAAATGTTTATAACAACAGCATGTCTTCTGCTGTAGCACCAGAAAGTGAGGCTTCAATGAAAACCAGACTTCATCCAGGTAGTCCACCGCTGGCACAGTTCAAATGTCAACTGCGAGCATTTCAGAGGCAGAGCGTTTATTGCAGTAGTTCTTCAGTGTCTTACACTCCCAACTTTTTAAAGCTTTTATGCCAACAGTTTTGGTGTTTTTTAAATTATTGAATGCACATTTATGATTGATGTTCAAACAGATACTTTGTGGCTGTGCTTTACTCTTCAATTACTCTATGCAGTATGCATATCTTTATTGTGAGAAAAGAGCTTACCAGTGAAATGCTCCTGTGGCTTAATGATGAATATTGGTACACTATATCTTTATCATGGTTTGCAGTCATGACAAGATGAGGCAGAAATGCTACATAGCCACATACGGTGGGCACTGGGGGTTATATAAACTTTAAAAAGGAACCTCTGCAGCTGCAGTGCTTCCAGCTTTTGCAGTTGGCCCAGTGAGTACAACTGGAGGTGGTCCCAGGTGAGAAGCTGGTGACGGATTAATGGTTTGTCACTGTGCTGCTGACTCCTTATAATCTTGTAATCTTTGGAATCAATATCCCAGAGAACCGTCGTTGTAATCACACATCTCCATCCTAGTAAAAACAAAAAAACAAGCCAAGAAACAGAACACTAAAGAAGGCTTCATTCACATGCCAAGTTCTTGTCAACTTCTACCTGGCATCTGACTGGAAACATCGCAAATTGGCATGAGATGTGCACAGACCGGAACATGAAGGCTCTGCAGTAGATGATTACAGCCCTGCTCCATTGTATTTTGGCATTTTTATGATAATTCATATTTTTTTCTGAGTCATTTCCAGATGCAGTTGTTTGTCAAAAAATATTTTTTGACAAACTGCATTTTGAGCTTCGACTTCAAAAATTAAAGCTGTTGCTTAACGCTGGGACAATGGCCTATGACCGTAGAAGATTCTACAAGTCATCCTCCAAACTTGTGCAGGCACACTGAGCAGAGAGTTTGAGAAGCTGTAGAGGCAGTGTATTGCAGAATGGAAACCAGTGGCTCAAATATGGTGTTGAAAAGAGCAGCATGGCTGACGCTGGCTGCGCTCAGAACAGACAGGTGTTGTCGATCGGAGCAGAGGGAAAGTTTAGCATTGAAGTTTCCTATTAGGCATAAATGTACAGAGCAGGTTTAAGTTTTCCCATGAATAAAATTCTGCAGTTCCTCAATTCCTCCCCCAAGAAATGTTTATGTTAGTGTGACCGCTATCGCTATCCATGCTAATATCCATGCTCATGATGTTGATGATCCATGCTAGTACAGCTATCTGGTTGCCATAGTAATGGGCTACGTCTGACTATTGACCATACCCCTGTTCTGTGATTGAAAAAGAACGTCAATAACAGGAAGTAACACCCAGGCACCCAGAACATCATGTGAGGTGAGGGGCCTCTGCAGAGCCCAAAGGCTACTAAAAGACAACACCCACCCCAACCACAGTCTGTTCACCCTGCTGCCATTTGATGAGCGATACAGAAGTATCCGCTGTTGTACCACTAGACTACAGAGCGAACTTCTTAACTTATCCTCTGCACTCAGCACTGTTTTGTAAAGTTATAATAAGTGAATCTAATAGTGTTCGGGGCACACAGGAAGAAAGGTAGTGGGATCTGAGAGAAATAGTTTGAACTTCTGTGCGAGTTGCTACCTCTCATCTCCTCTTTGGCAGGCTAAAAGAAGCGGCTGGCGACTCAATGTGTATCAAAAGAGACATGCAGCTGTCTACCCCCTCACCTGGCCGCTAACTTCTTTCCACTGCCAATTTCCAGTCAGTCTAGTTAGAACTGCACGGTGCCAAAGAAATTGGGCATCTCAAATCAAAAGACAAAAAGAAGTGATAGGTGTAGTGTTCAGCTGAGGAAGGATGGAGTAAATGACTGATATTATCAGGAGCTGAAGTAGGAAAGTATAGTTTTGCTTCATTGTTTCCAATCAACTGTCACATATTCATATCATGGCATCCTGTGATGAGTGGGTGTTGGATTAACACAACTGGTCCGGATTTAGAGATGGATCAAGACTCGACTTCTCAGGGAGTCATGCTATGCGGGGTCGAGGTGAAATCTGAACAAGTGAAGAAGATGGCGATTGACTCTGCTGTCCTGACATTGGCCGGGAGTTCGTTCCACCACTGAGGCGCCAGAACAGAGAAGAGTCGTGACTTCACCGAGCGACCTTTGTTTGCTCTCAGCGATGGCGGTACCAGCTGGCCAGCTGATGTAGTGGAGCGAAGTGCTCGCGCTGGGGAAATACAGAATCATGTGACCACTGCTTCTGTATTTCCTTCTGTGTCTCCTCCCTTTCTCCTCTTGTTGTCTCTGCTCCTCTTTGCTGTGATGAGTCTTTCGTATAAACTGTGTCTGTCCCACCCCCACCACCACCACCACCTTACCTGCAGCATCAGCAGGATTTGCGACAACAGGTCAGGTGTTAATGTGAAATTCCTGACTTATATAATCTCCTCCTTACATAATTTCACAGTGGCACAAACACTGTCAGACAGACACACAGGCTGTCCCACTCTTGCTGCTTTGCTGCCTCTGTTTGCTGTGTGCAGCAGCAGGTACGTGGAGTTTGAACAGAATGCAAAGATGATGCTACAGACAAGCAGGCAGTCTGGAGCATTTACTGACACTTAAAGCCTTGCATGGTTTGCTACCGACCACCAATTTCCTGGCCTTTTTGTCTTAACATGTGTTACATTGCATGTATGAGTTATCACAGTGTCTGCAATGTTGTTTTTACAGAAATTCCAATACAGCATTCTTCTTGGAATTTGTGTAAAACCGTGTCATGAAAAAAAGCCATAAAATATCCACTTACATATACACCAGTGACCTTTGATACAGCAAAGGGGTATTAGTGGGTCGCTAAATCTCAGTGGGGCTTGTTTAAAAGTCAACAGGATTAGACTGCAGGGAAAAAATGAATAGGTGATGACTTTTTGGTATTTCAAAGCAAAGGTGTTAAATAACATCAGATTTTATTTAGCCGATGAAAAGGAAAAAAAGGAAGGGGGGAAATACTTTTATTCAACGGGCTGTTTGGCCTGGACTCCAATCACTGATGCTTCACTCAACCAATTAGATTGTTTCAGCATTTCTGCCTCCAGAGTATCTCCGTGTACAAGCCTGTTTATGTAACTACAAACATGAATCGTATCAGTGAGTGATGAACAAAATCCTGGAAACAAGTTTCCCCTGCTGCATCAGCCCGTTCAAGTCTTGTCTGTGTGCCTCACAGTAATCCTCCGACACAAAATCCATCAGTGTAAAAAAACAAAAGACTATTTCACGTTAAGCGCTGTGCCTGTATAGAGTTCTCTTCATGCTGATGGGAAGGTGCTTTCCAGAAGCAGAAATATGAGAAAAAATCTGATGAAATAAACAGACCCACAAAGGATTTAACCTCCACAAATAGACAATGACATTTTTCATCACATTATGCAAGTACATGCTAAGCACTGGAGTTTTCAAGACACCTGAGACTGCATGTTCAATACATTTGCATACATTTGATCGACGTTGCAGCATAAGCTGTCTATATACATAGACTGCTGGGAATGTGAGTCATGCTTTTTAATGATTAAATAATCATGTACGTATTTTCAGTATTTCTTACATTTGTTATGATGATTATGTATTATTTAAACCAACCAGTCTTGTAATATTGTGTAGATTTTATTCCAATTTTCACCATTATCAATTTGATCTGTAACAAGAGTGTCTAAAACAGGATTTATGAAAACTTTGTAACGTTTAAGTAACTTGCCTTGCCTCTGTTAAAATGTAGTGGAAAATTCCGGTTTTGCTTGCCTTATCATTCTCATACATTCATTTCTGAGTGGGCCAACCTCTGCCAACAGTCCGGGGAGCCGGCGGCTCTGCCTGTACTTTGAATAACCAATAATTCAAGATAAAACCAAGGACGTGATTTCTCTAAAGTTATGAATATCTTATAAGGACAGTGTTTGTACAACTTTGCAAAATATTAGTTTGACACCAGAGTGTATTACGCTCTGTCATTCTCATTTGTTAATTGAGTTTATATGAATTTTTCAAAGATTATTTGCCAGTCACAGTCTGCGTTGAGAGATTTGTGTATTTGCCTCCTACAAACCAAAATACAGAGCCAGGCCTGAGATGTGAATTCCAATTAAATGTGTATAACCCTAACTCGATTGGTAGCTGTGAACATTCGATATTCCCCACACTGGAAAATGAGCAAGTGTACCAAACATCAGTCCCAACGGTCATTACAGAGTCAGCCATACTGGGAAGACCAATCTGAGATTGGAGCAGGGTTCACAGAAATACATACAGTGTGATCATCAACACAACTCTCCTCGTGTTTCTTAATGTAGTGCAGTAAGTGTAAGACCAAAGAGGTTTGCTTCATTTAACCTTGAGTGAAACAAAGTTTTATGTTAACCAACAGGCTGAAAGGTGGTTAATTAATTTCTCCCTGAGGTGCATTGTGTTTATCCTTAGGAATTTAATAATTAAATAAAATCCACATATCCCGTGACAGACTCAAGGGACCTGCATTTGGGCAGATATCGTATTGCAAAAATGAATATTTTGGAAAGAAAGAAATTAACGAAGCTTAGTGTAACTTCACTCAGGAAGACTATCTCATAATTTGCATTGGGGGCTCCCATCCTATCAGTGCTCTCTGTGCAGATCTTGATGGTATGAGTGCTACCCCCTCTGTGTGTGGGGCATCGTCCCCTTCATGATCCGAAAAGAGCAACATCTCTCCACAAATCAATCTTTTCTGTTCTTTTCTCGCTGATAACTAGTAGTGCAAGGTTGTTGTTTTTACATTCTGGGTGGTGGTATTTGGGTGGTTTTCCCCACTTGATACATGTTCCAATGGTGATGTGGTTCCTGGATGAGAGAAGGGTGGCTGGATCAAGTGGCATCCAGCACTTCCTGGCTTTCACCACGTGAAGTACGCCCAACCCTCATCCAGGCTTGGGACCGGCCAGGAAGGAGTTCCATTTTTTCCAGCTTTCATCACAATCAACTGGCTATGAGTGTTTACTCTTTCAGTTTAACCAGCCAGATTATGCCAGGATCATCTGAAGCCAATCATATTGTTGCTGCCAAGCTATAAATCGCCTCTGTTCTCTGCTGCTGTCAATTGCCGATTAAGTGCGAATTGTCACAAACCTCCTCCATCCTATTCACCTCAAGGGCCACAGATCTTAGCTCACCGGAAGCCTGTTCCATAAAAAATCCATCCAGATCTCAGTCATTCTCTTCATCCATTTACCTCCACCAGTGTCTAGACTCCATCAGGGGGGTTTTCCTACACAGCATATGTCTCTTTCACACCCTTAAAATATGATTTTTCCATCTTTATTGTGCACATGTCTATAAATACTTGTAATAAGTGTCTCCTAATTTAATTATTTTTACTGATAACAAGATGAAACGACTTCACAAATGTGACTGTAGACTGCAGCTTTATGTTGCAGTACTTGAATTTTTCTAGCTGTAGCTTGCAGAAGCAATATTGTTGAGGTCGTAATGAAATGATTCAGGAGGAGATGGAATTCCACTTTCCTTTCTTCAAATTAGAAGAACAAGAGCAAATATGCAGGGGCTCCTTACATCACAACACATCCTCTTCAGAATTATCAAAAAGAAAGTGCTTGGAGACAACTAGAGAGTCGACACGAGCACGGTTATTCTGGCTCTCAAGAATTCTGTTCCACCCCGCCACTCACACAAGCCTGCATTTATTTACAATGCATGCATCACGTCCAATTTACTCATGCACACACAGTCAGAAATACGAGCGCACGCATTAATGCGCAGCACAAAAATATAGGATCAGTTGTGTTTCTGCAAGAGAAAAAGAGAATGAATCGTGTTTTTTAATGAGCTCCTGCCAAAAGATGCTCTGCAGCTTCCTCCAGATGATTGAAGTTTATTAACCAACAGTGACAACGTCTAAACTTTCACAATCATGCCTCATTATGAAGTAGCTACTTGTCATGTTTAATCACACAGACTTCAGTCAGATTAGTCTCAAAAGGCTTTGGAAGGGAAAGCACATTGTCTTGAGGACTTACTGTATCAACGTCAGTGAACTTTTATTACAGCTTTTCATTCTGTCTTGCCGCGTGCCTACAGAGCGTGAGGGTCAGATCTGACTGCTATGAATTATGCTTTGCAGTTACATAAGCTTTGCCTCAAGCCAAACTGTGCACAATTACTCCTAAGTGGAATGAATGCTGATTTTTCAAATCTAATTAGAAGTGATTAGATAATGTGATATTGATATCATCAGGTACAATATATGTTAGACATGTACACATGACCTTTAGAGTGACACTGGTTCTCGCAAGATTTTCAATAATTTTGACACTGAAGGATTTTCTCCTCGTTGCTGATTTGTCATCAGTTGCCGGTGACGGCTATTACTGGAATGCGTCAGTCATCACGTCTGACTGCATACTTGATGTGATGTTAATCTTCATGATTACCAGCCTCTAGAAATGCCCGTTCTCCTGCACACATACACACACACACACAGTCAGCCCTCAGCTTCATCATGCAAATTCAAGTTCATTCACACAGAGATGACAACTGGGCATATGTGACCTGCTCACCACATCTGCTCCGGTTATGACAAGTGACACACACACTCATAGTTATATGTCATCACTGGAATTCTGACTTGAAAGGACCAGGACATCACCAGTTTTATTCAGGTATTATACATTCTTACATGTAGTTATCAAAAAGAAAAGAGGAATAGGTGGTGGGGATGTAAGATTAAAGATCTTGTCTGATTTTGAAGGGTAGCTGGCAATAAAACTGGCGGCATGCATCACGTTGAAGTTCCGCTTTAGCTTTTCTGCTTTGTGAAAAACTAACTACAGTGCAGTCCTGCATTCATAGTAAGCACGTCTATGTAGCAGTGGTGTGGTCCGGTAAAATAAAACAAAACTGATCAGTCTGGTCAGATTTGAACTGACGGTTCGCTTTTCCGCGAAGGACATGTTGTTCTTGCATTATTGATTATCTGAGACTTACTGGTGATCATCCGGCTGGCTGGTGAGTGAGTGCTGTCTATTCGTGGCAGAGTCGAGAATTTAGAGACAATCAGTCTGGACGTGTACACGCCCGAAAGAGCAAGGGTCAAGCGTACAGTGTTGGATGAGGTCAAAATAAACCAGAGCCACGCACACTTAATTTCGGGGGTCAGCGCCAGCAAGCCACTTGGCTAAACGGGGATGGCCGGCCTAAGGCAAAGCATTGCAAATTAAATAACCATCTACATACACGAAACAATTTGTAATCGTGCATGTCTTTCAACACATTCACACTTTGAACTCCTTGTCGTTGATGTGGTACAAGATACGTTCCAATATGTTCTACACGTTTATGTTTAAGGAAACAGCACTAGCATGGGGAATGTGTCCCCTAATTTGTGTTCCATCTAACATTTTGAGACCCACATTTATTTTTACTGTAACTTGCAAAACAATACTTAAATTATCTCTGACATCCACTCTACTATAATCAGCTAGAGAGGAGCCGTTTATAGCCGTTAATTTTTCAGCTGTGATGTTTATGGTGTCACCAGAATGCTTCAGGCTTTACAGTGATATTCATTATTTCTTTGAGCTGGGGCGAACCATTTGAGATTTCAGACCTCAAAACCTTTTGCCTTGTTTCAAATCACCAGAGCATCGAACTGCCTCCAAAACACCACTTTAATAATTGATCAATAAGACATTTTTAGATGCTATCTGCTTTGCTCAGTAAAATCAAATCCCACTGTAATAATTTCAACAGTACAGCTTGATTTTAATAGAACAATACACGTCCTAATGTATGAATCCAATATTTCTATTATTATAAATACTTTGTGAGGGCTGAAAATCAATGCTGAGGCCAGACATCGGATAGAGAAAGTTACTTAATTCATTTAGTTCAAAGGTTCACTGTCACATGAGGGGCAATTTGGCTTGCAGGCAGGACTTTCAAAGAAATCCAGTAAACATCCACAATAAACATCACATGGGCGCAAATCCAATCATAAGCACAAACAGGGAATTTTAAGTGTCATAGTTGAAAAGCCAGCTGTAGTTCTGCATCTACCCAGAGATCCATTAGTCCGTGAGACAGTCTGCAGAGGATGTGAGACTCTTTTGTTCTTTTTGTCTCAGTGTCAGATTTACCTCCATTATGCCGCTCACCTTTTGGCAAACACTGTGTCCTCAGGGTGAACGCTGTTTGTCTACCTAGAGTCAGACATAAACATATAGTGTAGTCACAAAAAAAGAAGAAAAATGAGAATTTAAGATGCACCGGCTGGAAAAAAGCATGACACAATGTGCATAGTATCAAACATGAAAACATGCAAAACACGTGTTGCAGGCCTGCAGGCAGAATCCCATCAACCTCAGCTGCTACAGCGACGTGGTTAGGCATCAGCATGGGATTGTTACATATCCCCCTCCTGCAACAACTAGCAAGGCTCAAGGTCTTGCACCAAAAAGTGAGATATAAGTTGACTTGAAGTGAGTGTATTTGTACTGTACAGCAAGTGGAATGACCTGGCCACGTTTAGATCGGATGCGGTCATCATGCGCGGTGGTGACACATATATTTCACATATATGTGCAGCATCGCACATGCACATATATAAAACCACAACCACAGACAGGAATGCAAATAAAAATGTGCATGTATAAATGCATACCCCTGTGGACATAAATGGAAAACGGCAGGCTGCAGTGGTTTTTCACATCTTCTCACTTCGTAAATTTCTCTCTGTGAAGAAGTTTTAAGAGCCGCCCCAATAAAAGTCTATGATTCATGAGAGGGTCAGGTAAATCCCGTGGAGGGGAGCAAGGTAGCCTGTAAAACTTCAATACACATTCTCCTTCTGTTTTCACGCTTCATACCTCCCCAAACTGAGTCCCACCAGCTTCTCTCTGTCTCCCAGTATCGTGTCTTCCATCTCAATCCCTTCTCCTGTTGCTGGTCCTCCTCCTTTGTTCATTTCTTTTTTTTGTCTCTTGATTGCACACCTCAATATCCCATTTTGACATCTGAGAAGGAATCCTCAGGTAGACTTTAGACAAGGGCAGCAAATAATAACTATATTCAACATTGATTAAACCCTTGATTACTTTCTTTGTTTAGCAGAACCATTGCTTTTTCTAAAATGTCAGAAATAGTGAAGAATAACAGTCTCCCAGAGCCCAGCGTGACATTTTCAAATGTCTCTGAACACAACCCAAAGATATTCAACGATAAAATTTAGAACAGCAGAAAAACTCGCCTATCTGTCCCTTTCCCTTCCCTCCTCTTGCTTCTGTGCAGTGGAGCAGGGCGGCCATTTAGCTTCCTGACCCGGCAAGTGGAACCGTTTCAAATGTATTGTTTTAACCTTGCATTTTTATGCCACCACTCTTCCTTATTTTTGTCAATCTCTTCTTTCCATCTTCCTCCACCTCTACCCCTCTTTCTCCCCTCTATCCATCTTCACAAGGCTGTTTAAATTTTTGTGCAACGTCTTTATTTTAACCCTCTGGTCCGTATCTTTTCTATTATCTTCTCATTCTTCTGCTCCACTCTCTCCCCCGTAACTCGTCTCCACTACCTTTTTTCTCTGCCAGCAACAATCAGTTGGACCTCGTGAGAAGATGAGTGAAGCCTTTTTAAATTTTACCATTATCCCCTTTCTCCTCTCTTCCCTCCCAGGTGTGTCTCAGTTTGTCATGTTGACGGTTTTCCCTCTGTGATTCTCTGGCTTTCTTTATCTCCTCCACACAGTTTGTATTTTCCTCTTCCTCTGTTTTATATCGTGTGTATCGATAAAATAACCTCATATCTGCCTCCTTTTTTGTTTGTTGTCATCAGTCACTTCCTCTGCCCCTTCATTCCTCACATCCAATCTCTGTCACCATCTTCCAACATAGGGAGGTTAGATTAGTTTCCTGGACAGTGTATGTTGTGTGCAAACACTGAAAAACCCAACTGTGTACAATAATGTTTGGAATTTACAGTAAAGTGTTCATATCCAACAGTTTTGGAGCACACCTTGCCAACATCCAGTTCCACTGAAGGAAGTGTGGAGGGTATATGTTGAAGTCTATATTAATGGTGTTGTCGGAGCCGAACTTTAATGAAACTTTTTATGGCATCGAGTTAAAAAAACAATTAAAAAATCATCACTTAACACCATCTGTGATCTTGCATAATTACCCAATATGGCCACTGCTCTGTCTGGCATGTAGAATCTATGAGCCATAAAGCTCATTTATAAAGCACATTTATGGCCCCAGAAGAAGCAACAAAAAGAACTCAAGGGCTCAAGATGCCTTAATCCTTAACAAATTGTGCATGCAGGTCGCTGGTGCGATGTGCAGATTGACAAATTGACAAAATAAAAGAGGCTCAGGGGTCACAGGCAGATCACATCAAGCAGGTACCGGCAGGAGAGACAGATCTGAGGAAGCTCTCATTGTTCTGGTCAAAAGTGCAAGTGATCACCGGCCCTATTGACCCGTGAAGAACGGCATTATGGTGTTCATTAAACCGAGTTTGCTCTTTCTTGTCTGAGTGTGGAAATCAGGAGCTCAAAATGACCTACTGAAAGTAGTTCAGTGTTAGTAGATTGGACTGAATAAATTGGCACGGCAGAATTTTGTAGAATTAGTCTCCAAATTATCACCCCCCCGTTCTCCTTCTCCCTAAGGGAATACATCCATTTAAACTTTTATCAGCACTTACTCCCTTATTTCAACCTTGTATGTCTTTCTCTCCGCCATTATTCCTTCCCCTTTCACCTACTTTCCATCTTTCCCGCCATTAATAGTCAGTTTACAGTTTCAGCTGATGGTGTAAGGATGTTTAATGTTTCATCACTGCTCGTTTTCAACGTCCTTAACATCCCATCCTCCGTTCGTCCATGTCTCTAGTTAAATATTCTCCATTGGAATTCCCCTTATTTCCACCGCCTGCCTTCTCGTTGCACTTTACATTCGTTCGTCTTTCCGTTTTCGCAGGAGTCGTTCGGTTTAAACTGTTGAGCAGCTGGGATAAGGCTGTTACATTTTTTATCACACTGTCCTGCCTTCCTTACTTTGATTTCCTCCTTTATTGCCCTCGCTCCATCACCTTTCACCATACCGACACTCACAGATGCGCGCAAATTTGCAGTAAGAGAGCAGAATGATTAGCCCAAACTCTGTGGACGATATTTTTTATTTTCCTTCCATGACTGATCTCAAAACCTTATCCTCCCCTGCCTTCTCTGTTTTGAACGTGATCGGAGCACAATGACCTCCTTCCTGCTGCTTCCCTCTCCTCTCTCTGTCTCCTCAGCCTTCCCTCTCCTCCCCCACTCTAATAGTGCCGAACAATCAGTTTAGAGTCTTGGAGTGGTGATCAGTGGAACAGTTTAAGTTTTATTGTCCATCGGAATTAATCCGGTCGATACGGGTCGGCGCGGAGATGAAGCTGATAGCTGTGAGTCAGGACTGAGCCCAAATCAATAAAACTCTAAACTTTATTATGCCCATAAAACGCATGCGTACGCACAGAGATGGATTCACACCCACTCCTGGTAAAATACTGATGCGCACATACAAAGATGGCAGCGCATTCTCACTTACAACCAAGAGAAAAGACGCGTGCACACGAACATATCAACAAAATTGGACATGCATGCTTACAAAAAACAAATTTAGGCACGAAGATATACTGAAAGTACACAAATAGGCAGATACACACACAAACACACATACACACACTGGCAGTTTTGCTCATCCATCTGTCTTCCACACAAACATCTGGGAGGCGGCCCGACCAAAACAATGTCTCTATTTAGCATTCAGCTATGGATTTTCGTGCGAGTGTGTGTTCCCTTGTATGCACATGTTCACACTTTTGCACTTGAAGGAGGTTTTTAGGATTCGACAAGCGAGCGCAACTGCCGGCGTGCTGAGATTTGGGAGAAAAAAGGGGACAGTGGAGAGAGAGCTAAAGGAGAGCAGAGGAGATGTCAGACGGTGTGGAGGGGATATAGACGCTCTTAAAAAGGAGAAAGTTGGATCGAAGTTTTTTTTTTCAGGAAGTCCGGCTTCACTGGCAATGGTTTCATTTTACCGTAGGAGCAAGTACGCCACGCTCAGTCTCTCCATCTCAATCTGTCTTTCTGCCTTTTTACTTCTATTTTTCTGTCCATCCATCTCTGTGTGCTCCCCTTTTTTTCTCTAATTGTTGCTTTGTTGGCCTTCAAGAGCCTCCCTCACCCCGTCTGTTTGTCTGGTAACATAAGAGCCTCTCTGTGTGTGGGGTCGACTGCTCCGCATTCACTGCAACACATACTTTCTGACGTGATGAGTGATTGGAAATATAATGCATTCACTTGCAGAAGAATGCCGCGCGTGTTTACCTGCATTTGTGGAGTTCAAGCCTCGGAGTTTGTATGTGCGTGTGTGTGTGTGTGTGTGTGTGTGTGTATGTGTGTGTGTGTGTGTGCATTCAGGTTCACGTGTTTACATTGCTTTAAGTGATGTACTGCATGGAGTCAGAGAGATGCATGACCAAACACTTCTGTTATGACAGCTCGCAATGAAAAACCACTTCTCAGTTAGCACCCACTATTGACATCGCCTTCTTTGGCCATCCATTCTTGTGTCAAGCAGTACATTACTCACACAGAACACACAGCAGGAGAGAAGGAGTAGCGTGGCGGCGTTGAGGACGACCATTAAGGCAACGCTTTGGCTCGAGACGTTTCACTTAAATTTTTTTGTTTCCCATCTATTGAATGTATACTCAGAATGTTCTCTCTTGTTTCTTGAGTGGTAATGATACACTTAAAAACCTGCTTTGCAAAAGCTCTCAGGCTCTGTCACTCTCATTCAGTGCACAAAGCTCTAAAAGCAGCTGCTCGGAATTCGCCCGGTGAAGTTAATCCATCACTCCGAAGGAGAAACGGAGTGTGATATAGCACATTTCAATGCATTCAACTTAACAGTGGTGTGGACTCATTTTCACAAACCGATGAGTGCAAATGAGTTTGTCATCATAATGTGACCGACTGCTGTGATTGCATGTAGTCACCTCCTTTACAATATTTCTGTAGCTTCCTCACAACCGAGTCGCCAGAATAAATGCTGGTGACATAGGTTTCTGCAAACCACAAATACGTTGAAACTTTACATTTCTATAAGTTGCAACGTTGTGTTTCTTTAAGTTCAATTTTCAATTTTTCTGTGCTTATGGTTAGGTTAGGTTTAGCACAAAAATCATTTGGTTATGGTCAGGAAAAGATCATATTTTAGCTTACCTTGTTTTATCACTGCAAACCCGGCTGGAAATTGTCTCAACGTCTCGTTAAAAATATCCAGTGATTTAACCCTCACACTCTGGCAACACTGAGCACCTACTGTATGTGGACCGTTCATGTAGCGGCTGCTGCAACATACTGTATGCTTCCACTGTTACCAATGAAACTGGCTACACCGAGCACAGGTGCAGTGTGCAACTGGTACGTATGTGCCATGTAAATGCACACTACAAGTGTTAAAATACGCCAGTACTCGTTTGTAATTTTTTTATGAGAGGTATGTGTGGCCCTTTCATTCAGAAATGGGTCATATGGTGTAATTTTTGTTAAATTAAACAGCCTGTATGCAGGAAATCACTCCAGCTGGCACGCACTTTGAGGTCTTGATCACCCTGTCAGCATTTAACTAGCAGCTGGTGGTTGCTTACTAACTGTATCTGGTTAAGTGTAGTCTGTAAATGTTGACTTACCTGTATTACAAACAGCACTTGTTGTATTGGACCTGTGTTAAAAGCACAACCCTACAGTATGTATATGCAATCAATATGTGATCTCACTGGTGTAGCCAGTACATCAAATATTCTGCTGCACATCAGCTCCGCAAAAGGTTCACATACATTATGTGTTCTGCAGTGGTTTGACGCTTACAAATGGCGAAACACAGTCTGGAACAGTGGTGTCTGGCTTAACAGCTATCTCACTCAGCCTTTACGCCACCGTCATCTGCATCTCCAAAGTCAGTAGGATACATCTTGTGAGGATCTTGAATGTCTGAGCAAAATGTCAATCCATCAGCTGCCTGGACCAAAGTTGTGGGCTGACCTAAAAGCCAACTGACAGACCGACCTAGATTACATCTTTTAAAAAAAAAGCAGCGATGCGAGCAGGCTACCCACTCACTGACCATCTACCCTGAGTCAGCTGTTTGAGAAGAATGGATGTGCTGTGTCGATCATATAACTCCCGCAGATACAGTTCATTCAGTTCCTGTGTTCACTGTCTCATTGGCTAGTTCAAAGATTGAGACTGAGTTGCTCCACATGCTGTTGGAAATGATCAGTTAACACGCTGCCTTTTCGTTGCACACAGCAAGGATTTGACTCGCCGTTCCATCTGACACCCCCAAAACAAAGCTTCATAGGTTCTTGCGCTTCAAAACAAGCAAGTGCAGGCATAAGAGATAACAACACACACTCCCCATACTGACACACAAACACGCAGAGTAGCCTACCAATGTCATCAGAGCGGATTAGTCACACATGGCGAAAAGACCAGAGTGATGGAAGATTGGGAGTGAAGAGCATGGGGAAGAGATGGCAGGCATGAAATGGAGATAAAGATGGCAGAGAGAGAAGAAGGGAAGATGGGAGAGTGGCCTGTGAGATGACCTGTCAGTCTGGAAAAAAAAAAAAAAAGAGAGAAAGAAACAGAGAGAGTCAGACAGAAGAGCATGACCAAGGGCATCACCCACATCTGAGGCTATCTGAGTCTTCTGGGAGACACTGTGGGAGCATGAATGAGAAAAATCAACATCTAGAACTGCACTATCCATGACTCTCATCTGCAGTAGGTTGATAATAGGTTGGAGATGTATTCTTGTGGTTAAACTGTTTAATGATGCCTTCCGACAGCGCACAACTGGTGGGAAAACACACTCATACAATGCAAAAGCACCCTCTGTGCACACACATTCACAGACATAAGCAAACATTAGAACACGTTATATACCTCAGAGGTTTAAACTCAAGGTCACAAACATACATACATACGCAATATTACCTTTTTTTTCCTTTTTTTTTTTGCCAGACAGCCAGAAGCACAAAAACTGACAAACTGATAAACTCCTGATGTTTTATGCTCTGAGGCTATTAAAGAGTGTTAACATCAATAAGCGATGTACCAAATGTTTGTGGTGGAGAAGACTTGTGGGAGAAAGAACGAAAAAAGAGAGATAATCCTACTGTCTTTACCAAAAAGAGGAATATCCAGCAAAAAAAAAGAAAAGAAAATTATGTTGTGGCTCAGTCACTCAAAGGAGTCAACGTACTTTATTGCAAATACATAACCTTTAACTTTCTCTCCATCTCACCGAAACGCCTACACCCATAAGCAAACAAATACACTTTGCACGACGTGCACGCAGGCGCACTGACACACTCCCCCTGTGGGTTGGCAGGATGAATGGCTCAGTTGTGATGTATTGACAGCAGGATTGATGTTGTCTGATTCCCAGGTGACTCATTTGACCACAGTCAGAATGGACCTCTTCTCAATGCTTCACTGACTCGCTCTATGAATCTGTGTGTGTGTGTGTGTGTGTGAGTGAGAGGAAAGGAGAGCGAGTGTATATGTTCGTGATATATTGCAGGTCTCTCAGGTTCGATGAGCATGCATTGATAAACATTCATCAGGAGGAACACAGCAGGACAGAGGGAGGGAGGAAAGAGGAATCAAATAAGTCAGAGTAAGGAAACCTTGAAAAGTTGTGAGGAATTATGAAATAAGGCGAGAGGCTTAAACTATCAAATATTGAATGAATGTACTTAGTTTAATACCATTATTTCTATTGTATGAACTAATGCTTTCTTTCTGCAATTCTGCATATCAATACTGTCTCATAGAAATTACTTGAATATAATACTAATTAGCAAAAAATCAAGAGTCAATTGAAGCACAACTTTTTTTACTTTACAGCAAGAAATCTCTGTCTCTCTGTATGTACAGTATTTTATTTGCATATCTTGAGAACCGTTCATCCAACCTAATTCACACTTGGCAAGTTTGTTGCTGAAGAGCCAAGGAAGTGCAGTATCGAATTTGGTGAAATTTGGACACGTTCGATATTAAGAAATCTTGAATAAACAGCTAACATCGCTCTGTGCAGCAACAGGGATGTGGCTTCAACACAGAAGCTGAACTCAATCGTGATCCCTCTCACCTGATCTCATGGGGAAGTAGACGTAAACAAAATGGAGATTGGCGTGGTGCAACAGCCTCGCTCCACTGTATTTGTTGCTTATAATGCTGAATAGTTTAAAAATATAACATATGATGCATTATTGTTCATTAATAAGTTTTGAACAGGCACTGCACCAGTTTAAACAAAACTACAATATTTCACTACCCTTGACCAAAGTCATTGTCAAATGGGTGAGCAGGTAATTACATAAATTAGTAAACCTGAGAAAGTTCAAATCCAGATGATGAATTGCTGCTGGTTCTCCTAACATAACCCCAAAAAATGCAAATTGAAGATCATAAAAACACACATTGCCCCATGAAGAAACCAGACAAAAACAAACAAATTAAATCCTGTTGTGGGCCAAGCAGCAAAGTCCCCAAAAGTGAGCACTTTACTCAAGATCTTTTTTTACTGTTCACTGATAATGAATTCTATTTTTCTATATTTTCCTTTTTTATTTTATTTGCATTTGTTGGCCAGCAAAACAACACATTTTCTAATATTCTCACATCCACTGGACAAGTCAATCACATTCTCACCTTGTCCACTCAATCACAGTACATTTTTTCAGTATATTTTATAGTATATAGTATGATTACATTAAAACATTCACAGGTAGCAATGAAGGAATGGTGCACACGTTATTCCTCAACAGAGATTTTCAACAGGTTTGTATGGTTTTTATTCACAAAAAATTGCATAGTAATAATCCAAGTAATCTTAATAATACAAATTAGCACAGTGGCAATGCTCTCTTGTGTTAATGCAATACAACAATAGTGACTGCAATGCTGCTAGAAAATAAAGACTATATATAATTGATGGGAGGGTCTCCAGTGGCTTCTTACATATTTAAAACTCCATCTGGCTTTAGCTAAAAGACTGCAGTGCTGAGATCAGCATGCATCTCCGTAGGCATGCTACATGTTTTACAAATAATGTTGTTTTATCATTTCATGCCTAATTAATTGTTATAGATGTGGAAATGTGCCTCTGTAGGCTGTGCGTAGCCCTGCAGGCTTGAAAACTATCATTTTTCGCCTTTCTGCACAAAAATGCCATGTGTTTGTATCTGCAGCTATAGCGAAAAAGAGTTTAGGTTTGCATTTTGATGGTGAGGACAGAATCGTCTCTAACAATATGTGAGGAAATTCATTTGCATTAGCTTTGGAGTGGAGTCATATTTTTCAGACATGCCCTCCCAGAGGCTTAGTCTCCAAGACAATCATTTTAGGCGTGCTATGCAAGCCTTTGATTGGCTGACAGGGAGGGGGCTTGAAGGCTCACATCACGTGCACATTTGATATTTGAAATACTGGTAACACTTCATGATAACCATCATTATAGAAATGTAATAAATGTATAGTTAACAAACAATGAAATGCTTTTCAAAACCATTTATTAAGTAAAAAAAGGACTTGATAATTGTCATCTAAATAATGTTTATAGATGAGCTAGACAGAATTCATCCACCATTTAGACTTTATATTTTCAACTTACAATAAACAATTTATTATGAATAAATTATTAATAAAGCATCTCATTGTTTTTTAACAGTCTAGAACCTATTAACAAAAGTTTTTAATTAACTATATATTTACCATTTTATACTGATGGTTGTTAGTGTTAGCGTTAGTATTAAAATATCAACAGAGGAGGAGGGAGCTGATCGCTGACAACGATTCTCATATACTGTATATGAGAATCGTACAGTGAATAATATGTGTTGCGCCTCACTTGAATCTCCTCTTCCATTGCCTCATGATCTTATCTTCCATGAAGCTTGATTTTCTCTCTGGCTATTCCTAACTAAACTCTCATTTTTGCTGGCTTTATACAAGTGGAAATCACAAGGCGGGTGCAGTCAGTTCGGGTTAATTTGAGATTCTTAGATCACAGGTGCACAGGTTACAAAGAGGATTCTTAAAACCTGCTGAAGCAAGGTTTTTCATGCTCAGAATCTTTTATGAACCGAGCACAGGCACACTGACAGTAATGATCTTAGGATAAAGTTCAAGTACGAATCTAAGAACATATTTATTCTTCGTTCTTTCAGATGGCTTACTCCTTACCCTCTTCTGCCAACACCATCCACACCCACATGTTTTGTACTTTGTCAATATCATGCCTGAAAATCTAAATAAATAAAATAGAGGACATCCGGAGCTTTTTTCCACCATCCAGAGTTAAAGTTATAGTAAAGTAACTATAGCAAGAGGCCATGTTCATTTAAAATGAAAACCTGCTCTACAAGGCCTGATTTGAATTTCAGTGCAGAAATCCCATGAAAATGTCACCAACAATGACTTATTTTGTATGCAGGGCACATAGTTACAGCCTATAGAAGCAGAGCCAGCTGATTAGGAAACAGGTGCATGTTCAGCAGGTTGCATCCTTACCAATGTTGAGACCAAAACCGTGACAGTGAAGTCGGTAGGTAGGGAAGAGTGACACTTCTTTGTGTTGTTTTGGCTCCAGGGCCTCCTTATGAAAGTGCATCTGAGGAAGAAATCTTCCTATGAGGTTTCTTTTGGTTCTTTTTAAAGTGCTGTCTCGCCCCTCGACCACTAATTTCTCTTCTTCATGTAATACGCCTCTCTCCTCTGACAACAGCCTCTACTATATCAGAGTGGGGAAATATAGTCTGTATTGCCGTAATTGGCATAACTGGAACAAGGACGGAGCGTGAGAGGAAAATGTTCTTTGTACGGGTGGACACCTGTCAGAAATCTTGTCTGCCTGATAACAGCACTCTTTTGATGAACAAGTGATAAAGCAAAAAGCATATAAAAAATTAATTATTCCTACGACATTGTAGTTCAACTTGAAGTGGGGACATTTGGATCCATACTTAATATTTCCATCAGTGTTGAATGCATAATACATTTCACATACTAGATTTCAATAATGCCTCCTGTGAACTCGCCTCCCAATTATCTGACCAATCTAGTTTTTACCAGCTCTGCTCTGTTCTCCTTGTCAGTCTTAGTTTTTCATAACCCTCACACTGTATTCCACTTTTTTTCTGCTCTGTCCTTCCTTTTCTGCTCTGTCCTATTACATCTCTGCCAAACAACCTTTTTCAATAAGCCTATCACACTAAATGATTTTATCAATCTATAAACTATTCATTTGCTATTTGGGGAATGGCCTATGTTGTTAATTTAGGTAGGTGAATTCTGGGCCATCCAGACAATGATACAAATGTTGAAAACAGCCTGTTTGCATCAATAAAAGGGTTTAATTGTAAGTGGTATAAGTGGTACTCTGTTTCTCTGACTATTTGATGGCTAAACTCAACACAGCAGGTACTTCTGTCTCCATGTTACCTGCTCTACTGGACTGGATGAAGCCAAAGTGACTCTCCCAGAACCTGCTCTGGGAGACTGTGGTGAGGGAATCAGGATAGGACTAAGAACCATGCCAGATTGTTTTTTATTGACTTTTCCACAGCTTGTAATTGTATATAGCCCCCATGTTCTCAGAAGCTGATATCCAACTTTGACATGGACTTTAATACTGTCTGTTTGCTGGAGGATTTTCCAGCGGCAGGACCCTGCCTGGTGCACTTTCGTCCTCTGCTGCATCACCACAGGGCAACGTCAGCTCCCCTACACTTCACCTTGTTTTCAAAAATGTTCGCCAAATTAATAGTCTGAGTTGGTAAAACCTTTAGAAAAGGTTATGTTTTGCTTTGATACATATATTAATACATATATAATATTCAGAGAAAGTTTTGGTAAGTCTTACCTGTATCTCATATCGACCCTGGTTTTTATCACTCAAAGTGCAGGAGGTGGCACTGACTCTCTTGTGTGTGACCAACAGATTTCCATGACCAGAGCACCTGCAGCACTGTTGTAAAAGTGGTCGGATTAGGAGGATTAAATTATCAGTGGGTGTGATAGCAGCTGGCATCAATCAAGGCCAATCAGATCAACTACTTTCATCCCTTTTAAATGCAGAGCACACCTTGCTGCTGTGGACCGACAGCTTTGTAATGTAGAGTCCAGCACAGATTCCCCTATGAGGAACCAGCTGCAGACAGCAAATTAAAGGTACCCTGTGGAGTATTTATGTATTTTGTAAAAAAAAATCACAGTTTCACACATTGCATGTATCCTTGAGACCCAATAAATCTGTTAAATGCATTTCATTCCTCCAAAAGCATGTGCAGGGCTGATTTTTGCACTTTACTTCGACCAACTGTCAATCAGAGGAATACATGGAAACCATCGCATCACCCGTTAGTGTGCAGACAATATACAAACAAAAATGGACCCTGACTTGTAAAGATTGTGTCATTGCACTCCTAATGGTTAAATACACCAGATGCCTTTAAGTAGTATTAAGTGAGATAACTTCTGTGGCAGTGTACTTTATTGTATTTATATCTTAAGCAGTATTCAGTAGTGTGTATTTGTTTCCCTGTGAAAGTAAACATATGTACTATAGTAGCTGCACTTCTTTCAAAGTGACACAGGTAATTAAAGCAAATATAAATGTTATTTGAGCTTGGAAAAGCTCATATTTGAACAAATGAAAGCTGTAAAAAATAGCACAATATCTCTCTCTCTCTCTCTCTCTCTCTCTTTCTCTCTCTCTCTCTCTCTATCATGCCATCTTCATTATAATTTATTATCAAAGGCAAACTCCATGTTGAAAGATAGGGCCTGCAGTGGCAGCGCTGCAGCAGGAATGTTGTCTGTGTGAGCCGTAGCAGTTAACCAATGCAGCCATCATGCGCTGCTCGTGCACACAGTGTGGACCAGGTGCAAGACTGCATTCCATTTGCAGCATGTCCTTAATCTTAACAAAGGAATGGGACCTTCATCGTCTGTATAAAGGCTGTGAAACTGTTTAGCTCGGTTAGATTTAGGCATAAAAACTACTTGATTTCCTGAGTCCTCTGCTTGTTTGACCAACCACATCCCCGATATTTGGGGATTGTCACTCTTATACCACATCAGCTGACTTCCTATATTGACACAGGAAATGTCATGGAAAGCTACAAAAGCAGGAAGAAATCTGCTTTCAGAGAAATTACCCATTTGCTGGAACAAGGTCATTGCATTCAATCTCCACTACCACAAAAATAAGACCCTAACGGCTGGCGTGGTGTGTTCCCATGCATATTAAAGAAAGTGAAAAAAGAAAAGCATGTAATGATATGACTGCTTCTCTCTTTTATTAAAAAAAGAGGTAGAAGTGGAAAAAAAAAACAGCTAACAAACATGCAGGAAATGTATTCCACAAACACAAGAATCTTAATTTCTATCTGCACCTGTCTGTTCATTCTTCTGTGCTTCTGCGTCTGCCTGCATACAACAGCGTGCACGTGTGTGTACACAGGGTGACCTCGGGGTGCACCTCTATTCTGCTGATAGAAGGAATCGCATCTGTCAGGTTGGGGGGTCAAATCCCACCTGACTCAAGCTTGATTACACAGACTTCTGCTCCAAAAACACACCGGTTTACAGGGGTGGGTTATGACCTCATAAGATGTAAGGTCAGTAATCTCAGTCTGCTGGGCCCCAGCCATTCAATTAGAATGCATTACTTTATAAAAAGAGGTCCAATTCCCCTCTCACCTCACAAAAAACCATCAGAAAACAAAACTAATAAGGTTTCACATTGAATTACATTTTTCGCATTCGCTCTGTTGTCATTCAGGAAGAAAACAATCTGCAGATTATTCAGCGTGCACTAAGACACAGTCGCTATTTTTGATTCTTGGATGCAACACTGGATCGAGGAAACCACATTACCGCCATCATCATGCTCTTATTCATGTGACGGTAATATTCATGACAATCTCTCTTCACCACATGTCTGTTCGCAGCGATATTCAGTCCACGAGTCAACCTTGCCTCCGGAGGTTGACATTACACTAAAGAGAGTTACCAGTAACTAATGAGGGACTGAGACAGCGTCTCACCATAGATTAGAGCCAAGGGTAACTAGAAAGGACACATGGTGATGACATCAAACAGATTCCTCATGTCCCTCTGGCTCCTTGTCCCCAACAGTCTACCACCCTTGAACACACACGCACATGCTGACACATGCTGGAAAACACACACACACACACACACATGCAGGAAGTAAAGGAACAACGCAGTACATGTGCTTGCATGCTCCTAATTTCCTCAGCATATGTTTCTCCCTCCATCTTTCTATCGCTTTCATCCACACACATGCTGACCGTCTCTGATGTAATCTCATGTAACATTTGATCCATCATCCATCAGTTCTTGCTAATATAAGGATACGTCAAGACTTAAACATTTAACACTGCTGTATGTGCTCTCTCAAAACAATTTACCCCAACCATTGCCCGTCTTCTGCTAATTCATAGTCGTTCACACCTGGAAAAATGTGCTCAGCATTAAAAGCTAACCAGTGAGCATATTGCATTAGGGGGACGTCTCCTTGACATTCCGGTAATGAGGCGCGATGTTGAGCTTAGCGTTAATAGGGATCTCAGTTATTGGATATGGTAGATTAATTCTAACCGCAAGGAAAGACTGCACAAAATGCATTTATTATTGATCTAACTGTTAACTCAACAACCTCTAAAGAACTCAAGAATGTGTGTTACATTGCCACGTGCCTTCTTCTACTGAGTGAAACATTTACACGGTCCAAAATTAGATCTTATTTGTATCGATTTGGATGATGTTTGATTGGATTATTAGATTTACAGAAGAGTGCGGAATCTGGTAATGATGCCATTGTGCAATCTGCAGATTCATGGCACATTTATCCCGACACAGTCTAGTAGTTTTTTTTAACAGTGGCAGCAGCCTCATGAGTGGTGACTCAGGGAGCAATCTGATTGGTTGAATGCCAATAGAATGAGCATGACATGGGATCGTGGTGGAAAGTAAACAGACTGCAGTGTGAAACTGTATAAATAAAAGCGTGTATTTCTTTTATTACTTGTTTATTAAGAATTTATATTAAACTGTGTGCGTTCTGAATGATGCATGTCTGCTGACCAATATGATGTTGAGCCAGGCATTAATTTGGAATGTTTATGTTTTTTTTAAAGAGTCTATTCTCAGCACCGCTCTGTGATCACAACAGCTGCAGTTCCCCGCTGCCCAACTCACTCTGTTAACACAGTTTAAGAGACATATTTTTATCACCGGCTCCTGTTTGCTTACCATTCTTCTTTTGTAGAGCAGTTAACAGTCTCGTAAAGACTTCACTGTACAGAAAATTGAATGGTGCAATACCACAAATATGATATATTGCCCTATTGTCTTTATCCCATCAAAGATCAATGTTTTTGCTGTTGGTCAACCAACCATTTTGCCACACTAAAATGTTTGACAATTCCTTTCAAAATATATTTGATTTTTACAAATCTGCACATGGCAAATATGTTACAGTTGAGGTAAATAAAAAATGGTTTACTCGGTGTAGGTTTGAAAAAGATCAGAGTCATGGTTATTTGCAGGTCTGCGATGGGAGTTGAACTCTAACTGCATGAAAGATGGACGACCTAGACGCCCATCCACCGTCCCATCCTCCACACCTTTATTTCTGCCTCAGTAAACACAGCACTGAACTTCAGAAGTCGACATAAACTGTGGTTTGCAGAATTGTCCGATATGGACATGTTCTCTTAGGATACTGAGCTGTGTTAAGAGTACGAATTTGCAAGTCAAAGTTCACCAAATTGAACTTCAGGCTAAAGAGCCATGTGGTTTTACTTTGAGGCGGGCAAATCTACTACTCAGAAACTCAACTGAAATTTATTTAACTTGCACTGAAATGTTGCTGGTCTGACTCTGCCCTGATCCTAAAATAGTAGCCATTGAATTTGCCTGTTGCTGATTTTATGTAAATGCCTATGGAAAAACTAGCTGAATGTTGTACATTCACACTTGTCACTATCTAGAAACACTAACTATCTGAGGACATTGATATAAGCCTGCTGGTGTGTGAGCATTCTCTTATTTTGTGTCTTATTACACTTACAGCAGATGTCTGTCTACTTGATTGCATACCACCACACCACTGTTGTTCTAATCCCCCCCCAAGTGGCTGCCAGTTTGTTGTAGTAGCCAATGTTAGTGTTGCTAACGCTGGCTAGAAAATGTTAATGTTGCTAATGCCAGCTAATATTAAGGTTGTTAACACTAGCTAACGTGAATTTTGCTAATGCCAGCTAATGTCAACACTGATAACGCTAGCTGATAACACTTCCCACAACCTGGCAACTACCAGGACTGTTGATCACTGACGAAACACAGATACCACATGATTCCAGCGTTATGCTATTGGCTCACAAACCTTATTAGGAGCTGGAAGCAACCGTCAGAATTCCTGCACATTAACGTTAACAAAACAATTATTTTGGACCCAACAAACATTTTTAAAATTATTAATCCACAACTATAATAATGATTTTAAGGAAAGGAGATGGTCTGTCTATGTATTATTTAAGAAAAAATGATTTGTTTGATTTGATTTGATTTGTTATCAATATGATCTTTAATTAATCAACTTGTTTCCAAAACTTCCAAGAGAGCCTATAATTATTCTTTTGCTGATGACACACTTTTATCCATTTTAGAGTTGTACTGTTTGTACTGTGTGCAGTTAAAGAATGTTTTGTCTGTACTGATAAAGTAGCATTAAATTAAGGGATTCAATCCTACTAGGGCTCTTTCTACCCTTTAATTCATATTTAATTCAAGATAAGATACGGCATCAATTTGTTCAGTCTTTATTGCATTCAAGTCTTTAAATGCACATGCACAAAGTCATAAGGGCTTTCTCACTCTCACATCACACAGCTGTGTTTTCTACAGCCATATTACATGGATATCGAAAGACTACACGCAGCAGCCGCTCAAGATAGTGTTTTATATCCACACTTAGTAAGAGCAACTAAAAGCAGTGCTTTCTCCACACTGCGTGATTTCCAATAAAGGCTGACACTGAACACAGTCCTGCCAACTAACTTGGCATTTTTCCACAGCACATACACACACAGAGCAACACACCCACACCCACACACACACACACACACACACATATATATACACACACGCTGATAGAGCTGACACATTGTGAGATCTATGGCCTGTCCCTGCATAACCTCCCATAGCGCTAAAGAGTCGAAATGAAGCTGTTTTCACGTCAAACCGCCAGCAGTGTAACTGCACTGTCCTTCTGGGGCTGATACCATTTATCTCGGTGACTTAATGAAAAGCCCTCAGAGCTCCGCAATAGAATTTGTAAGACGAGGAAAACCTGATGTTGAGAAAATAAGAAAAGGATTCAAAATAGAAGACATTCACTTAGCACAGTGTTTGTGTATCTTCAGCTGCAGATATAATGGGCAATAAACTAGCAGCTCAGTTTGGATGGATGGACTTAGTAAGGTAAGACTGCAGCAGCTGGGGACACTTGAAAACAGTAAAATAAAAAGTAAAAAGGAAGAGGGGCACATAAGGTGCAGCAAGAGTGTAAAACAGCCAGAGGGACGGTCGGTGGTTGGACAAAAAGGGAAAGAGACACCCATGGGTGCTGAGGTGCTGAGTGAGGAAGAAGAAAAAGAAAGCGCAGAGGTGTAGACAGAAACACAGCGAGACAGAAACATGCAGATTCAGGGTGACAAGGGAGAGAGACAGACAGAGAGACAGATGCTGCAGGACAGAGAAAAGCAGGCAGAAGCCCCTGCGGAGTCAGTGTGTCAACAGGGCTGTAATTGCCGTCTCATGGTGGACAGTCGGGGTGGGGAGATGATGGTGGGGGGAGGAAGAGAAGTGGAAGGAATGTGGCAGCGATAAGATGGTGAAAGACAGAGGAAGGACATCGGGAGAGGCGTGTCTCGCAGGATTAGGATCGGCCTGGGCTGGGAGAACATGAGGTTATTGTTGCACTGAGGCCTTAACATGCACAGAAAGACTTTTATCTCCTAAGTACATTACATTGCATATGACAAGACGTTTAGTCTGACACTCTCACATCTATCTGTCAGACTTACAGTCTCTTATAAGTCACAGATCATTGTCATGGACACAATGCTCTTTGATTTCCCTCAATAAGAAACACTCAACAGTGAGCACTGAACTGACATTTGGGACACTTAGTAGTCATTATTCATTTGCATTGTCACTACTTTTTTATCTGTAATGTTTAGTTGCTATCTTTTGTTTTTTTGCTTTTATAAATGCATTTTTAGTATTTTCCTAATATCTTATTTTGAATGTTTCCATTTCTATGTAAAGCACTTTGAATTGCCTTGTGTCTGAATAAGGCTATACAAATAAACTTGCCTTGCTTTCACAGACGACATGTCACAGCAGGAAAGGCACGGGTTTGAAAAATAAAATGAATGATGACTGATTTCCATTTAGCTGCTGCAGTTTCAGGATTGGGGTATTGTGCATATTGGCTCACTCTCACACTGTCGTGGTTTACTGGGACACTTTGCACTTGTGCTTTTCCTGCTATGACGAGTCAAAATGTCTACTGTGAAAAACGCCTATCACTTAAACCTTTCTGATGGCCTTATTTGTTGGATGTGTATGCCTTTTACTGCAGGAAATGGTCACCACGCTGCTCATGTTGCCACCAGATACGTAAAGCGTCTAATCTGGGAAGTACCTGCCTACTGCTGTCACACCGTCAAACTGTGTATGACAAGATGAAATTTAAGCCAAACCGATTTTTTGCTCTTTCGGCCATTTTGTCTGCAGTTACAGATTCTGACAGAATTGCATCAACAGTCAAATATCACTGCCATTGTGATGTCATTGTAAGCTGCTGTGAGGTTGCAAATCAACTTATTGATGTTGAAATGCTTCTTTTTTTTTTTGCCAATAAGGCTGACTGAAAGTATTGAACCGATATTGATGTTTGATTTTGTTATTCATGTCACGGTAAGAGGAAGAGAAAGCTCTGACTATGTTTGACCTCTAAAAAGTGTCTAAAGGGGATGTGTTCTGACTGGAACATTCCCATATTACCCTAAAATAGCTTAAAATGAGGACTGCAAAAATGATGAGTGGTTGAAGTACACTACCACAATATAACACCACATGTTATTGCCACTCATGACAGCCGTTTTAGTGTTATTTTAAATGGGTGACAGCTTTTTTATGTGATCTTCGACTATCCATTATCACTGCCGTTTTAGCATTTTATCCTTTTTGCTTCAAAACTGCCGTCTGGAATTTATGCAGATAAGATATTTGTGACATGTAGGTTAATAGCTTGCTCACAAGATTAGAAATTCAAATGGGAAGCAACCTGTGGAAGCATGTAATCTATGTTATGCAGGGTTGCATGAATACAAGGGTCACCGTCTCATTGGAAATGGGAAAGCAAAGGTCGATGTTGCCACTCGCTTCACAACACAGAAGGATGGTTCAGCTTGTTTTAGGAGAACGAACAAAGCCAAATTTGCATTTCTTGACAAGTTTTCCAAAGCATGACATAAATTGTTTATACAAAGACACTGATTGCAATACTTATTAGTCTTTTTCAGTACGGCGGGGAAATTTATAGAGTGCTCAGAGATAATAACCTTTAGGTAACATTTTTTGTGAGGAGCTTTTTGTAAATGGTAATGCAGTTTGACAGTTTTGAAAAGTCTTTTGATGACATATTCAACAAAGCTGCAACAGCTCAAGGTGCAACATGTAAGAACCGGCCACCTGTTGAATTCATACTCAAAACAAATATGGGACAGCATATTACCATAGTAACCACTAACTGCTGCCAGCTGTAGCTGCCATTAGCTTGTTGATTCAGTTAGCTTTGCAGCTAGTAGTCCATACTGGGAGCCTGGAACTCAGGGCATTGGTGTGGTATATTGCACCCACAGGAGCTATGGACCTAGACGGGCTGGGGCTAGCTGGTTCTTCAGTAAATATCTCTGCAACACAATACACAGATATCATAATGCCCAAACTCTTATTCCTTCACATTGTGTTAAGTTTGGTTATTTTTTCTGTTTTCAACCAAAATTCTTACATATTGCAAAAAAAGACATAATTGCACACTATATTTGATATTTGACCAAATATGCTTTTTTTGTTTGTCTACTAGGTTTGATGTAGTACCACCATGGCTTGAGTTTACATTGCCCTACAAGCTATTAAGAATCATATTCTTGACAAATAACTACTATGGAAGATTTTCAAAATGGTCCCTGGTCACAAATAGACTACCAGGCAAACAAATTATTTAGTTTTTAAAAAGAAAAAGAGAGGGATGGAGAAAGTAAAAGGTTACTCTGTGTGCATCCTAGAAAGACTGAAGCCTCTGTGAGTTCAGCAACAAATAA
Source organism: Pagrus major (assembly GCF_040436345.1). Taxonomy (NCBI): domain Eukaryota; kingdom Metazoa; phylum Chordata; class Actinopteri; order Spariformes; family Sparidae; genus Pagrus; species Pagrus major. Next base: position 10,995,458 of record NC_133226.1, read on the forward strand.
GATGCTTTGAAACTCACCGTTAGAAGTATACATACTATAGGTGTCATATACACCAGGGACACTGGGGACATGTCCTGACCACATTTTTAAATGGCCAATATTGTCCACATCACTTTTTAAAAGCACCATTTGTTAAGCACTGAGAAACAGCACCAAAAGAAATGTTAATTGATATTGACTTATTTGATATTGGCATTGTTCGATTGACATAGTGTTGATATTGTGGATGTGATGCAAATGGATGACTGTTACTTGGTCAGTCGACATTTTTGTGTATTTTATGCTGAGAATTTTCGTATTATGGCCCTTTTTTATGCAATTATGCATCTTTTTCAGACCGTAATTATCTACTCTGACCTCAAACTGATCCCCATATAACATTGCCTAAAATCGCATATATTGAAGACTAAAAAATGTCTCTTTATCTGAGCCCTTACATCCCACCCCACTTTTCAACACAAGTTACATCCTTGGAAGTATGAATTAATCAAGAGCTTGGCTAAAACATGCAAATCCACTTGCACAGTCCTTTAAAGTAGTGCCTGACCATCAGTTTGATTAAATGGCAAAGATTGGTATTGAAGTCTTATATATTATATTATATATATATATATTATAGACACACTGAAAAATGCTTTACAATAAGGCTGTAGTTTAGCAGTTGCACACTGCATACTGACACAAATGGCATAAGGCCAACAGGTACAGGTACGGTTACAGTAAAAACGTGTAGGTCGATGAAGGGTACAGAAGGTGTCTTTACAGTTCAGTAAAGCGTTGCAGTGATTAAAGTGCAGATTGTCTTGCAGGGTTGTGGTCCTGTGTGCTGAGGTTAAAAGAAATTGGGTGCTTGAAATAAATTGTAAGGACTGAAGAACGGAGCACGAGGTGTGAACAATGTCACTGCGTGCAAGGTCTCAGATTAGAGGGTGGTGCTCAGTAAGCAGTACCAGTCCGTAGATGTGGACAAAGTAATTGTATACTGCACATATAAAGCAGGAAAGTGCAGTTGTTTTTACATCGAAGTCGCAGCAGGGCATTGTGGGGATGTAGAGGAGCTGGTGGGCTGATTAAACAGGTTAACATCTTGAGGGAGGGGGGGAAGTTGACTCGGATTTAATATGCTCACACACGGTGCCAAAAGGAAGCACTTGGAACAGATGGCTGGCTTGGTGGGCAGGGATGGTGGCAATTCTTCCATTCCCTTTCTACAGCCTGATGCAATGCATTTCATTTATATAGCTGACATTCGTTCACCCACTCAGCAGTGAGAGAGCAGCCATGGAGCAAAAGTTTCACCAGGTGGAACTTCGCTCCAGTTAAATGTGAATATGTTTAATCGCAGACTGTAAAAATGGACCATGATTGTTTGTGAGACTTTAAGCTTCTTTGGGTGCGAGCAAGCTGCAACTTTCTGGGGCTGAAAAATTGAGCCAATGAATTCTTTGAAATAGTCATTTCAGGCTGGTTCCAAAAGTGAGTCAATCCCAAAAGACACCATTATTAAAATGTCCAACTTTACAACAGAAATAAACATGTTTACAGCCTTGTACCAAAAATTCCCCGTTCGTGACAGCTCTACAGGGGATGAACTTGACATTGGATTAATGACATTATGGCTGAAAGTTATGCGATAAAGTTAAACTAGAAAATGTATTTCCAGTTGAAAATTCAGTGTGAACGCTGCCATGCCCTTTGCTAGAAATGCTACTGTTCATTGCGCACATGCTCTACCCGTTGAGCTACTGGGGCACTAGTGAGATATGAAATATTTTAACACGTCTTACCCCTGTAGTGTCTGTCAAACTGGCAAAGAGAGTTTAACAAAGTTTTATACTTTTTAGCAGTTCCAACAGTGTGTTAACTTGTGACCTGTACTCTAACTACTTGAGTAGGAACAACCCCGGCACAACTGAAAGCGTGAGCATTCATACTGGAGAGAGGTGCTAAATGTTAAAAAAAAAAACTTCAGACGCTCCTTACCCATTTTCAAATTAGCCAGGAGTCAGGCAAAGTCAGGTGCCGCCAAGATGGCGAGGGCCGGAGCCACGATACTGAGCTTCACAATGACTTTTCCAAAAAATCTGGGTGACATCTTGGAGACTACATCCATGTTTTATAGTCCATGGTTGCACAAGAACAATATGCTTGTCTTACTAATAATATCAACAGCTTCTTCTAGGATTTTGCAATATTGTTAAAAGGTTAAAAGCCTGAGTTAAACAATTTCAAGGTTATTCATTAGCTGCAACCACAGCACCCTCAGGTGCATTTGAGTGCTAATTGAGAGCACATTAGCTTGGTGAAACAACACTGTTGCATCACACACCTGCAAAACATCTGGGCTCGTGATTAAATTGTACCGACATGATATTGGTACATCATGCAAATCTGTCTGTTCCATAAGTTAATGTTACCCCTTTCTCAAGATCCTTGAAGCAGTTCCAGTTGGATAGTAATATACAAAATAAACGCCATCAGCCAAAACAAGAAACTTTTCTAGTTGCAGCTGTCAGTAGTAGGAAGGTTAAGCTCCTGTGCTCAAAGAAAGTCCGCAGATGGTTTGATTCATGCATCAGTTGTTTGTTTGAATCAAATTTAAAAGTGGATCGGTTACAGTAAATTGGCTCAGCAGTGGCATAGAATCAAATGAGCCAATGTGCTTTGAATTACTGAACCTATAGCATTTGGCTCTGAATCACAGCAGTGAATCACATGAACCCTCCTCTGAATTGGCTGACAACTGTTTCTCCCACAAATGAGCAAATTAGTTTAAAAAGATAGTGTGTCCTCAATCTGGAAGTAACACATCTTACCGCTGATCTCAGTCAAAAACACATTTATTTAACATCCGCTGCAATCACACAACGCAACACGTATTGAGAATATTTCAAACAGTGTTGAGCATGTCCTTCCACACTGGAAGAATGGTTATTGAAATGTCATTTTGCACTCATGGTGGGGGACTGCTATGATTGGTGAAGCTCGATGGGAAACTTCCATGATTATTCAAATTTGCAGAACAGTTGCCGTGATTGGACCAAATTGCAATGTCGCTCAGAATATAACAGGGTTGGTTGAATTTATGTTAATTGTTGCAATCGTGACACTGCAACATCCTGGAGGGACAGATCGTAGACAAAATGCCAACATGGCTGAGGCATTTCATTTATATCAGATATTTCAGTTATTAGTTGGACACTAAAATGTTCCCTCATAAATGAAGAAATGATTTGCTAAGCCATTTCAAACTGATTTTCTCCATCCCGTGACACATGAAGACTGTAGTCACCCTCCCCTTTCCCCTCCAACCCTTTTCTTTGATCCCTCTATTATCTGCCCATCTGCTTTTCATCCCTCCATTTCTCCTTTGTCCTATTTTATCGCTCCATCTTTCTGGCCCTCCTCCTCATCGAATGAGGAATCAGACAGTATCTCTCTTAAGTGCCACTCCCCGTATTCATCCCTCTTCTGTTCTCCCCCCCATCTCTCCACCTCTTCTTTGATCTTCTTATTGCCCTGCTGAAGTGCTGTAACTTCTTGCCGGCCTCTTTTCATGGCAAGTTTTACTGCAGTTTATGGATGCTCAAATAAAATGAATCATCAACTTGAAGAGCCACAGTAAACCACCTGACACTCCCCAACAAAGGCCCAGCACTCGATAGAGCCCAAGTTACGACCAACATTAAATGAACCCAAAGTCACTGCCGAAGACCAGGGCGAATCAAGTCTTATCCAAGCCTGACAAATGGGCCATAAGGATTTTAAAACAGATGACTTCTATCTGTTTTTAGCGTAGTTTATTCTTGATTCTGGTATATGCATTCGGCTGGGTATTTTACTGCAGGTCAAATAAATAAACAGCACTAAACTATAAACATAAACCCATGATGTTCTTGCCTCAAGTAACACTCCATTTTTCTAGCACCATACCCCTCGTATCCTGATATTTATTCATACTGGGCAACTTTACAATCTCCATCCTTGAGTTTTCACTTCATAAAAAGCACTTCAATAAAAACGGCGTCTGTGTTCACTGATTATTTTGACATAAAAGGACATCATCTTATTTCTGAAACTCTCATCCCTGTTTGGCCTAATAAGCCTTCAGGCCAGTCTTGAGATTGGTACATGAAATTCAAATAAAATATTGTAGTTGTGGGTCATCGTCAAAGCAGCTCGACAATAATAGTGTATTAATCGACAATGCAAACAATGTGGCAATGTAAAAGGGGTCACTCATGTGATGAACCAACAGAGAATACAAACAGAAGTCTGCAGCTCTGCCCTGCTTCATGGAGCTTTATAGAGAGTTTCAACTCATTGTTCAGGCTGTCCGTCATCATAATTTTCAGCAGGCAGCTGTTTTCAGTAAAAAAGGCGAAAATAAAACCCGCTGCACAACACCTGCTCAGCATCAAATAGTAGACAGACAGTTAGTGTCACGCCCCATCCGATGGACCACCATGGGACCTTATAGCTGAAAAACTTTGTATGCTAGTGAATCAAGAAAGACAAAAACATTCATGATCTCGTTTGAATTTTGCCATGAATCAGACTTTTGATGTCTGTCAATTTAAAAGATCATTTTTCAACTTGAGAACAAACAAAGTTTGTCATAAAATCAAATATAAGACCGTGAAAATGTAATTATAAAGACACAAAACAAGATTATGTTGTATCTTTATGACAAAGATTATCTTTTTAATTGACAAACATCGTATGTGTGATTCATGGCACAATTCAAAATTCAAATGGGATCAAAAATGTATTTGTCTCTCCCAATTGGCTACTGTACCGTCTACGGCTTTTTCCAAAATAAGGTCCCATGAGGTCCTCCAGAAGGGGCGTGACTTTGGCTCTCTATAGTAGAGCATTTAGGCAGATAATTGTCTTGGGAGTCGGTAGGGACCAATAACAGAGCTGGGTGAATACTGAACTTAGATAAGCCTTGCTGGTAGCCACACACACAGCTCCATGATGTTGCTCTGTAACTGCTGGATAAAAAAGAAAAGTTTTAGCGAGTATCAACAAGCATGACTTGTTGCAGTTTTTTCTCAAATTGTGCTAACAGACCCCTTCCTAACATTTTTTTTTTTTAATGCCACACTTGGGGTTTTGGGACACAGTCCCCACACTGTTGTTGGGCTCTCCTTGCTCAGCTGAGCACATGTATGGCCCTTTGAGAGAGTGGCTTAACTGATTAACTAAACTTTCAGTCCCAAGGAGAAATACGAAAGCGAGTTTTGATCAGAAAAAGCCATAATTTTTTGCAGACAATGTTTGTATTGTGGGCAAAATCACATGTATTAACATAATACACAAATAAGACAGTTTGTGCACAAACAAACAAATCAAATCAACCAATTTGTGTCTCATTAGGCACAAAGCTGTTGTCTAAGCTGGGTGTATAGTTACAGTTGCAAGGAGTGATAACAGATAACCAATAAAACTTTTTAAAAAAAAGATACGTACACACGTCCTAGAAAAATAAATTAGGTGCTTGACATGTATGTTGATTTATAGTTCCTTGTAAACAATGACTACCTATGGCTACTTAAGAGGGGCTCTGGACAAACGAAGATGAAAAGCAGTGAGTATGAAACATCATTCAGTTCTTCTGTGCGGTCCTTTGCACTGGGTGCTTTCAGCATGCAGGCTACATTTATGGATTAATATGCCGGGACATACATCTCTGGGTATGATGTCACGTTGTGCCTGAGATCTGCGTTACCTCCAAGTTTGTTTCTCAATGGAACAAAACTCCCTTTTGGCTCTAATAAGATCAAATTTATTACATCCAAAAATCATTTAGCAGTTGGGCGACGAGGAGCTGATGGCAAAACAGTTTGGAATTATCTCAACATCACTCATGCCCAATTATCAAGAAATGATCTCGTAATTGTGAAAAAGGATGTCATTATTACGAGAGAAATATACTCTCATAAAGGTCATCCTGCCTACACACTGTCCTGGCATCTGGACAGGCGCAGGGTGAATATCAATTACTGTCAGATTCACAGAGGGAGACCTCAGAGCTGATCCTGCCAGGTTTAAAATATGCTCCAGGCCAGCTCCTGAGCCAGCGCCATCGCTCAAACATTTCAGAGGATTCACATCAACATTTGGAAAGCCCAACCCTTGAGGAGCTTTTCCAAATGTGCCCTTAGTTAATTAGAGGGGCTGTTTGAATAACGTCACAGGAGAAAAAAATTCCCAGCATTTCAAATAAAACGTTTACAAGAATAAATCACAATTCTACATCTCATCTGCATTTTATTATTGTGTGTTAAAACTATACATTTTAGAGTGACTTTTTATTGTAACCCTCTCAAGGCATTTACCCGTGTAATAATCATGCTATTTAATTAGCATCTCACTGAATAGATTGTATCAGCAAAGGAAAAGGGCTCACTAACAAGTTTTAGAGAAAAGTATGCTACCATTCTAACACATGCAGAAACATGCATTATTACATTTTGCATTACTTATTTAGACTTAAGTGTATTTACTTCAGCCTGCCTTTAAACCCCATCATATAGTCATTAACCTGATATTCTGACCCTAAAACAACCTTGTACCGGCTCCACCAACTTTTAGAGATACGTTCATGAAGTTCTGTGGTACCTCATGGACCTCAAAAAACAGTGATGTCACTCTTTGTCCCTGTGTCTAACTTCTTTCAGTGGACAACTCTCTTACTAGCATCACGTCATCCTGTCTGGGGGGACTGATGCTGAAATATAAATGAAGGACAGTTTTAACGCTAGAAGAGTCTGTGTGTGTGTGAGTTTGTGTGTGTGTGTGCACAGGCATTTGTAGGCTATGTGCGTGCACTTCCTAAGAAGGCTAAGTGTTTCACAGTTATGTGATTTAATCAATAGTACAGGGACATTTGCACTTGTCATTACACTCTAGGAGGGTACAAGTGTTCAGACTTCCTAATGAAGTCAGACGACTCCCCATTATAACATTTTGGAAAAGACATTCTGAAAGATATAAATGACCAGCGTGTTGCATTTAGGCTTCTGTTTGTAGACTGAGTCATCTTCATTTCTGTCCATATAAATCTGACTCTCATCAATGTAAATGAACTGTTTAGTTTCAGTACAAGATACACATTGTACTACATTTAACACTGAATTGGGACTCAGTAGAGCATCTACCTCCTCCAAGGCCCAACGCCGCCCTTTTTGTTCTCACTCATAGATACCAGTCAATTTAATGCGCCAATTTTTTTCGTCAAGATCCATGCATTGTTCCCTAAGAAATAAGCAAAAATGGAGAAAAACGCCCCATCTCGCAGTGTCAAAGAAAGTGAGAGAATAATTCCTGGATCCGTCCTTTTATCCAGATCCACACCAAAAGTTACTGGGGTCTATTCTGGGCTGAGACTCATCCTCCATCCAAGTTTCATGGAAAACCGTTATGCAGTTTTTGTGTAATCCTGCAGACAAACCAACCAACAAACAGACATGGGTGAAAACACAACATCCATGGCGGAGGTATTAAAGGAGATGCTCATTATTTTCTCTGATTGGTCAGAGCACACACACCTGACCCAGCACCGCTCACAACAACAGAGCAGCTGTGCTAAATCAAGTCTTACGTGCCAAACTAGCTGCCAGGTATTAATTATGCAAATGTGTCGGAATTAAAGGCGGGACTACTGGCAAGGTGTTTCAGGCTCTTCAGGAACAGTGTTTTCTGTGGGAGAGAGGAGTACTCGTTGGTGCAGAGTTTGGGTATTTTAACATTGAAGACCTTTAACATGCCCAAGAAACTATATACTGTAACACACACAGAAAAAAACACAAAAGCATCATTTCCTTTAATGTTTCTATAAGCAAAGTAAAAAATGTTACATTTTGAATGAAGTTTGGTTTGTGATATTTTTTTTAACTTAAATATCGCAAAACCTCTCAGACTTCATTTACACTGACTCTTCTGTTGTGAGCAGTGGTAGTCCAGTGATCCAGACATTGCACTGTCAGGGTTAATGGCTTTTATCCTGCTGGGCCAATCAATAATAAAAAGGGACTGAAAGGTGCATTGGCAAAAAGCATCCACAAAAAAAAAAAAAAAATGAACATGTGTGAAACTCTTCTGAGAAAGCTTCATAAAATCCTCTTTGTGGCGCTCCACCCATTCCTCTGAGGGCCAGCTGGATGATGGAGAGAGTCGGGGTGAGCAGGTGAGAGAAGAAGAGAGTCTGACACACAATGGCAGAAATGGATGCTAGACAGATGATGAAAAAGTAAAAGAACAAAAAGAACTGAGAGAGCAGAGCACGTATCATGGAGGGAAAAGAAAAAGGAGTCAGTGAGCAGAAGAAAAGTGTGGTTATCAGGGCGCCCCAGCCTCGGCAAATATAATGTAGCAGTACCGTAACAGGCAGTATGGTGGAAGCCCCATTTGCATTGAATGAGAGGCGGCAGCCAAAACCTGCTGGCTGGACATGCATCCAGATGAGGAGAAGCCGAAAACCTCCACTTCTGTCCTTTTGTTTACCTGTCTCGCTCTCTCGCTTCCTGTCTCTATGAAGCAATTTAAACTCCCAATGACATAATTCACCTTTTATTTCCGTATTCTCTTCTGTGTCAGACTTCTCAGTTTCTTTGTCTAACGACTGCCATTATCTGCTTCATTTTACCTCATTTTTCTTCCCTTTTCTTTTGAGTTAAAGGTTCCCAGGTTGACAGAAATCTAATGGAACTCTCACAATGTTGTGTGTGTTACTGTCTGTGTATTCAATTCTTACCTAAAGGAGCTTCAGCAGTATCTCCTCTCATCAAACTGATACTCGTACGTTTTATTGAATTTCTGCTTTATCGAATTTATTGAATTTAATTTAAGGCACATCTTATATTCTCTTACCCCTGCATGAGAGACAGAGCGAGGGAAGGGAGGTCAGAGATGTTTTTATAATATAATATTTGTAATGGAGAGACAGACATGGAGATACAAAAGCTGGAGGGGGAAGGGAAACCTCTGAACTACTGACAAAAACTGACAAACCCTGGATCCAACTTCTCAATCAAATTCAAACTGAGTATAATTTGTCGTAAGTAACACACACTTACCAAGGAACAGGAAAAATCTGGTCGTATATCAGTCTTTGCAAAAAGGAAATAGCCTACATGTGCAGTATGTTGTCGGCCCATCCTCACAGCCAATGCGTCACAGACAGCAGTCTGCTAAGTGGCCCAATGCTTTAAAGTTTGATGCTGTAGCGTCACGTCTTGAAGCTTCCCTCTATTGCAGTGATATGGAGGGTGAAAAAGTCCAAGTCAGGGGTTAGCTGGGGTGGTTGGGTGGGTCATTCACATGACTTTCCCTCTAGAGACTGTGGTTCATGTCCTTTCTGTGACCTGCAGTTAATATTAATTTGTTTTTAATCTATGTAACGTCAGTAAGTGAACATACATAATGACTTCATTGGTGTTAGTTATTTTAAACCAAAGTATGATCTTTTCCTAACCCTGATCAAGTTTTATTTTTATTTTTTTTGCCTTACCTTAACCAAGTAGTTTATTTTGCTTAACGTTTACCAAACAGCAACCATTTGACAACATTGAGAATCAGAAATCAGAATAAGAAATACTTTATTGATCCCCATGGTGGAAATTGCGTATGCTAATAACGTATAATAATGTTAATAACACTCCAAAACGTATAATATGTCATTTAATGCAAACCTTTTTCTTTTGAAAGTGTAACCAGACATTGTATGTTATGTATTGCAGAGCCTTTATTTTGGAAGTCTAATGGGGCATTGACTATGACATATCAGTGATAACTTAACTGTGGAGTAGAGTGTCACAGTTTGAAGCTTAAGGCCACTGACTGAGCCAAAGTGAGAACTTGTTGATGTTGTTTATCAACAGACTGAAGAAAATATCATCATAATCGATTTCACCCAGCTTGTTTGCACATACAGAAAAATAAAAAAGTTACCTAAGAACAGACTGGAGAGGTTATTATGGTAATGACACAGTCTAACGATTTGGCATCCTTGAACCTCCATATTGACTTCTTAATTAATGAATCGTTCCTGGTTAATTGAGTGAGCTGACTCACAAGCCACAGCAGCACTATAAACCAGTGAGCCATTCAGCATGTTGTAATGTTCTTCAGACAGATAATCTAAGAATGTCTCTGCAGGTGTATCACTGTTTGGATTTATGCCCCTGTTCTTAAATTTCTAACCAAAACGGTTGTTCTCATTAAGGTGTTGTTATGTCATGCAGCTATTTAACATCAGTAAAATATGTTTTGTTGGAAGTGTTAATATTTGTTATAATTATTAGTAGGACAGTGTATGTTCACAGGACAGAAAACCAAATTGACTTAATTGTTTTTTTTTTTATCTTTTACGGTTTTTGCAGCGGACCACTTCTGCCACAATTGTTTTTCTGGATATGTGACACTGACAAAAACAGGCACTTGAATATGGGTAAGTATAATGGCAATAGCCCCAAAACAGTTTCTGTATTAACTTGGGAAAGCAAGAAGTGACAATTGGATACAAATTAGAAAGGGTGATTTTGTGAGGAGCTCGGAGGGCCTGTGTATTTCGAAATCTAAACTGAAAACCACTTGATGCCACATCAAGGACCCATCAAGGTTCATTTAGCTCAGAACTGAGAGCAGAATACGGTTCCACAGAGTGAGAAAGAGCTGGGAGCTTATCAAAATTTTTTCATTACTGCCTGAGCTCTCTGAGGGTTGTCTTTTATGTTATGGATCAACAGGCTTTCAAAGCAAATGAATAGACGATGGAGTGTGACTGAGGAATCTGAAGGGAGAAAGTAAAAATACAGTAGAGGAAGAAAGAAATAGTGTACATGTTAATATATTCTGAAGCATTACTTTGAGAGACAGAGGGGAGAACTATGTCAAGTAAAGTTCAGAGGGAGTCTGTTAAAAACAGTGGATGAAGTACAGAATGGAAACAGAAGAATTAATCTAATTCTAATTAACAAGCTGCTGCAGCTACTGTTATGGCTTGCAAAAAGATGAGGACCCAAATGCAGACACCAGAGTCAGGTTAAGAAACAAAAAGTGAGCTTTAATATCGTGAGCTGTGGTCCCGGCAACAACACTGACAAACCAGGCTGGGGAAAATCCAAAAGACTAAAGAGAAATACAAAAACTACATAAAGTTCAAACCAGGATGGAACAAGCAGGGCTGCAAAAACACAAGGGCAGAGAACACAGGGAGCAAACGCAGAGACACTAGGAACAAAACAGGAAGGGAGAACAGAGAACACAGGAGACCTGGACTGACGTCGGGGAACAAACAGGTACTACAGGTGAAGAAGAACTAAAAAAACTATACATTGTCCAGCTAAGAATTAGATTCTGCAACTGCATGGCTTACTTTTCACCTAAAATGTCTATAAAAACAAATTTCAATGAGCTATTTTTGTAAAATAAGAGAAAGTTTCCATGTTGGTCAGGTTTGGAATGCCGGAGCAGCAGCCCACGAGTGGCGTTCGTCCAATCAGGTGCAGCCAGCAAGTTTTTGCACAGTTGTTGGAGGGTGTAGCCTGTTTTGGTCAAGCGTGCAAAGCTGGGAAGCACCCATGTACCCCCATGTGCCCCCATGTGAAATGACGTCCCTGTGGACACGTACCGTAAGGGAAAATCACAGGTTTACACAGGGACTAATTAACAAATGAAACACGTGTACACAGAAAAGGGGCAGGAAAGAGACAAAGACAGGAAGTGGAAAGTTACAAAAAGACACATGATGAAGAATACTACAAAATAAAACAGGAAACATCTAAACTGACTACTGTGTGTACATGTTTCTTGTTTCATTGGGGTGGTTAGTAAACACAAAGTGCTTGTTTGTCCTTTGAAATTCTGATTTCATGGAATTAACAGAATTAATTGGTGAATGTATTGTAGGAACACATGTCCATCGCCTCTGCATTCCATTGAGGTTTTGTTCTTGCATTAATTACTCCTCTCATCTGCAAGCTGACTGTTTTCAGGAAAGAGACGCCGTGAAGTCTCTCACCTCTTCACCTGACTTGTTTTGCTTTCAATGAAACCGTCAGATGGACGCTTCACAGGAGAACCCCTCTCCTTTATTTACAGCTTTGAATAACCATTTGTCCTCTTCCCCCACTCAAGATATTTACACTCCTTTCTCTCAGGTCGGTCAAGTTCATCATCAAATGAATCCACTCTCCAGAGTAAAAGTACTCTGGGCTTCTTCTCTGTTTTTCTAGCCCTCCTGCCCAAATGGTTTACGACTATGCTTCTCTTATCACACATTCCAACCTATAATGGTTTCTGCACTCATCCAGATTTCAAGCAAGTTCTAAAATACCATTAAACCAGGAACTCATCCTCTTAATTTTAACAGATTAGGATTCAGTAAAAGAAGTTCATAAAACTGATCTTTTTCCCGTTTTTCTACGATTAAGATTGACTGAGACCAAGTTTTAATGTTTAAAATGTCCTGTGCTCCGTGGAACCACAGCGCCTCCTGACAGTGAGTCCTGGTACAGTTGGACGAGCTGTTTAAGAAATATTCTGTTTAATATGTTTATTGTTATCACCAGTAAATGTCTCTGATATATTTTTTGTTTTAACAAGTATTAAGCTAGAACTAGGAGAAATATGTATAAGTGATCAATTCTACCAGTTCTACCTACTGTACATTCAAGTGTGTTTTCTTTTACGTTTTAATCAAGTTTTAATTCCTTTTGAATGTTAAGTGATTTTAATCATGTCATAAACCTTTTCATGATAGACAAAGTACATCTATTGAGCCATGGTGAGATTCTGTGAAAGGTGAAGCACGGTTTTGAAACGTTTAAAACTATAGTTTAGTTTGAGTGAGTTCCTGTGAATTTTCACACTTTATACTATCTACTTGGAGACAAAAAAGCCGGCAGCCCTGCCCCCAGGCACGCCCGCCATTTGGAGACAACAAAACGGAGAGACATCACTTCTCTCCAGGCTTAGTCTTACTCTTACTCCTGAAACTTACTTTTGAAACTCTCATCTTTAATTTTTCCGCTCTTTACTTTTACTTTGAAACACACTTCAAGACTAGTTGAAGCGTGTATTAGTCAAGTCAGAGCCTGAGAACCACTCGAAGCAACGAAGAAGAACATCTTTATTAAAATCATCATCACGACACTACAGCAACTTGCTGTGTCTGAAACCGTGCAAGCGGTTTCCAACGAAAGACAGACTCTTTGACAAGCCCCCAGCGCTCGCTAGCGGTACCACCCCACTGGGCATTGGGCATTGCGCTCTTCCTAAGACATCGGACTGAGGTCGCCAACCGGCGGATACCGGACGAGCTGACACTCGGCCATTGGACCGGGACTGCCAGCTAGAGTCGCAAATCATCGGAGGAAACCCGCCACCGCTGACTCCACAACTCTGCTAAGAAAGTAGGATCTCCATCACTCATAACAGCTGGATTCACACATGATACATGAGATGGTGTCTATGGCTCTGATTCTGATCTTTTAGTTCCAGAGAAATTCGGTTAGGATTTTGGTAGTATTTAAATTACTCCCGTAATATTTAAATGCTTCAACCTAACTCGTGATCTCACCATCAGCCATATTCCACTAATAACCCATTACTTAGTCATTCCACATTTCCTGTTACCTGTTGTTATTCATTTAAAGTGCCATTTCATTTATTTAATCTGAATTGTTAGTCAATAAACATATTTAACCGTATGCCGTTGTCTGTGCAGGTTTGTTTTTAATGTGGAGAACCGATTGAAACTGTGTAGAAGTCACTACTTCATTTATGAGATTGAATAAATTTATCTGAAATTGATTAGAATTGTTACAAGTTAACCTTGTCCAGTCAAATTTGATTAATTACCTCCAGATTATTCAAATAGACAAAACAACGGAGGTGGTGCCCCATTTAAAACTGCTTTATTAATCACCAGTGATTGGCACTGCAATATGAATGACTTTGGGGAGTTGTGGTAAATCTTAAAAGTTAATTTTTACCTCAAATATGAATATGTTCAAGTGTAAATTTAGCATGGATTCAAAATCACATTTTGCCTGAGCGCACTGAGCAATGAGATAAAAAAAAAAGTGACATTTATTATAAATTGCATTTTACTTCTCTGTGATGATTTGGACTTTCTTTGAAATTAGGACATTATCATTTAATTGAAATAACAAGATTTTGAAATCTGTAATGAATTATTCTGCCAAAGTGTCCTCATAATTTAAACTGTTGAAATGATGGATGAGGGCCATCACTCGCAGTTTGAACTGGGCGTAACGACACAAAACACCCAAGAAACATGGCAAAGAAAGGCTTACCAGAGTGTTATACATGCACACGTGGACACAAATATGTACAGTTTAAATCAGCTTACCCTGACACACAAACACACACATACACACACACACACACACACTGTCAAGTCTGGCTGATGGTTAATTGCTGCCTCATTAAGTCCCTGTAAGTTTGTGACGACTCTATTACTGAAAAGACACAGTGGGGCAATCAAAGAGTGATAGAGTGGAGAGAGAAAATAAAACCTTCTTTACTTCTCTCTCTTCTCTGCCGTTACCCGTCCTGCTCTGGATGGATATATGGATGTATGGACGAGAGTAAATGGCAAAGGACACTTATAGCCAAATCAGAGGAGCAGAGCAAAGCGAAAGAGGGAGGTCTAAATGTTGAGAGGACGAAGCAGGGGGGAGATTTATGATGAGGTGAGGGTATACAGTATAAGATAGTAATGGGTAGTAAAAGAGAAATGGCAGCATAAATTTCAGAGAGAGACAGCCAGAGTGACATACAGAAATAGGAAACAGGGATTCAAAAAAAGAAAAAGAAAAGTAGCAGTAAGAGAGGAGCAGATCATTTCAGGCCAGCTTGTAGTGTAATACCTCAGCGAGGGAGCCCCCCTGCCGAGCCAGTAATCCCTGCCTCTACAAAACAGGCAGATAGAGAAAAGTTTGAGAAATGAACTAAATGCTGACTCCAGTGCCTCTTCGAAATAAGAGGGTCCTAAATATTATTGGATTATTTAGCAGATTTCACACAGAGACAGGCCGACACCGAGGCTTCTGTTCAGTGAACATTGCACACTCTGACCTGCTTACTCGCATTGTGTTTGACTGCTTTCAGCCCTCCCAAAAAACACTTAGCAGAGTTGTTGGGAAGCTGCATAAATAACCTTCACGGCAGCACTTTGGCATTTCTGCTCAATGCGTCCTGGTTACCATGAACGGAAGCTATAGCTTAGCTTAGTAGTTGTAGTGTTGAGGTGACGACATCATAACAACGCCAATAGAAAGGGCACCCTGGAGGGCACTTTATCACGTTTTGTCCACTAGAAGAGCAACCACACTTTCAGTCCGGGAAAATAATGTGCATAGCCTGTATTTCTTTTAAAATGTCCCTTTAAATGAGCCATCAGGTCTTGAAGTTGTGATGTCACAGCTATTAAGTCGCTGCCCTCAGACATGCCCCCAGCACGACATGACGTGGAAACGCACTGAGCGGTGCCAGCTCAGGCCTGTGACAGCTGATCAATCAGAGCAGACTGGGCTTTTTGGGATGGGGGCCTTAAAGACACAGGCACTAAAACAGAGCTTTCAGACAGAGGGTGAACAGAGGTGCTGCAGAAATGGACAGTATGAGAAAAATTATGTAGTTTTTTTTACAGCATGCAAGCATTATCTAGTAGACACCCTAAATGAAAGTCTGAATCTGTTAATGAGCATAATAGGGGACCTTTAACTGGAATAGTTGCTAGCTAGTTCCTCCAGTCTATGATTCAGTGGGAGCTAAATAGCTTACATTTCATTTGTGCTTTGAGCCGATCATGTTCTGCTGTCATGTTAACTACCTCAGCACCACGTCACACGTTCTGTTGCTCTACTTTGTTGCAGGTCTATCCAATTGCACCCAGAGGCATCCTTGTCTGCGCCTGTTGATAACACCCCCTCGGTAATTGAAAATGAACTGGGAGGTTCCAAACTAATTCCCATTTGTTAATCAGTCTGTCTGCTGACTTCATAAATGTAATGAATATTCAACACAATACCTAAAGAACAACATAAGATGCACCACAGGTTCCTATAACAGAGTGGGTGACCTGATTAGATTCTGAAGCAGCTTGTTACATGACTTTAAATATTAATTACAGGGGGAAACAGTTTTGTTGGAACTACTGTTACTGCTAATTGTTTTAAGATACAGACTGTGTGAGGACAATTTGGCATTGAAGTAGTCTCTAATTAATTCATTACCTATTTGCATAACCGGTTGCATTCAGTGCAGTACATCATTACTATGGTGTGACATCAGTCAGCTCAAGTGCCTCTTGTACTCACTTTTATGTGTGCTGTGGGCATGTACTGCCATTCATAAAGTGTCTGCTCCTCTTCACATGGAGATTTACAGCTCGGTGAAGGTGAGGTTGTGGCCGACTTATCTACTGAGATTATTGGTCTCTTTGTTGATGATAAAAATCGCCCCAATCAGTTTCATTATCGAGGTTTGTTGAGGTTTTTTTAGAAGACTGTGTCCTGTCTACCCAGTATAATGTTTATTGCCAATATTGGCTAGACCAATTTAACTGGGCTGAACTGAAGCTAAAACACAGGACAACGAGACAAGATCCGGATCCTTTGGGATCTATTTTTGTGAACCCTGTGGCGCAGCACAGATTGCCGTCAAGTGTGCATTGAGGGTATGTCGAACGCACTTTTGGTATTTTTGTGCAGATCGCCTTTCCCACCTGTGGCACACTCGGATGCAGGGCGGGATCTGAGAGAATATATTATCACACTGTACATTATGAGGAGGCATGTTAAAGTCTGAGGCAAAGTATTAGTAGTAGTAGTAAGTATTATTAAAGTATTTGCATGTTGTGTTTTCTTTAATTTCTGAAATAATTCTAAAAATTGGATAACATATTTGGTTTTATTACATAGGTTTAGTTGTAAAAATGATTGCTGCAATCTAGAAATGAAGTCGTTCATCTTTATATTGTTACATAAAAAGTAATGATTCACAATTAAATTTGGATTTTAAAAACATCATTCTGGGAACACCACTATAAAATTTAACCAGATCACATCATGAAGGTGATCACAGTCACATGTCTACCTGTATTATGAATAAAAAATCGAAGCTCCAGGCGACACTTTAGCCAGACCCGTTAAAAATAAGATGTGCAGTTGCTGTACTGGTAAACCAGTGTTTTGAATGGAGACACTGGGACTGGGAAGACTGGCAGGAACACACAGTCCTGGGGGAGTGATTACCAGAAAGAGACGTGTGGTATGTGGTCTCCCTCTATACATTCTTTATGGGACTGTGTGAACTGTTTTGGATGTTCTAACCCACCCACCCACACACAGTGGAAAAAGGTTTCTGTGCACATAAGCATGGAGTGTTTTTTTATTATTATTATTCTGCACCAGTCTGGTTCTCATAGCACAATATTTAACCTGTAGATCTGCTGTGGTTTGAGAGCTACAACATCATTCCAATTATACACTGGAGATGAAACAGATACAGCTGCCTTCAGATGTAAAGAGAGTCACCAGAGAAAAGGCTTCAGTAACACCCAGCTGTCAAGGTTTTCAGAACTAGTAAGAACCTTTTTTTTTCCTTTTTTGTGGCTGTACTGTAATTGGATGAGACGTTTTTTTGTCTGTGTGATCACATGTCAGCTGGTTTAAAAACAGAATAAACGTGGCAAGAAAAACAAAAATGAATAAAACGGCTTTGAACAGAGAGATGTGACTACACCAAATGACGTGATCAAAATATTGTGCATTGTGCATGAGTTTTGAGGGTTTGAATTTGAGGGCTCTCAAACAACTGCTTTATAGTAGTATTTATAAGGTGGCAGTGAAATTAGATTTCAGTCATCTGTCATTTTTTTTGTATTAAATGTGTGTGCATGGCTCTGCCCTGGTCATTAAAGGAGACCCATTTGCAGCCATGAAAAAAGCGCAGAAACTTCAACATGCACTCACCATCAATGAAACAAACTGAGCAAAATCAAAAATGTCAATTTAATGTCTTTGCAGATGTTATAAAGAAATCCAGTGGACAGCCAGAATGAAAGCTTCTTTCTTTCTTTTTTGACATCCTTACAGGGTTCAAAATTAAAGTGTTTATAATGTAATTTTTGATATATTTTGAACGTCAGTCACAGACGTCTAAAGAACTTGTTGTGGTTCAAAATTAAAGTTTTTTATGACAGCCGTATTTTACTACAAAAGCAAGCAAGCAAAAGCTACAGGAAGGATTTGAACCCCTGGTCTCAACCTCTATAGCCTTAATGAGGCATGCTCTTTACCAGGAGAGTTATTTATCAGCTTTACTACACACCATGTTTTGGTCATCCAACCTCGGAATATTAGCCTTCTTGCTGAAGTAGAACATGAAGTTCTTTAGAAGTCTGTGACTGAAATTGTAAAGATGTCTAAAATTACATTGTAAAAACTTTTATTTTGAGCCTTGTATGGACGTTACTCGGACATCGCTGGTGAACGTTGAAAAGACATTTAAAAAGATGTTAAAAAAAACTTCTAATTCTGGCTCTCCACTGGACGTGATTTCAACTTCAGCAAAAAAATTGTGACTCTTAGTCGACCATTGAGATTTTTTTTCGACCCGATATCCATCAGAGCCTTGAGCCTTTGTGATAATAAAGTTTCATGTGCCTATGATATAAAGCCAGAAATATGGTCTAACAGCTGAAACTGGAAAGCAGTGGATTGTTTTGAACCGAAATAACCCAAATATGAGCTTTCTGTTGTTGTTTCATTCTACAGCGCCCACAGGCTGCAATGCTCAGAATGCAGCCCACACTTGCGTTACGTTACATTTTCCAGGTGACACATTTCAGAGTGCAACAACGCGTGAAATCAATCTTGTGTAGCTTGAAGCATCTGCATTCCGTTTGTGTTTGTGTACATGCATGGGCCATGTTTCTGGCCTAAGTCTGGGTGCTCCTAGTCAACTATTTGAGGTCTTGGAAAATAAATATGCTTCTCCCCTCAGGTCCAGCTGTGTCTTTGGAGAAAAATAACTTCACAAGTTTGGCATGTTCAATGGGGAGAAATCCATCAAGGTCCCCGGCACCCAGCGACAAGGGAATTGAGGAGGGGTTGGTAAGAGAAGGGAAAGGAAGGAGGGTAGAGGGATGGAGGAGCAATGGGGAAAATTTGGATGTGGAAATCAATGGGGAATTCCAAGTGCTTACCCAAAGGGGGCTCAACCTCCCCAGTCTGCTGGTTGTAAAGTTAAGGTAAATTTAGCTTCTGTTAATGAGTGAATATAAACTGCAGGGATGTGAGTGTGCAATGGATGCTATCTTCTGGTTGGTGAACCTATCCTGCTGGTTTCCAAGAAGGAAAGAAGTCATTGGTAATAAAGCGGTTGATCACAGACAGATTCTCCGTCCAGTCCTGAGCCACCATTTGCTATGTTTCTCCACTCGTTTATTCAGGTAAATCCATGATTTGTCACCCGTCTGTACATGAAGTCGGACTAAAGAGATAAGGAGTAGCAGGATCAGGTGTAAAGTGGCAATGGTGGGCAACTGGTGGACGGATGACAAAGTCTGGAAACTTCTACAATCAATAACTGGCCTAAGGGAAGGAGGAGAGTCAGCTGAGATTGAAGGAGAGTGTCAGGCTGAACAGAAACAGGTCAGGTGTCACCATGACAAGCTGTGTGATAAATAGGGCAGCTGAACTATGTATTTTTCCTCAGAAAGCCCTGAAAACTGAAAAAAGAATGACTTTTAGCTTTAGAGAGATAGTGGAATTAAATTTTATTACCCTCTCTCTAAAATTCCTGAAGTGCAATTTAGAGTCAAAAAACAGTTTTGTGTGCATAGATTCGAGCTTTAATTTGATTAATTAGCAAATTCCCCCAGTAAACTCTATAAATGAATTAAGATTAATTAACCGCTTGGAGTGTCAGAGTGATAATATGCACTCTTGAAGAGAGACTTGAAGAGCAGAATTGCTTTGCTCTACAGTATGTTCTGGTATTTTCCCCATTGACATTTTCAAATTAGTTATGTATTGTCAGTTCCTGAGATTTTGATTATGAAAAAGAAATACACAGGTTTTGTTGATAGGGTGTTAGATCACCAACAGAAACACGATCCTATAGAATCTGTATGTACTCTAAATTTCACAAATATTAAAAGCAGATGTGATTATTTTCAGGTTCATAATTTTATTGTGTGTTACTACTTAGGTTTACATGCTTTAGTGCAACATATCAGTTTTCCCATATTGTACAGTGCTGCAGCACTGAAACAACAGAGCCTCTGTGCTTAATCAATGCTTACGTGTCAAACTAGCCACTAGGCACAGGACTACTGACGAGACATTTCATGAGCAGTGTTTTCTGTGGGAGAGAAGAGCTTCTGTTGGTGAAGACGTCGACCTTTTTAACTTTCAAGATCTTTAACGTGCACAAAAACATATATAAAACACTGAGGGAAAGAAAAACACGAAAAGCATCATAAGTCTGATTAAATATTTACAATTCAGTCACTAAGTAAACTAACTATAAGTGTTAAGTTTCCTTTCCCTGGTCCACTAATTAAAATATTTGGTTAAATGATCCCTCATGCACAGTCATTGAGGAAGTCCTGCCCAATCACAATCGAGTAGTATCATCATACTGTTGAATAAATGTTGAGTTTTTTGTATTCGTTAACATTTGCTTTGCCCCCCAAGGATTTCTCTTTGGCTAAACTTTGTCAGAATGCACTCCTCATTATAAGAGACTGTCTTGCTGGAGATGTTTACTTCATATTGTATGCATAGAGCAGTCTGGGTTGTTGCCAGCTGTTTCTTTGAGTTGTTGGACTGCACCAGTGGATTTACCCCAACACTAAAAATCTTCCGTTTCAGTACAGTGAGTGTCAACTTGAGGACTCTAAAATCATAATCCGTCAGGATACACATGTACACATGGTTTGGGGAAAATTTAACATAGAGTACAAACGATACACTATGAAAAAGATGTGAAATGGATTGTTTTCTGTATGTTGTTTGACGCTCTTGAGTCTCTAAACTCAAAATGTTGTTGATGGCAGTTCACTTTGGTCAAAAACTAGGTTACTTCAACAAAGGATTTCCAGCCTGTCTTCTGTGTGTATTCAGGAACTATTGTAAACACTGACCTGTTTTGTCAGAGGAGTCCTTCACTGTGCAGAGAACAGAGTGAGGGATGACTCATCTGATAGTGCCGTCACCGGCCGGTAGATTATGTGTGTTCCTTGCAAAACTCCATTTACTTAAGTGCATATTTAAGTTGAATAAGCAATTTATGGAAAGCTGCTCAACCAAATCATCCCTCTCTGTCTCACCTGCTGACTGGCACTTGAGCAGCTCAGTTGTGGTTGCGGTAGGTTTGTAAAAGAAATAGCCAGCCTACCCTGCAGATTCCCAGCCTGTCTGCTCTGCCTTAACACACTCCAGTAGCAAAGAGCGGCTCTGGATGATGAGTAACCCCGAAAAGAGCTGCAGCAGATCAGGCAAGAGGCTGAGAAGTTGTTTTCTGCTGTTGTGTTTTCTGTAATGTGTTTTGTAAAATGTGTTTTCTGTAGTGTGTTTTGTGAAATGTTGTTGTGTTTTGTAAATGTTGTGTTTTCTGAAATATTGTGTTTTCTGTAATGTTGTGTTTTCTGAAATGTTGTCATGTTTGTGTGCCTGCACTGAATATTTATGCTGTATTTTGAATGTGATTCATTTAATTATCAAAGCTTGTCTTAATAACAAGGTCAATTTTGGTATTCTTTCCTTAAATAATGTCATCCAAAATATTCAAATGAATCCGCCCATTATTATAAGTTATCATTTTATTTTGTTAGTAATTGTGACCCAAAATATCAAGCGTTAATTGCTTAAATATTATCAATTTCTTGCAGTATCCACAGCATTTAGCCTGCGAGCACATCTTCATGACTCTTAATTACAGTTTGACTCTGTTTTGTAGACAGGTTTGTCTTACATCATGTTTATATGGCATGCTACACCCACATTTGCCTCATTAGAATAAAGTAATTTAGCTCCCTCCCAGACAGCTTTCACAGCTTACATGCAGCTTATCGTCCAAAAGCCCCTTTCCTGTTGTTTACCTCATCGTTTTGCTGTTTCCAGAGCACCTCTGTGGGACAATATAAATCTATTTATTTGCTGTTTCATGCTGGGACTCACCCAGGTGCCTCACATGGCTTAGAAAACAATAACACAGTGGGTGTGAGGTAGCATAAACACTCTAACCAGTCAAATCTATTGATTTGCGAACGTATCTGTGTAGGTTTTTTGTGTGTAATTCTGTAATTTGCATCAGATTTGCATCTATTTTTAGTGAAAATGACTCTGTAATTATGAGAAATCGGGGTAGAAAATTGACTTTGCTTGGCTTGACTCAAAGGCAGAGGTGCAGTTGCTCCCCAGTGCATAGCGTGCAGAGTCATTTTTGGCAATGCTCAGTTTTTGGCTTCCTGAAAAGCATATAACGGAGATATGTTAAAGTTTGAAGGTTAACAGATACACAGATTGTCAAGCATAGTGTTGGTGCATCGGAGTGTTTTCCTACACAGCTCCCAAAAGATACTTTCTGCAACATATTTTGTCTGTACTGGCAGTATAGAAATGATTCATCAAAGGATAAAGGACTCAGAACACCTTTGTATTGATTACCAGTTCTACAGCAAAAGTCTACCATCTTATCCCCAGTGAATTATATGTCTCAAGCATTTTCAAAAGTCTGTAAAACTAGTGGTGTGGTTTTATTGAGTCTGAGTTTACCAGCCAATTAAATATTTCTGGGTATGGGTCCACAGTCTCAGCCAGCTGTGTTGGTTTTAGCTGATGGGATAATGCTTATTGTCAATGACAATCTGTCTGGATAAACATTGTCTCATTATCGACAGAAAACACTAAGTTATTGTGTGCTGGTCACAAGCAGCAGTAGAAGCCACCATGCACATGAAGACACTGCTGGCAGAGCATATGGTATTGTAAATAACACCGAAACTTATACATATGCCATAACGTTGGTCAAATCAGAAGCACTCAGACAAATTAGCAAAACCATGCTGTACAAAAAACTCAATTCAACAAAAACAGCTAAAGGCAGATTGTGGTGGTTGCTGTTGGTGAACTCATCATTCAAAGGTGAAAGATAGCTGATTGTAGAGTTTTATCCACCGGTCATCAAATGCTGATGCTATGGGTGGGCTGAAGCGTCAGTATTTGACAACCTGTTAAAGCTCCTATTTGTAATTAGTTTACTTTTGAGTCTCATTCCCAACTTGTTCCCAACCCGTCAAATACTGACACTTTGGGATTGTAGGTCGGACACTTTGGGATTGTAGGTCGGGTCGACAGCCATCCCAGAATTAGGAAAACCATCAATCAACAATCAGTTCTTTCTCCAGAGTCTGTGATGGCCAGACACATTCCAAACACATCAAAATACTAAAATAAATAGGAAAATAGAGGCAGACGGCACAGTCAATGTAGATACAGACACCACCACACACTGCCAGTGGGTCAAAAGCGATAATAGAGGAGGATTTCTTTAAATAGCTTTGAGAAAAACTGTATAACTTTCTCTTTACTTAACTTTCCAGGAAAAATCTAATTTATAAATGGTATTCTGGGAAGTAATCTTCATAAATCTCTCTCTCAACATTTTGTCCCAAGATAACCTTCTACTAAAATTGATATGGTGAGCGATTAAATTGGTCCCAGCCACCTCGCCATTGCATTTCCCATAGGGTGTCTTGAGTTAAAATCGAGGTCTGTAGCCTTCGTCCTTCATTTTATTATTTTCTCTTACATTATCACATTATTTTGCGTGTCTCATGTACATGCATATTCTTAAACATATTTGTGTTTGATTTAGTAACCATAAAGTAATTATTTTGCAATTTCACTAAAACTAGTGTAGACAGTTCATAGAGACTGGAAGCCACAGCTCATTTTTGAGGCCTCTGGGTCCTACATATAAAAATATATATTGACCATATTGACAAAGAGCTAGATAAGTATGATTTATATGCTGAACAACAACTTTAGCCTAACTTGTCACTGTTTATAGACAATTATTATTTGTAAAATATATACAAGCAAATTCAACTTAAAGGTCCAATGTTTAAGAAAGTTGATTTTTGAGTCTCATTCCCAACTCGTCAAATGACACTTTTGGATAGCTGCCAACCCAACCTACAATCTCGAAGCATCAGTATCTGCTGAGTTGGGACTAAGACTCAAAAATCTACTTTTTCCACAAACTGGACCTTTAACTTTAACTTACCTCACAGGCCTTCAATCAAAAGTTTGAACCTTTCTCTACAAAATAAGTGACTCCTTTAGGCAAACTTTCCTTTATGTAAATACTTGATTAATACATCATCACAGGAGTTCATAATGAGACGGCAATCTTTATCAAATATGATGGAGGTATATCTGTGTCCCAGCCAGCTCCGTGTTTGAGGAGTAATGATCCACCGTCTGTACTCCTAGAACACAGAATGCTGCTGTGGTATATGAAACGGAGACTGAGAGAGAGACACAGTATAAAACAACATGGCCCTCACCCCTTTTTAATAAGTCCCATTGAGGCATTGGAACCTATTATCATTACTTCTGGCAAAGTAAATTCATTTAAAGGTTTTGGGGCACAATTTCTCAAGGTCTGAGTGACATATTTTGTGGTAAGAGTTAAGAGAGACTTCATTTTTGGCCTTCCCTCAAAAAAAGGTGACTCTAACCCATTTACAGTTCAAACTATGTGACAAATTACTATTATTGGCCAGAAAATGTATTTTGATTAACTGGACCAAGGACAATCCACCTACTGCCACATTGTGGTAGAGAGAGATATTCAGAGTCCTCCCTCATGAAAGAATCAGTTGTGAAGGGTAATAAGAGGTCCTTTCCTGAAATGTCATCTTCTTTGCTTGACTACTTACCTGGGGAATTGATATGGTAAGAGGTAAGAGCCCAGTACTTGCTGCAATGGCTTCACCAATCCAGAACAAATGTACAAGTGTCTTTTTTGTCTATCTTGTTACTATATTGTTTTTATACAAGTGTAAACCCAATGTGACGTCACACTATGGTTTGCGGAACGAATGTGTTTTTCGAGCCTTGAGTTTGCCATTAAGGCCATCGCCATCTTGTTTGTTTTTTTTTGGACTAGAAGTGACCGTATTTGGACAAGAGGGTGGAGCTGGGGAGGCCATCCTGATTGGGTCTGACTGAGAACCCAAGGACCATACATTGATCGTGGATGGTGTCATTCTCTTGGACAGATAAAAACAAAAGTATAAAATGCTAAAGTGGGTTGCTTAATATACTTAAGTAAAATATATGTGTGGGAAACACTCTTGAGACCATACATTTATTTGGAAAAGGTAATAAATCAAGTGAGAAGAGGGTCATTTTTGCATAAGCTTACATACAATCAGATGTTGCCCCCCGCTGGACATTATATATACATCTATATTTTATATAGTCAATAGTTTTAACCCATCTTAAATTCTGCTTAGGCCTTCAGTTTATTTCTCATACCATTCTGTCATATACCCCTTTCACACATGCCCACTCGTAATTCCTGCTGTCATCATCTTGGGCTGTCAATCTTTATATCACATCAGCCGGTCTCATCTATCCACAAGCACAGCAACACACCTATATTGCTAGCCTATCATTTCGCTGCTATATTTTTCAAATCTGATTCTCTCTCTGCCTTCCCTTCAGTCATGCTGCTCTTTTGTGTGGCCCCTCCACCTCATCATCATTTCTTCTGTCTCAACAGAGTCATCTGCCATCACCACCACTAGTCTGGACTAAATAGGAGGATTTTTCTTGCTGCTAGTCATGGGAGACGCCCCTCGATCACAAAATCTCCCTGTAGAGTCTAAGCGGCGATGACTGCCAGACAAGGCTCAATTATCACATATCATCTGCTGTAATAAACATTATCTTTATTTCATTCACTTGTCTTTCCTAATAAGAATGCCACGCTGTGAAATGTTGAATTGATGTGACTATTCTATACAGCTAACGCTAATCAATATTGTGTCTGTGTGCAGGACAATATGGAGGCCAGCCACTGTGTGTAATGTGAAGGTGAAGAGGGGGGCAGTCAGCTGGGAGATCTCTGTGTTGAGAATGAATGAATGGCACTATTATATTTTTATTGCTCTTATTTGATTTTCCTCACTTATATCTTGTGTTATTGATATGATGGCAAAATTAATCTTGTCAATAAAATTCTGTTTAAAAGAAAAAGATTGCTGCAGCCGGTGTCAGCTTCAACCTCTACAAATCTCCTGCTCCCCCCGCCCCCCTTCGTACACCGCTTCTCCTTTGGCAGCACTGTGAGGGGATTGACACCTGCATATCTCCAGGCCATGATTCAGCCCTATGCCCATGAACCTCACGGCCCAAACCCGTCAGCCTGTGCTCTTCACTCTGACACTTATTTTCAGACGGACCCATCTCCATACTGACCTGCCTATGGCGTTCTGACCTTCTCACTTTTGTCAGAGGAAATCATCTTTTTGATTATCAAGAACTCAGGATAGTATGTCTTTCTCTCCAATACAGTCACCTGAAAAGACTTGCTCTTCCCGTCCTGGTAATGTTCAGCTAGTGTATTCGGCGACTGTACCTTCTCTCTTGGCGTACAACGATGCTTTGTGGTCAGGAATATTATGAAAGGGCGTCTAAAAAATCTTTCGACAACTGCAATCAATTTGAATCAATCCTTATTTGAGGAGCACACTTCATGATAAAGGCACCCAGAACTCAAGGAATGAAATCAGCCATGATAACATGCATCAGCAGCACAATAGACAAATTAAAACACAGCATTAATAATTTTCCTTGTAACATACATATGCAGTACGCCTGGACATTTCATGCTGAGCGCTGTGCTGGCTCACATCCCGCCGCTCCAGCACAACCGTCATAGTCATGACAAGCAATCCATCATCTTCACAATGCAACATCACCTCTGGGGTTCACCACAGCTGATAGGTCCCATCCTCATTTCCCTCTGCATGCACCTACTTTGCACAGTGATTTGCATACAAGCTATTTATTGCCATACAAATGACATAATATCCAGCGCAAAATAGAAACATTCAGGGGTGGGATTCTTCGATTTCAGACGACCTCAGGTGAGGTGGATGTGAAGCAGTTGTCCTGCCAGAGTGTGTAACTGTTGAACTTCTGTTTAACTTCACTTTAAAGATCAGGTTTAACAGAGGAGTGTATTCTTCCTCTCTTCAATTGAGAACCATGCACATAATCTTTTTATTTAGCAGGTGAAGGTTCATTATTGAATAAAGTGAGTTGAAATGATCGACAGTGTGAGGACACATACGCCTGTGCATTCTCGCTCCTCCAGCGAGCTTCTCTACTCGAGATGCATTTCAGGAAGTGAGACACCCTTAGATATGCTGTGCTGAGATCGATTCCTGGGTCACAGGCAGGAGGACAGAGGGGAGAGGAGACGAGGGGGCACAAAATAGAGAAATGAGAGGAGCCCCATTGTGCAAAGGTGAGATTAGGTTAGACAATTTCTCAGACAGGCACGGCCCAGAGGTTCTCTTACTGCATAGCAATACAATACATTACCATCTTCGGTCAACAGATGATTATCTGACGTCTATTGCTGATATTAGCATTCTATTCAAATGAAGAGCTTTGCCCTTTTAGTAATAGATTGTGACACATCAGCGGTTTGCATGACGCTAACGTCAGCGTGAGATTAGCAGCAAAGGGATGATGGCTTCTGGTCTGTGTCAATATTAGCATTCTCTTGTCTCTGCCGGTGTCATTTATCTGCTGGATAAATGAAAATGCACATGAGCTGGTGTAATATGTGTCTCACTGAAATGAGTGAGAGGTATTGATTAAGTATTGCTGATGTTTGCAGAAGCAATTACCTAACACAGTATGGATCACGACGTGGCGTGTCGGATGAGACTGCAGATTTTGAACGCTCTACTTGAATGCAGTAAAAATGATTTTCGATTGTTAAAACGGCAGATTAACCGCTGCACGAGGACACCACGAAAACACTCTGTAACCATGAAACTGTCACCTGTCGCTGCGGGGAAAATTGTTTTCTCCCTTTTGTTGGATTTGTGCACAGTGCTGATGATGAAAAATGCATGAAAAGTAAAGTGGGCAACCTTTCTTTGTAAAAGTAGTGTTCACACACACACACACACACACACACACACATATAATCATCAAAAAGAGGACTACAGTAGAGTAGCTTCACAGAAATATCAGACTTCCATCCTGCGTGTGGCAAACCCTCTAAATAAATACATTTATATAAACTATTTTCTGATTTTGGGAGGTTTCAACACATCCAAAACTCATATTTAACATATTTATAAATTGTCCACCTCATGGTATGAAAGTCATACAGTGAGCATTTGCTGTTATTGACCATTAGTTGCATAGAAATGTAATTCACATCCAGCTAAATGTTGTATTACAGCACCTCATTATTTTCAAGGTGTTAGAATGATGCTGGAAATATGTTTTTCGTAAAGATACTTGTAAAGGTCTCTGTGAACCTACACAGACTAGGGTATTGTGGGTAACCATAGATTGTAGAGGAGCCCGTGCTCACAGCTCTCAGATCTCAAGTTGATTGGTAGGTTCAGCCTGTTCTCACTCCCAATGGATCAAATACAGCAGCCTTTTCAGTGGCCCCACGCTTCGACACTTCAGTTTGATCCTGTTTTAACTTCTCTGGTATCACTTCTGGAGGATCCCCCTCCAGTAGTATAAAGAGGTGGATGGAATGGTCATATGCAGGACTTTACCTGGGAGAGTGGGGTTTGCATTCTATGTGTGATGAGGTGTCAAAATTGATGTTGTAAAGTTTTGTTTTTTACTAAGTGAGCTAATTTATGTAAATTATAAATTGTAAGTTGGTGTGATGTGAAGTGAGGTGGCTTTATTGTAACACAAAAACAGGATGTTTTCCAAGCCTAACCAAGTGTTTTTTGTGCCTAAAACTAACCAAGTGGTTTTTTACCTAAACCTTACCAAGAAACTTTTGTGTTTAACCTATCTGGGTAGTTTTGGTGCTCAAACCCAGCTAAGTGGTTTTCATTCCTAAACCTAATCAAGTAACTTTTGTGCCTTAACATAACCAAGTTGGTTTTGTGCTTAAATATTAGCAAGTGGTTTCTGTGCCCTTTAAATTCCTTTATTGTATAATTTCACATTTCTTTAAGTTCAGTTTTCATTTCACGTTGTGACAACATTGTGCTTTATGATTTGGTTAAGTTAAGGCACAAAAACTACTTGGTTAGAGATGATCATGTTTTGTTTTCAAATGTTCCAATGTCTCCTTAAATGTATGTAATGTGCGCATGATATTACACGTATTGTAGAAATGTTTATATAGGTTCGTATGACATGTCTTAATTTCAACGTATCAGTGATTTGCAGAAGCTTAAAATGCCAATATTTCATAATGGCGACTGCTGACTCATCTTTTGTAAGGATGCAGTTTGTAAAAGTAAACATAAGAAGTTGAAACTTTCTCTGAGCAACGCCCTTACAGGTTCAGCTGTAAGAGTCGCCCCGAGAGGCATAATTCCATCTAAAGTGTGAAGTGCCATGTTCAGACATTTTTCTCTGTAGGGAAAGGGGACGTGTTAAACATCTCCTTCAAATAGCAAAGTTTTGTATCCCAGGTGCAACTAAATCAGTGCAGGTCGCAGCATAGATGCCCTACCTGGACACTTTCACAGACAATCTTTGACTCCACTCAGGCACTCAAAAATCTTTGCAGTGTAAATGGATGTGAGGAAATGAATCACTGGGCTCATTTCTCACTTGCCCGAACCTACCACTTTGCTTCAGCACCCGTCAGAGATATATGGAGTGCCTCTTATCATCATCCAATCAAAGAGCTTAAAACTACCTCCAGCAATCTTTTAACATTTCTCAAACTTCTGCCTGCTAAGAACTGATGCTGTTTCATATTAAAACATGCAGAAGTTACCACAACTCGCTGTAAATCTGCTTACTGTGTTGTGTCACTTGAGCATGATATTACGATTCTGCACTTCTCATTAAAAGGCCTACTTATTTCAGAGAATCATTCTCACTTGTGTATTTATTTTTGTTTGGTTCTGCATGTTCAGTTTTTAATAATTTGGCTTCATCATGCAGAGTGTGTCTCGGCTCCCTCAGGGCCGTGTTTTGTTTTGTTTTTTTTGCTCATTTGACTAAACGACAGGTTCTGAAACACAAAAATTTAGGAAGAGGCTAAAGGTGGAAGAAACAGAACATTTGAGGGAAAGAGACAAAACACGAGCAGGCAGAGGAGATAGCACAACAGGGCTCAACCCTGCCCGACTCCTGGTCTGTGTGGCACCATGCTGTCCTTTGGGTGGCGGGCTGAAAACAAGGGTATTGTTCTCTTCTGTTGAATCTGGGTTTTGTAATCTGGGGCAACTGTCCAAAGGGGGATTGACAGAGACTGCCTGTCTCTGAGATAAAATGGGGCTTTGGAGTGAGGGACTGTTGTAGTTTAATGCTGATTAGAAAAGAGCAGAAATAGTTAAAAAAAAAAAAAAACAGACTTTGCCCTTTTCACTCTCCTGCTCTGTCTCGGGTTCTGTGTGTTTCTAGTTTGTTTTCTCCGTCTCTGCTGCTGTCCCAGCTATTTTTTTCTCAAGTTTTCCCTCTGCCCATCGTGTCATGTTGTATTCCCATTCACTCCACAGTCTCAGCACAAATTGGAGAACACAACCAAAAGATGACTCACTCCGAACTCCCAGGGTTATTTATTAAACTAGATCCCAATCAACCCAACCTGCCATTTTATACGAAGGCCTTTACATGTTGCCTCATTCCTTATATTCTTTGGATTCCACTAAAATCACCACAACTGCAAGACACATTATAATATAGAAAAATCCTAAATAAATACTGTTTAGATCATCTTGAAACATTATTTGGATGGACAAAGTTGCAACTAATGTTTATAAACCTTTACAATTGCTTAATAAATGGTTTATGACACATTTTATTGTTTATTATAAGTGAAGTTTAACTATAGATTTACCTTTTATTAATAATGGTAATTATAAAGTGATACCTTTTATTCGCTGCTGTATTAAACTGCATGTGTAGCAGTACACAGTAGTTTTACTGCTTCTTTGTGTTCTGTGACAACGACCTTACCATTTTCAAAGAAGGGATAAAAGGTTTTGTACTGAAGTGCAGCTCTGATCATTTTTGTTCGGATGCAAATATTCCTATCATGTGTTCCTTTATTCTCCTCCACTATTATCATGAGTAATAGCACAAATAAAAAGCTATCAGCGGCGAAGATTTGAATATAAATCGTTCTCCCCTCAGAGAAAAGCTTTCATTCTCGAGTTGTGTAATACAGTCTGCATATTCTAACTGAGTGAAAGTTGAATAAACTCTCTTGTTACTAAAAGGACAAGTATTTTCATCAGTACATTTAGCACACTGTAACAGTCTGCGGTCTGGTGAATGAACAATTCAGTGAAATGAAAATGCTGCCGTTTGAATATGAGCTGCTGCATAATGAATAATAAAAAACACATTGGTAAACCTACTGAAAAATGAACACTTTATTTCTTGTCTTTTGGCTCGACCACTTGACCTTGGCAGAGCTATGCTGTAAAAATTTAAAGTCACACCGTGGAATGATTGATTGCAGGCGTATCGGAGTTTCATTTCTCCTCTTCGTTCTGTTTTCTTTATTTTCTGCGGACGTTGGTTGTGAGTGAAGGCGGCACAAATCAAAATATTTAAGCTGTTTACTTGCCTACACTACATGATTTCTGCTGAATATACTTCATCACTCAATGCATGCCTAATTATGGATTTTTTCGACAAACAACAGAAATCCTTCCTTGTTTTGCTTTCAACGCCGCCTCGCTTGACTGAGTCACTTCCACTCACGAGGGAAGAAAACAGCAGAAGAAATTGTGTGTTTGTGTGTAAGATGTATTAAAACATATTTGTAGCAACACACAATACACACACGCATACAAAAATCCCACTCCCACTCCAGAGAACACTAGTGGTATTTGATGAAAAAAACAGTTAGAAAGCAAAAAGTCTCTTTAAAACTTACGGCGAGAGCAGACTGATGGAAAAAGATAATTAAAATCAAGTGTTTGCTTCGGCTGGCTCGACTGTATCAAGGCTTCCACGCACACCTGAGTAAAACAAATAGTTATGTCTCAGTGAGACTACAAAAGCAGATTGTTGTTCACATTCCTAAGCTGTAAAGTCAAACACTTCACCTGAATAATAATCCAGCTCATTCTCATCAGAAAAACACTGTAAAGACATTATTTAGATATTACATACAGCATTATACAATGGTTACGACAATAGCCTGACTAGATAATGGAGAAATAAAGAAAAAACTTCAAGTGATGAAGTATAATATATATATATATATATATACTGTTATATCACACAGCATTTAATCATAAAAGAAAATTTACATGACAAAAATATGAATTTGTCTTTATTTATAGGTATTCAAGATCATTTCATTAAACACGCAACACATTAAACACGCAACAAAATGCCAACTAGGCCTACAGGTCACTCATAGAGGGTCAAAATTACAATGATGATTATTCAATACTAATTATAATAGTTATTACTATATTCATGATCCAATTCATGATCCAACATCCTGGTCCTCTGCATGCCCAGGGAATCTACAGTGGATGGTGTCAGACAGGGGCACTTCTCAAGACGTAAAGGCTTCTGTATGTTTTCCAAAGTTGAGAACCGTACATCCTCCCGATTTGCAAGACATTGCTGTCAAAAGGAACTTTGAATAGAAAGTAAAGGTAAAAGTAAAAAATCATTCACTGCTTGAGTCAGCTTGCATTCAAACGCGATATTTCAGGGAGACGCCACCACAGTTACGGCCACCTGTCCGCTTCCATTCCCTCATCGGATTTTTGAACAAGCAGCTTAGTACAACCCGCATTTACGTTTATTGGTCAGTGGCGGCCTCTAGTGGCCATTGTGATTATGAGAGGAGCGGAGAAGGAAATAAGGTGATGCAGTATAAAATGCAACAAAGGTCCACACAAGGTGGAGGAAGGGGTGGATGGATGGGGCAAACAAGCATAGGGCATTCACCCAAGAGATCGCTGTTTGTGCCCTATATGTAGTCAAAAGTCAATGCTGAGTAATGTACTTAAACTATGTCACGTAAGTAGTTTTGTGCCTAAACCTAACCAAACTGTGACCAGTTCAAAACATTAACCATGTGAGGATGAAGGTCCAGTCTGGTTCCCCTCTCTTCGGTAATTTGTTGTATTTTGTTTTTAGAACTGTCATATATGTTGTTTAAGAAGTCATTGGCAGGCGACGTATTCAGCCATTTCAGGATATGTTGTACTAATCTTAATCAATTTGCACCACGGACTTAAAGGTCCTGTTAGTATGATAGTTGATTTTTGAGTCTAATTTCCAACTCATCAAATGCTGACGCTTTGGGATGGCAGTTGACCAACCTACATCTCAAAGTGTCAGTATTTGACAAATTGGGAATGAGACTCAAAAATCAACTTTCTCAAAAGCGATCAAAGACAATCTAATCAAATATCTAGCCAAAGAAAGGACACATTATTCTGATCTTTAAATTTTGATCAGAATTCAGTGTCATGTTGTTGTCATGATACTGGAACTTGTAACTTTAGTACAATACTTAAAAAGGGATCCTTATTCAATACCACTTTACATGAATATTATGAGGGGAAATTGAAACTTGAACACTGAGGGCTTGAAATTTTAGATTGTTATCGATATATAAATATAACAAGGCATTATCGAGATAAAACTTGCTTTTTAGCTTGAAGAGCTGAAAGATTAAACATTAAAATCACCTTTTTTTTAAGAAACTTTTGTTAGGCCTTTAACAATAATGTCTGTGTCAGAGAAGAGCAAGTGAGAAAGTGCAGCTGATACAGGTGTATGTATTGATATGTATCAGTAATTTTCGACAATAGTAGTGTCCTGTGTGTATTTCTCCATTTAAATCTAAATGCATTAAACCTGTATGCATGGAGGGCTCTGCGTATGTGTGTCTGTGTGATCTCTGAGCATTTTAAAAATGTGTTTAATACGTACTGTAACCTTGAATTTTTTTGTTGCGCCCTCATGTTTCATCTGTTCATAAGCCCCACTGCTGGGGGAAGAATTGAACCATGGAGGAGTCTGGTTGGCAGGTGTAAGGGTCAGAGAGGTCTGCTGCATCACTATACATCCAGCAGACTAACATGGAGACAGGTAGGCAGAGCGACAGACAGGCAGACAGTTACGCAATTATGCTGAGAGGGGGGTAAGACAGAAAGGTGGGCACATCAGCAGGAAAGCAGACAGGTGAAGCAACAATCGGCAAGTCAGACAACCAAAGCAGACACACTGGGACATGAATGAATATGCAATCTGACAAGGGGTCAGACAGATATTCAGACAGGGACAAAAGAGAGGACAGACTTATAGGTGTTCCGACGAGGCAGGTGGACAGGCATGTGTAATCAGATGAGCCTGCAGGCAGGACAGACAGACAGACAGGCAGACAGCTGGCAGGTAAGACGGGCAAACAGGAAGTTAGATAAAGAAATCGAAAGTGGACGGAGAGACAAACAGGCAGCCAAGATGGGAAACAGAAAAGTCCGAAAGACAAAGGCTGTGCTGGGAAAACATTTTGACATATTGTATGGTTAAGTTTCGGCCACTAACATTTATGTAAAATAAAAAAGATAAATAAAAAACGTTTTGAAGTCAAAGAGAAAAAGGCATTTCAACAAAAATGTGTTGTTTCCTCCAGACAGCATATCAAAACTCAAGTTAATAGCTGTCAGAAAATGGCTCATGTCAAAATAGTGTCCACTAAATACTGATTCTGAAGGAGAGCCAGACTGCTGTACGCAAGACTGTGCTCCACCAGCTGCTCTGGTTTCACACAGAATAATGTATGAATGATTAAATAATATTTTATTGTAATGTTTGTTTTCACTCTTAAACAAGTGGAAAACATGCCGTTAACTGTTTTTATGCGATATATGTTGTGTTGAAGGACCTGGAATGCCCCCGTGTTTGAAAAAGAACGCTGTGAAAGTGCCCTCTTGGAGGCCCCTTTGGTAAATAAAACATGTTAAAGTGCCCTACAGGATGCCCTTCAGTGGACAAAATGTGGTGATGTGCCCTCTGGAGTGTGCTCTCTGCTCGCTGGTGCCCTTTTTTCTTTCCTTTTTTCATCCCTGCCCCTCAAACATCCTGAGTTCACCACTGAATCCTCTAATTCTAAGTAAACCAGACAGGTAAAAACTTGAGATGTTAGAAATGCTTTTAATCCAATTTTCATGTTATTTTTCTTGCACTTTTTTTTTTCTGTGACTGAAAATGTATCAGTATATTCTGCCTATGGGACCGACGGTATATTTAGAAAGAATGGGCCTATATTTAAATATCTAAATAGAGGACTATTTAATATTACTGTTTAATTAAACTATTCAAGTGTGAATTATATCATTATTTTTTTTAAAAAAAACTAAATAAGGAAGATCTCAAAAAGCAAAATATCTCCTTTGGCATATAATGTCCATTGGACCACCAATGGGACGGATCTATTTTCAGTCAAAGAAAATAATGTACAGGAAAAATGTTTATAAAATCAGGACACAAGTATTATTAGCATCTTATATAGTAAATATAAATAAATAAATATTCTTTACCTGTCTGGTTTTCTAGTGGTCCAACACCTGGTGTCGCTGACCATCAGCAGAAAAAGCTGTGATGCTAAATTTTGATTACAGGGAAATTTTACATACAATTTCACAAATTTTCTTTCCTCTCATCGTGAAGAACACAGTCCCTTAAAAGTAGGACTTTGCTGTGAGGGGCCTGTGGGGACGCAGCCAGAATATGATGGTGAAACTACATTTAAAATGTGTCAACTTCCTTCACTGAGCTCAATTCCAGCGGCAGAGGTAATCTTCAACATTTGTGTGATTAAACTGTCTCGTTATCAAGAGCTGGAATTAGAATGAACACTCTGACTGAAGCCTTTTTAAAAGACCTTCGCAGCACATGGCTGCCACAGTGCAAAATGTAACCGAAGAAAAATGTGACTGAATTGCTTTTCTGGTGCAACAACAACTATGATGGCTCTTTCAGATATTCCCTCTTAAATCTCACCTTGGATCTTTCGCTCAGTACAATTTTCTTCATCCTTTTGCGCCCTCTGTTTTTGTTTCATCTCCTTCAATAAAATATCTTTCTTGTATTCGTAATGCCCTCGGCTCTTTTAAAGAAGCTGCAGCTCCTCTTGTATCGCCTGTCATGCCACACATTCTGTCTTCGTTTACCTGTTCGCCTCTTTCCTCCTCTCCTCTTCCCTTCGCCTCCATGTCTGCTCCTCTTCTCTCTCCTCTCCTCACTCTCTGTCTTTTCTCCTCCCATCAATCCCCCCTTTTAGACTTCTAAGCTCCCCCTTCCCTCTCCATCACCTCTGCTTCCCCCACGGTCCCCTCTGGTCACCACCTCCTCTTCCTCTTTTTCCTCTCCTGTCAAAAATCTCTCCTCTGTCTCTCTCCCTCTCTCTTCCTTTGAGGTCACTGTATCAGATCGATCAGGGTCATTGATCTTCCAATATCCTGGTAGGAGAGCCTCTCATTTCAAGCCAGACCATTAGCCAATCATTAATCTAGATCAGACAATTAACCAATCATTAATCTAGGTCGCTATTTAAACTGAGGCTGCTGATTGGGTCAATGGTGACCTCTGACCCGTGGGTTACCACAGCAACACGAGGCCCATCAGTTAAACATTCCCTCCTTCAGCGGCTGTTAACGATCTCATCGGGGCTCCTTAGTTATGATTAAATAAAACAATCTTATTAAGAGCAGGGGGCTGTCGGGGTTTGTCTAAATTGGCTGAGCAGATGTGCGAGCACACACACACACACACACACACACACACACACACACTGCAGGTCTTATCTACAATAACAATCTTGCAATCCTTCTAAATAACATCTAATCAATGTGTCGCACAATGTTTGTTGACAAGTTTAGATTACGCTTGAAAGATGAGCTTATTTTGCTTTCAAAGCCTAAAGATGTGCTGGTTGATATTTTGTGCTGTCACCAAATCAGGGAGCTTATGTCAAAAACAACAGGTGCTAGACCAACAATCAAACTGGCAAACGACAACTTTTTTGCTTTAACTTATAATACTGAAGTAAACACTGATTGCACAGTGTAATGACTGTAGAAAAATGACACCGTCCCGAAAAATCTCGCTTTTTAATATGCTTTTCAGATTTCTCCCAGAAAAATGAAGGTTGAATTACAGCACAGTAATTAGACACACGGCAGTGCTCTTGCAATCGCACAGCCAAAACGGGGTAGAGGAGGCATTGTTTTCCCCGGTCACGATCCCCAGGTAACGGTGAAAAAACTGGAAAAACTGTCAACTCTACACTGCAAAAGAAAAAAGAACCCCGCTGATGGAGGAGTCAGAGATGGCGAAGGGAGAGAGTGATAGAAACCGAGGTAAAACAAGAGGGAACAGATGGGCCTTCACTCAGTGGAGAGCACCGGTGCTGTGTCAAGGTTGGTTCCCCAGCTGATATGTGTTTCCCCCTTACCAGCGGGACTTGAAGCAATTCGAAATCAGCAGCCTTTCTACAAGATCAGTGAGTAACTAGACCTGCTTATTAATGAAAACAACCAAGTGTTTTACTCTGCCTTTTCATAGCACTTAGATCAGGGTCTCAAGGTCAAATTGGGATTCCTACATTTGTTTTTTGTTTCGGACAGTAGCCAGGCTGCTAGCATTAGCCATGTTGCTAACACTGTGTTTGCGACAGCAACAGCAACAGTCACACAACAGGGAAACCCCAGGAGGAGGGAAAGTAGAAAAGTTGTCTATCTCTACACTTGTCAGTCTCAGCACTACAGTCTTTCATGCATGTACCATTTTTTCTTTAACTGGATAAAACACTACATTTATGAACCACTTATGAGTCACATGTCATGATAGTCGAACATCCAACTAACTGAAATGCAGCTGCACTGGAAAATGTCACTTCAGCCTTGATAAAAAGATCTTGCACACTGCTCTTGCACGACATCACTATTTATTCATTTTAATGAAGTCTAATGTCCCTCTGGATCTCAAGAGTGTTTCAAACATCTCATACAACAATGATCTTAAATAGAAAATGCTTCGCCCATTCATCATTCAACCCTTTGGGGGGATAACGTTTGCAAAGTAAATATCCAATATACTTCCCTTCTATTCAGAATTTCTTTACTTCCTTTTCCTTTTTGTGACATCCTGCTTAAACCTTGTCTTTCGGATTCATGCACACAGACAAGAATTCCCCATTTCAAACTGGTGTTGACTGTCATGTAAAAAGATGTCATCACTCTTTTACCAACTGCATGGACACTGAGCTGTGTGGACAGGACTAACACCTGCACAGGCTTAAACACTATCTATGTAAATGCCCCTTTTTGTTCTACTGCTGTGCCTTTGTTGGGGCCATAACACGAGCGTCGATTCATCGCTATTTGTGCTGCTTTGGATCACATTAGGCCACACTGTCAGCCTTTCGGGTGTGATATGTTACACGGGTAATGCAATTAGGGAACACCTTGTGAATGTATGTAACCAAAGCTGCATGTTTAAACTCTGACCATAAATCTGAATCAACACCTCTGTGACATAAAAGGGGAAAAAAGCCCTACACATTGTGTTATTTATTGTAGGGTTGCCATATAAATGAATGCATTATGGTGGTGTTGGTTCATGAGGTGTCAAGTTTTACTAGACTTGCAGAGGCGATGTTATAGCTGCTTGCATCAAAAACATCTTCCTTCATCTATCTATCTATCTATCTATCTATCTATCTATCTATCTATCTATCTATCTATCTATCTATCCGTGTCACAGTGTGTTTATCTATTTGTTTATTTTGCAGCTTATTCATTCTCAGCCTCCCCCCCTGACACTGTGGGAGGGGATGAGGTGGGGGGTAAAGTGAGGACGGGGTTAAATCTCATTGGAACGTGCGCAGAGGACCGCGCTCTCGTGCTGGAGGTCTCGCCGGTACAAGTGTCTGTACAGAGGTTGACTCGAGCCAAGCAGCGCGCTCTGGGAAGCTCCTACTCGGGTGTTTGACAAGGGGAAAAACACATTTTTTTTTCTTTCTTTTTTTTCCATCTCGAGTACCGGGACGAAGTCATGTTGTCTTGGCTCCTGCGCTCTGGATGGTAATGGGATAATTATTTTTTTTCCTGCGAAGCCATCACATGTTTCCAGTGGTGGATTTCACTGTTTGGGAATGTGTTTGATGCGCATTAACCTGTTTTTCGACATTTCCTCCTCTGGGCTTGCCTACACACTCTGCTTCCAAAAAATTAAATAATAAAAAAAAAAAAAAGCTCCTCCTGCCTTTGGAATATGTGGACATTCTACCGTCTGATCCCGCGTCCTGTTAAGTGATAACATGGCTTGAATGGTGAAAATCTTTTGAGATGAAAAACAGCACTTTTGGGAATTATTTTCTGCTTGTGCGCGGCTCGTGCCTCATCTCGCGCCTCAGCAGCCTGTTGTCTGTGTCCGTGGAGAAACGCACAACTTTGCCGCGAGCTGGAGCCGGAGCGAGAGCTGGACCAGGAGCGGGGTCTGCAGCTGGTCTGACCGGCGCACCAGGGCCACACTCGGGGGGCCAGGAGGGGGACCGACGGAGCGGCCCCGCTGTACGGCCGTTCTGTGGTTGGACGGGGTGTCCGGTGCAGCTGTGGAGCGCAGATGATGAAGACGGTGGGGATGATGATGATGATGATGATGATGAATGGCCCGGCGGCTCGAGCAGGCACCGGGCTCTCGCCACCATTATGTTTACTGCTGTGCGCTCTCGTCGTACTCCCGCCGTGCGCTCACTCGCACCCGCAGCCGTGCCAGGTGCTGAAACGGATCGGCCACACGGTTCGGCTCGGGGCTCTGCACGTCCAGCCTCGCCCGCTCTCCACAAGCGGAGCCGGCAGCGGGTCTGAAGACTGGGACGCCGACAGAGGTGTGACAGGGCGGGTGGAGTTGGAAAAACAGGTGAAAACAAGTGCCAGCGCGCCTGGATATGGAAGCCTCAGGACTAGAGGCACTGTTAACAGCCAGAGGGGATCCAGCAGGAGCAGGAGCCAGGCACGGCAGAGGGAGGAGAACACCTCGAGGGAGAACCGCGTGTTCGCGCCCCGAGACTCGGTCCTGCTGGCGGTGGAGGCGCTCAACCGGGCCGGATTGCTGCCATACAATTTATCCCTGGAGATCGTCATGGCCGTGGGGTCCGGACTCGGAGAGCTGCCCGCGTTCTCCTCCTCCTCCTCCTCTGCGGGAACCCCCGAGGACGAGGACCCGCTGTCCTTCTTGGAGAGCGTGTGCCACACGGTGATCGTGCAGGGGGTTTCCGCCATGATCGCATTTCCTCGGAACCGGGACGAGTTCGTCAAGTTGGAGTTCGTGTCGCTCGCGCTCCAGGTGCCCGTGGTGAGCGTCGTGCAGAGGGAGTTTACGCGCCACAGTGAGGTAAAAAAATAAAAATAAAAAAAGTTATTCTGAGTTACATCTGAACTGCTGTTAACTGTTGATCACTGCACAGCTGTACAGGTGTGTAACAGATGTTTTGTTTTAACTTGTGAACATCGTGTCAAAATGTATGAACAGAAATTGTTTAAATTTGAACAAAAACAGGTGAGAAGAAGGAGTTCATGTGGATTTATAAGGCCCAGTTCTCCATCAGTGGCCCAGTTATTACACAGAGGCTGGATCTCTTCTTCCTCCAGAGAACATTTTCTTTTCTTTTCTTATTCAGTATCGATTTCGCCAGTCCGGGTTAAATGGGCCAAATTAAGCCGAAGTGGAGACAAAAGCTGATGGTCTGGATTTCCAAAAAGCTGCAGCCGCTTCAGACTGAATGTGAAGGAGCACAATATGGCTCTGTCCATGGTGCTGGAAATCTACAGTATGCGCTGGGTGTCTGACTGCAGAGAGCGCGTTCTGTCTTCTTTCACAGACAAGGTTACAAGTAAAAGTGTGATTGAAGTCTACCTGCACCCAGCAGCTCATGCCCTCAGGTATTATATGCATAAACAAAGGCTGTGTTGGTATTCAGAATCTAACTGTGTCTACATAAAGCCAAGAGAGACAGAGAGCACAACAGTATAGTGGAGTGGAGGAATCAATTTGGGTCTATACTTCATTTTGACACCTCACAACCTGGACAACTAAGATTAATCCACGCACACACACCCACACACAGACAAAAGCAGCTGCTGGTGCTGACATGTACAGTATTGATCGATCTTTCTGCCCTTTATCAATCCGCCCCCTCATAATTACCAGATAAATATATGATCATCTAACTTTATGTTGAGATGTGACTCAGAAGGCTCATTGAAATGGCCCGGTGTTTGCAGCAAACAGCGGCATCAATCTTAAGTCAAACCTCTGACCAGATCCTGGCCCGCTATTGAGTCTGTACCAGAAAAACCCATTTCAGCAGAGCCACCCATAAGTGAGAGAAAGTTGGATTTGGCATTTGGCCTGTTCCAGAGGTGAATGCACAGTGAGTAGCCCATGGTGAGTCAATCATACGCAACATTTTTAAAACCGAGGTCAAACTTGTTCTTCCCACACCTGCTCTCTAAATGACTTTGCTTTGGCTGGACGTCAGAAAATGTATAGTTGTTTTTTACTGAAGGATATCTCCCACCCAAAGAACATCATACATATCAACATATTATAAGCCAATGGTCAATTTCTCTTTATCACCATTTTTGTTTTAACCCAAGAGCTGTCGACCATTCTGTCATAACAAGGATTGTTTATTGCGAAAACCATTTAAAGGGTGATTCCACAAATTTTACACATTAAAGGGACTCTATGTAAAAATCTATAGTAATTTACTATATATTGTATTAATCACTTTATTAGCCATATGTGAGCGGAGGTGAAAAATGAGACCTTCTGCGTCTCTCTCTCGGTTGCCTGTGGATGATTTGTTCAAGTTGTTTAATGCTGCTGACTTGGATTCAGCGCAGATTTTCAGCAAGGATGTGAGTTTATGTACATTCTTGAGTGCTTCATCTCAGTGCCTCTCTCTGCTCCGCTAATAGAGAGCAACAGCAGCTACCCTTAGTTTACAAATGGAGTCTGCTAACATAAAGTAACGACTGGCTTCCAGCACAGCACACAAGTTCCACAGGGCCCCTTTAAAGTGTGTTTAGGGGTCCTGGGGAGCACTACTGCACGTGTGAACAAAGTAGTGTAAAGCCTTTTGTGGCTTCAGAGGAAGATGTATGTAATCTAGCTGTAAAGTAAGGAATCTGTCTGTCTGTTACTTGCATATCTCAAGAACCGTTTATCTGATCTACTTCACCCTTGGCAGGTTTGTTGCTGAGGACCCAAGGAAGTGCAGTGTTAATAAATGTAATAATAAATCTTGAACAAACAGCAAACACCGCTCTGTGCAGCAGTGGGGGCGTGGCTTCACTACTCTGGCTTCATGGCTCTCCAGACTGAAGCTAGGCTCACACGTGATTCATCTCAGGTGATCTCATGGGGAAGCAGACATAAACAAAATGGAGATTAGCGTGGTGCAACAACTTTCTGTAGTACCGCTGTGCAGTGAGGAGAAAACTAAAGTAGAAGGTTAAATGAGTCTGGGTGAGTGGGGAGATATGGTTAACTCAGGTTTTCTATTCTTCAGTGAGAACTGGAAGAGAGATTTTGAGGTTCTGTCAACAGAAATATTCTAGCTAACGTTAGCTTCAGGGGCTAAAATGTTTACCGTTTCTTGGCAGCATCGCAAGCTGCTCCTGGATGCCTCTCATTGGTTGTTGTGGTCCAGTCATGTTTGAAATTATCTGGGTGGCCCTGATGACTCTGTGAGCAGTTCAGGGGGCTTAAGACTGGATCTGTAAACCCCTCACATTACCAGATAATCTGTGCCCAACAGCATGATTTGAACAGGAAATCCACCAGTCTAGAAAATAGCCTCCAGTGATGTCACTCACCTACTGCATTGGTCAGCATTGCACTCATTATGGACATTTTTTGTATTATTATTATTTTTATGCATTCCTCGTCCTTTTTAAAACTGCTGCCTACATTGCCCACAATGCAACTTATCCACTGAGTGACATCACAAGAGGCAATTTATCAGATTACATGCTGCTTCCTCTGGGGCCACAAAAGGCTTTGTATTACTTTTTTCACATATGCAGTAGTACTCGTCAAGACCTGTAAACACACTATAGTGTGTAAAATTGATGGAGTTACCCTTTAATGACTCAATATGTGTTTTGTTTTTTTTGCCCAAACAACATTAAGGTTTTCCAGGCAGGCGGACCAACAGGTACAGTACAAGAAAAACAAAATCAGCTCTCGTCATGCCTCCCGAAACCATATGATATAACATTTTCTGGTGTGTCTCCCTTATGGATTAATGGTTAGACAGCTACAACTACTTGGTTTAGGTTAGCGTATAATCGTCCTCGTGTTGAATGAAAATCAACCTTGACGGTTGGTAGGAGGCAGGACGTGAGCGTAGTCAGTTGGATGAGCTGGAGAAGGAAAAAAAAAAGCGCAGCTCTTGTGCCAAATACTCAAATTGAAGATTATCAGTAGAGTTTGCAGCTGGGATGAGAGCGAGAGAAAATGAGTCAAAAGTGTAAACACTCTAGATTAATCACTGGGATGGTTCATCAATAACCATTCTCTGGAAGAGACACCTGCCGAGCCTATTTGTGACTGTGTGTGTGTGTGCATGCGTGTGCATGTGTGTGTGTGTGTGTGTGTGTGTGTGTGTGTGCGTGTCTGTGTGTGTGTAACTATTTATGCATAGAGGTGGAAGTACACACACAGACACATTCACAAAATGATTCAGTGTAACCATACACTGTAAACCTGTTTAATTAGGTGGCACTAACAGGGCACTTACTGCATATCAACGAGTAGCGACTAGCAGAGTGTATGTGTTTTTGACTTTGCACACACAACCGTCCTGGGAGGGGCAAAGAGCGGCGTTGTTTTTTCAACACTCGCACACTCAAAGAGAGAGAGACACGCATCCGAATCATTAGTTAGAGTGACGGGCTCTGGGATACTTGCCACCTAC
This sequence comes from Pagrus major, assembly GCF_040436345.1. Taxonomy (NCBI): domain Eukaryota; kingdom Metazoa; phylum Chordata; class Actinopteri; order Spariformes; family Sparidae; genus Pagrus; species Pagrus major. Next base: position 11,039,732 of record NC_133226.1, read on the forward strand.
TGAGCTTTAGTAATCTATGTGTCTGTTTGTGTGTGTGTGTCTGTGTGTCGGTGTGTCTGTGTGTATGTGTTTCCAGGGTAATATCTAATTTCCTGCTCTGTGCACAAGGAAGTTTTTTTGCTGTGAGGCGTCAGCAGGTGTTTAAAGTCCAAACTGCTTCTTAGAAGTGGAATAACAGGTGTAGGTGAAGCAGACAAACCAGCAGACAGAGACTTATAGATTGATGGATGGATGAATGAGTGTGGGGGTTATATGAATAGACGGAGAGCTGGTTGGTTGGTTGTTTGGTTGGATGGATGGAGGGATGGAGGGATGAACAGGCAGAAAAATTGACTGGGAAATGGACAGTCATAGAAACAGATTGTGCGGAGCGAGTGTGTGACTTTTAGAGAAATGGCTTAACTCCCCTCTGACTCAATCTTGTTTTGCTGGCAAATCCCAACTGAAGGCTGACAGCAATTTCTCCCGAAAAACAGGGTTTTTAAAATGTGGAAAGTTTTTCAATGTCTTAAGAGGATCTCATTAGTGTTTGTTTGACCTTTAGCTTGAACTTTGCCTTATTTATTCATATATTTATTATATTTATTTAGGTTAAAGAAAGTTCACAGTTAAAAATCATATAATATAATGAATCAGCAAGCGACCTTTGATAATGTAATCTGCCTACAGGTTGTTATGTAAGTGTTGAAATGATGTGGCTGCTGCATGAGAATATGGAGCTTATGGACCAAAGGATGAAGTGACCCCAGAGAGAAAGGACTAGGTGGGTTGGGAGTAGGTGGCGAGGGTGTTTTTTTTTTTTTTTTTTGGAAGCAGCGCAGAGTTGAGGATTTAGCATATAAAAGGCCAGGGACTGAGAAACTCCTGGGGAATGGAAACTCCCTGGGAAAGACCAGCTGCCTTTAATAAGACTGATTTTTTGAAGTGGAAATCTATCTCATGCTGGCCAACAACGGTGGAGCTTATGGGAAATAGATACAGCATCTTCACTGGCAGCTGGAGCATATGCAAATATCTGTTGCTACTTAATCCAATTATCTACATATGTATGCTCTTTGCATTAAAATGTGTTTGTAGATATTCCCATTATATCAAAGAGCATTTATACAGAAGTCTATGTCAAACATGAAGGCGTGCAATGTAAATATAGGCATGAGGTATGCACCATGCTCATTAGATTCAGCCGTACAATCTAAACAACTGATACAAGCATGTCTTGCAATAAATCCTACGTTTGCCAAGCTAATCACGTTCAGCCTTTGCAGACAGTGTGATACAAGAGTTTGTAAAATGTTAAGACAACGCTGCAATAAATGAATGCTCATTTTCAGGTTCATCATTATATTTTGGGTTACTACTAGAATAAGTATACATGCTTTAACTCTCAAAAAACACATCAGTTTTCTCTGTTTTAGCTCCGGTCTCTTTAAGGCCTCTCCTTTGAGGAGAAAATGACTTAATACTAAGATAATTTTACTGTTGTTTCCCTGCACCAACACACCTGATTCTAATGAATGAGTCGTTATCAGGCTTCAGCAGAGCTCAATGACGAGCTGATCATTTGAATCAGGTGTGTTGGAGCAGGGATATATCTAAAACATGCAGGGCAGGGGGCCTCCGGGACCAGGATTGAAAAAGATTGTATTGCCTTGTGCACAATAAGAGAGTGCAAACGTTTTTTGGGGGGTCACACAGGGGTAAATGTGACATTGGATTTATAACAACTTCACGTCACAGTTTGAAACAATGTCTCACAATTGGGTCGCATTGAATGCCACTAAGCATAACTTGTCAGTGTCACCTATCACAATCAGCCCCATTAATTTGTGAGCTCCAAACGATCCAGTTCGGTCTGTATCGATCCTTACAACAGTAGCGCTGATTAAAATAAACAACAGTTACAAACACAAATTTAACAACAATCTGACATGCAGCGTATGAGGTATTGACAGAAACCTCTCAGCAGCAGTTTAAAATGACCCACCTTTGTAGCGTTTAAAATAATGACTTCAGTTAAGTCCTTTATCACAATCATTTTGCCCAACCTCTCTGTGTCAGAGTCTTTCAATGTATTAACCATCAACTTCCTCACATCCTGACTCATGTGCCAGATTTCTCAAAATTGTGTTTTCTTTATAAAATATCAGCTCGTCAATAAAAAGTTGGATTCTTAACACCTCGTGATGAGTTTAGGCAAAGGGCCAGAGGACTCAAGGATAATAGTGATGACACAGATACACATGTTAAGCCTGAAAATATCTTTTCAATTAGATGCTGGTAAATTAATTTGTAGATTATGCTGATCAGGTTATCAGAGTAATTATGTCGTCAGCATGTATCCAGGGATAACAGATGAATGATAGGGCTTTGCTGATTATAGGGGGAGTTAGTGGAGTTTTGTCCCTTCATAAATTACTCTGGCAGTGACACAAGGAGGCCAGTGGGATGAATGACTAAGAGCTATGGGCAGGTCTTCACGGTGTTCGGAGATGGGGCCGCAGGGATTTCTTGTTGGCGGCTTTGCAACATTCGCAATATATATTTTTTTATCTACAGTAAACATGTATTTTTGCAAAATCAGCAGTTCTCTGCAAATTATTCAAAGCACAGGACAATATTCTATATGTTTACAAAAGGAAATGATTTTAATCTTGTAAAAAAAAGAATACCAGAAACCCATTTAAATCAGTTTTCACACTTTCCCCACAATGAATCATCTAATCCAGAAAAGATCAATAACCGAGTCATTACTACTTTATTTGATTTGTCCACTGGCTCATGATTCTGCCGCTTCCTGCAGTTTTACCATACAGCAACGCTTGCAAGTTTCTTGGCATGAAAACTCACAGCAAATATATTTTGGTGGCAGGAATCACAGAAAAAGAAAGATATAAAAAAGAGAGAAGAGTGATGAAAGAGTGACAACGGGGCTGGGATTTCCTGGTGCATCGGAGGCAGCAGACCTCCGCATTTATGTAAGAGAGCAGGCTGCCGCCGCACTTTCCAGCAAAATCTTTTCTGTTTATTTACATGAGGAACAAAGAGAGGGTTACAGATTTATGGTGATCACAGTGCAGAAGGGCTGCAGCTGAGAATAAATCCTCCAATCCTCCTCAGGGATGAGAGGAGGTGAGGGTCTGATGCCCTGTGGACTGCATTACCATTTCTTTCCCTGACACAGGACTTCTAAATCTGAAATAAAACACGTTGTATTGCCTTTGTTGGTGCTTTTGTTTCGGCAATAATCCATCCATGTATATGCAATAAGCAGAAGAAGTCTTATTTGCATGCCTATTGGGTAGGGTGATTAATGGGATAAATGAAATTAACTGATAGATTAATCTAATGGACTTTTAGTGCAAAGCTTGTGTAAAAGTTGTAAAGTCAATTATAGAGAGTTGCTGAAGGCCTTTAAGTGTGTGTACTTCTCTGTGAGTGTGCATGGGAGTGCATGACTAATCGATTGCCTGCGTGGCTGGTATGTTGTGTGCTGGGTACAGTATGCCAAGGTACACTGAAGCAGATCTGCCAGCTCATGCAGCCTGATCTGCCCTAGTTAATTTTATCTAAAGTATTACAGGGATGACTGTGTCACCTGTTTCTATACTATCTGAAATGATCTTCTGGCTCACTATAATCCTCTAGGAGCAGTGCTCTGTGTGTGTAAAGAGCAGTAGGTGTGCACTGGGCTGAGGGAATCAGTGACAGATTCTGTGCTTTTGCCTGTTGTAGCCACCAACAAATCATCCATTCTCTATAACAAATAATATTCTTTAAGAGTAATGTCCAACCTTGCAGAAAGCGTTTTCACTTTATGGCATTCAAAACGAGTGCTTGACTTGGTAAAGTTAGGTAACTGATCTCAGACAGCAATCAGTCATTTTTATTTACATATTTATTCATGAACCAAATCACCAGAATAAATGTATGTTTCTGCAAACCACAGGAAGACTTTACATAGTAACTTTACCTTCAGTTTAGTTTTCAGTTTTAATTTAACAAAACAATTGGTTAGGTTGAGGCACAAATACCACTTGGTTAAGCCCAGGAAAATATCTTGCTTTGTCTGTCACCACAAACATGGCTGGTAACTGTCAAGAATATCCAGTGGTTTCACCCATACAAATGTTGAAACACTGTCTCGAACAGTGGTCTCTGGCTTGGACTCCGTCGCGCCTGTGCCTGTAACGCCCCCACCATCCCCTCCGCCTCCCGACATGACATTCAGTTCATATAAATGTCAATATGATATGTTTGACATAGTAATTTGAATGTTTTTCGACCAGTGTTTCTCAAACTTTTTCAGACCAAGGGCCACCTAACTAAAAAAAAAAAAAATCTCATGGACCACCTAGCGATACCTTTCCAACGGCCGCAAAAAGAACTAAAGTCTGATAATTAGCCGTTCACATACTCACACATCTTCAGTGTCAAGATTTGCGTTTCATGTGTCCTGGGTTGATTTTCTGATAACAAATCAATGCACCAACAAAGGAGACTTTGAAATTGGTCCCCGCTTGCAGCCTTACATAAAGATAACATTAACTGTGACCAAAAAATAAAGAAAGGTAATAGACTTTTCACTGTAGATTAGGTATGTGGAGGCTCTCAAAGGTGATTTAACATACCGAAACGAAGTGAAACCAACTGCCGCCTGGAAGATAGGAAATCAATATAAAAAAGGTACTATATAGTTTGGAAAATTGTCAGCTGCAATGATGAGCTTATATGTGTGATACAACCTGTACGGTCCTTTAACAGAATATATTGTTGTTCTGTTCAGAAGGTGGTATTGGCCAATTTAAAATGTCACCACCAGAAATTCCATTTCCCAAATTACAAGGCGGGCCAACACTCAGCCTCTTACGTGCAAACTTTAGTTGAGATCTTGTTTAAGTTGGAATTTTAATATGTATACATATACCATATAAAATAAGTATCATAAAAAACTGTGAAAATCAAGTTTCTCATTTATTATCTGGCTCATCACAGCACTTCACAGCACTAGGAGACCACACACTCTGTCATCGCTCTGGTCCAGGTGGAAATCACACTCCGTTGCCGTCCGCTGCCCACTGATCTGTCCAGGCCTCATCAATCAAATGATGAAATGCATGAATGGCAATGAATAAGTGTGAATTACATTATGTGGGAAACACAGTATGTGAACGATCCATTTGAAACGGGGCCCAGTTGAGTTTCTTTATGTTCGAGGTGAAGCTTAAAATAAAAATAGAATACACATAAAAATAGATGTAGTACATTTCTTATGATGTGAGTAATGATATTCATGGGAGCAGGTAAGTGGAGGCTGAAATCCATTATATCCAACAGACGGTGTTTGTTCTCAAGGAACAAATTGAATTCTATGATAGAAAGTAATTCAACTGTTGGATTTATAACCTCTTTGTCTTTTCTTTTTTCTCCCCTTTTCCGCTCTACTACTCCTGTTTCTCCTTCCTGGTGTCCCATCTTCCCATTCTTACGCCTGCTTCCCTCTGCCTTACCGTTGCACTTCACTTCCTCCTCCAACGTCTTTACATTTTCCTTATTTTGCCTTCCCCCTCTTTCTTCCTTCTCATTTCTACCCATTTCTCTACCCTTCATTCCAAAAACCATCCCCTTCTGTTTTGCGTCTATCTCTCTGCCGTCTCAATCTGACCCTCGCCGACCCTTTGTCCTCCCCGTCACTACCTGTTTATCACTCCCATCACCCTGACATTTTCATTCCCTCTATTTCCTGCTGTTTATTTGTTTAACTGTCCCTCATCTCTATCCCATCTCTCCAATCCCATTCCCTCATATCTCGTCTGTCCATTTCCTTCCATCATCTCTTAAATCTCCCTCACCTTCTCCCCTTATACTCTATCTTTTACCTTCCCTCTCTCAAATCACCCAATTTTCTCTGTTTCTCCATCTTCCACTCTAACCTTTTCTCTTCCTTTGTGTAAACCTTTCAAACCCGCTTGCCCAATTTTCTCCCATTACACCCATTCTCTCTCTTACAATCTCCCTACAGAATCCTCTCCATTTTCAAATGGCGATGCGGACCGTGGAGGCCCCACCATCCCATCTCCTCTATTCCCTGCTGATGATGAATGGCTGGTGGGACATCAGTGTTCTGCTCTGTCAGGAATGGGACATTAGTGACTTCCTTGGCCTCATCAAGAACAACACCCGCTTCCACCTGGGCAATCTTGTCAATCTGACATCGAACGCCTCGACCTCACCGCAGTCTTCGTCTTCATTATCATACTCAGGAGTGGTATCAAGTGTTGTGACAGGAGCGGAGGCGTCATTGTCGTCTTTACCTTATTTCTCCCCCGCTGCCTCATCTTCTGCCTCTTCCTCCACTTCCTCCTCTAAATCGGACCAGCAGCAAGCTCTCATGCGGCAGCTGGAGGCCCTGAGAGAGCCTTCATCCACGACAGGAGTGGTAACATTTGGGTGCGAGATCCGCGAGGTGCGCCGTCTGTGGTCGCTGGCCACCCGGATGACGCTGCCGGAGTTTCACTGGGTTTTGGGGGACAGCCAGAATGTGGCTGAGCTGAGAACAGAGGGGTTGCCATTGGGGTTACTTGCACATGGGGTCATGGGATCCCCTTCTCTGGATCACTATGTCCACGACTCATTGGAGGTGGTTGCACGGGCGGTGGGCAGTGCAGCCCAGGAGGATCCTGCCCTGGCACTCATACCTGGGACTACTAACTGTATGGATGTACAACAGAGCAACGGCAGCTCGGGGCAATACTTGGCAAGGTAGGAGATCAATGTGGATACTACAGTGATAATTACACCACCACATGTCTCTCAAGAAACCAATTAAATTAAAGATAGCCATTATGAACAATGCTGGAAAATTAAAGGTTAAATATATGATATTTTGAATAACATAGCAGCAAAGAGCTATTTGCTGTGTAAAGATATAGTGGAGTGATGGCGTCCTGAGTGTGTTGTCATCTGAGATTTTCTGCTATTTGTTTTGATAGCAGGGACATCTGCGTGTGTTGATCTGCACTTCCTAATTTTACAGTTTGATCTGAGTATGGTGAGCTCCATCTGGAAGCAAAACCCAAAATGGCGCCCGTCTGGTAACAAGCTCTCTCATATTACAGCGAAACAGTTCACTAAAATATGGTTCTGAAAAGATTCTAAAGGAGACGTATTGTGCTCATTTTCAGGTTCATAATTTTATTTTGGGTTTCTACCAGAAAAGGTTTACATGCTTAATGCTGAAAAAATGCATCAGTTTTCTCATACTGTCCAGTGCTGCAGCACTGTATTCCTCCTCTGTCCTAAACACTCTATTTTAGCTCCTGTCTCTTTAAGGCCCCCCTCCGAATGCCACCTCCTGATTGGTCAGCTCACACACACCTTAGCCAGCACTGCTCACTGTGTCTCTGGTCAGCTCTGTCATGTTTCAGCTTCCAGTTACATCACTTCTACCCTGAATAGGCATACAAGAAGTCAAGAAGTCAAGAAGTCACGGAATTAAAGGCGGGACTACTGACGAGGTGTTCAGACACTTCAGGAGCAGTGTTTTCTCTGGGAGAGAGGAGCTCCCGTTGGTGTGGGCTTTTTAACCGTCAAGACCTTTTACATGCACAAGAACCTACAGTATATAAAACACTGAAGAAAAGGCAAAAAACAAAGCATAATAGGACCAATTTAAGGAAGACAGAGGCTATATGTCAAGAACGTATGTATTTGATCAACACTGTCTAATTTGACAGTTTGATCTGAGTTTCAGGAGCAGTGTGTCTTCGCTCCTTTTAGTCTAACTTTACTGAGTAAACGACGCACACATTTGTTTCGGTCTGAGATGCTGGTGCTCTAGTGTGATACCTAGTGGCAGTGAAGATTGTTTATTTAACCTTCAAGGCTAAGTAGTAGTTTTGCATGTTTTAGCCCATTTTCCACTAATCACACATACTTTAGATCACAGCTTTTGCAAACCATCCTGTTGTGTTTTATATAGTTGGGTGCATTTTTCTTGGCTCCTGGTATATTTTACTTTGCATTCCATTTCCATGTGGTTTAGAAAATCTATTGACAATTTAAACCTGCAATTACTGTTTTTGTTTTCTTACCTGGGGCCAGCAGAAATAGGCTGTGAACAGAATACTAATATACGCAAATATGCAACTGTTTGCCGTTTAAATTTCTTTTTAACTTTGAAATGCATATTGCAGTTGCATATTGACACATTCAGCACATGCAGAGGAACATTAGCATTGATTTGGGGTAGTGTTTCTGGCCACCTGGAAAATGTAATTCCAAGATTTTCTCTCTTTTTAGCTCTGTTTTGGCTCTCACCAACTCCTGAGGGAAATATCTGAGTCTCCAGCAGTCAAATGCTAAATATAAGCTACTACAGAACTTTATCTGCCTGCTGTATCAGTGTTTTACCTGGGTTTGTGGAAGACTTTGGTGCACATGTTTGTCAAGTAACTTACTTTAATTTGGCTGAGGTGGCACCCAAAACAGCTTGGGTGCTGCACCTAAGCCTTAAATGGAGGGAAAGTGGTTGGGAAAACACAAGTGTTGGCTAATTACACACAGTGGGTTTTAGAGTTATTTCTCCATAAACAGCTGCGTTCTATATTCAAAACCGACATTGCTGAGACTGGTGACAGTGAACCAAAACAGCAATTTTGTCGTAAAAAAGCGAGCTCAATAACGCTCATAACGCTGTGTATAACTGAAGGAAACAGCAGGGTCAGGTGATAACGGTGATTGTCACTACAGGCGACCTCTTTTACATACAAAGAGTCATGTGTTCCATTGTGAATATAAAACTGTTGACAATAATGGTTTCTTTAATATACAACACTGGTCAGCCAAAAGGTACAGATACAGTCCTAAAACATATAGCGAACACACCAGTACAGTTCATTTTAAGGCTAAAATCTTTGTTTTGCATTGTGGTCAGTATTAAATCTCTCACCCTCCCTCTCCACTTCGCTGTTGCCTTGTGCCTTTTACTTCCTGTTTCTCCTTTGGATCCACTATAATCCCTTGTGTTGTGGGAATTTATTTCTCTCACATCTGCAGATGTTTGGACACAGTCCAGCTGCAATTTCGACCTGGAATTTGCTTCAGATAAACACATTCATACACATCTGCACAAGCACGCAGCATATTTCAACGCACACTGTATCCCCTCAATAACTGCAGCAGAGTGGTAAAATGATAACGTGTGATAAATTACATTTAGCAGCAGCGCAGTAATCCGCAGCTGGGCCACTCGACTTTATATTGCTGAGATATGGGCATTATAGAGCGTGTGATCACACACCGCTGCATTACAATAAGAGTTTGACCTTCTTACTGAGACTCACCTGAATCAGCAGAATGATCGTCCCGGAAGATAATTATTGGAGCGTGATGAGCTTGGAGCGGCTGGAGGAGATTTCTGATTGTGTTTACATTTCTTGGGTTCATTTTAAGCTGCTTATAAAGTGTTGATTGGTTTGTCAGTGTTTTACATATCACAGAACAAAGGACGGGACCTTTTATCAGGCTTATAAGAGCACTGTCAGTGACCCTGTGAAGACAAAGGATTTATCCATGGATGTTTAGTTTCCAATGTTGGATACTGCGTCTAATCCAAGCTGTTTCGCATACCTGGGATTTGCAAAAGTCAGATTTCCCTGGCTGAGGGAAATCTGTAGGTATTAGATAGCAATATGTGATATACTATAACCGACTGTGGATGCTGGGGAAATGGAAAGGATGTGTTGGTATGTAACCTGCCAAGATAAAGAATAATAATCTGTTTTTTTTCCATGAAATGTTATTCCTTTTTTTGTAATTCAGTTTGTGTAAAGCTGTCGGAGTGTTTGGACTGCGGCTTCGTATTCACACTCTGGGGATTAATAGATGTGGACGCATTGTTCTTTTTCCAATTCCTGTACGTCTCTTTAGGTTATAAAGATTGTGAAGAAATGGAATCAGGGTCATGACCATCATCGATTATTATAACTTTTGTTCTGCAGAGTGTAAATATATATGTGTGTGTGTGTGTGTGTGTGTGTGTGTGTGTGTGTGTGTGTGTGCGCGCGCGCATGTGTGTGTGTGTGTGTGTGTGTGTGTAGTCAATTTCACAGGCTTGCTTTCCTTTTCTTTTTGATATTCTCTTAAATTTGATTGTGGAGGCAGGCTGACTTATTAAAGGGTAACTCCACCAGTTTTACACATTAAAGTTTGTTTACAGGTCTTGAGGAGTACGACTGCATACGTGAAAAAAGTAGTATAAAGTAATTTGTGGCACCAGAGAAAGCTGCATGTAATCTGATAAAATGCCTCCAGTGATGTCACTGAGTGGCTACGTTCCATTGTGGGTAATGTAGGCACCAGGTTTTGAAAAGGAAGAACAATGCATTAAAAAGATAGGCAATATTTCTGGTTCTGCTGTATCAATTATGATTTTTAACTGTCCATAATGAATCCAATAGTGTTATATGTGTGCAATGATAGACCAGTGGACTGCATTACCGACGGTGCAACTTTTTCCACATATGCAAGAGTACTCCCCAAGACCTGTAAACATGTGTAAAATTGGGGAAGTTACCCTTTAAGTGGTCAGATACACTGGCTCACCTTTATCAACGCAGCCTGTGGGCTTAGGGATTGATGTTTCTGGTGTTAGTTACCCATATGTTGTTGTCTCACATGCATCTTGAAGATATTTCTTCGCGCGCTGATAACCAGTTCTTCTACATTCTACTTTACGTCTTGTCCACATGCCTTTTGTCAAGAAGCGGTATATGCAGAGTGGTAAACAGACTGACAGACTTCAGACTGTTTCATATTTACATTCTGTTGATAATTTTAGTTCAGTGTTAAACTAAAATTCTTACATACTGCACCTTTAAACACAACAAATTTACTTATTTTTTTGCATGTTCAAATGTTTAAAAAAGTCGCATAATGAAGGGATATTAGAACAAGTTAGAATGATCGAAAAGAAGATGGTGTAAGAAGAACCCTTGGTCGGGTAAAGGTATAAAACAACATACATTTATCCTATATTTGTACTACTATTGTAATACTGAAATATAGTATACACAGATAATGGCCTCAGGGATATGGCAAAGGTTAGAATCTATTTTCAAGAAAAACACAAACATTGGTTTGGCATTTGCTCTGTGAAAAGAAAAGCAGGTGTTAAAAGGAGACATATAGGATATTTGCCACCACATACAACAGCTTTGAAAGGCGGCAGCAAAGTGTGTGAGTTACTTAGCTTTACAGTGAGTTACTGTAAAGCTAAATGGACTTTAAAATCTCAACCATCAAATTGTCGTGGCAGCACAGTGATACCGCAGCAAAAGAAAATCACTGAACTAATGAGACACAGCAATTAGAAAATCATCAATCAACAACCCTGCAGCTCAGTGGTTATATGACTTTTATTGTCGTGTGGATTTGCAGAAACTAAATTTCCCTTTATCAGGGCTTGTTAACGCAATCTCACCAAGACTAGACACAGATGATGACAAGGTTATACCTCCACCCTCCTTTGTAATAATCAACCTTTATTCAAAACCTCACAATGATTATTGTGAAAGAAAATAAAATACACTTGTCTCACATTATTAAAACAAGGGAATGAACTGGTGAAAAGACAGAAAGAGGACTGACACTTAAAACCACCATCAAGGTTTTTTTCTATAATTGAAAAGTGAAAAAGGCCTTATTAAAAACCACCTCTTGATTTTTTCTACATTAGTTTCTGTAAAAAGCACTGGTATTACATCTAAACTAGAATTCCCGTTTTACACTTGTATGCCTCCATGCACCAACCAAGTTGCTATTACTGAGATGTGGAGTTGAATAATGACCAGAGTGCACTTCTGACCCTTTGGATATCACATGTCATAACTCCATCATTTTATCCTATTAGACATTTGTATGTCAAGTTTTATTGTAATTATATATTTTTGCGTTATCACCGAAAAAGTTTGGCCACCATATTCTAATCAGTTCATCCTCCATTTGTACCTAATTTTAAGTGATTCCCTCAAGGCATTGAGATATCGCATTCACAAGAATGGGATGGATAAACGGATGTCCAGACAGATGGACAGACAACCCGATAACAAAATGCCTCCACGCTGTCGACAGCTGTGGCCGGGGGCATTATGTTTTCTGGTTTTCCATCTGTAAAAACTATAATAAACTTAAACTTTCTCAGCTAAGAGCTTGTTAGGCCTCTTTGTCATCTGTGGTTCCAATGTTTTTGGAGCTTCTGACTCCTGAAAAGGAAGCTATGAAGTCTGTTTGTCGACCATCTCACCAAAGAGCAATGTTTCCTTTTCAAACACAATCGGAATATAAAATTGTCCTTTTATTTATAGATTTTTTTTCCCCCTACCTAGTTTATCATCTGCTGAACCGTAAGTTTCCCTTTCCGTGCCTGTGGGGGGACCCTTGTCTTCAATCCGATGGCTTTTTTAGTCTAAAACCTGCCGTCTCTTTTTAGTCAGTTTTGACATTTCTGTTGCAGCGAGGGGACTGCCTTCGGTTTTGTGTGAGAACTGTGGCATCAGGTGCTTGTTGGAAGAGCTGACCTGGAGGGAACTCTTGTCGCCGAAATGGTGTTGAAGCCAGAAAGCATGTGACAGATGAGCAACAGACAGGCTGTAGCGGTTCTCTAGCTGGACATTGAAACCCTCAGGGGAGTATATAGCACGATTATATGGACTTATTGTAGAGCAGAGTCGCCGGCCAAGGAATCAAGCAGTCACAGGGGGAAGTAGCCGATGATTTATAGAGGTGTTTGTCAACTGTGGTATCATGGAGGATTAATGGCATGTGAACCACCAGCTAGATGCTCCACCAGTCACAGTGTGACCAAGCAAGTTTGCAGCCAGATGTTGTAAGCTGGGTGAGAAAAATCCAGACACAATAGACGTAATTAAAAAAAATGAATCATTAAATGCCCAAAAAGATTTTAAAATGTTGATTAATGCAAACAAACTACAACAATTAAACGATTAAAGAACCACAAAAGAATAAAAAAGCAGTAGGATTATAGTTCACAGCCGAACTAATTGGACAACAGAATCCACTTCACCACCCCACAAAGATAGGTGAAGAGTTGAGGAGAGACATCATGAATACAAAAACACTTGGCTAAATATTTACCCAGATGTTTTCCTCCGGGCTATGTGATCGCACTAGAGAGCAGGTGTCAGCTGAAGGACTTCCACAGGGATGGTGAATGTTTAATGGATGAAGGGGAATTACAGTGGGAATTGTAATTTGAGGTGAAATAAGTGTGTGATCCTCGTTAATCAAGATGCACCAAACTATGTTGTTATTTTAAAAAAAACAACTTCCGTGGTATCAGTGAATGTGAACATTTTTGCTTTTCTCGTACAACTTGTACTACTATTAGTGTGTATGTATGTATGTATGTATGTATGTATGTGTTTCTGTGTGTGTACGTATGTATATTGTGTTTGTTTGTGTGTATGTATGTATGTCTCTGTGTATGTATATTTGTATAAATGCATGCATGTATGTGTTTGTGTGTGTGTGTGTATGTATGTATGTATGCATGTATGTGTATGTATGTATGCATGTATGTGTGGGTATGTATGTGTGTATTTATGTATGTGTGTATGTATGTATGCATGTATGTGTGGGTATGTATGTGTGTATTTATGTATGTGTGTATGTATGTATGTGTGTTTGTGTGTATGTATGTACTTATGTATTTACGTGTGTATGTACAGTGTGTATTGATTGACTAACTGATTAATTGACCAATGGTTGAGGCTCTATATGGATACACCTTTGTTTGTATGCAAATTCACACAAAGCTCTCAACTGCTTCAGGGAAGAGAAACTAATCAGCCAGTTAATGTTTGGCAGGTGTGTTCAATTGGCCCGAGTGTATGGGAGTTGGATTCTTGCAATTCACATTTGAAAAGGATGGGAATGGGAATACCGCCAATTCTCACTGAGGAAAATTGACAATGTCCTCAGATCAATTTTTCTTCTGTGTGTTTAGAATATTTAAGAATGAAATACACTGACATAAATAATGTGTGGTATGAATGAAAAATGAAACACATATAATCTAATAATGTAGAAAGATTAGCATTACATTATGAGAAATCAGATGATTAATTATTCCTTATTTCAAAGAAGCATTAATCAGTTACCACTGGCTATTCTGCTTGGCTAATATATTTATTTATTACTGTCATTCCATCTCTCTCTCTTTGTATTTGCTTACTCAGGCTTCGATCACAGACGGTTCAGAAGGGTCAGGCTTTATCCTGAGCTCACACCGCAGATCTTTTTTTCCCCCTATTTATCACTGGGTCCCATTTGCTGAGCACTCTGAGAGCTGCACTTTTTGTACATTCATTCAGTTGATCCTATGGGGAACAGTCTTTCAAGGCACATCACTTAGCATTATGTTTAGGAGATAGCCCATAGGGGACACTGGAGTATACTTTATATAGTGCAGCACAGCAATAGCACATTTACAGGAACTCTGTGTCCTCACTATGTGTAAAGACATTTTCCTCTCAACCTCGTCTTTTAGAAATTGTAATTTCATGCCACTAATTTGCAGTCATCAGGGCCAAACTGTCCTACTTTTCAAAATCTGTTTAATGCAACGGATACAAAAATGTAAGCGGGACCAAAAGAAATTCAGTGCTATCCAGATATGACACAATTAGTGTTAGTATTAGTATTTGTTGTGTTCTGTCCAAGTATTTGGACATATGCTTTGGCAAAATTGTTGTTAGACTTTCATGCCAATAAAGCCCCCTTTGAATTTGAATTGAATTGAATAGTGTCTTTGCCTCTAGTGCAATCTGCAAAAATTTCAACTTGCACACATTGCTTTATGTGATAGGTGTAATAATTTCATCCTCTATGAGCCGGGATTGTCTTGTTTAGCTACTGTTGAACTGCTGTTACTGATGTTGACCTTTTGCTAAGCCTTACCTTCCTTATTTACCTCTGCTAAGCCTGTCGAATTGTTTGTTTTGAACGGCACAGTTTGCAATGGGTCTTTGATTTCAGTAGAGGGAGATTATTGACTGTTTAAACTATTGACAGAGCTTCTGGGTCTGAAAAGTGACGCAGATGTAGAAGTGCCTCAAACCAGCATTCTTTCTAATGACCAGCAGGGGGGGACTTCACTGGTTGCAAAAATAAGTCAAATTGTATGGATGCTTATGCGAAAATGACACTACTTCTCACTTGATTTATTACTTCAGTAAACAGTGTTCTAATGTGTTTATGGTCTCAATCATTAGTTTAAAGTATTCATCAATACATCATATTTGGAGTAAAACAGATGATAAAGAAGGTATGCTTTAATATTTTTTATAAAATATTTCTTGCTCCATAAAACAAGATGGCGATGACCGTAATGCCAAACTTGAAACTTCAAAATGGTACTCCACAAACCAATGGGTGATGTCACGAACGATTTTGTTATCTGAAATAACAACGCCAGCACATTTTAGCAGCTGTAGCTAGCTAGCTAATTAAGCTAACATTAGTTTCATTTGTTGGCTATAAACCAAGCTGACTTGTTTCAAAACAAGAACCCTCTAAAGGTTTCTTAAATATCCACTTGGTGGCTAAAGATGTGGCATCATGCTAAAAACCTGAGGCTAAAGCTACATGTTCCAGGCAATAATTCAGCATCCTCGCCAGTTGATGAATAGCCTACATGTAGCAAACATGGGGCTAACAAACAGCACTGTTCTTGCATGTAAAGCTCGTCTGTCCAAGTAGTGGCTGTGATAAGGAAAAATGGAGGTCTAAGATCATTTGATAGGCCTGTTTTAGATCCTTACAAAGGTTACTTGAACAAGCAGCAGGCAAGATTTACACTTTATTTTTTGTATTTTCAACAGCATGTTTCACTTCAAAGGGTTGGAGATAAAGGACTTTAAAGATGAAGACTAATCAGTAAACTTCTCCAAATCCAATGGAGCAGAGCAGCTAACATTAGCCTCGACTCTGATAGTAGCCTCCAGAAACAGCTCCCACACAGTTGTGAAATGGGCAAGTAATACCTTGAATTTTTATTAAAGAAACCTGTAAACAGTGTAGTATAAAATTCCACTTCCTTTGGAAGTAACGCTGGGTTAGGTTACTCAGCGAGCTGGATAATGTTTGCAGCTTACTTATCAGATGAATCCATTCCTCACCCCTTTTTGCTCTTGTATTTTTGGTTGTGCACAGGGAAAAAAAGAAACCAGCATGCAAACTCTACATCACTCTGACTGCAGCCCAATGCACACCACTTCAGCATGGAGAGAAATCTGAAACTTGACAGGCCTGACCTATTTATGATTGCGAACGTATGATTGGGAAATCTTTGTTTGAGCGAGGGATTTAGCGAGCAATTTCTATACTGTCTTGTTTCATAGTGAGTGGATTGGAATCATTAGTATAGCCTATTTATTTATTTTTACTTTTAAGTGGATATACTGCTAATACTAAGCAATTTCACAAGGTAGTGGCCTGCCTTTGAAGCAAAGTTGTGTCATTTGTGAATGCACCTCAAAAAATTCTAAATATCACACTAGATAATGTAAAAAGTGTAAAGAACATCAACCTTTCATCATAGATCCCATCAACCTTTCACTTCCATGTGATGTGTGTATGGTATAATTGTGTTTATCTGTTTAAAGGGTAAATAACAACATGGTGCATGCTGTTCCACTGTATCAGTAACGTGTGTTAGAGGGACTGATAAGGTTTGCCCACTAGACTGAGAAGCTGAGGGAGGAGTGACTGGGTAGGTGGCAAAAGATATGATAGGATGAGGAAAAAGTAGGGTGCAGAGAAAGAAAGACAAAGAAAGAGCGAAAAATAAAGAGACAAAGACATTTTCAGGTGAATGCTGTGAATAACCCCGAGAGATGTAGATAGAGATAAACTTCAGGGGGCAATAGTCCTGAATCAACAGATAAGATACAGGCAGGACAAATATCAGCAGCTCATCTTATTCATTTTTTCCCCCACACCAGAAGCGACCCTTCTTGATAAAAATCATTTTAAAGTGACGCATGCCCACCAAAGCCAAGGATGGTTCCCTGACGTGCCTGCCAGCTGAGCTATAAAGATAGAAAATGCTATATAATAAATGTCCCCTCTGAGGGTTGCATTGCCTGAACCAATGTGAGTAAAACACTTTCCATTTGCTTCAGGGAGGAATTGGTTTAACAAGGAGGGATGCTCTTGGCAGGCGCTTTTATGGCGTTTTAAAAAGGCAGCTGCATTTGCTTATTTCTGTATCTTTTGGTGTTTAGAACAAGATGTTTCAGTATCAACTGAAAAACATATCTAATGTTTTGATCGACACTTTTCAAGTAATATAAGATCTCTTTTCATTCAGGTTGCAATTTTGCTCATTTCCCTGTCTAGTGTGGCCAGTGATGTTAACATAGACACAGCTCTGTAGTTTTACCTCACTGTATATTTTGCATAAAATCTTTCCTGGATGATTCACGAAGACAGAGCACAAGGTGGACATGACAGTGAGTTAGTGTTCCTCTTCTTAGATCTGATTCACCCAGACGTCAGTCTTCAGCTTAAAATAAGATCAAGACTCCTCTCCCTCAAATGCCACCATTTTTCCTTCCAGTTTCATCTGAGAGAAATGAATCATGTCCCATTATAAGAAGTTAAGTTAAAACATGGTATAATTTGGAGTGTAGGAGGTGCTGTTAGCAGTTCCAGAGGAACTCAAGGTCTTGTTTTACAGTCACTGACCCTGAAATTGACCAGATTTATGAAACACCTGTTTTGCACAGGTAGCTTGCTTGCCGTCATTTAAACTTCTCCAAACTGACTTTTCATTCTTCACTAAAAGGAAAGTATCCATTGAACAAAAATTACACTGTGTGATTAGGTACTCAAAAATAGCCTGTGTTTGAAGCATCGCTGAATTGCTGCTACTGAGAGAAAGAAAAAGAGAGCACACCAGAAAAACACTGCCCTTCAACTGCTGTGCATAGTTTTACATGTCTGTGTCATATTCTACAGATATAGACAGTATTTCTGTTGTGAAACGAGAACTCATGAAAAAATATCTCCAAATATCTCGATGATCTCACCTACCTATCTCACCTACACGCACCGCTCACACAGGCAATGTGGACCGGGTGTAAGGCACAGTTATGCATGATCACTCTGGTTTTCCTTGGTCAACAGCTGATTCTGAGTGACCTCAAGGAAGAGAGATAGTCGATTCCCTCAGAGAACAATGGTTATAATGTAACCTACAGATTGTTAAACTTAGTAAAAGTTGCACTTCTACACTGCAAAATAGAAATATATTTTTAAAAAAGCCTATAAGTGAAAGTCATGTTTTAAAATAGTTACTTAAGTGCAAGTACATAAGTATTCATTGAAAAAATACTTAAAGTATCAAAACTAAAACTACTCAGTTCAGCAAAATGTGAGTGAATTTACCACCTTTTGCATAGCTTAATCTATAACAATGGATCATATTTAATAGCTGATTGTATTCTTCTATTGTGTATCTGTTAATAGATTAGTAATTTAAAGGTCTTTGCATCACAAGTCTGTTTTTTTTACTGAAATCGCTGGACATTTAAAAATAAGGACAACCTTGTGATGTGTCAATCGTGTTTCCTTGTCGGTCATTCATTTTTTCGGAACAGGTTCAATAAACACATCCCTGTTGCCACTGCTGTTTCCTCCAGACTGTGAGAGTTATGTGCATGATCACATGTATGAGTTCAGAAACATCCTAACCCATCACATGCACAGCAGTGTGTCAGTTCAACCACCACAAACTGGTGTGATTAGAGGGTGTCAGTAGTTTAATAATGAGGGGAGCCAATCAGTATCAAGCTCAGTTGTACTGAGTACCCTGGAGATCTGATTAAGTGAGTGGAGTGGTAGAAATGTCTGCTCCACAGCCTGTGAAGTACCTCCCTACCTGCTAACTGTTCATGTATGACAGGTAATTACCCATCAAATCCCTTAAAAAGAGTTCATCAGGAAAATCTGCATGTACATTCACAGCACATAATCCGGACATGAACGAAATGATGTTTGTTTGCCGCATTTCATGCTTGTTATACTAGTGCCATAGAGCAATGTTGGAGTGAACTTTGGAAGAGAAAGCACATGTCTGACTTGCTCGAAAGCAACTTTCCGCTGCAGGCAAAATCATAAAAAACTCAGCTCCCCTTATACAACTCCTCTCTGCCGACATGCCCTGTTAGTATTAGTCTGAAACTGTCTCTAACTTCAGATTCCAACAATGAAACACACTCAAAAGTTATCGAAGTCTTAACTCGACACGAAATATTAACTCTTAAACTGTAATATGTGACCTTTTACTAAAATGTGACATTTCACTTTTAACACGCAGCACCGTCTGCTCTGTCAGGAATGTGCAGGAGCATGTCACTTCCACTGTGTACCATGAGGATAAAGACACTCTCCCCAGGTAGCTTTAACATCTACAAGCTGCAGTGAAGACACTGACCTTCAGACGGACTAGTTGAGCTGTCAGACTGACTTAGCGCCAGTTAAAGATGTAGGAAAGTAGACAAGGTGGTGGAAAGAGGAATTTTCCAGCAA
This sequence comes from Pagrus major, assembly GCF_040436345.1. NCBI lineage: Eukaryota > Metazoa > Chordata > Actinopteri > Spariformes > Sparidae > Pagrus > Pagrus major. The sequence continues at coordinate 11,059,343 of NC_133226.1, forward strand.
GCAAGGTGACACGACAGAGATATTTCGGAAAAGGTCACATCATTTACATCATTACCTCCTGAAGGCATGCGGGAGAGCGGTGCATCAGCTTGCACAGAACGGATGCCTGCATTCTTCCTTGCATCCAAACATATCCATTCCACTGGACAAGTGTGCATGTTTGTGTGTGTGGGGGGGTGTTTGTGTGTGTGTGTGTGTCTGCTCTGGTATCTGACACTCTCAGACAGCCAGTAGCATGGCTCAGTGAGAGAGATGGCGTGATCACTGGGCCGTGGTCTGTCTTATCCTGTCACACACACGCACAAGCACGCACACACACACACACACAAACACACACACACATTCGATACAGCCACTGAGGCCACCAAGATAATACACCTCTCCAGTGCTGGTGTTACACCATTAAATTGAGATTTATTTTTTTATAAACTAACCAAAATGTGTGTAAAATATACATTTAAGCCTGTAAATCACAGGTACAGAAACTGTCTGGAAAACCGCCTAAACCAGTAAAACCTCTAAACTGGTTAATCCGTTTAGATCAATACCTGCTGAGCTCCACTCTTTAGAGAAATTCAATGAATTTACCTCATACTATATAAAATATAAAATTCCCAATATTGGGAATAATGTTGTGGCTTCATCTGCTGGTGGGTGTGACCACTCTTGTTCCACTCAGTGTCACGTTGCCAACACCTATCTCAAACTCTGAATTCAACATTGTGATCTACAGGAAGTGGTGAAGCAGGTCTTTAAAATATAATAATACCTACCTACTTTCTGAAGAGTTACCTTGATCCAAATGTTTTTGAGAACTACAGACTAATCTCCCATCTTCCATTCCTGGGAAGAGTATGCGATAAGACACCAACAGTTACATAAGTATGTCATACAACAATTTGTTTGATGTTTTGATACAGAAAGCGCCCTGGTCCAAAACACATCTTTATACCTAAACGACGGAATAGGTCAATTGCCAATTACTTCCAAAACAACATGTATGACCAGCAACAGGCGATGTACTGGACATCATAGTAGTCGTCTTTGAGAAACGAGATATAATCTTTGAATCTCTTTCAGTAAAACCTTGTGAGCATGCTCAAAAAACCTGTGTGATTTTAGATGCTGATCTTAACATAAAAGCAATCCTGGAGATACAAGACATGTGCTTCTGGGAGTTATCTTCGAACTATATGTATAGTTTGATGCTCCCTGTCACAGTCAGATTCTGGAAAGCTGGTTCATGCATTTATTTGCAAGATACTAGATAACTGTTGTGCACATTTTGCTGGACTGAACAAGCATGTGTTAAATAACCTCTATAGTTTATTCAGAATTATGCAGCAAGACTATTAACAAAACCAAAAAGGTTTGAACATATCACTCCTATTTTAACTTTTCTTCACTGGCTTACAGTTAAACAAATAATTGATTTTAAAATACTGCTTGTTGTTTTGAAATCTATGAATGGTTTAGCTCCTTCCTACATTGTTAACTTGCTCATTGAATATACAGTACACTGAGATTATCAAGGAAAGGTCTCCTCACGATGCCTAGAATAAATTTGAAACCAGCTCATGGTCCCTTCGGTCATTATGGTCTTACTCTCAGGAATTCTCTGCTACATGGACTAAAATCTGTTACAACAGATCCTTCTTCTAAAAGCAGTTTCAACCTAGCCTTTGTCACAAGTGTTTAGTTTTAGTTAATTGAAAGTGTCTGGTTAACGGGTAAAACTTTCATTTTAGAATTAGTATTGTTCATTTTATTCTCTTTTCATCACACCTTCTTATCTTATTCCCTTTTTATTTTAATAGCTTCCTTATCTGATATGTTCTTGTGATCTTTTGTTCTTTCTATTTTGAAGCACATTGTGTTTTTGCCTGTTGTATGAAATCTGCTAAATAGCTCAACTTGATTTGACTTGACTTGGAAAATATGGTTTTGTTGTTGTAGAGAGAGACGAAAAAGGAAGCCAGCAGTCGCAGCTGTGCATTTTCAGTTTATGTTCCACACTGTTATATATAACTCTTCCTTATTATGTCTTTATTGAGAGAAAGAAAGAGAGAGTTTTAGCTTTCACTGTGCATTAACAAGGGAATACGATATTGATACATGACTATTGATATTACACTTTATTACTTTAAATGCCTACAATGACCTTTTTTCACATTTTTCCTGTGCAAAAGTCAGAAGTAGTGTAGGTTGATGTTGGTGCAAAGGGAGCAGTCTGAGGAGGATGGACAAGTCAACAAAGCATGCAGTTTTGACAAAAGATCATTCAGCAACTTTACACAAGTGATTATATGAACCATGACCACGATTTTACTTTTCATTCATTTTTTCTAACCCAAAGGACAATCTTTGACCTTTCAAGTAGATCAAGTAGTTAATGAAATGATCCCAACTGAAGGTCAACTTATTTGCTCTTCAGGAGTTTCTCGCCATATTACACGGTCACTAGCTAATCACAATGGAACTGGAAAATGTCAAACATGATTTAAGTCAAGAAGTCAGATTCATGCTAAATGTGAACATCCGAGTTACTAAAGCAAGACATCTGGTGTTGCCTCTGTTTTGATGGCGTCAGCAGCTCACGCATTCAGCCTAATATGACCCACCTTTGCAGTTGTGTTTGCTGATATCATACTACTCCTCTCAACTACAAAACATTTTTGTCCAGCTTCCACCAAAATGACGTAACATAACGGATGTATTGTACGTGTAAAGTACATCAAAATGTGTTTAGTTGAAGATCAGTAGGACACTCATGTTTCGAATAGTGGAGGGTCCTACTCAAGTCCACTTCAGCGTGAGTCCATTTTATACTATGAGAAGGAAAGTCATTTAAAACTTTAAACTACTGTGGTAGCCACACACCACGACAAACATTCAATTGAAAATGTTAACATTTAACTCAGTATGGATGTTTTTATGTTGTATAATAAAATAAAAAATGCTATTGAAAGAGCAAAGTCCATATAAATATAACAGTTACATTTTTAGTCTCTTTCTCACTTTGCAGGTCGGATGAAAGTAATTATTGCTTAATAATAATAATAATAATAATAATAATAATAATAATAATAATAATAATAATAATAATCTCTATGCAATTATATATTTGGCCACTAATTGGCATCCGAGATAAAAAATAAAAAAAGGACTTGACTGTGCTCTGCTCATGGTACTGAAACATTTAAACCCAGTCTGACTTTGTTCATATCCAAGATGCACATGTGTATCCATAGGTTTGATTATGGAAAGACATAAAATGATCTTTCTCCCTCTTTCCCTCTCATCCTCCCATGTCATTTCTTCCCCCTCACTCCCCTCAGATTTCTATCCAACACATCATTTGAGGGCCAGAGCGGTTTTATATCCAGAGATTCTCACAGCCAGATTGTCATCTCAGAGGCCCATCACTACATCTGGTCCCTCCAGCTGGACCCCCTGGGCCAGCCAACATGGACCCGCCTGGGACGCTGGCGCAGAGGGAAAGTTCTGATGGATCAGGGGGCCTGGCCGGGTCATCATGGCCCTGGGAGCGGAGGTGACTGGCGCCGATCCTCACGGCTGCACATGCGGGTGGTGACGCTGGTGGAGCACCCGTTTGTATTCACCCGTGAGGTGGATGGCGACGGGATGTGTCCCGCGGGCCAGTTGTGCCTCGACCCTCTCACCAACGAAACTTTGGTTTTGGAAAAACTTTTCCAGAACCTCAAAGGACGCAACGCATCTGTTCCCACGGACTACAAGAAGTGTTGTTACGGTTACTGCATCGACCTGCTGGAGAAGCTGGCGGAGGACATGGGCTTCACCTTCGACCTCTACATTGTGGGCGATGGGAAGTATGGGGGCTTTAAGAACGGTCGCTGGACAGGACTGGTGGGGGATCTGCTCAGTGGCGCTGCCCACCTTGCAGTGACGTCATTTAGCATTAATTCAGCCAGAAGCCAAGTCATTGACTTCACTTCTCCATTCTTCTCCACCAGCCTGGGAATTCTGGTCAGTACTTGTTCTCTTACGCTTCGTCTCTTCCTCATTTTACAGAGATTTTCTTTCCTCTCCACTTGTTATACATCCCACTTCTGTAACTGTTCACTGCTGCCTTCCTCACTCTCTGTCATTGACCTCACCTCAGCTCTCTCCGCTTGGTATGCTGGTGGTCAGTATCAATATTGCGGCGTTTTAAGTCCGACCTTATTGGATTCTAACGCAATTCCCCATATGGGGCGAGACTGGTGAGTGCATAGCTTTGTGGGGGTGACCCTATTACTGCAATTACTATAGCTAGTCTCACTGGCTGACAGGCATAGTGATGGTGGTAATCACTCTCTCCTCTATTCCTCTTAACATGCCACTATAGAGGGGGGGTATTCTGCTATATTTACAGTGGCGGCCTCTTCTATTATTTGTGCTTTCTTGTTTGTTTGTTTTTTTCTATTTTCACTGCGAGCATCTCTCTCCAAACAACAGTGTCACAAACAGAACCTCTACAAGTAGATTTGCATTGGATAACAGTTCACTGGTGGCATTATGAAGCAGATTTTTGTCCAATTATAGCCAGACTGGTGAATTTGTGGCTTCCCTGGGTGAATTGTTTTCATTAATTACAGTATCCCGTCTTGCTGTTTGTGAGGCCTCTGATCCTCTTTCAGTTCGTTGGTGGAAAAAAGCCTACGTATAATCATTTAGCAAATTTCTAATGAGCAAATAACCAAACACTTTAACCCCACACTGAAATAGCTGTGGCATATAAAACAACAAAGAGAGACAAAAACAGATATAAATACTTTCTGATTCCCACCCACACCTGTTTAAGATTTTTCAGTCCTAACCCTAACAGATCAAGTTTACTGTGAGGCACTTTTTTTTTTGGTTAAGTTACACATGAAGAAAAATATGACAATGACACGAATGATCAGTTTTTAAGGTTTTCCAATCCTTTGTTCCTGTCCCAGGTGCGCACCCGTGACACAGCTGCACCCATCGGCGCCTTCATGTGGCCTCTCCATTGGTCCATGTGGCTCGGCATCTTCGTCTCCCTCCACGTCACCGCCGTTTTCCTCACCCTGTATGAGTGGCACAGCCCGTTCGGTATGACACCACGCGGACGCAACCGCGACCGGGTGTTCTCCTTCTCCTCGGCGCTCAACGTGTGCTACGCTATTCTCTTCGGGAGGACGGTGGCCATTAAGCCACCCAAGTGCTGGACAGGCCGCCTGCTGATGAACCTCTGGGCCATCTTCTGTCTGTTCTGTCTGTCCACCTACACTGCTAATCTAGCTGCTGTCATGGTCGGGGAGAAGACCTATGAACAACTGTCAGGGATACATGACCCAAAGGTACTAAAGTCTAAAGTTGAAGTTGAAGGCCCTGACAAATTATTTCCTTGATCGTTTCCTTTTTTTACATTAATACACTCTTTTCTACCAACGTTAGAACAGTTTTGGTTATTTCACATCAGAGGATTCTGCTTTATTTTTCCTCTCTCTGAGTTTTTCTCAGGTCACAGTTAGAAAAAGACGATGTTATGTACTTCCTCACACCAATCAAGATTTAAAATTTGAATCAGAACCTAACTCAGACCAGTCTGTGGTTAGTTTAGGCATCAAAAATGTTTTGATTAAGGATAGGGAAATTTCATGATATCAGTTAAATGTTCATAAAAAATCTTAAGTCACAACAAAAACACAACATTTCACAAAAGACAACATTTAAGAAAAGACAGCATTTGAGAACACAAGATTTCAGAAAACAAAATTTCACAGACACAACCTTTGAGAAAACATTTCAGATCACAGAAAAGGTGGGACAACACTTCTCGCTTTGCACCGGACAAAACCAGAGTACATGGCTACAGTTCAATGCCATTTGCTGTTTTAATTGTCTAGAATTCTTCATTCCTCAGTCACTCGCCTAAGTCCTAATTATTTCATGCTTCCTTTCAGGGCTTCTGAAATGTCATTGTGTTTTCTCAAATATTGTTGGGCTTTTCTGGAACGTTGTTTTTTGTGTAATGTATTTTCAAAAAATGTTGTTGTGTACTCTGAAATATGATGTGATGATGTTGTGTTTTGACCTTCAGGGTCACCGTAGTCTCGAGTCACTGCTGTCTCTCTCTGTATTAGAACAGACCATGACCTTTCCCTAACCTTAACCAAGTGATGTCGCTGCCTAAACATAACTATAAAAACAATTAATAATTCTCTAGTCACTGCAAGTGGATAGTTTATTGCAAGATTGCCCCTTTTTGACAGAAAACATTGAAATACATTGTCGGTGAGCATCACTAAAATCCTCTGTATCATCATTTTTGTGACCCGCCAGGTTTATTCACTAAAAACATTTCCTCATTATGTTAATAGAAAACATAATTTGGTCAGAATTACTTTTTACTCCAAATATATTGGCCGTTGAAAATCAGCTGTATATAAATGTATTTCTGATGACTAACAGGCTGCTGTAGAGTTACTCTTGGAACATTTTGTTGATGTCCACTTGATAAAACTGCAGACCAAAAGGGTAGGTGGCGTTTAGAAGAGCCACTCCTGTGAAGAGTACAGTCTTTTAAAGTCAGCAAATATATTCTTTAATTAAAGCCACCTTTGTAAGGGCAATTGGTGTGAGGTAATTAATGCTTTTTGTCAACTCACCAAGTCTGTGAATCAAAAAAAGTGCAGGGATATTGAGATCTGGTTCCAGAAGAGAAAAGAGAAAAGCCAATCTGTATGAAGTTTCAGGCAAACTTTGCTCCTGCATCTGAAAGAAGAAACTCCCACTGATGAGAAGAGAAACTAAAGTGAAAAATATCAATATTAATCAATATCAATGCTTCTTTCCTGCAGTTGCACCATCCCTCTCAGGGATTCCGATTCGCCACAGTGAGAGAAAGCAGCGCTGAGGACTACCTCAAGAAGAGTTTCCCTGAGATGCACGAGTACATGAGAAGATACAACGTCCCGGCAACACCAGATGGCATACATCATCTCAAGTAAGACTAAATGCTTTGCAGTCCACATACATCATGCTCTGTCATCACTGAACCTGGTACCGCTGTTATCTGTCCTCTAATATTCAGTAACAACCTTCAGTCGTTATCTCATGCTGTCATCATTCCCCGAAAATCAACGTCTCTCTGGTTGCATAAATGGAAAAAAAAAAAAAAAAAAGAACTGTAGCATTTTGCAAAACAGGAATGTGAGCTGCGTGTCCAAGGAAAGATGAAGTTTGAAGAAAAAAAATCAGTCTCCCCCCACCCCGAGCACGCCTGTTTGCATTCAGATATCCTCCTCCTTACCCTGCCATTGCTGTCATCCTAAGCTGCTTCGACATTCAACCGGCATCCCCGCGGAGCAAAGCAGAATATAGTGAGAAAAGGCAGCTGGAATGTGGGTTTTGGCTGCGTAGGACACAATTTGAATGGATGAAACAAGATTTTTTTTTTACTGAGCTTGTAAAATGCTGATTAGAGGGTTCAAGGGAAAATGTCATCTTTAGAAAATTACATCTGAGTAACAAGACAGCGTACAAGTGTGTCGCAATGCAACTGAACGCTCAGTGTTCAGGGTTTACTCCCCAAGGGACCAGGCACTAGTTATCACTTACATAATCATACTTCACTTTAAGTGCACTGGATACTTAAATCCAGTGTTACAGTATATTGTATCTATTGTATTGAATTGTATGTGGAGATTAAACTTATTTTTGGAGATTGCTAACGTTATTATTAATTATCTTTTGTACAGTTTTGATTGCAACATGGAACAAAGACATTTTATATTTTTTAACCAGAAGTTGAGACTGCCAGATGTGATTAACAAAAACTCATATTGCTATTATTTTTGGCAGATATTATGATTGCAATATGATTCACGATGCGTGGGAATGATTGTGGTTAGGGTCGCATCACAATTAAAACTGTGAAAGCAGCTTATTACAAACCATATTGACGTTTCTTGCTAGGCGGTAACCTCTGACCATTGCAAAATAACAGCGACAGGTGTACCAGACCTTCGTTGTATGGTCGCAGTTGGTTAGGCACTAAAACTACTTAGGTTTAGGAAAACATTGTGATTTGGATTAAAATGACTGTTACTTATGTAGATTCAGTCACGTATTATTACGGGAGCAAAGGAGGAAGTCAGGTGAAGTAGTGTAAAAGGCCTGATTAAGGAGGAGGTCAAGCAGTGAGCAATGAGTTATTTTAACTTACTATTGTATGTATCTAACTTAAGTTACATAAGTAATATAGTTATTTAAATCCAAACCATGTTGCTTTCCTAAACCCAACCAACCTAACCAAGATTGTGGGTCATGAACAACACAGTATATCACTGCTTTGAGAGACAAGAGGGGCAAGAAAAGGATGGGCGATCCTCAGTGACGTATCGCACCCTCTCTGTGATGAGTATGAGTTGTTACCATCAGTAGTGCCTTAACCTAACCAAATAGTTTTCCCACTAAACCCGATCAACCCGACCTTAAGATGGAACAGTAATATATGTCGTTATGGGAGTCACTGGCAGACGACCTCTTCAGTTGTTAATTATGAGGATATGTTGGTACATTACAGTAAATGCTGGTTTTGTCACACATTTGACTTTTATCATACAAATTGCAGCTTCTGCAATTGTATTGTTTTGATTAATGGTATAGCCCTGCCACAAGTGTGTAGATTTTTGATTTTCATCAAACGTCATTTCGGATTTTCCATATTTCACATCATGGAAAATACTTTTTTAATTGCTTGCTTGTTCAGATTTACTGAAATGTGAGCTCTTTTTTCAGTTGTCTTGGCTTTCATCCCTGCACACTATGCACCCGTGACAGTATGTGGTTTTTATCAATGCTGTTTCAGTGTTTCAGCATAATGAACATGTCTCGCCACAGCCATTGAAACTAGATACAACTACTACCTGCAGCCTGTCTGCTATATAATTAGAACATTTTGAGAAAGTGCACTGACTGGAGCATTATCAGCCACCAGTCAACTGTCTTGTACTATTTTGGCTTGCTCATTAAAGTAGCAGATATGCTTTTATATGCCTTAATACAGGCTCACACCTGAAATAGAACAATTTATTCGAGTGGCTTTTATTAACCCCGGTGCTAACAGGTCATATTTCATGATGTGAAGACTTTCCCCACACCATCGAAACTGGTAGCGTCACTAATGGTGTTTTCCATCCATGCCATCGGGATGCATAAAATTCTTTTACAAGCATTACCACAGCAAAATGATGCAGAAAAGGAAGAATCCCATTTTAATTATATTGTTTAGGTAATTGGTGGATGTCAAGGTTGTGCACTGGTCATAAAATACATAACATCGATAGCATATTACGGTGGCAAGTCCAAGGACGAATGCTGCAACCCAATTCAGCCTGTAATAATGAACAGCCAGCTAGTGCGTAGAAGATAGTGGAGGATTTTCAAACACTGTCCTTGATAACAAGCAAAAAATACAGACAATATCTTGAAAAAAGCCTTTGTAGAATTCGTATCCCAGCAGGCTTTGGCTGTCAGTAAAGACATTTTGAGTTGATTTGCAAAAGCCTCGCTGAGAGTGTTGTGATTTAATATCTCACCTCGGTATAACAGACTTGGAGAGAGGAATGCGAGTAAATTGGCAGAAACTGGCAGGCAGTAATTTTACTGGCATGTGGCCAGTAAAAGTATTGGAAAACCACAGGCAAGACTGGCTTTGAGAAATATGCGGCTCAGACAAGGCAAAAAAGAAGAGAGAAGTTGAATGATTTACATCCCTTTTTCAGTGATTGCGCTAAACTGCCCTCTGAAAGGCTCGATAAAATATCCACAAGCACAAAACAACTCATTCTCATGCCTTTTCTTATTCATTCTTTGCCTCCAGGGTTTCTTCACCTCTTATTGTTGAGTTAAGTACGTCTACAGTGTGTGTTGGATTGGGCGCTTTATCCTTTATTGGACCTTGTTTGTTTCGGATCTCAAGCGCAAAACACACAAGCTCCCATTTGCTTCAAGCTATTAAACTTTACCCTACCCATGAAATAAAGTGAAAGCATATAGCATACAAAGCACATGAAGTTCATGACCCAACAAAACAGACCACATCAAACTTTTTTGAACTCACTCTGTAAGGTCAGAGATGTGACATGAGGACAGAAACAGAGAGAGTAGCAGCCCAGGAGTGAGATGACAAAGTGAGGTTGATTTAAGTTTACGTCTCAGGAGGTGTTAAGGTTAATTTTTCATGTGTTACTCTGAAATGTTTGCGCACATCCTGAGTTGGTTTCCAGAAGATTTTTTTTTTTTTTTTTCTTGTTAGTGCTAAGGTTATATTTGTCCCTCAATGAATACTTGGGAGAGCGGCCAGCTATCTGTTTTGCTGTCTGGTCATGCATCAAAAACATTTCAAATGCCACTGATCAGACTCTCATAGAACTTACAGGCACAATTCAGGTCAACACTCTCCTCCAGCATCATTGTCTGAACATCCCACACAATGTTTGAAATGCCATTTCTTTTACTTGTTTCTACTCAGTTGTTTGTTTTGTTAGCCTAAGGAGTGCTTGCTAAATTTGCGTGCCATGAAATCTTGTGTACTTTACACTACAGCTTGGCAATAACAAGGAAATAGTGGGTGTAGTAGTTTGGTAGGTATATTTGGGTAATGTTATACTTAAATGTGCAATGATCAGCCACACATCAAAGGACGATCATGTAAAGTGAATACCATTCATGTGGATGCCACTTGATATGCACCACCCACCCAAACACCGTTGCAGACCAAGTACACTCCTTCATGGCAATGAAGCTCCCAGATGGCAGTGGCTCCCTCAGTATAACAATGCGCCCAGCTGAAGTGCAAAAAATGCTCAGAAAAACATTAGCTCAAGGCATCGACCTAGCCTCCATATTCCCAAGATCCCAATCCGATCAAGCTTCCATGATATGTGCTGTAAAAAGTCAGATCCATGGAGGCCCCACCTTGCAACCCACAGGACTCATAGTATCAGCTGCCAACTCCTTGATGCCAGACACCACAGTACACCCCCAGCGGTCTTGTGTTCACGCCTTGAAGGGTCAGAGCCAAGTCTGATCCCTGGTGGGGCCTCCATGAATCACATTTGTTCTGATACGTCCCACAGATGCTCCAATCGGATTGGGATCTGGGGAATTCGGAGGCCAGGTCAATGCCTTGAGCTCCTTTACATGTTCCTTGGGCTACTCCTGAGCAGTTCTTGCGTTGAGAGTGGTACTCCAAAGATACATCCACATGAATGCCAAGACCCGAATGCAAGTTTCCCAGAAGAGCACTGAGTCGCAACGAGATGATCAATGTTATTCACTTCACTTGTTAGTCCTTTTAATGTTGTAGATGATCCCAGGGTTAGGGTATGTAACAGGGAAATAAGAGGCCAAAAACTAGTAGTGTAATAATGAGGAAACACATTTATAGATAGCAATGAGGCAAAACTATTGAGTAACAGTGTAGTAATATGCTTGGATTAAAAACTTGTGATAAAGGTAACATTAATGGGGTTATAACCTGAAAACTTGAATGGCGCCCAGTAGAGCACATACCTCCGCCAAGGCCCAACAGTCCCCTTTGATGAAATCAAGCCTAATTCAAATCCACTAAACCGTCCATAACTGCTTAACTATAAATTTAAGATCACCAGATGTAGGACCCGCATCAAATTGTGCTAACTCATAGATACCAGCCCCCTAAACACACCTGATCTTATCATCAAGATCCATGAGCTTTCCACAGAAGTTAATGAAAATGTTAAATAAATAAAATACACCCTTTCTCACAACGTTGAAGAAAGTGAGATAAATTTCCTGCATCAGTCCCTTTTTCCAGATCTGCACCAGAAGTTAATGGGGTCTATTCTGGGCTGGGACTCTTCCAAGTTTCGGAGAACTTCCTTTTGTACCAACCAACCAACAAACCAACAAGTTGTTTAAAACAAAACCTCCTTGTTGGAGGTAATAATAAGTTAAAATGCATTGATGTTTTCACAATATTAAAGGTTACTCTCTTTAAGTCAGTGCTACAGAATGGTGCAACATGAAGTGCAAGAAGTGCAACATGTGGTGCTGGTTGAATGCTGTATAGTTGGGTAACTATTAAAGCTGAGTTCTCACCATTTCAGTCAAGATCATTGCACTTTCATTTTATCTGCTTGCTGTGTGTTACAGGGCTGACCCTCAGAGGCTGGATGCATTCATCATGGACAAAGCTCTGCTGGACTACGAGGTCTCCATAGATGCAGACTGTAAAACACTAACAGTCGGCAAACCCTTTGCTATAGAAGGTAAAACGTGGAAGCTTATTATTTGACAATTTATTTGTTAATTTAGGAAACAAAATTGTAGTTTATGAGGCTTTTCCAGCTTAATGAATTTGTTGACTTATCAATTAAATTATTGCTTGATTAAGAACATTGCAGATTAAAAATATTGTTGTAAAATGGTAGAATGCCATCACAACAGAATTCACTGATATGCTTTGGTTTTTAATTATCACTATCCCTCTGTCTGCATGACTGCAGACTATCTGACCATGAGCATTTTTAGGACAGCCCTTAATTTAACAATATCAATCATTAAACATTTACACATCAGTTAATCTTCTGGCTTTCAACAGCTTAGATTCTCTTCTGTCCACACTGTTAATCTCTGGTCCATTTAGCAAGCTTCTTCCTCCCACTGTGAAAATGTTCCCGTGGTGGTTGCTTCCATTACAGGCCACCGTAGTCCCAGATTCCAGAGTTGTTGTTAATTACTTAATGCACTCTTAAGCCTTCAGGATGCAATACAAATCAATCTGTGTACTTCCTACCACAGCGAGTTACTTCTGTAATTGGCTATTGCTGAATTTGTCACACTTTCCTGGCATGCTAAGAAATTCCGAGATTGACTTACAATGTCAAGGAACTGCTTTGTTTTCGAGTGACAGTGGTGCTTCTTATAAGCACTGGTAACATTTGCCAAGACTCTCCTCTTTCTACTCAGCGGTTATTTTCCTTATTCTTGTGCACACTGAAAAGAGAAAGACGATAATGGTAGTGCATGGAGGAGAAGTGATAATGATTCTGCTGTTGTGACAGAGGAATAACAAGTCTCTACTGTGTATTTTTACTGGCAGGCTATGGGATTGGCCTCCCTCAGAACTCTCCACTAACCTCCAACATATCAGAGCTTGTTAGTCAGTACAAGTCAGATGGCTTCATGGACATGCTGCATGACAAATGGTACAAGGTTGTGCCCTGCGGGAAGCGCAGCTTCGCTGTGACGGAGGTAAGAGCAGAACCAGCTGTAACATACAACAGCAGCACATGTATTGTTTTCTATAATAGAGACATTTAAGGTGGCAACTGAGAACTTTCCCCCCTAGTATTTCCAAGTGGTATTTGCCTATTGTTGGCACCGCTGTTGCAAAGACAACTGGATCATTCTAGATCACCAGAAATGGATCGGCAGTTAACCTTCCTTTTCCCAGATGGCTGCGTCCCCAGTGCCAGACAAGATAACAAATTTTACAGGGAACACAGATGGTTACATTATTCTATATCCTTTATTTTGTGCAATCAACATTTCAACCCATTATTAACATAATGATACATTAAAGCAGAAAACTTGTCTATTGCCAGTTGAAATAAATATTGTGTTTTAATGTACTGAATCTTCCAATCACCAGCCATGGATAGGGTTTAAATATGAAGTTGTGTGTCAGCTGGAATCATAAGTTTAGAGTCCTGCCTACCGAATATATATAAGACACACCAGGACAGTTCACCCCCAGTTCAAAAATAGTTACAGAGTTTTTGTCATGGTTTGGGTTTTAGGTTTGTGATTTCCTGTTTTGTTTTGGAGTTCTCTCCTCACGTGTCATGCTTCACATTCTATTTCCTCCCTTTGTCTGTTTTCCCACCATTTTTGCTCCTCGCCTGTGTCCCATTAGTTAATCACCCCCGGTGTGTGTTTGAGCCTGTGTTTTCTCTTCACTCTTCATTGTCTCACCTGTCCCCCGGGCCTGTGTTCTACTAGGATCTACCTGTGTGCTTCTTGTGTTCCTCATTTATCCGTGTCTTCCTGGTTTGTTTTATGTTTGATTTCTGTCTTGTTGCCTGAGTTTTCTGGACTTTTGTTGCCTGAGTTGCTTACTTTTTAATTATATAATAATTATATTTTTTTATGTTTTGTATTTGGATCATCAGCTACATTAAAGCTCACTTTTATTTTCTATCAGCCTCCATGTCTGCATTTGGGTCCTCACCAGGGTCCTCAGGCAGTTTTGTAGTTTTTGCCGTAGAGATGTTTGCCTTCTCTAAAATATAATGAAGCTGGGTGGCACATTGTTTGTGGTGCTCAAGGTGCCCAAAAACCAAATATACATTTCAAAAGGCTCAACTGCAACGTCTCTGTCCAGAAAACATGACCTGGTTATCAAAGATTATCACCATGCTGAAGGAAGCGTGCAGCTACTCATGGACGAGGGGCGAGCTAACTAAGTGAATTAAGCTAGTTTATGTTAAAGCTCAACTGCCATTTATTTCCATATTTTTTGTAAAAAGGCAGACATCTCTACTTTGCAATTTACACCAAAACAACGATGAATGGATGAATGGATGAATGGATGGATAGAAAGCACTACAGGTCAGAGGAAAAATATTTATTTTGGGATGAACTGTCCCATCAACCTGGGTATTTTTGTCTTTGACATGCATGGCGGGCAGGAACAACAAACGTATGATACCATCTAGAAGCACAACTTTATATTTGAACCATATCCAGGGGTGATGATGGAAAATATAATATGTTGTTACGTTAAATTGTTCACTTAGAGCAAACCTGCTGAAAATGATCATCAGCTAATTGCTTTGGTTCTCCAAACCACTACCTCTGTTTGGTTTCGTCTCACTGCTCCAAAAATCCTCATTTCCAGCTGCAGCAGACAGCTATTTTCTGAGAAACAAGCAGCAGACAAACTGAGTGAGTAAGTATCTGGTTAACACAGTGGAGCACATTGTAGTTAAAAAGCTATTAAAGATATTTCTCTGAGGAGTAAGTGGAGACCAAATTGAGAGTGACTGCTGGACATGTTTGTTAGATGGCCAGAAGCATGACTGTGAAATGAGCGCTGACGTCGCTCTTACTTCACTTATTCACTAATTTAACTAATTCACTATAAAGCTACAGTCTGTATGGTTAAAAATAAAATAAAATATCTTTGGTTATTCAGAATTCAAAATCAAAAATACCATTGTTTTCGAAAAAACCCTTTAAAAGCATCATTAAGACTTCTTCTTTTGCCATTTTCTCAGCTGTTCTCTCAAACTTCTTTCTCCACCACAACCTCCACGTACAGTAATTCCTCCTTACTAATTCAGACCCTGGCTGCTGACCCTCCAGCTGCTAACCAAGCTGTGTCCCCATAACTTCAGTCCTAAGCAGTTTGGGCCCCGTGGTCCATTCTGCTCTGCTATTATCGAGCACTTAGCTCTCTTAGCAGCCTGGCCGTCTCTCTACCCAGCTGTGACTCTGGAATCCCCAAAAGTGGGTCCTAGCTCAGTGCGGACTGCACACTCCTAGTTACTGAGCATGAATTAAATACTCACTTCTTCTAAAATGAAATAATGTCCCTCATCTGCCTCATCTTCTTCATGTATTTATACTTTTCTTTTACACCGTTTATTTGTCTTAGCTATGGGCTGACTTGACATTTTCGCAGTCATATAACCTTGACTGGTTGCTCATTATGATGTCTAATTAAGGAGCACTCCTGGTGTGTGGCTGTAAATAACAGCAATACCTAATACATAAATGCAAATTACCATCTTATGAGTTGGATA
This sequence comes from Pagrus major, assembly GCF_040436345.1. Taxonomy (NCBI): domain Eukaryota; kingdom Metazoa; phylum Chordata; class Actinopteri; order Spariformes; family Sparidae; genus Pagrus; species Pagrus major. Next base: position 11,075,191 of record NC_133226.1, read on the forward strand.
TTAGTCGCAGTAGCAGTACATTCGGGTGCAACAGAGTCAGTGTGGCTGAAGTGAACCATTTTCCGTTGTGTAACAGCTTGACGTGTTACAGATGCTATCTACAGTTGCAGACATTTAAATTGCTCCAGGCACATTTCATTTCTGCTGTATCATGCCTCCACCTGCCTATGCAGATGGCAGAGGAAGCTGCATGACCAGTGTTTTGCTTCATCTGTGCGCCGATTAAAGGAGGAATTTGTAAGATATGGCCAGAATTTTTTGATGTCTTTCTTTCCACTATCACCTCTTGTTTGGTCAAAATACAGAAAATCGTCAATTCACCCAGTAAGATGTGAAAATATTCCACCACTACAGGCCAGTTTCACCTGCTGCTGATGTCTGGCTCTCTGTCCCTTCTCCCCGGCTGCATTCCTCTCCTAGCCTCATCTGTAGTGTCTTGTCGTTCCCAAAGCCCTAGTCCCGGTCAGAGCTGCTGTAAATCGCCTCTATACTGTATCCACTGTCTTCAAACTGACCTCTGTTGGTCCTGAAGGCTGTGCTCAGTACCAGTTCGGTGTCAGGCCATGTTCACTTTCATGTCAGGCTGCCAAATCCAGATGAGCTGGTCTCCATCGCCCATGGTGACTCCTCCTATGATCCAAGGTCCCGCTTCAGGTAAACTCTATTGGCACTGGCTCTACAGCTAACTGAGCCATGAGCTAATTAGCTAGCGGGATAGCGAGCAAAGAGCAGTAGTTGTCTGTTATTCTCGTGACGTGCTGCCCCCTATGATTTTAACCCTTCGAATTCTGCCATATTCTACAAATGACACCTTTAAAAGGCGCAATATGTAAGAATTGGCCAGCTTGAATTTTTATTCCTCTCAAATATGGGGCAGCATATCACCAGAGTAACTGCTAACTGCTGCTAATTGTATTCTTTTTATACATCCATGACTGTAGCTATTGTTAGCTTGTTAGCTCAGCTATCCGTGCAGCTAGCCCTAGTATCAGGGGAGCGTTGGTGTTTACATCACTAGCACAGAAGCTTTGGACCGCTGGGAGAAGGAAGTTTTCAGGCCCGGGGCTAGCTGCTTAACATGCTAACTTCAGTAGATATCTCTTCAAAACATACATAGACATCGTCGACATAATGTCAAAGCTGTTATTTCTTTACTTTCTGTTTATGATTTTAGTTTACAAATATTTTTACATATTGCACCTTTAACTTCACATACTGTATTAGTCAGGTTTGATGCGGATCTCACAATATAATGATCATGTGTGTCTTCTGTGTCTCACATTATAGATAAGATTGTGCAACGAGCTATATAGAATGTGTATCGTTTAATGAAATCAACCTAAACTCATGTTTTAACATGTTGCTCTCATACAGTTTCATTGTAACCCAGAAAGTCTAACAAAAGTAGTATGTTTTGGCAAAGTGAGAGTGCTGTCAAAAGCAACACTGGACAATATGAGCAGGAAGTTCATGTAATATAAGCAATATGAATTACTTACGAGGCTGGCTCAGTTTAGTCCTGCTCAGCAGTTTTTTTTTCAGCAATCTTTTATTCCGATGAATGACTGCTACACCACCAGCAGCAGCCTGGCATTCTGAAAAGATGAAAAATCTGATGGATTGGCTTCAGCGAGGCGGCCAATCTTTCTGGCATTCGGCCAGCTCTCTGTCACCCCGAAGAAGTTGATCCCATTTGATGTAATAAAATCAATACCAATAAATGACATATTATTCAATTACCTGACATTAAGGGGGCCAAACTTAACATTACCAAGAAATAAATTGTGATCAAAGGCAAGAAGATTGTGAGAGTTATGTGCTTTATCGAAGGTATTCATAGATTTTTGCAGGAACTTTATGCAATTAATCAGTGTGTAGTGATCCAAAAGAAAAAAACATAGAAGTGGAGCTCTGATTATAAGATCACTGTAAGACATGATTGTTCTATATGGTTACATACAGTGAAAAGCACGTGTGTGTTGCCAAGATTGGTAGAATATGTGCTTTTAAAAGTGCTGATCCTAAGAACACCCATAAGTGTGAGGAATGTTGGAGCGGGTTGATACACAATAACTTAACGGATTTTAATGCACTGAAGCTAAGTATGAGATTAGATTAATGCCTTGCATCCTCAGGATAATGCCACCGCAATTTTTATCTTTTTCAATTCAAATGAGTTCCCATAAAGTTTGAAATGTCTTCCCCCAGCAGTCAGATGCTACTACTGTCCGTATCGGAGCTAATCATCCGCTCCCACTTCAAAATTTCATTACAGCCAGCCTGCCAAGTCACAGCGCTGCAATGACGAATTTAATCCATCATGTATTTTTTTTCCCCCCAACATGACTTTATAATGCAATCATTGCTGCTGCGGCTGTGTCACAAGCTGTTCCATACTCAGCAGTAAAGAGATTCATATGGGAATGTACATCTGCAGTAACTGCAACAGGTGCTCCATTAAGAAAAGTGTGATGTCACGGTGGTAGACGGCTACGCTGGCAGACTCATAAGGGAGGGGTTTCTCCACAGTGACATATTCGGAGTAGAGTGAGCGCAAATGAAGATGTGGGGATCAGAGACGCAGAAAAATAATCAAATCTCAGTGATTTAAAATGAGACACATGCTGCATTTTTCCAGGAAACGTAAGTGAAGGTGATATAATTTTTTCAGGTGTCATTATCTGGGAAATTTTTCCATTTCTTTTTAGAAGACAATATTCTGTACACGGGCAATGACATTTTCACTTCAGTCACTTTTTTATGCAGTTAATTATTCATTTTGGAGACTAATAATTCCCCCACTGCTTCACACTGTTGTTTACTTCTGATAGGAGTGAAAAACAGAGTTGAAAGTGAACCTGAGCAACAGTCTCCTCACACTCATTTCTTGTTTCCCCGGCCGCAGTGATTGTGCTGTTATGAAGTCAAGTTATGGGAAAACAAAAATGCATGATGCATTAGGTTTGTCAGTGCAGTGTTTTGTCTGTGCGAGCTGTTTTTAATGGAATTTTGACAAAATAATGGGAAGCGATGACTCCCGGGAGGTCAGCCAAACTTGCTGCAACAGAGGCGGTACAGTATAGGGACTTCCGACTGTGGTGAATACATCAGTGCGTTCACACATTCTATGGGTCAAAATGGCAAAAAATAATAATAATAATACAATTACACAAGTTTTATCATTAAAGAATGAGCTGGAGAAACAGTTTTGCAAACACCAAGCAAAAGAGGCTGCCACGCCTACAACTGAAAACAACACCTGCTGGAATGAGATAAGGACGCCCAAACACATGCAGTTTTACTATTGTTTTCATGTTTTTTAATAATAATAGGAATATGAAACACAGAACAGAAGTAGAATAGAAGACAATAGATTACAAAAAGCATAAGAAAAAGAATTAAATGTTATCTTAAAGACAGTTACATGTGAGTGAATACATTGAGCTCAACCTTAATTCAACTGCACAGTGGTAAACCTTTCGTCATTTCTCACAGGTGATTTATTCTGTCATTCTAATTTTTCATGACTTTGTTAATCAATTTCTTCCTCGTGACTTCATGTCATTGTTTTCTGTTTCTGTTTTAATGAGTGTTTTTTAGAAATACCAATGTTTTGGGTCCAGGGGACCCCAATCAAAGGCACCCAATTCTGCCTGTGCTGTTTAAATAATGGAACTATTTAGTGTGTACATGTTTGCCATGTGTCTTAATTTAAAATGTAACACATCAGGGGAGGTAGTGCTGAAGGGCTGAAGATTGAATGACTGTGGATTTATATTAATTATTTCATGTCGGGGTCAAAATGTTTTACCATTTAACTTTAACACAGATAATGTTTACTTGAAATTACTATATGATACCAGAATTAACAGATGGCGAATGAGCTTTTAATTACTAATGTAGATTGTACTTGGGATAAGAACTGCATATTGTATTAAAGAAAAGTATAGATTTTCCTATCACATAAATAAAATATGCAAATGAACTGTGACTCTCCTAAAATAATAATAATAATGTTTAGTGAATACGAGTTAGATAGCTCTGTATTTCAACAGTAATCACTGTCTGGTCAGTAACCCATGTCCCTCCTCCCCCTGCTCATTTCTGGTATCCCTGCCCACTTTATCCAATCAGGACAGAAAGCTCCATAGAGAGGCGTTCCTGTCTGCTCGTCAACACACAGCGAGCAGGATCCTCCTGTCTGCTGCTGTGTCTGCGATTACCGCTCTGAGTTTATGTGGTGACGTAGAGAGGAGGGAGGGGATTGCTCACTGCAAAATATATAGAATGGTAGCGCTTACAGCAGCTTTAATCAGACAATAATAACAGCACTTACAATGTTTTGAGAACAAACTAGAGAACGTCTTGTTCGCATTCTGACCCGTGACTACCCAGTAGTCAGTGCTCATGGGTCAGACAATGCCCATCTTTGAACTAGGCTTTCATTTTGAGCGCAACTAAATATCTTTGTGACTGGATCTTACACGGTTGTTATGAATATCTTTCCACAGTGAGACAGACAGACATATAAACACCTGACAAAATAAACCTCTTCTGTGGTAGTTCTTGCTAGAGTAAGTGTCTCAACGAACGCATTTAGCCATGATGACACACGCACAGACTCACAAGGTGATAACATTGCCAGCCAATGCTGTCGTTCTGGTAACAAGTTAACGCTTTTCTATGATGGTTCTTATGGTAGTTTATTAATGGGGGCCCCAGGGATGTATCTTTTGTAAAATGATACATTTATGTTGTACTTTGTGCAAATGGTGCATATATTATGTATTTGCATGTTGCATAATACACATATACCATGGGAATTTCAAAATAAAGGATATGATCAATAATTAAACATAAAAGTTTCAATAGTCTTGTTATATGACTGTTTTACCACCATGCAGCACAACCTGAGGGACTCTTTGTATTTTTGTACTTCCTGCAAAAACATCTCCTCCTCGTTTAGAAGCAATAGATATGCACCCCTGATCTCTTATCCTCTGCATCTCCTTCTTCTTCCCTCCATGTCTCCGCTCTCTTCTCCCTGCCTGTAACCTCTCTGACTCACTGACTCTCCAGACGCTGCAGATGGGCATAAAGCATTTCTCCGGTCTGTTTGTGATGCTCTGTGTGGGCGTGGCCTTATCTCTACTGACCACAATAGCAGAGCACATTGTGTACAAGCTGGTGATCCCGAGGGTCAAGGAGCCCCGCTTCAAATACTGGCTGCACACGAGCCAGGTACTGAACTCACACACAAATGCACACATAAACTACACAAAGCCAATCATCCTTTAAATCATGCAGTGGCAAAGAACCACATCGCAATCACCAGAATCACATTATAATCACCAAATCACAGAAGTATTGGGAGCAGAATTCAGTTCGTACATATTTGGACTCTTTCTCACACACATGCAAAACACACACAGTCTTTGAAGTTCCCTATAAACAGCAGAATAATCACAGAGACGCAGACAAAAAGTTTTTTGTGACTGCTAATGTGTTGCTTGTTCTTCCAGAGATTACACCGGGCGCTCAACTCAGTCTTCAATGACGACAAACTGCCGACTGTTACCAAGCCTGAGAAGAGGTACTGTCCCCGTCACTGAAGCCTGGGCTCAATACACTTTCAGTTCAATCGAGTAACCCAGCAGACAAATACATCAGTGTAAAATATTGATGCTTAATGTAATGTTTTTTTAATGAATTTGATTCGAGGACACCCCTAACTGATTGGGCTGAATATGAACTGAGCCCAGTTGTGTTGCAAATATTCATGATGCATCCAGTGCATGTTATTTTCACTTGGGACTCAGAAACAGGCTTCAATTTTGGAGGCTCCAAAATTGAAGTGATCATGTCTATCCAATGGTGTTATGTGAATATCATCGGAGTTAATTTGTTGAGAGAAACAGAGGAGAAGAGGGCACAGTAAGACAATGTATTTTAAAAAAGCGCCAGTCAGACGGTGGAGAAACATCTACAGAATGTGATGTAAATGTGGCATTTCTATTTGTTTTCATACATTACATTACATTACATTTTCCTTATTGCTCCACATGGAGCTGCAGTGGCTATTTTAAGTCACATGTTTCATGTATGTGTTGATATTTATTTACATGTATTTAAAGTGGTGCTACATAGTTTAGGAGAATAAATTCAAACTCAGAATTGTAATATTTATAATATTAATGAGGTGATAATACAAATATTTATTTTTGCCATAACTGAATAAACAAGCTGTTCTCAGAATGAATTCAACCAGAGAGCAGAGGTAGTTTGGTAGTTTTTTGTAGTAAAGCTTTATAAAGAAACAACACACAATGCTGCTTCCTTCTGTTAGAATACCAACCCACCTTTTCATATAAGGTGCAATAGCGAGTGAGAAATTCATCACCTGTCATACACACAATCAAGAAGCATGAATGTGTTCACTATCACCATAATGTAACACGGACACAAGTGCAGATTGTACGATGGTCTTTCGTATAGCAGAAGAAAAACATGACTTCTGTCCATACAAAAATCCAGATATATTTGTCTCATTCTACCATCATTGCACTTTGTTGCATTTTGCTTTTATCCGTACACAGACTTGTCCACCTCATGCAAATGTGGATGGAAACACACTTGTTTTCACATGCGGCGTTTCTTTGTTATCATGTATTGTTTCTCCCCAGTGTGGTATCAAGCCACTGCTTCCCTTAACAAAATGCAATTTATTCTCTCACCACTTCAAATCCCAAAACACCGCAACATAACTGTGTTACGAACAACACACAAAGAAGGGAAATTCATTTGGTTAAAAAGATGCCAAGAGGCAAACACCCATTGTATTGGATTTCATTTTACTGAATTGCATCGTATTATTAAGATGCTAAATGGAACTACTATCCCAATTTGTTAGATAGCTGATTGTTGAGTCTTATTTCCAGGCCGTCAAGTACTGATGCTTTGGGCCACTTGTGGATTCAAGGGGGTGCAGGGGGGCCCCCATGCTCGTAAAAAACACCCATAGGATGCCCCTATGGTAGATAAAACACGATAAAGTGCCCTCTAGTGTGCCCCTCTCTTCACTATAAATACACAGATGACTTTCTGCATTCTGGTGCCCCACCGCATACAGCTGGTGCTCTTTTTATTTAGTCTGCCACTGCATTGGATTGGTGGCCGGCTCAAACTTCCAGCACAAAGCATCAGTATTTGAGGACCTGAATGAGACTCAACAATCATTCTTTCTTTCTCCAAAAAATCTTTCTGTGAGTTTAATTGACCCACTTCCAGTGCAAAGTGTCATTGTACACAATTAATAAATTAATTGGATTTATACTTTGTTTTATTTTATTGTATTGTATCGAACCTGCTGGTGTGCCAGCTCTGGCTCACAGGCCCCACTTTGGGCAGCCCAGCACTAGAACATATCACATATCACATATCACATATGTTATAACCTCATTGACACCAATAAAAAAGCATGGGACAGGAAGCTAATTTTCCAAACTCTAACGGCCCATTGGCCAAATGATCAGACTGCGAATAAGTGACATCAATTAACATCCAAGTGGCAGTTTAGGGACTCACTTTTAATCAGAGACTAAACAGAATGGTCACTCTGTCTGAAGCTAATTATCAGTCAGGGAAATTGAGGAAATAATCTTGCGCTGACGTCACAGGGTATTGTTGGGCACAGTGGGTGAGCGAGGGCGACTTAGTCAATCATGAGAGCTCCTTTTTGGGCTGTCTCAGGCTCTTTTCAAATGTTGCCTGGTCCAGATTAGTTACATAAACCTTCACAGTCATTGTGACACCGCTACAATGTGTGAAGCCCCTTTTTTTCACATTTGATCATTGCCACGTGTAATGTCACATTGGAGCTTCCTCCTCTGATGCTATCAGATAAGCTGATAAGCAAAGTGGGATATGTATCACTTTTTTTTAACGCTTCTAAAGGGAGATCAAAATAACCCTCCAGCTTATGCTGAGCAAATGGCTTCTATTTTATCTCTCTGTGAGAAGAACTTCACGTATCCCCACTTAGCACGGCCGACGGAGGGGACACTCAGGTGGAGCTCTCAAAGTGGGGATTAAATACACGTAATAATTATGGAGCCATGGCCATGTGAGGGATGCCTGTCGTAATGAGGATAGATTACCTACTGCTGCATAATTACGCTCATTCAATCAGGCGCCTCTGCATCGCGCCTGCACGCTGTCTAGGAGTCAGAAATTATTACTGTCATATTGTCAGCGTCCTGCAGGAACCCTGCGCGTCAGAAACGTCAGTTTTCACATCAAAAACCTTTCAAGAATCAGCGCTACCACTAGAAAAAGTGCTGTATATACACCTGTGCCCCATCAGCGTAATAAATAGAAGGCATTATGACACCAGATGGAGCATATGGGTAAAAAATTTAATTGACCTAAAACGACAACTTAGGATGGAACCATAACACATTTCTTTTCTGCGCTAACAAGGTTGTAGAAAGTCCCAAAGGCATCAGAGAAGAGTCTGTCTGAGAGAATTACGAGCGGTGTCTGTAATACCCTGAAACACTCTCCGATGTCCAATTAAGATCTTGTGATTTAGTATCAAACGGAGTGTTAAGGTCATGTAGCTCGAGAAAAGACATTTAACCCACGCCCGCGCTAAAATAAGATTATTTGTCACACCTAGTAGATCAAGAGTATCAGTTACAAGTCAGCTGCTTCACTCTTTTTGAGGAGAAATTATGGGAAAAGACCATTGCTCCTACTGTTTGTACTTAATATGCATTATTTCTCTTCAATTTCAAATCAATGTTACTGTTTCATGTTTTTTAGTCAGTTTTACTGATTGCTTTTGGTTCTGCGTGTATTTATAATATCTGATATTGGTAACACTTTATATTAGGGAACACGTAATTAGTTGCTTATCAGCTGAGAGTAGCCAAAAACTGTGCTCAAGTAAAAGTTCTGCTACTTTTAAAAAAACAATTACTCAGGTAAAAGTAAAAGTAGTCATCAAAATAACTACTTAAGTTAGAGTACTTCCTGAAAAGGTTACTGTAGAAGTGAGTAACTTAAGAAACACAATTCTTGTCAATTCATCTGTAAATATTAGTGGTTAGTGCTATTTGAAAGTCACACTCCTTCTGTAGCGTCAGCTGTAGTAGGATAATATAGCTCCAGCAGACCTGGGACCAGCCTAACACCTGCAGCTTTTACAAAATGAGCCTTAAAGGTGCAATATGTAAGAATTGGCCACCTGGCGTATTCATACTCAAACATGGGGCATCATCTCACCAGAGTCACTGCTAACTGCTATTAACTCTAGCTGCCATTAGCTAGTTAGCTCGGTAAGCCATGCAGCTAGCGGTCCTGACTGGGAGCTCAGAGCACAGTGCGCACGGGAGCTTTGGACCAGAATGGGCCAGGCTAGCTGGTAAGTATGCTAACTTCAGTCTATAAAGTATTTCTTCAAGATAATACTATAGTACGGAAGCCCTAAAGGGCCATGCATTCATACATTTTATTTCCTCCATTTTCCCGTGATAACGAATAAATTTCATTAGTTTTCTCGAGATCTCGAGTTATTATCTCGAAATAACAACTGCTGTTTTCCCGAGATAACGGGATAATTTTCTCGAGATCTCGAGATAATGAAACTTTGTTTTCCTGAGATAACGATATAATTAATTCGAGATCTTGAGATAATGAGATAATCTCAGGCCTATCATATCACAGTCATTATCTTGAGATCTCGAGATAATGAAACTTTGTTTTCCTGAGATAACGATATAATTAATTCGAGATCTCGAGATAATGAGATAATCTCAGGCCTATCATATCACAGTCATTATCTCGAGATCTCGAGATAATGAAACTTTGTTTTCCTGAGATAACGATATAATTAATTCGAGATCTTGAGATAATGAGATAATCTCAGGCCTATCATATCACAGTCATTATCTCGAGATCTCGAGATAATGAAACTTTGTTTTCCTGAGATAACGATATAATTAATTCGAGATCTCGAGATAATGAGATAATCTCAGGCCTATCATATCACAGTCATTATCTCGAGATCTCGAGATAATGAAACTTTGTTTTCCTGAGATAACGATATAATTAATTCGAGATCTCGAGATAATGAGATAATCTCAGGCCTATCATATCACAGTCATTATCTCGAGATAATGAAACTTTGTTTTCCTGAGATAACGATATAATTAATTCGAGATCTTGAGATAATGAGATAATCTCAGGCCTATCATATCACAGTCATTATCTCGAGATCTCGAGATAATGAAACTTTGTTTTCCTGAGATAACGATATAATTAATTCGAGATCTCGAGATAATGAGATAATCTCAGGCCTATCATATCACAGTCATTATCTCGAGATCTCGAATTAATTATATCGTTATCTCAGGAAAACAAAGTTTCATTATCTCGAGATCTCGAGAAAATTATCCCATTATCTCGGGAAAACAGCAGTTGTTATTTCGAGATAATAACTCGAGATCTCGAGAAAACAAATGAAATTAACTCGTTATCACAGGAAAATGGAGGAAATAAAATGTATGAATGCATGGCCCTTTAGGGCTTCCGTACTATAGTAATTTAGTTATGGACAAAACCTTACTTTCGAATGTGTAAAGTTATCTGGACACTATTAACACTTGTTTTGTGTTGTGTTTTTACTTTGTTTGCAACCTAGGAACATTTTCCAATACTCTTTAATTTGATCTTCACCATTCCAGCTGCATATTATTCATGAAATATAACATAGTAAAGCATGCAATCCCTGTGAAGTTTTAGAGAACAGCTTTTATTTTGCTATTCATTCCTCAAGAGTGGAATTTTCCGGCAACCAGAGCAATTCTGCAGTGTTGAAATAATTGTGCAGTCATTGTGCTCCCTGCTTTCACCCCTGCTGTGTCATTCTTCCACAGAACACCATTATCACAACTTTAGAGGAGTGTAATCACCGCCAATAACAGCCACTCTGTAACTGTTGAGTACAAGAAGACCAAATTCGACATTAAAGTTTACCTTCCATGGGGTGGTCAAGAGGTCATTCAAAGTTGTACAGAGCTGAACCTGCCGGAGCTGGAAAGCATTCAATATCTTGCTTAAGGACACTTCAGCAGGAAGCATATCTTTCTAGCGCACCTGCGTCCTGCTTGTTGAAGGGTAGCCTCTCTATTCACTGTGCAACAAGCTGTGTCTATGTCTTGTTGTGACTGCTGGTAGCAACATCTGTACAGACAGATGGGTTGGGAAATAGTGGTCAGTGGTGAAATATTCCATTCTAATTCAATTCTACAGATGAAGCTCAGAGATCTGCAGCAGGTAAACCTGTGCTGTCCTCTTTCATAAGCTGATCTCGTTGATCAGAGATAGGAAAGTATCTATGATGATAGTTGTGAAAAGTAATAGCCTTGGATTCTGTATTTGTGTGTCTAACAACTCTGCATCCGCCAGTTTGTAAGGACATTTGTAAAACCACTGCTTTATGAAAGCCTAACATATTATAATGATTCTGGAGACCCTGCAAATTGTACGTAGGAGAGAGCGGATATCTCTGAAAATTAATGATTTACACCTGTAACTGTTGTGAGGAGGAGGGATCTGGCCTCTCTGAAGAAAAGCAGCAGGGGAACCTGACCCTCAGCAGTTGCAAAAACAAAATCATCTCTCTGTAATTCATGAGGAAAAAATAGGCTGACTTGCAGTTGTGTAAATCGCTCCCAGCTTCTTGATATACAGAATGTAAAACAAAGAGCTCTCTTTGTTTTGGAGTTAGCAATGAAGACGCTCTCCGATGTGTGTCACAGGAGCACAATGATACGCTTTATATCTCTTACATGTACAACCTTACATATGTAGTCCCTCTTTAAGATGCCCATAATCTCACACAGATACTTTTGGACAACCCAACCACCAGAATAAATGCTGGTAATGTTCATTTCTAAAGCTCAGTTCTCAGCTTTTCAAAATATCATTTTTTGTTAACAGTCATACTAGAGTAAAAGAAAGATATTGTGTTAAAATATTACTTAAAGTAGTAAAAGTGAAAGTCACCCATATGAATAGCACATGAGTAAAAGTCTTAAAGTATCTGATTTGTAAATAATTACCTGTACACTGTAAATTATGGGTCGGCCGATTACTGACCTGGCCAATTATTAATTATATTAATAGTATCAGATATTCAGCATTTTTCTGATTATCAGAGTCAGTATTATGTTTTGTTTTTTAATCCCATTGCTGACAAAATAAAAAAATGTGCTACTTCTATCTGCAAAGTAACTAGTAACTAACTACATAAATGTAGTTGAGTAAAAGTACAATATTTTCCTGCAAAATTAAGTGGAGTTGAGGTATAAAGTAGCAGAAAATGGAAGTACTCAAGTAAAGTACAAGTACTTCAAAAGTACTTAAGTACAGTACTTGAGTAAATGTAATTAGTTACATTCCATCACTTGACGCCACAAACACAGTTGGTCCCAAGATCGCCTTAAAAATATCAATTTTTTTCACTCTTACAAATGTTGAAACACAGGCTTGCACTGTGGTCACTGGCTTTGCAGCCTTCTTGTCACCAGCACCATCCCCTCCACCTCCTGATATGACAGGTCAGGTCATAAACATGTAATGTGAACGTGATATGACACATATTGTAGAAATGCAAATATGGTATGTAGGGCTGATTTTCACTACAGGATTATCGTGGCCAAACAAATCTACAATAACAATATTATCACAATATCTATAGAAATATATATATAGTTTTTGCATGAAATGACAGGTATATTGAAAAGTAATGATTATATCAAGGACATCCTAACATTGCAGAAAACAAATAATGATTTGTGTTTCAGTTTGCTTTTCATCTTGCCAACACTGCATGGTGCACATTTCCCTATCCGACCTTGATATCATTACTTCTTGTGGGAATCTCTACCAATAATTCTGTATTTTCCAGTGAAGTGATGTGAGCTCCGTCTCAATCATCACACCCATTCATATCATGAAAGTTGAAAGTGCTCCTCTTTCATGTGGGAGTACACATAGTTAGAGGCTGGATGGAAAAACAAGAGGAATAGGGCTCCTGAGCTATGTGAACAGGCTGTGTGCTGATAATAAGAATCTTATTGATTTGAATTGCACCTTTCAGAACAGCTGCAAAGTGCTTTCAAAATGAATAAATAACAAACAGAAGATAATTTATGAAAAAAGCCAAAAACAGTAGACTAGAAGCCATAGAGAGGATGACTTTCTTCACAGAAGAAAGTCTTTGGAGGTGAACTTTAGACACAAAGGCTCAGCCAGCAGATGTTTTCAGTTTAGACATTGAAATGCCTACCACCGACCTGCCTGAGATCATTGCCGGCTGTGACTTAGCATAATTAGTTGGAGAACATCTGCACTATAAAGTCCAGCACACTAACGCCTATAAAGATGCTGAAACCGGGGTGATTATCTTTAGACTTGAGGCTTAAGAGACCTGATGACGTTAACCACGTTGCAAAATCTTCTCTCCATCATTGCGGCCATGATGTAAGCACAGGTGCCTCCTTGTCAAACGGTGCATGTGTCAGTTTAAGATGAGATTCTTTTTATGTTTTATATTCTGACGTCTGATCCTTCAGCTTAAGGTTTCTTTTGATGTCAGGAGTATCTCATTAGATTCTTCTTGTCATTTCTTCTTCTTCTTTTTTTTTTAACGCTGGTGAAAATACCTTTGATTCAGAGAGTTCTTCAGTTAGGCTTCACATTCATGTGATGGGAATCTCTCTCGTCTTTACTCCTTTAATGAAACCACGGTTACTTTTCAGCCTGCAGATCTGGTCCAATAGATGTGAAAAGTTTCTGTTTGAAAGAGGAAACTGAAATTTGTTCTTTTCTAAGTCTCTGGCACCGGAGCTTTCCTATAAATGACTGCAGAAACACTCGAGCTGACAGGGAGTAAAATATATATTATATTGTATTGGTACTTTACCGGGATATGTTCTCATTTTTAGTGATAGGAAGCACAGAGTGTTCTCAGGAGCTTTATATAAGGCTTAAACTTTTTTAAACAAGTTTTTTAAAGGACTTTTTTATATTGTACCATAAATCTACCATTAAAGTACAATATGTAACTTCCATCACTAGGAAGCTCTCTAAACAAAAGATGTTTGCAGAGTAGAGGGCTGGGCGTAGCGGTGGGCAAGAGCCGCTGCTAAGCTGCTTAGAGTCGGCTGATGTCTGGATGAGAGCCAGATACTCTGGAAAGTAAACACCTGGAGTCACTTCGTATTCTGCTCTGATCCAGAACTGTTTATGGACGGGAGGAGAGCTCAGAGATTACTTTTAAACTTTTGGGATTAAAAAAGTGGATTTTTTCTTCACTCCTGTTTATCAACCTGACTACAGCAATGGTCTGCAGAGCTGAATGCGTTTTCTTGTATTTATGTTCTGTGATGTTGACTTCCAAATGGAGCTGAAAGGGAAATGTACTATACTTTATGAACGTAACGTTACAGAGGGGAGAGGGGAAAAGAAGAGTACCAGAATCTCTGGTGAGTACTTAGTTCAGCAAGAGGACTACTGAAGTTAACCATACAGACACATTCACCCTCAGTATGTGTAGGTGCCCGCTAATGTTGTTTTACGGCTTACCCTCACCTTGAGTAAACTTGTGGATTTCTCAGGGTTTGAACATTGTTGGAAACATTTTTGATAATTCCAACATATATCTTTGAAATCAATTAGTAATCTGTTGAGTCTACCAATCTTATGAATATGATTCTGTCTTTAAACAAAACTTTTCTTGTTTACGGGGATGGTGCCCTTCAAATCCACTGACTAGCCAACTCATGCTGTTATTTTAATAAAGCAGTAGACCACACAAAATTCAACACTATGAAGCTGAATATGTATAAACCAAAAAATAAACATTTCAATAACAACTAAGTAATCTGAATGTATCATTTATCTGTGCAGGGACGACTTTCAGCAAAACATTTGCAAGCTTTGATGAAGCACAAAAGCAAGGACACTCACTGGTATTTTCTTGAAACTCAAGATGACACCAGCCTTGTGTAATATCCAATCGTGTATTGCAGACCCCACTTACTCTCTCCCCTCTTCCTGTCGTGTGCTGATGCTGTGAAAAAAAAGGGAGAAGCTTTGGGCATAGGTCCAGGGTGACTTGATGTTGCAGGAGTTTTTCATGGTCGGTGCAATCAAAGGGATTGATATGTCACCAAGGAGAACCAGGCTTTTTTTTTTTTTTTTTAAGTTTGTGTGGATTTAAAGCGTCACTGAAATAGCTTTGAGATTTTTCTTCTGTGGTGTGTTGTGCTTCCGCAGTACAAGAAACATGATTATGCAGGATAAATGAGTTGAAAAGCAGGCAGGACAAATGCTGTAAAAAGGACACTGATTGAGGATCACTCTGCTCCTCCATGTCTCCCTGGAGGAGCACAAGGAAAAAGGATTTGTCAAGTGATATATGTTTAAGCCCTGATAGAAGATGACATCAGTGATGCTGTGTTGAATTTACTGCTCAAACTGCCAGGTTACTGCTGCTGGTGCTCATTAGCTTAAAGATGAAGGTATACCTCCGGGTAGGATGGGAGAGTTCGGTGGGATCAGTGCTGGTGCTGGAGGGAAATAACTGTTCATGATTTTGATTTCTGCCAGGGAGCCTTGACAGTCATGGTCTTTTTTTTGTCTTAATATGCATGTTATGGAGGCTATTTATTAAAAAACTTAATGAAAACCGACATTATATTTCAACAATGACAGGAGTTCTGGCAGCAGTCAACCATTGGCTGCTCTACCTGCAGCATCCCAATCCTTAACAAGCTGCACAATGTTTATCAGATGTACTTTTCTTGCTCAACTATAATGGCCATGTTCTGACAAAATAGGTTGGTAACTTGACCACAAGGCCAGCTTGTCAGGCCATGAGGGCACTTAGCACACGGGAGTTAAAAAAAAGGTAAAAAAGGTAAAAAAAAAAAAAAAAAAAAAAAAAGGTCAGACAGTGGCATGACTAACATACACAGTAATCCATCACAATTCACTAACCTGCTAGAGCACGCTCATGTATCAACCAATCTGCAAGCCACACCGTAACCCAGCCACCACACGGATAAAGATGTGCTGTGTTATGGAGGCCGAGACAATCAAATGATGTCTTGGTCTACCATAAGTCATTTCATTTCTATAGCACATTTAAAACAAACGAGTGAAAAGGACAATAAAAGATCATGCGTAGGCCCAGAGTTCTGTTGCTTTTCCAGAGTTGTGGCATTGAATAACGGCCAGAATATTTTTTTGCAGAATATTATGATGTCACGGTGCATTTGACCGCTGACTTTTTGGATATCAAATGACATCATTTCAAATCTTCAAATGTTATCGTGATTATTGTATAAATTCTTGAATTATGGCCAAAAATGTGTTTTGTGAGGTCACAATGACCTTTGACTTTGACCAGTCTATTCATCCTTGAGTCACAGTGAGCATCTGGACCAAATTTTAAGAAACTCCCTCAAGCCATTCTTGAGATACTGGGTTCACAAGAATGGGATGGACAGACGTATGGACAACCCGAAAATACAATGCCTCAAGCCACCGCTGTCACTAGTGCAGAGGCATAACGAGTAAAACAAACATTATGAGAGCCCACTAAGTAGTAGCAGTTAATGTTTGATCAAAAGCCACAGAAAAAAGGTGGGTCTTGAGTTGTGTTTTGAATAATCTGATGTGGTGGGGCAGTTTGTTCCACACGTTGGGGCCCACAACAGAGATGTTGCCCTTGCGCTCCCGCCAAGCTCAAGGGACTGTAACCTTTGCTAAGGCTCATAGCTGGAAAAAGCTGGATCTTACCATCGCGACTCTCTCATCTGTTTATCAAATTTAAAAGCAGAATCTAAAATCATCCCAAGGTTTTTTTGCGTAGGGTTTCACAAAAGATGACAGTAAGCCGAGCTTCCCACACAAGGGCGCTGATGGATTAACACCAGGGGTGGCCTGAATCACAACAAAATCTGCTATGACACACACACACTCAAGTGTAGAAGCAATTATCAAACCTTTTCAGACAATTTTGAAAGGGATTGCGTGGGATTCTGATTAAAACATCTACAGTTGGCCTTGCAGCTCTTTGAGGCTACACTATGAATTACATGCTAACTTCAGCATGTTAACATGCTCATAATTGTGTTTGTTGGCATCTTGTAAGCAATTGTGAGCATATCAGCATGTTAGCAAAAATGATCTGGTAATAAGCACCCAATACAGCTGAGTCTTATTGGGATGTCATCAGTTTTTCAGGCATTTAGTAATAAACCAGAATAAGTGACAAATCAAAATCTGAATGATGGTGCTAGAGGAAATTTTGAAGGTGCAGTAGCCGATTCCAGAGAAAGAGAGTGTCAGATCATCAAATACCGATGTATTGAGTTGATGGCTCGCTTGACCCACCAACCCAAATATTGCATGTTGCACCTTTAGGCGATCATCAAAGTTATTACAATTCAGCCTGAAGGGAACTTGAAGGCTTGTACAAAATTGCAGGGCAGTCAAACCAATATCTGACAAGATTTCACTAAAAAACACAAATGTCAACCTTATGATGAAGGCCTGTACATTTCATCCTCTGGGGAGCAAGAATGTCTGTTAAAATTATTTTTGCAATCCATCCAATAGTTGTTGAGATACAGTAATTCAGTCAGAACCAAAGTGCTGGACTGACCAACTGACCAAACGACCAACCAACCGATACTCTATCATTGCCATCAGTAGTGCCAAGCCGCTGGTGTTGCTAAAAATAAAACCTATTATGCAAGACAGAACAGAACAATACACTAAGGGACAAATAACAAAAGGGCATTTTACATTTAATGGGACATTCAGAGAGACCACTTGTACAAGCTCTTGGCGAGCATTCACACTGGTTGTTGTATTCTTCCAATGATTTCTGGAACTTTCCCATAAAGCTGTTTGGGGAAATTAGTCTTCACTTTACTATCTTGTTCAAGGTCTGCTTCTCCCTGAATTTCAGTTTGTCATATAGCGTGGATAGAATTATTTTTGTGCAGCAGCATTACAGAGAGTGAGAAAAGCAAAGGATTGAAGTCACATGTGTGCCTGTACAATAGCCAGCAAGAGAGATAGCATCTGAGCTGCAGGTTTTACATAAGACTCAACCTGAAAAGATGCGGTCGGGTGATTCACGATCTCCCACATAGGCATTCCTAGGAAGAAAACAGAATTTCCTGCTCATATTTCCCTCTGTATCTGTTCTATCTTCAGGTGCAACGAGGGCAACAACCAGTCAGCATCTTGGAATCCTGCAGAGTCCTCCCACTGCAACAGGCGTAGGGTCCTTCCACAAGAGATGCAGAATGACCTGGAACACCCATCGTCCCAGGATCTTCCTCCTCCACCACCGCCATCTCCCCTGCCTCATCCCCATTCTCTTCCCCTACTAGAGAAACACCTGCCCATAGTGACCAACTCTAATGGCCGCTCTGACTTGTTAGGGCGGGTGTTGGGCCAAGGACTGGGGCCAGGGCAGGGAAGCTCTGGGCAGGGCATAACATCAGGACAGTGCCGGGGTTTGGGTGCTGGCGACTGTGGCCCTGGCGTGGGTGTGGGTGTGGGCAGGAACCCGCTGGTTCAAGAGCTGTCAGAACTGGAGGGTCAAATCCTTGTAATCAAGCAGCAGCTGCAGTCAGCCATGAGGAGGAAGAGAGAGCTAGAACAGTACCAATCAGAAAACCAGCAAGCAAAACAGACTTCACCCAATCAGCCCACTACGCACCAGTCTAACCAGTTTGCTCAGTATCCCCAGTCCCACCAGCAGACTAACCAACACACAAACACACTCCCGGAGTTCTGAAGCTTTTCTCTTTGACCTGCCTGGAGAAACCTGGCTAGATATGGGACCTCCTTTAGGTCCTGGAGAGGGATCCTTGTCTTAATTGTGGAGTTTGAACATTCAAAGATTTCTGGGAGCTGAATCCTCCGTTAGGCTCAGGGGTTCCCCTGAACGCTGGACTGAAATGTTCTCCAGGGATCCGATCCTGCTCTGTGACTCCAGTAGAACAATACCTGACTCCTGGAACATGAGGTTTACACAGACGAGAGGCGCTGGACAAAGGTGAACCAGGGACCCTGAATTAAATCTCTCACTAGCTTGTTGCTGTCACTGAAGAGCTGTGCAAACCTTTCTCTTCTTAACTTCCCTTCCCTCAACATCTTCACCTCCTTGTCGCCTCTTTCTGATCCCTTGATTTTTTCCTTTGACTTCCATTCCTTCTCCTTTCTAGCCTTTCCTCTCGACCCTCTCATCCTTTACCTCTAAGCCTTGTCTCTTCAAGGGTACAGATTTGCTTGCCTTGGTGATAAGCTTCATCACAGATATGACCACTCGGTATTTAAGCTTAATGGGCTAATTCACCTGAGTCTTATGTTGAGACTCATTGAGAGTGTAAATGACCTGAAGTTGAACCCAGCCACTTAAGTCTTTATGTCCTCGTGTCTTGCTGAAATCTTGTACCTTTAAGGGGGGGAGTAAAGACATACAGCTGTTGATTATTATCAGTGATGACCTAATGTTTCTGGCCTTTGACAATGTATTTCATTTGGCTTAGGTCATTCTTTCTAGTGCGCCTTTTTGTGGGTTGGTGGGGCAGTCGATACAAGAACAAAAAAAGATATGATGCTTCAGCAAGACACCTCTATATTCGTCAAGAACCTCTGGTTGGCATCTGGTGGAAAAATATGGGACAATAAAAATTCTTATTTTAGGAATCACTGTATAATGTTGTCCTGCACTTCACCGATGCACTTCTAGTTTATTAAAGAAAGCTGCACCTAAAAGTCCTCATTTAATTTGTCAGAGCTTGACTTGTGGTCTAGACGTTTTTCTTCTTCATGATGGCTATCCCAGCCTATTGAGATCATCCCGGTGCTCTTGTAACCTCAGACAAAACACAAGCCCATTGTTAAAGAAACAGTTCACTCAAAAATAAAAATTCAGGTATTATCTACTCTCCCCTAAGCCCATGAAGAGTTGGGTAAAATTTGTGGACTATGAAACTTTACCTGACTTTCCATCGGCATGGGGTGAGCACATACTGACTGAATTTTCAGTTTTGGCTGAACTTTTCCTTTAAATAGTAAATGTTAACATTGACATAGACCAGATGTCAAACTCTGACATCTTATTTGGACAAGATGATCATATACGACTGAACACACTGAAACAGTCCCTCTGTGATGAGACCTGTTTTCTTGCATCGTTTCTGTTTGCGTTTGGATGTGTTCCGTTATTAAAAACTTACCTCTCTTCTTTGTACTTAATTTTTTTTTCTTCAATCTGTAACTATCTCAGACATCAATATACATTATCATTTCAAGTACAAATCAAAAAGCAGTATAAAGGACACTTTTTAATTATTAACCTTGAAACTGTTAGGTATGGCGGTGTTCAATTTTCTAAAGCCTTGATGTCAAAAATTGATTTAGTGATAACTGACTTGAATCACCAAAAGTTCATACTATTTTATTTAAGTATGTTATATTAACTTAAAGGGCATTTCCAATATTCTTAAACCTAGGCCCTATTTTTACATTTTGGTGTGTAAATGATGCATACTTAGTCCAGTAGATAACCTCAGCCAGCAGCTGTGACACAGCTGCAGTGTTACCCTTGGGGAACTGAAATTGCTGAAATTGTTATTCTACATGCCTGACAACAATATGGAAACTATTCAAACCGATTTGTCAAACAGCAGGACCCTTTTTGTAACCAGAAACACAAATCTCTCTGAAGGTGAGGTCTCGCTCTGAAATCTCTTGAGAGGTGAGTTGCTGTAGTTGACTTATCTAGATTGGTGGTCCTAACCACTTTCACATCAAGGACCCCTTAACTGACACAAATTAGGCCACAGACCCCCATTTGATGAGATTTTATCCCTGGGTACCTCATCTGATAAGAATTGTGCTTTCAGATGTTTTATTACAGAATTTGCATGAAACCCATGACCTGAATAGTCATACATCTGTCATCGTGTTACTTATGGATGGAATTATAGTGAAAATATTCCTTTTGCTGGGGACGCCCTGCAACCACCTCAAGGAATCTGATCTAGATTGTCAAGATCAAATTCTGAATATTCAGCCAGAACTTTGGAAATGAATTCTTGCTGGCAGTTCTTCTGACTAAACTCCAAAGCCCTATCTCAAACTGTGACTTGTCGCCTTCCTGCAGCAACTCATCTCTCTTAAAAGCAGGACTTCTTCTTGAGCAAGATTTGTGGATTTTACTCTGTTTCTGTAACGTCGTTTACAATAACAACCTCAAGCTGTCCCTGGCAAAACAAGCACCTTTAGTGGATGTAACTCTACGGTCTGAGTTGCCCCAAATGATTACATTGTAGCAATCATAGCCGTGCTCTGGCTGCCACGAATCCAAAACTTTTGGTAAGTATGACTCATTTACATACCAAAACTTGTACATACCAGAATTCCCCTTCAAGGGATATACTTTCACTGATACGTAATGACTTTCCAGCTCGTGTAAGAGGGAGAAAGATGAAACAATGTAGCCAGAGGTATAGAACAATGGCTGACATCCAGGGCACGCCAATCAAACTGTGCATTGAGGATTCATTTGCTGGAGTTTCTTTTCCAAGTTGGCCATTGAGATTCAACTGCAGTTACTCATTTCACCCCCCATCTAAATAGATTCCATTATGACTTAAAAAACACCCTGCAGCTGTACACATAACCAACCGACTCAGAGTTTTGCTGCACACCTTGAAACGATATTTGGTTGTTGCACCATTCTTCAGTGATATTGCTAGGGGACAGCAATTTGGACAGGGAGGCATACTCAGAACAGCTAAGGATGACATTTTATAAACACATGGCATGGTCAAATGCTGCCACACACACACACACACACGCACATACACAGACGGCCCCTATCTATTTAGCCAGTGTGTCTGCAGGGTAAGCGCAGGCTGTCACAGCTGAAATGAATACCTGACAGAGCGAAAGAGCAAGTGCACTGGCTGAGCCGTCAGCTTTCTTTGTGTCTCTGTGTATGTGCCTTGCTTAGCTGTGACATAAACATCACTGAAGTCGCTGCGCTCGTAACAGGATGAATCAACAGAAAAACTAAATAAGAGCCAGGTTTTAGCATATCTGTGCTCATTCCAATAACTCGTCTGGTTGGCTGGACAGGGGTGTGGGGCGAGGAGGAAAGGCCTGCCGCAAAGGATGTGACACTTGGAACATGGGATAAGAATAAAGTCGTATTCATATTGACATTTTGGGGGCCTGTCTAAACACAGGCTTGCTAAATTGTCACGATTTCCTCCTGACTTGTTCACGGAGGCAACAATACGTAGCATCATGTATCTTCTTTTGAAATTGCAAACATTTCCATAATAATGTGAGGAGCTGACAAAATAAACATCATTTTTTTTGTTCAAGAATAACCCTGAAGGTGTACTAGTCCTCCGAGAAACTTTCCATTATTATGAACTCAGAATCCATTTAGTGAAATTGTCCTTCATGCTTCAGTACATACTGTATGTGAAGAACATTTAAAGCACAATGTTTTTCCCCCCTGAACTAATCCTCCTAGGAGACACCTGCCTCCAGACACTTTACTTTCCACTGCACTTCCTTCATGTACCAATCAAATGTTTAGAAGTAGGGTCACATTACGCTTCCATTCTGCCAATATTCTTCCATTCACTTCAATTCATTTGAACTTTGTGCGACTTCCGCTAACAGAAACAATGATCCCAAGTGTTTGTGAATGGGGAATTCATTATCCTAGTGTGCCATCACCCTGTTTAGTACAATATTACACCCCCAGTCTAAAATCTGCAGCACTAGTTTCATGAATTGTTTTACAGATTTTGAACACTCTGTTCAAAATGTATTCTTTTTATACCCACGTTGGAACCATGACATCACATATTTTTTCATGGCTAAACGCATTTTTGTTAAACGAAATGTAATAATGTGCTAATTTGACCTTACCTTTAGGCTGTAGATGAGCCACTGTTTAGATTAGGGCCAGTGGCAGACTAAGGATGTTTGAGGGCCAGGGGCGAAGAAAATAAATAGGGCACCTAGGGCCCCTGCACAAGTCCACTAGGGCCGATCACAAAAAAGAAAGTAGAATTTGCATGTTGCAGAAGAATTGCTGTAGGTCTGCCTGCAAGTCTTTAATTGGGGGGTAAAAAAATCACACCAATCATCTCTAAAAATGTTTAAACAAACACAAGGACAGACATGTTTCCAACTTCTTACAGCAAGGTAACTTTGTACAACTATTGTCAAGATGGATTCCAGCTTTCTGTCTCAGTTCTTTGGTATCTCACTTTGACATTAAAACAGGGGAGGAATGGGAATATTGTTTCTATGTATTCAACCTTTTTTCCTCCTTGTCTTTGGCCACAATTTTTTTAATGATAAGAAGAAAAAAAAAGTCACCACTTTAATTCGACACATAATGAAAAACACAAGACAACACACTGTTGCTACTGACTATTTAATTTGTGGACAAACCAAGAAAAAAAAATATATGTAGCATTTCAAATGAAACGCTATTTTTTTGTTCTCAAAGTAAAAGACGAGTATAATCACAATGATAATGAGTATAGTTCAAATCAAGAATATCTATAAAACATCTTGACTTCTCTCTTCATGCTGGGCGTTATCTTCCAATGGGAAAATGGAGTCACAACATTGCATCACAATCCACTGGTGGGTCGGGGAGGGGGAGGGGAGCCTCAAGGAGGAAAAGTGAAGCAGGAGTCATTAGCCTGGTTTCCATTAACAGGGCTAGCCAGGGCCTTAAGTAAGTCACTTGGTTTCACTCCAAAGAGCATTTCCATCTCTTTTTTTTCTTTGTCCCATGTATTATATATAGATGCTTTCCATTGGGATTTCAGTTTAAATTTAATTGTAAAGTCCTACCAGTGAAATCTTCAAGTAGATCTGGCACAGGCTAGCCCCACAAGACCTCTCTGCAGGAAAATCCTTATTAACATCACACTGAACCAGGAAAACTGGGATGAAACACACTCATTGTGAGAAACCCAACCGTCAGAGAAATTGTTGGAAGTGTTCGTTCTGTAAACCACAGACTAACATTTCTTTATCTTGCAACTTTGCTTTTTTTAGGTTAAATTTTCAATTTTATCTTGTGCCAATGTTGTGCTTATGACATGGATTGGGTTAGCCACACAAACCACTAAGTTAGGGTTAGGAAAATATGTTTTGGCTTACAATACATGTTGTCGCAGTGTTGAAACGCAGTCTTGAACTGCAGTCGCTTGTTTTTCCACCATCATCCCCTCCACCTCTGGATATCAAAGTCAGGTCATAAACATGTAACGTGAACATGATATGACACATAGCCTACAACATGTTCAAATGTGAACATATCAGTGGTTTGCAGAAACATTAACTGCCAACATTTTATCCTGGTGACTGGGCTGGTCATTTTCATTGTGGTTGACAAGTTGGCCCTGCAAGTGCCAAACACCGTTTTCTGACTCGGAGGATGTTACTGACTCTTCCTTGTCATTTCCTCCAGAGGGAAGAGAGGTTGTTCCCCGAAACACCTAAACTGATACCAAAACATATCCAGGTTTACAGCAGGCAAACAGGTCCAAATGGATCATAATAGTCATACAGATTGACAAAAATCTTTACAAAATATGACCTGACATGGTCAATTAATGTACAGAAAGAGATAATAAAAAGAAGGATTCTTTCTTTTTTATCTGTACAAATGACAAACATCACAGAACAACAACATCGATATTTTTTTCCATAGCAGATTTTTCAGACTGAGGGGGGGTAGATGTGGTGATCGACGAGGCAAGTCACCTGACAGGATGTGATGTAAAACAGAGTGAGTCAGCTGACAGGAAGTGTGCAGGTTTAACACCGTCAGGGTAGGCTACAGCACTCGCTCATACAAAATGTACAAAACACCGTCCTCTAACTACAAACAGCACACCTTGGAGGGAAAAAAATGTCCCATGTTTCAAATGGTTTCAAGTATCTGAAAAAACAATCTGTGCTTAGGGTTGCCTTGTGATAGTTTTGCCACTGGTGCGATCTGTGTGCCTTGGCCAGTTGGATTGAGCATAGCCCAACTAGATGAGAACCATTAGAAACATGTTGTATTTTGTCCCCTTGGTGAATCAAACAGATATATCAGGAGTGTTTTTTGTTAAGCAATCGGAGCCACGTGGCATGCGTCCTCGTCATTGTGTCTGGAAGTGCTGTGGAGACGCAAACGTGACCCGGTGCTGCCCCCTTAGTCATGTGACCTCCGTCATCGATGCCGAGTGGTTCTGAAAATGGAGGTGGGAGGAGGGATGGAGAGAGCGGTGTAAGGATTGAGAGGGAAAAGAAAGGAAAGGGGACAGGAAAGGGAAAAGGTGTGGAAATGAAAAGGTAAAGGTAAAAGAAATCAATGTCAGCCCATATCAGGAGTGCTCTGTGTGAGGTTCTGTATATGTTTCTGTGCACTGGGTATGGAGGACAGGGGTGTAGTGCAAAATGTCATGCCTGTATGTTCTTTTGAACATATGTCAGTGCTTTGTGTAGAAAGAAAGAAAGAAAGAAAGAAAGAAAGAAAGAAAGAAAGAAAGAAAGAAAGAAAGAAAGAAAGACAGAAAGAAACAAAGAAAGACACATACATGATGAATCATGTGACTCAATCTTCCCTTTCTCTATGGGAATTCTGGGGAATGTAGGAAATGTCAACAAATTACAGTAAAAAGAAAAAGAAAAAATTACAGTAGACTTATTCAAACAATCTGAAGGTGGATTTTGTTTTAAGCTCAGGGTCCTGAGGGAGCTCTTCCAACTAATGGGAAAAGATAATGTGCATCATGGAGATTAAGTCTTTGGGATGCCAGGTTAAGTGTTTTCAGGTACCTGTGCGCTGAGGGTCTCCAGAGGGCTCTCTACACGTGGGAAAGTCATCAGAGGCAGCCCGCGGTAGTCTTCAGTTTTCTGTTTGGCTGCTGCACTGTGGACGCCTTTGAAGTTGTTCACAACACATACACCCTGTGAAGTGCGGGGGACAGTCCAACATTAACAGCACAGTAGGTTTACAATCACACAGGCTGGCATGAAACTGAAACATCAAGGATTCATTCTGAGGATGGGAAATTTATTTTCAGCTGGGACTTCTGACCTTATGACTGCTATGCCTTTTACAAATATAATGTGGACACAGGGTCACAAATGTATATGTTTTTTCCAATCTTCATCCCCCGAAACTGTCCAAACACACATTTATCCGACAAATCATTGTATTGTTATGGCAAGATTAAGAGTCTACAGCCTTGCTAATGCTAATGTGTAGGTGTGATGTTAACCCTGTTCATAATTTTTTTTTCAACTGAGACTTTTTTTGCTTTAACTAATGATTCTCTAGTAAATACTGATTGCACCTTTTAATGGCTGTAAAAATGACATATATAGATTGTAGGGGTGTCACGATTTCGATTTTTTATCGAAATCGATCGAAATTACGTCACGATCTCGAGCATCGAAGTCAAAGAGAGGATCGACGATCCCCCCCCTCCCCGTGTACAAAGCTACGCACACTACGCAAAGTTACACAAATGACGCAGCACATTGTAGCCGACGCCGCTAGTTACCTATCCTGCAGGTTATGACACGATGGCGAGTGCAGATAAAGGAGGAGACGCGGCACCGGAGCTTGAAGCAGCTCCTGCTTCTCTTAAATCACATGTATGGAAATACTTTGCGTTCCCGGTGAGTTATGTCGACGACGTTCGCGTTGTTGACAAGAAGACCACAGTGTGTAAGATATGCTATGCGCGTGTACCATACCCGGCCACGGGAAACACTACGAACATGGCAGGACACATTCGCCGGCATCACAAAGATGTAGATTTGACAGCTGGGAAAGCACCATCACTGGTCCAGCCAACTATTCAATCCTCGTTTGCAATAAAACTTCCACAGACCTCAGCTCGCGCAAAAGCTATAACTAGCGCTATAGGGCTATTTATAGCAGCAGACCTGCAGCCTTACTCGGTGGTGGAAAACACGGGATTTAAACATTTAATTAGCGTACTAGAGCGTCACTAGATGGCAGCCAGGCACCTCTGTGACCTCTCATTGTTGTTTGTTTTTGTTGTTGAAAACAAGATTGTTACCTTTATATTGCAAATAAATAATTTAAATTTGACCATTAGTGCCTAATGTGATACATTATGGAAATTGCATCACTTACATGTAGCCCAACTTTTGAAATAAGATTTACTGTACAAAATTTGATGAATAAAACCAATGATCGTAGACTAGACTAGTCTGAAAATAGCATAGGCGTCTGTGCTGTAAGAAAAAGAAAAAAATCGAGAATCGAATCGAATCATGACCCTAAAATCGAAAATCAAATCGAATCGAGGATTTGGAGAATCGTGACACCCCTAATAGATTGGTTCCCTATAAGCCTCGCTTTCACTATGCTAATCAGTCTGCCACCAGGCTCAATTTTTCCTGGAAAGATGAAGGTCAAATTATGGCACTAAGGAGGTGTATCTTTCATTGCGTAACCAAAACAGAAAGAGGCACTGTTTTCCCCGGTTGCTATCCCCTGGTAACAGTGGAAAAACTGGAATAACTGTGGAAACTCAGCTGATGGATGGAGGCAAAGAAGATGAAGAGGGAGAGGGAGAGAAGCTGATAGGCATTCACTCAATGGAGAGCAGCGGTGTTATGTCGAAGTCTGTTCCCCTGCTGATATGTGTCTCCCTTACCAGTGGAACCTGAGACGGTTCAAAACCAGCATTCTTTCTACTTGATCAGTAAATAACAAATCCTGCCTATTAATACAATCAGGTGTTTGGGTCAGGGTTTGAGCCGCTTTAAGCATGTTAGCATGCTACTATTTGCTAATTAGCTCTTAAAAAGTACAGCTAATGCTAATGGAAATGTCAGTATAACAAGTATTCGTTCAGACACCAAGGTCCACCAAAGCCACCACAGTCCTTCCTGAGGGGGATGCTTGATTTGATTTCACTTGACTTTAATGTCAGAATCATCTTCTGAAATTTGCCTTGCATCCCAATATGTACACAGTTTCACATAAATAACCAAACACACCATTTGACCAAACACACAAAACCAATACTAAAACATGTATTAACTCAGACATGATGAATAGGTGGCTGCAGTGCAATTCATGTGATGACTCCCTTTATCAGTCAGTGCTTATTCCACACAGGAACATTGAAGCCTACAAACTCTGATTTAACAATTCAACAAACAAACAAGCTCTGCACACATGACATGCGTTTTGTTCATGTGTGCACAAAAGATTCAAGGCAATCCATCCAAGAGTTGTTGAGACATTTCACTCAATCCCAAAAGAAGTCATCTCGTTGTGTGTTAGAGGAAAAGTCAGGGAGATCATTAAAATCCTTTGGATTCATGCTGCTAAATGACTACAAGTCACGCCTTGATAAAGACTCCATACACCAGATACTATTCACAGTTGCAATGCACTGCAGGCTGTCCAACAATTTTATCACTCTCAACAAAAGTATGAATAAAATATGCATATTCATCCAGTCCCTTAAGACAGATTACTTCCTATAGCACCTATTATGAGAGAAAGTAGTGTTATTTATCAGCTCTAACACTGTTATCTGAGGATACACCACAGTGTAGCATCAGCATCAACTTTTATCAATGTCACTTAATGTCTATATTAAAATGAGATCTCTTCGAACTTAAATCAGACTGCTTGCCAACCCTTGTGACACTGAGATATTGGGCTCCAACTAGAAGGAATTAAGAGCACCCGTCGTTTTTTGGAGAGATGTGACCATATTTTTTACTTCAGAACAGTTATCGCTCCAATAGGAAGTTTATATGAGAGTAAAAGCTCAATCAAACATTGTACGAGTCTACAAAATGCAGCCATCATTTAATGCAGTCAACGGAGACGCTCCAGGGTGTTCATCTTTGTGGCATGGCACCGCGCCCAGCAGGCACAGTGAACTGAAGCCTTGCTTCTTTATTTAAATATCTGTAAAAAATCTTATATATTACACTTATTTAGAAATGTTTTTTGTCCATCAGTCAGGTTCGTCTACCGGTAGAGACAGGACCAAGGTTGCTGCATTTCTGCACTCCTCCATGGACTAGTTAATCAAAGGAGGCAGCCCGAGGAAGAACCCCACCCCCAAGCCCCCGCCAGGCCAACCATGCCCTGAGGCAGTGGCAAAAGAGAAAATGAAGCGGCACTATTCACTGCTGGAGGACGCTCAAGTATTCCTTGTTTGTGGCAGTTCATGGACAGTGCTGCTCTAATACTTCCACCAAGCAAATGAATGAATAACAGCTGCTGGGACTGAATCTAAGGGCGACACAGCATCAGTGTTTCACAAAAACATGAATTCTTTAGAAAATCACTGTGAATGTGAACTTTAAGTTGATTAGGCTGAGTCGTAGGCGAGTCAAAAATCTTCAGTTATGCACTGACACCGTTTCTTGTTTCCACGACTGTTCTTATCCACCCTGGGATGAAACCTTTCCTATAAGACACAGCCATCCTGCTTGTTTCAAACACACTTCAGTATGGTTTCCACTTTCTTGTTTTCACTCAACTGAAGCGCATCCCCAAAGACCGTGGAAGACTGCTTCCTTTCTATTTTTGCATCTTGTCATCCATGCTACGACAAGCTCAGCCCAAGCTGCCATCTATTGTCTCAGGTGAGCTAGGTAAAAATTTGCTTGTTGCCATGGAAATGCTAAAAAGACAAAATTTGAGTTTTCAAGTAAAAGTTGTTTAGTTTTTTTTGCCACGGGATCCGATTTTGTACCAAAAAGGGTCGGCCAAACACTCTTTTGATGGCAATTATACATACCTTGAAACTTTAAGGTTTAGATTGAGAGCCATTTATACAGCTGGAGTGTGGGGCTTTTATATATGAATGAACTGCCAGGTAAATCTCTTTATACTGTAGCTTACCAGAGTTTTTAACTTTTAAATAAAGTTGATGAAAAGTTTCTAATGCACCCGATGAAAAACAGAAAAAGAAAGGGAGCGCCCCTTGAGCCTGACGCTGTAGTATTTCACCTCCGTCTCTTCACCAGTGCCATTTGCTCCTTTTTAACAAACATGATCTCCATTAGAAGTGGCTACAGGTGTGAAAAAAGGTTGCTTTACCATGCCAACATTTTGTTTTACCGCAGTCCAGAGTCTTCTGGTTTCTCTTTTTGAATGATGATTACAGACTACCGCCACCTTGTTTTTTGGGGTGTGTTCAAGTGCATCTTTTTGGCCAAAACCCAGGCAGCATAAGAACAGTCAGCTTTCAGTGCCGCTAGTTCTTTGATGTCAGTTGTAGTATTTCTGGGCCCTTAAACCTTGCAGGCAGTCAGCATGTGTCTCTACTTTGTCTTGGATCAAGTGTCCACCTCTGTCTCCCGCTAAGATTTCACCAACATCATCCTGCGGCTCCTCGACCAAGTGCTTAACACTGATCCCTCAATCTGCTGGCAGAGGACAAACCTCTTGTAAGACCAAAGGCAGCTGCTCTTTGATGAGTCCATTTAGATCTCCTCTCTGTGAGCGCTGATAGCACAGGGATTTGAGCTATACCTGCTTTCTGCTCTCTTTGTACCCATTCATTTCCCTCAAGATAGCAGTCCATCAAATCGCCCCAGTCTTCAGATGACAAGACCATGATAAGCCTCACCAGGACCGTTTGGTAAATGTGTAATGGAGAAGCAGCACTTGTCAGTTCATGCATTGCTGATAATAAGCTTGAAATGGGCAGGTTCAAAGCTGCTCAGGTGATGATTGACTTTCCTGCATCTTTCCCTGGAGATCACAGACTCGAGGTATGTCAATTTTTATAGGTTGATCATTGAAAGCTTATATCCTTCATTAAAGCGTGGAGTGTGGTGTCTCCTCCTCTTCATGTTTCAAGGTCGAGCTGCTTCAGGTTGCCCACACTGCACATCAATGCCTCATCTCATGTGAAAGACATTAACAGGCATGAGTGCTACTGATCACCCAGGAAACTCTCTTAACACCCAACAGGCTTTTAACCCATCATCTACCAACTATGTCTGAAGAAACATGTAGTACTTTTTATATACCAGGTATATAATAAGTTTTACATGCAGAGTTGACAAGCAGTTTTTCTAGGTGCAAAACAATGTAGTTTATGAAATATTAATACATTATGTGTCATTGAAAACCAAAATATGGTTTATGGTATACCATACAGACATTCACTGTTCCCAAACATTGTATCCTAAAGGCTTGATGGTGACATGACCTGACATTTCCTCTATTGCCACCGTGAGGCTGACATTTGTGGTTCTGAGTGAACTTGACAACAGTTAACAGGACCTCCGTGGAAGTTTGTACCGATGATCCACTCAGGACGAGCTGTAATAACACTAGTGATCATTTTGCTTGAGTATAGCACTTCATCAGTTTAACATTTTAATTTGCCAAATTTTTGGTGTCTGACCAGAAAAATTCAGAATAAACTGTTTACCTTGTTCATATTTGCGACATGGCCCAAACATACCAGTTTTTTGGGGCTGATTCTGTCTATTTTTACATATCAGATATTAATCAGTCAGCGCTATCCAGCTCAGGTAGGATAGGCTGTTAAGAGAGTGCTTTATCATTTTGGAAATTCATTCTTAACAGTGGAAATGGACCCCTGAGTTTCTCCTACCAATTAATAGTTGTAGTGCAACCTCACAGCCCCTGTCGGTACATACAGTGGATTTGCTGGAGATTGCATTCTGTTGTGATTTACTTTGACACAGCGTTCTAACTTTTTTGTCAATACAGCTGCTTGCAAATGTGAAAACCAGCTAGTTTTAATGCTAATTGTCAAATTTTATACTGGCTATTTATACTTTTTTTTTTTTTAATCCAATAATTTCTTATGCTTTCACTCAAGTTGGTCAAATGAATTACTCAGCTTGACTGAGTTGCTGTTATGCAACTTATGTGTTAGCTTATTATGTGTCTCTGTCACACTGCGACAGAGACACAGTTCCCATGTGTTTGATCACAGCGGTAACAGACCCTCCGAGGAGTTTCCCCGTGAATACATTTCACAAGGCTGGTTCCCTTTGTTGGAATAAAAGAGCTATGACATCGGCCACCGGCAGCCAATGAACGAATAACGATCCCTGATCTCTTCCCCTCAGCCTCCCCTCCATTTCTCCTCCTCCCTTTCCTCGCTGTCACACTCCTTCCTGCTTTGAAGCTCGGGGCTCAGCGGCAATTACATGTAATGAAGCCTCTGAGACTGTTAAATATATCTTATTTGATTTGTAAGGGTTTCCCTTCACCTTCTTTTCTTCTCGGTGGGCTTTTTCCGCTTCAGACCCCAAAACAACTCCAGGGTTTTTAGCTGTAATCATCATCCAGCATTTAGGCGCTCAGCACAAAATCTGATGTTGATAAATCTGTTTTAATTTTTAATGGAAGCCAGGCAGACAACACACCTCAGGGGGCTCATCTGAGACATTACTTGCTTGGAAGTCCAGTCTGCACAATTTGCAAGCATTTGTTCCAAAAGAGATCTTTAAGATAACAAGAGTCCGTCCCCTCCTCTGCAGTACAGAGCTAGGATTTATTAGATCACACCTTTTAGCTTGTTCCCTCCATCATCTCTGAATCAAACACAACCACCATTAAAAACTAGTGTTTCTTTCTTCCTTTCCTCACTGAGCTCTTTCAAAACCGGAGCGACTTGCTGATCTCAGTAAAAATCCAGGTGCCACCTCAGTATTTTTTCGCCTTTCTTCTCTTCTCTCCCTTTCTCCCAATCAACTGGTGCCACCTTACCTTTTTTCCCTCCACCCTAACTCACCTGTATCTGAACGGCCTTCAAGATAAGATAATTATAAACCCTGCTTCATTCTGGCTCACGTCCTCTCTCTCTACCACCTCTTCATGAACTTCTCTTTGAAGCTTCTTCGCTAAATGAGTGTTTAGGAAATCATTATACATGACTGAATTGATACAAAGCTGACTTAATACCTTTCCCATACACTATGTAGCCTTATTATTGTCACTGAAGACCAATATAAAAAATATACAAAAAAAATCTGACGTGTGTAAGAATTTTAGGGACACAAATGTAAAATGGTACCGACAACATGTTACAGGGTTTGGGGAGGGCTGCAGCCTGAATTAATCACTTAATTACTGTTTGGGGTCAGTTCCAAAATGGAGCTGGCAATTATTATTATAATTTGAAAATAAGTCATGACCAGAATCCACCTCAGAATAATCACTTTCCCTCCTCCTCTAATCTCTACTCACACATTTCCACAAACTTTTCACCCTTTCATCGTCCTCACCAGAAACAGAGCAACCGCTGATCCCAGTATGAATCCAGCCACCACGTCAGAACAGTGGTTTCGGTACTCCGAGACTCGGTTGAGGCCGGTGAGGAAGGCCGAACAGAGCGTGCCCAGACAGAGCACAGGCTTGGCCAGGCGGCTCGACTTGGTCTTGATGGTGCTGGTGATGTACATCTGGAAAGGAAGACAGAAGGCAGAAAAAAAAATGTAGAAAGTGAGATTTTCATGTCATTATTAATAAGGAAGAGGGTCTAGACTGAGACCTCAGAGCACCAGGGGAGTGTTGGTGTTCACACTGCAAGCACAGGAATGTTGGACCAGAACCTGCTGTTGCTAGTGGGTTAGCATGCTAACACAATGCATAGACAGCATAACGTCAAAACTGTTGTTTCATTATGGTCTAGATTTTAGTTAATTTTTACATATTTCACCTTTAATCCAGAGAGAGGCACACAGCCTGTCACCAATGTGCCTTTAAACCAGCTGCTGTGCCTTACGTAAGGTTGTGATGTGAACTACACAGTCACCACCCCCAGGACAGCTGTGGTTGCAAAAACAGCATCAGAGGAAACCTGGTGTGTGGTGCCTGCTCAGGCCTGTGAGAGATGACCAATCAGAGCAGACTGGCTTTACAGGAGGGGGGCCTTAAAGAGACAGGCACTAAAACAGAGCGTTCAGACAGAGGGTGAATAGAGGTGCTGCAGATATGGTCAGTGCGTGAAAAATAACTTTTTTTAAAATTTTCTTGTAGACATCTGAAAAGTATAAACCTGAAAATGAGAAAACTATGACCGCATTGAGGAGTACAGTATGTAGTTTCCTGTGTACCAAAGGTTTATAAACAAGAGCCCCTGGTGAACTCTCATAACTGCGTAATGCAGAAAAACTGGAGGAGTTCCCACAGAAATGAAATAAGATATTTTACCATTTGATGAAAGCACAAAGCCTCCATTGCGCAGAAAAACAGTTAAAGGAAGATGTCAAAAACTTACATCATATGAGTGAAATAACTCTCAAAAAACAAAGATTTTTTTTCACAGGGAATAAAAGATAAACGCAATGAGGTCACCCTTTTACCTGAGGTGAAAGTTGTGAGAAGTCTGTCAGCATTTAAAAACAGACACTCAAGTCTTTCTCCATATGTTCTCATTCCTGAACTTTTACCCCCCTCCCATGCCAACCGACAGGTTGTGCGCATCAAATCCTTTTTTCATCAACAATCTGCCCTCTGTATTCTTCTCGCTCCTGCTGATATAATCTGCACTCCTGCTCTCTTTCACGTTGCAGCAGCTGATCCCCACTCCGATATCAAATAGCAGCTCTTCAAATAGCCCTTCAAAAAGCCATTCCTCATGCGTTCCTCCAGGCAGTTTTCTAAAAACGCCTGAACCCGCCATATGCTTGTATGAACTATTCCTCGACACACTTTTAAGAAATATTAGGTCCCTCCTTGGCAATTCCTCACTCAAAGACCCAGAGGTGTCATGGAGCACCTTTTTCACAGCGAATATTCCCTCAAGTTCAAAGCTTTTTTGGGGGGGAACTGCAGATCTAGTGAAAAACTTGAATCAGTCTGGGCTAAAAAAGATCCATTCCTCTCTGAGTGTCTGGTTGTTGTTTACACCAAGATGTACACTAATTATATTCAGTCCCAAATGAGTCACTCTTCTGCCAGAAGTACTTTTGATATTGATTTTTAATTAACTGTGCTCAGGTTGCGCTGAAGAAATCTGGAAATCTGGTGGAGAATTTCAATATTTGTTCTGTCTGCACTTGAGTCAGTAAGTACTTGTGCATCGGAGAATATTTTTCAAACTGTATGGCAGTATTTGTATTACAAAAAGTACATTTATGTACATATAAGCTTTAAGCCTGAATTTCATTTTTTAATCCATTTATCAATTACACATATTTTGCAACAACACAAAATTCAGACTACATTCGTAATTTGTAATTAAAGTCTAATCTTTCAGCTCAGCAGTTGAATGGCTCTTAAATCTCCAAAGTTAAACTCATGAATGTTTCAAGGTTACAGGCTGCATTATCCTCAGAGGCAACCCTTCTCTCCCACTACCTAAAACAATAACACGTGATATTATCACACATTTCATACTATTGAATTACGTCACATACGATACCTTAGACGTGTGAGACAGCAGGTAGCAGGAAGTTTGATCCTCACATACTGTATGTGTGAACGGTACACAAAAACGTGAGTAGTTACTGAGGAATGACAGAGGAACGAATGAGTAGTTCCTGAGAACAGACTTCCCCTTGAAGAGTACTAAAAAAAGGGAAGTAGTGGTAAGGTAATCGTGAGGTACTGCCGGACCACTAAGTAACCACTTAGTTTGATGTATGATGTAAGAGAAGAGTAACTAATGATTCATTAATGAGTCATGACTGAGTCATTACTAGTTCGTGCTGGTCAGTGGCTGACTCACAGTTAATCAGGAACAATTCATGAAGAAAGTAGCTGTTATTTCAAATTGAAAAAGGAGGTTGTGCTTCAACAATAGGATTCTGCAGACCCAAAGATCCAGTGAGCATATTCAAAAATTGTTTATTTGGCTCACATCACATTAGATAAAGAATTAAACATTCCAGCACAGTCTCCTTCAGAGCATTTGAAACATACAGGTTCAACAGTTCAACAGCAGCTGATAATGATGAGTAACTGGAGAACACCCGGGGCATCTCCCAAATACCTCACCATTACCTGCCCTTTCTAATTTAAAGTCTGTTCTCTTGTGACTCATTATCTATTACATAGTCTTTGAGTCAGAATTATTAAGGAACTACTCAGTGAAGACACCGTAAAGTGTTACCCATACTGTGATGAGATGTGTTGTGTATGTGCTGTATACTATGTGTCAATATAGAAACAAATGTAAGATGACATTTAAAGGTGCAATATGTAGTTTTTTTTGGGGGGGGACACACAATAAATAATAAAACAAACACAGCTTCATACTTTAACTTTGTTTGTATTTGCAGAAGTAGCCACCTCTCAAGCTTCAGACTGTGTTCTAAGGACAGCTTGTTAGTACATACTTCTGTGTTTGTATTATTACCTTATCAATATTGTTAATATAACCTCTCTTTGGTTTTGAGTTTGAATTTTCCTTTCAAAACTACAGTTGTAGTGCACCTTTGAGTTGTTCTAAAGTCTAAAAGAGAAAGGAATAACAGTGAGAAGGATTTAAAGAGAAAGAATGTGAATTTTACAATGTCGTGTGGTGAACACAAACAGCAATCAACCTACATATATAGCTCTGTTCGCACGGGTATGATATTAGTGGGGGAAGTCTGTATTCTTGCTTGAATTTACTGACATTATGCCCCTGGGTGTGATGTCAGAAGCAAAGCATCTGTTCTTCAGCAGCCACATTAATGATATTGTTTAAAGTTGTTTTGCCCACGTTCTGCATGTGTTACAGACATATGTGCATACTTTCAGCTCATTCAGATCAAGTAATGGATGCTTTATGTACTTAAACATGACAACCTTTTGTTGCTCCTAACCTTTTTGTGACACAAGATGCCGCACTAAAGCTCTCCAGGCAATACTAGTCTGGTATAAATAGGTCTTATATAATCAATGTATTAGAGTGAAATGTTAAGTGAGTCTCATTTCCAGCTCGTCAAATGCTGACACTCTGAGATTGTGGGTCAGATCAGTCGCCATTCATTCCCAAAGCATCAGTATTTGACGAGTTGGAAACGAGACTCAAAAATCGGCGTTCGTACTCATGCGTTACTTCTCCTCACCGTCAGATAAACAGCAGAGTAGACACTCAGCGAAGCGTCCTTGGACGGGAACGACCGGCGCGCGTTCTCCACGACGACGGGGTTCCCGGTGCAGATGTTGCCGTTGATGATAAACTGGTGATTGAAGCGACACTCGGTGCCGGTGTAGTTGGGCTTGCAGACGGACAGGAAGTAGGGCGAGAGACCTCCCGTCACCACCTGGCCCGCATTGACGAAGATGTCTGTTGCGAACAGACCGAACGCAAACACACCTGCAGGCACACAGACACACAACGAGAAATTATCGCACGTAAAAAAAAAAAAAACACATAGCAAAGAAACATTAAGACATAAACTCATCACATCATGATGCAATCACTTTAAAATACCAGGTTGCAGCTGGCTATGACTATCTGGCTCGCAACTGTCATTATGCTGAGCTAGACCCTAGAATATCTAATGCTACCATTACATTTATTTCATCGTCGAAAAATTGAAAACATTTTTATTTTTTGTTTGCAGGATGCACGAAGAGAACAGAACTGTTAGCGTTAAATGAAGTTAAATTGAAGGGAAAGAAGAGTGGACAACAGGCGGAGAAAGAAACATAAACACCTAGAAAAAGAATAGCATCTAATATGAATGATTGCAGTGACAATTTCAGCCCACCAACCCTGACCGGTGTCTGCGTCTGCATTCCTTTTTGCTGTGAAATATGACTGCTGATTATCTGGCCTGCTTAGCCATGAAATTACTCTGCTTTGTATTCTCATCCTAGGGAGGGGAGGGGCTGCAGAGGGCTGGGGGGTAGGGTTGTGTGCCTGTTAGGGGCACAGGGACACGATTGTGTGAAGGGCATCGAAGGGATATAGAGAGGGAATTAGGGTGAAAGGAGAGGAGATGGGAGGGAGCGCGAGAGAGAGAGAGAGAGCGGGAAACTAAAAGCCTGGATGATCCTACAAATTTCAGAGACAAGTCGGGAACGGACGGAAATAT
Source organism: Pagrus major (assembly GCF_040436345.1). Classification (NCBI taxonomy): domain Eukaryota; kingdom Metazoa; phylum Chordata; class Actinopteri; order Spariformes; family Sparidae; genus Pagrus; species Pagrus major. Next base: position 11,113,366 of record NC_133226.1, read on the forward strand.
AAATCATGATTGCCTAATGAATTTCTGATGAGTGTTTTATGAATTGAAGGGGTATTATTTGAATATGAACAATGCCAGGAAAGTCCAGCAGACGACCCTCTTTACTGGAACAGATAGCAGAGAGCCTGTCAGTTTGCCCAGTTCTACTCAAGTCCTGTAGAGAAATGGACGTAAAAATCTTACTGTGACAATTGTAGTTGGAAGTCTTGTAAGCTCTTTTAGAAAAGCAACACGTGTCAGAGGTTGCAAACCTTATCTGTAATCATGGCGTGAAACAAAAGATACTCGTTCATAGACCGTCTTTATATGATCCAACATGTTCGATAAAGATGTAGAAAAATTCAATTTTGCCTTCAGCGGCTAATGCAGTTTCAGAGAAGCTGCAGTAAAAGCATCGCAGCTGGACTCGATCCCAATTGGCTCCCTTCACTGGAGAATTACTGAAATCTGTGCAGTCAGCCCCTGTTTGCTTTATAGAAACTGAAAAGCCTCAACCAGCAAGTTTACCTGCTGGTTGAGGCTGACTGAGTTTAAATCAAAGCAGAAGCTGTGTTCAGCCAATCAGGATCCAACCATGTCGGTCCAAGACGCTTAACAGAATAGCCTAATATTCTCTTCCGTTATATGCATGTGCATGCTTATTTGGAATTTTCTCCCTATAAATACTAATTATGTCTGAAGAATATGCAAAAAAAAAAAAAAAAAATCAGATTGAGATTATTTTGTCAGATATTGCGATTGATTGTGATAGAAATTTTAACGGGAATGGTAATTTTACATTTAAAATTTAGCCAAGGTGTTGAATAATGGCCAGAGCATTACTTGCAGAACCTTATGATGTCACAGTGAAGGTGACATTTGATTATTTTGGATATAAAGCGTCATTACTCCATCAGTCTATCCTATTACACACTGGTGTTTTGTTAGAATTATCATATGAATCGTTGAGTAACGGCCAAAAATGTGTTTTGTGAGGTCACAGTGACCTTGACCTTTAACCTTTGACTACCAAATTCTAATCAGTTCATCCTTGACTCCAAGTGAACGTTTGTGCCAAATATGAAGAAATTCCCTCAAGGCGTTCTTGAGATATCACTTTCACAAGAATAAGACAGACGGACGGATATCTCTAACTCTAACCCGGCCCTGGCTATCAGCAGCGCGGAGGACATAATTATGATGAACAAGCATGTTCCCTTACACCTGGAGAATATGATTTATAGGCCAGGACATCTCTAGCATCACAATGCTTCATTTATAATACTATATGGTGACACATTTTACCTTTATCAAAAGCTCTTCAGCCCTAACACTAAAGTATGTTATGGATACTGTAAAGTAATGTAATTCTACTCACTCTCGAACAAAGGTGAGGTGTTTGCAACAGTGTGCTCCTGAAAGCGGTCATCTGATCATATAAGCCAAGTCTATTGCCTCCTGAGTACACTTGAGGAAACACACACCGGCACAATCTGGACATCATCTTCACATTACGCTACACCGCTGTCCTATTTCCCAGTGTCAACGAGCATCAACGCCTCAACAAAAGCAGCGAATGTGTCATATTTGCTCCACGGATCACATTCCCAGTCACCAGGCTTCACGGCTTCACAGTTGCTAGTGTCTACACCAGTGGAGGCTGGTCTACAGAGGCAGAGGAGGTTGCTCGTCCTCTGTTTTTGAGAGGCAAGAGGGAGATCAAAATATAAAAAAAAGAAGAGCAAGTGTGAGAGTAATTGGTTGGAATAAACCATTGCCAAAACTCAGGATCATTTATAAAACATTTTTTGCTCTTTTGCTCTCGGTTCTTTTGATAAATCCATTTTTGAAATTCTAATTAAAATGCTTAAACAGCGACAACTGCAGTCTGGTCGACCTTCTTAACCTCATTTCCAAATTCTCTGTCTTTTCATCCATTTCATCTATGTTGCTTGTATTCTCTGTCGGGGCTACCCTCTTTTTCTTTTTGTAGGATAAATTAGTGCTGTGGCTCTTTTTTTTCTTCTGTTTTTTGTTTTTTCAACAGGAAGCTGGAGTTGTTTTATAACATGAACAAACTAAATCCTCATCCTCTGAATCATCAGGTTTACTGGCAGCTTTTTGCATCGGAGCTCCCCTCACAGGTGACTGACAGCACCCACATTCAACTGTCAGCTTAGCCATGATATACAGCATGTCGCTTCCTGGTTAAACGCTTACTGTAAGACCAGAAGGAATCCTGATGCATGGTATACTGAGCTGTTATAGCTGCTTGTACAGTTCTGTGCTAAATGAAACAGCCGGAGACGAAACATAAATTGAACAGAATCGGAATAAAGACTGAACTGAAAGCCACTGAAGCACTTTATTCTCACTGCATTATAAAAGGTGATGTGATCACTGAGGTGCATACGCATACGCAGTGAATAATGATGTGATCACTTAGCTACCAAAAACACAAAAACAAAACAAAGTCAGTGAGTATAAATCTTCGTACTGAACTGAATGAAATGGTTTAAATCATCGAAACAATGCCTAATTTGTCTTCTTTTGGTCCAGTGAAGCTGCACTGAGGTGATGCACCGCGCAAACACTGATTGGATTTCACAGGAATGTGCCACATGGTGTCAACGAGCAACCAAATATCCCAAGGCTGACAATGGTATGAGGAGATCAACCGCCTTCCTGTTGTGTCAGGGGATGCAAGACGTATGCAATCACAGTTTGTTGTGACCACAAAATTCTTGGAGCTGTCTCCTTAACTGACGATGCCAGTTTGAATTATGCTTATTTTGTTTCATTTGAGTTGTTCCCACTATGACCAGGTGTTAATATTTTGTTATGAAAATAAAGTTTAGTTTTTCCAGACTTCTGTTTAAATCAGTTTTACCAGCATTTGCTTAACCGTTAATCAGGGTCCTAAATTAGCACCCGCCAATCAAAAAATACGGGTAGATTTTCCATTTGGCAATTCATTTGCCAAACTGTCCGGTAAAAGTTTGAAGCAAAATAGTCATGGTTGGTTAATAGTTAATAGTCATGGATCAGTTTTACTGCAGCTGTTACTTCTTAAAATGTGCAAAATGAAAGAATTAGCCACGTGCTATTTATACTCCAAACAAAGGGAGGCAGTGTATCACCACAGTAACCGCTAACTGCTGCTATCTGTAGCTCCCATTCGCTAGTTAGCTCAACTAGCCAAGCAGCTAGTGCTCCTTTTAGCTTACTCTGCCTGGACTGGGAGTTGGAGCATCGGAGGAGTGTTGGTGTTGTTTACTATCGGACTATCACCTCCCGAGTACAAAGTGGCTAGGGGCTAGCTGGTTAGCATGCTAACTTGTAGATATCTCTGCAACACAGTATATAGATGTATTTTACATGCGGTCAAAACTGTTTCTATACATGATTTTAACTTTTTAATGTTTTAAACTAAACTTCTTACATATTACACCTTTAAAAGTAATGACTCCCTAAATCCTGATGCAGGGTTGCAATGAAAAGAAAGACAAGACGGACGTATGTTTGGTTTTACTTCATGGTACAATGAAGGGCTGTAGCTTTCAATTGCATAGAGTTAAATCCTGTGGGCTTTGAATTCTGGCATCTTTAGTGATGTAACTCTCTCAGCAGAGCATCTCCGGTTTTGACAGGCTTTTACTCCTGACCTGTAACCAATCAGATCGTGGTGTGGGCGGGACACTGACAGACTAGAGAGTTGTGGGTACAGACGGAGAGAAGTGGCTACATCAGAGCCACAGTAAAGCATTTCAAAGATTTTATTCTACTCACTAAACCATTGCATAACACGGTTCAGCTGCTAGTGGTAGAACATCTGATGACAAGGTTTAAGTTGATTAAAAGTGATAAGGCATCCTTAACCTTCACATTTACTTTAATGTTTGATCCTTAAAGGTGCAATATGTGCACATTTTAGAAAACATTAAAATTTTAACCAACATCAATAGAATGTAAAGAAATAAAAGTTTTTGCATTGTGTGAAAGACGGTGATGAATAGTATTGCAGAGGTATCGTTTTAAGTTAGCATGCTAATCAGGTAGATGATAGTCTGATAGACAACACAACAGCCACAGTTAGCAGCTACAGTTAGCAGCAGTTAGTGGTTACTCTGGTGATATGCTGCCCCCTAGTTGTTTGGAGTGTGAATTCGACAGGTGGCCAATTCTTACATACAGTATTGCACCTTTAAGTACTTTTAATAGCAAATACTTAAGTAGAATTTTGAGATCGAGACTTCTTTAGTTGAATTCAGGCCTGAATGAATTAACCGTTGATCAATATATCAATAAATTTAGCTCAAATTATGCTCTGGCCTCTTCCTTAACTTTGAATGCAACATAATCCCTTATTATGCCAGTGAAATGTACTGAAATGAATGTCTGTATGACACCAAAGTTGCAACAAACTTGACATTTGAAGGGCTCCGGCCAAAATAACAAAAGCCCAAGTTTTGCACCCCAGTTTGCATGTGAAAGGACAGGCAAACACATTCCTGATGAATGAGCGTGCTTGCTCATGACAGCGTGCATCTCTGAGTTGTCAGCTGCTACCTGGTACCGTCAGCGTGAACGAGCCCGGGGCTAGTTTTTGACTGTCTGTGGTGGAAAAAAAATTCTTACCTATGAAGCGTATGATGCGGCGGATAAGGGGGTTGAGGTAACAACAGTCTCCTGTCACGATGGTTTTCTCCTGGGCCAGGAGAGCTTCCCTCGTTGACTTCATCACATACATGGACACCTCGCCGATGAAAATCTGCACACACGCACCCAGAAAACACAGGAAGAGGAGTAGATTTAGAACGATAACGAGGAAATGCAAAGAGAAAAAGCATTAAGCACGCACAAGAAAGGAAATAAAACATAAAGTTAGGCATCCCATTATGTGGCAGAGGAACATTTTGCCCCTGTCTGGCCTGTGTACATAAACCACTGTGTCTTAATGCAGCCTTTCTTCAGGTCCATTATATTGTGGGCATTACATCAGGTCTAATGGAAAAACTGCTGCTGGACACACTAAATGAAACTCGTTGCGGGCTGCCTTGGGTGACGCAGGCTGGTTGAGAAATATGTGTGTGTTTGTGAGTGGCACTGTGTGCATATGTGTGCACACATGTGGTTTTGGCCTTTGGTGTAAATGTGTGTGTGTGTGTTTGTGTTGATAAAAGCTGTTTGCTTTGAGCCCCAGGACAGGTAACAAAAGTCCTGTGTTTTCCTCGATCCCTCATGAATGCCTTTTTATCATCGACATGTTTTCGGGAAGGCAACTCTAATCTATTTTGTTCTTTGTGTCTATGAGCAGCGAGAGCAACAGATTCTGTTGTCGATGTTGGGAAACTCATAAAACAAAGAACAAAGAGGGACTGACAGCAGTCGCATGAAGCCCGTGTGAATGTTTCAAAGCTCTTCCCTGGATTCAGCCCTGCCTGGATTAGTCAGCATGAAGGAGGCTGAATTCATATTTTTCAAACATGTTTTTCCACCGGATGATGGCTGACGTAAAGCATGCAAATACCAAATCAAGCTATCATCAAATGCATCACGACAGAAAATATCTTCTGATGCATAATGACTTGGAAACATCGGTCTTCAAAGGCGACATCACCAAAAAAAAATACCTTTATCTTCAAATAGACTGTATCTATAGACGGCAGGCAGCTTGTATCATGTAGTTTGGCTGTACAGTCGTGACAAATCAAAATTCACACTTAACGGACAAAATGTCACTTGAGGCTATAAATCTCGGGTTGTTTAAAGGAAAAATTCATGATCTAAATGTAGACAAAATTATTCATGGGTCTCTTTCAGCATCATGTGCGTAATGCTTGATCAAAGTCGTGCGTATGCAAGGAATCCACAAAAACTAAACAGACATATGCTACATCTGAAATACAGTTCTGCCATAAACACAACGCAGATATACCTTCATCTCCAGCGACTGTCAGCTTCTGGCAAACCTTTAAAGCACAGTCTGCTCTGATTGGTCAGCCGTCACAGGCCTGAGCAACAACTGTGTTTACACATCAGCTCTGCCGTTGTTTTTTCAACCACAGCCATGATGGGGGCATATTTCTCTGACCTCATTCTCAGGGAGGGAAGCTTGAATTCTGGGATAATGTTAGACCGCTGTGTTCCAGGTTGCAAGTTGTATAAACGTAGGGAATCCGACAAATCGTTACCATTTCACCACTTTCCAAAATCTGCAGAAATCTGAAAGGGACATCGGAAAGCTAAAGTTAGCTGTTGTCTCATGAAAGCTAATGGGTTATCAAATATGTTGTATTTCCCTAAATATGGCCTGATGTCCCTGGATTTTCACCATCCATTGTCTTTTCAGTCGCTGATCAAGCATTAGCTTTAAAATAACTAATAACTACAAAATCATGTCCATTCAGGTCCCTGAAACGCTGCTAATCAGTGACTCATTTCCTGATACTACTCCAAAATAATGACTTTCACATTTTCAAGCAACTAGTAATTGCCTTGAAGTATTTCTCTCACTAGAGTCCTCCTCAGCACTTAAAAGGTTTGACACCACTGACTGATCGTCTTATTTCAAGTCATGTAACCTCCACTCTCCAAAATACAAACTCGTGAGAACTGCACAGAGCTGACTGGAAACAACTATCTCCATGTCAGAAAAACTGAGGAACAAACTTGGCATTCAACTGACAGGGCGGGGTGTCTGAGCAGAAAATGAAAAGGTTGAACAACAAATAGGACACGGAAATCTTTCTCAGGGTGCTTAATTCTTTGGAGTAATTTGCCTGAAATGAAATGAAAAGAACAGAGTTCTGGTTCATCTACTGTCTTAATAAGACTGACCCATCCACAGGCTGAACAGATTTATGGGCGCGCAGGTCCGCAGTACCCTTGAAAAGTCAATAAAATACTGGGCCTGTGACATTAAAATGACAGATGGTAACTGCTGACAGAAGTTAGGAGTACCTTTTTTTTGTAGGTGTTCACCCTGCCTACATTTTTAGACATGCACATTAAATGTGTCCAGTGGAGAACAGTAAATGATTCGTGGTGCTGCTTATCATACAGCCAAAAGTAGAGAATCAAGCACGCAGCCTGATTACCTTGTGAGATCTGCGATCTTTAGTTTGATTGACAAGTGGTGGTAGCGCTCTCCCGCTGTTGATTGGGACAGACAGATGGTTCAACCAATCACCTGCCAACTATCTTTTATAGAGTACCTGCCCTTTTCCAAACTGTTTCAAGTGCAGCCTTCCCAGATAGTCCTGTATAATAAACCACCAGGCATGCCAGGTTAATGACCCAGGGCAGCAGAAAACAAGCCGTAGTAGTTCAAGCTGAGTGACGTCTAGTTGGAAATATGCAATGTAATGCAAATGTATTAGCTGGTTGAAAGAGCCCTCAGTGAACCAAAACAGACAAAAATGGCAAGAAAAATTGTCTTTCAATCTGCGTTCTGCATTCATCAGGGCTATCCATTATGTTTTCTTAATGAATCTTTCAGTCTATCAAATGTGGAGACATGATAAAATATTCTTATCACAGGTCTCTAGAAAAAAAGAAGCAACCTCTCACATCACCGAACACATAAATGTTTTTGCCTGATGAATAGAAATACAAATCAGTTGTTAAAACTGTTGAGTATCTGACTGGTCACTGATGACTGACTCAGGGCATTGAGGTAGAACCTGATAAGTAGTGATTATCAAGTGAACACCACCACACCTTAAGGTAACAGGATGGGTCACCCACCAATTGAGCAAAAAACACAATACATTTTATATAAATAACGGGTCACGTTTTGTGAAAGGAGACTTTCCGCACAATGTTTTGACCGGCCCACAAATGTACCGTTTGGTTCACTCTCACCGCGATCATCACTGTCGTTTTCAGCAAACACATTCTCACAATCCTGCAATGAGTGACTGACTGTCAAAGTTGGCGACTAGCACAGTGGAGCATTTAGCAGCTTAAGGGCCAGATATTTCCCAGAGGAGTGGAAAACAGAGCCAGAAGGAGACAGAAATTAGACTTACACTCATTAAGTGGCCAGACACACAGCTCCAAATGAATGCTAAAGTTGCTCCAAGTCTGCTGGAAGTGTAAATAGGCGACTGTTTGCTGACTTTTACACGTTCACTTTGAGAATTAAAAAAAAAAAAAAGGAATTAATTAACGGTCCTTTAATGTCTTTTTAATGAGTTGATATTTTTCAGTATTGCTACCAAGACACACATTAAAAGGAAGTGAAATCAGCCATTAAGGGCCAAAATTGGTATGGAAAAACGCACTGGTGGTGCGAGTCTTCTTCTCTGCTATCTCTCTGCCTGTAGAGAAACTTGTACAGTCAGGCTCGGTACCAAACATTAGGCACTACCTGTTTCTGTTGGATCCACACTTGACATGAACAACATCCTGCTTCCATGATCTTGGCTCCGAGGGTGAAGGACTGACTTCCTGACGCCTGTCCACGGCTGAACGGGTTTATAGAGCGCTGCACGAGTACGACCCGTCTAACCTCCACAGCCTCCCATTGGTCCCGCCATGTGGAACGTTCTGCATAAATTACTGCCTCTTTGCTAATTGGCCAAAATCCCAGCCATGTCATCATTAATTCTGATTGGCTGCTCCTATGGTTTATGACGCGTGTGGCGATGGATATATACGGCGTCGAGCACAACTCAAGCACCTGACGCAGCACTCTCAAAGGGCACAATTAAAAAAGTTTGGGGTGGCGTACAGACGGCTGAAGAGACTGCGAAATACAAAGGCCACATGTAGGCGAATGAGAGAGAAAGGAAGGGAATGCAAATATGAGAAATGTCCAGCAGTGCTAAACTTGCTGACGCAGCCCTCTTTGAGGAGGGGTGTGAGATCAGGGACGAGCAGGATAAAGGATGACACGGTTCGTCTTATTAGGATTTAATGGGTTTTATGTTAAACTACTCACAAAAACTAAAATTGTCCAACCATAAGAGGAAAAAGAACATAATCACACTGATAAATAAGGTAAAAGAAATGAATGGTAGGAAGAAAAGATTTTTGCTTTAAAGGGACAGTTCACCCCCAAATAAACCTACATAGTTTATCTGTTGTGCTATGTATCCATCTACAACCGCCAACCACATCATTAGCCAAAGGAAGGGTGCATCTACTGCTGGACGAGAGGCTAGCAGGCTAAGCCAACTAAGCTAGCTACAGCTCAGCAGGAGAATGCCATTCATGTTCTTTTCCTCCATGATTAGATCCACGCTTTCTTTTGCGCCATGATAAGGCCGGTGGATTTAGAAAATAGGCAGAAAGAAAATAGTTCCTCTATGAAACTGCTCACAACAAGGTCTGGAGTATTTTGAGTCAACGAGTCATGATTTGGCAACAGGAAGTTAGCCTTATGTGACAATAATTTACGAGAAATGTTCCAGTGTGGTTTGTATTGGATATACAGTATATGTAATGTCATACACATGGTGGACACAGGAAGTGACATTTAACTCCTTTGTGCAGCTTCCAAAACACATAAAAATTCAGAGCCGTGTCAGCCGCTGCACACCCCGACGTGCAGGAGGGTGCGAGGGCCCGCTCAATGCTGCTTGCAGCTTTAATCCTTTTTCTTTTTTGTGAAGTAAGCAGTGCAGAAGAGTCAAAAGTGCTCACAGATGCACTCTAACCAAATCAGCTGTAAATAATATCATCTGTCACATTTCCTGGCCAATCAGAGCACTCTTCCAGATTTTGAACCAATTCATTTTATTGTGTGTGTCAGGGTGTGTGTGTGTGTGTGTGTGCGTGCGTGCGTGTGCGTGCGTGTGTGAACAGGTGTGTAACACTGAAGACTGCTGATGCATCTGCACACCAATTAGCTACAGGGAGAAAATACGAGCTACAGGATGCGTTTTATTTTTTCGATAAAAGAGACAATAATTCAGATCCAACTCCAGATAACACACTGCTTATAATGCACTCAATGTTTAGAGCCGAGAGCAAATAATGAAATGTCCCAGACAATAAACATAAAAAGCGGAGGAGCAGAACAGTAATATCTCATTACAGATAAATGGGTGGCGTGTGTCCAGGAAGCAGACATCTTTAACAATCACATCCCTGATTAAGTGCCTCTTGGAACTGGAATAGAAAAGGAAGATTGTGTGTGTGTGTGCAGTTCAAGTGCTGCCAGGGCGAATTAGATAACCTTGAATTAGATAACCTTGAGATGTCAATCACTGAGATTGACATCTTTTAACATGTTTAACTGTTTTAAAAAGTGTATGTCTGGTAATGCTATCATTGTGAAATACTGATATTTCATGTATGAATTGCTGATATTCTGTATACTTAAAGTTTCAATATGTAGGAATCAGCCAGCTGTCATATACAGGGCAGCATATCCCCAGAGAACCCGCTTACTGCTGCTAACTGTATCTGCCATTAACTTGTTAGCTCAGTTCGCCGTGCAGCTAGCAGTCCTATCAGTCCGCCGCCAGAGGCCTGAGCCATACTACCGAACTATCATATATTGATGTACAGTGTTGTACTCAACAGGAAGGGCCGGTGCTAGCTGGTTAGCATGCTTACTTCAGAGGATATCTCTGCAGCAAAGCACATAGACATCTTTGACATAATGTCAAAACTGTTGTTTCTTCACATTCTCTTCATAATTTTAGTACATTTTTGAATGTCTTAAAGTCAAATTTTTACATATTGCACCTTTACTATACTACTAAGATGAATTAAATGCGTCATTTGTAGGAAATGGCCAACATTTAAAGGTAACCCCAAAACTATAGGGGGCAGCATAACTGCCTACTGCTGCTCACTGTACTGGACTTGCAAGTAGCTCAGTTAGCATTGGAGCTAAGTGACCCCATTAGCTGATGAGAGTCTACCCGCACTGCGAATATTTTCACATCTTAATCTCTGGAGTGAGGATTTATTTGACCAAACCAAGAATCTGATGGTAAGTTTTATTTAGTTGAAGTCGAGTTTGAATGAAGTGTGTTTTACGATGAGTTAACGAGGCAATTAAGCTTGGTAAAACAGAAATAATTGATGTTCATTGATGAATTCATTTTTGAATGTTTTAAAACTAAAACTCTGACCATACACACATACATACAGTACTGAATGAAACAATACACAGCATGATTAATGAGGAAGGACTGGGAAAGGATGGGTGATTGGAAAAGACAGATTCAGCTGTGTAGTTCTGGTTGGCTCACACAGATCACCAGAAAAATTTTATGTTTTAGTCAAAGTGCCTGATTGATGCTAACCAGACGTGTCAGATGGTTTGTTACACAGAACCATCTGGGAAGTCGTTCTTGGAAACTGTTTGGAAAAGGGCAGGCACTTTAAAAAAATACTTAGCAGGTGATTGAATAAACTGTCTGTCTGTCACCGTCTATCACAGGCTAACTTTAACCAATCAGATGAACAGTAGGAGAATGCTCCCACCAGCGGAGGCTGCCAGTTAATCAAACTTTTACCCAGGCCAGTTGGGAGAAAACATCTTTTCCATCGAGAAAAGATTCAATGCCTAATCAAATATACTCTACAGGGCTGATGTTACAGATGCTAGAGCAGTTACGCCTCTTTTAGAAACTGCCATTGTTGTTTTCAGATGAACCCTCGCTTCTCTTGCTGGTCATCACACCTAAACCAGGCCCACAGCTGCAAGTAGTTGCATAGTTTGAAGCAACACAGATTCAAATCCAGCTTCCATACAAAGTAATATTAACTCAGCATGCAAATAATTGTATATAATTGTACATTTGTTACACACTTACACATCTGACAGTGTTGGATGTAATGATAATGGTAATCACAATGAGAGCAGTCTTAGCTAAGCAGTAGTCTTTTAGTCATCAAACTGCATTTACAGCGTGAAGCTTCACAATTCAGTATTTTAGTAATCTGTTGCTATGTCATATTTCCTCCCCAGATGACTGATGTGTAGAATGGATAATTGTTGAAAATCCCTTACAACCATCATCATGTCTGCACTGATCTGATGCACTGCTGGAGGCCTTCATATTCATGCACTCCATAATTAAAAACACACTGAAGCCTCCGACCGTGAAGCAGATTGTATCTGTAGTCCTGCACATATGGTCCGTTTTGAACGTGAAAACATGAATTATGAAATTAAACAGACACATGCAAACAGTCTGCAGGAGGTGTTCAGAATATATCTGACATGGGTTTAATAATGAACTGACCCCAGAGGGCCCCGAGACATATGGTGCCTGGTGGAGTGTGCTGTGGTTGGGGTGAACAAGCGTGGAGCAAAACTGACATCTGGTGGCCGGGTGTGGCTACTACTGCATGAAGCGTTTGAATCAGCAATGCAGCCCTTGCCCTACATTCATGTGCAACCTTCACTCAGCTTTACAAATTAATAAGTCTGATCTTTTTTGGGTACAATACGCTCAGAAAATGATTTCCTATAGAGCCTTTTCATGGAAGATATTCTATAATGTTGTAGCAGGTACACGGTAGGTGTACTCAATAACATTAAATAGGGATGCACACTGTGTGAGCTGGCTGATGCACTTAAATGACTGAGCCATCGTTAACTGTATTAATTAATTACATCTGTGCTTTTCCTAAAGTCAGAATGAATGTAATGTGATGTCTGTGATGAAAAAGGTCTATTCAAGCGAGTTTCTCACCAAATCCACACTATTGCAAAAAATTGCAACGTGCTACATACTTAGCCTGTAGTATATTGTTTTAGCAGCAACTACACAAAAAAAGCAACATCGCTGATTATTATAAACGAACAGGAAATGATTCAGTATTTGCAACATTGGACGCCAATCAAACTACTTAGGAATGTCACCGGCAATTAAATGTTTACAGACAAGAGCATGTTTTCTTAGCCAACTTTGAACAGCCCCTTCATTCCCTTTGTTGCACTGTATAAGAATGGTGTCCAGAGTAACTGCAAGACAATCATCTAATGCTACATCATGATATCTTTCAGTGTTTTTCAATCCTGGTCCTGGGGCCCTCTGTCTTGCATGTTTTAGAAGTTCCCCCGCCCCAATACACCTGATTCAAGTGAATGGGTCGTTATCAGACCTCAGCAGAGTTTGATGATGAGCTGATCATTTGAATCAGGTGTGTTGGGGCAGGGAAACATCTAAAACTTGCAGGGCAGAGGGCCTCCAGGAACAGACTGAAAAACACTGGACAAACTGAAGAATACAAAATATCCCTCAAAGGGCAAAATGCAGGAATTATGTATTTATTCACTGCATTGTGGTGTCACAGGAGATGACACTAACTGAGTCTTACCTCAGTGCCTCTTTTGAGAAAAATATCAGCCAGCGTATCCATAAAGTTGGTGGTTGGTTTGAGTATACTTTGTCTGATCTTTAACATATTTAAAACTTGCTCAAAGTATTAGTGCATTGTATGTATTATGGACGCATTTTTTCTTTGATGTTTTCTATTCAAAAAAGTATTTCCACTGCTGGAAAGTTGGCCCTTGTTTAAAACTGGGCTGTCATGCAGTACAAAGACACATATGTTTGGACAGAGAAAAGGTGCTGTGATATTCCCTTTTTGCTCAAAATGTAGAAAACAGAATGCACTGCACCACACAGGACCAATGAACACTCCCGCTGATGGGTGAATAATGCTGCATTCAATTGCACTCGGAACTCCCGACACGGAAAAGTGCAATGGAATAGTCATCCAAGTCGGAATTCCAAGTCGGAAACTCGGGCAGAGATCCACCAGCCGACATAAACACAGACGACGTCAGAGCAGTGTGGCAGCGCACATAGTGAACATTTACTTTTTACTTTACAGTGTTCTTTGTAGTTGTCATTTCCACTTTCATTCAGCTGATCCGTGCTCAACAGAAGTCTTCGAGAGGACGCGTTAGGAGCCTATACCTCCTGTCTTTTTAAGTAAAGACCCTTAACTGTTAAATCAGCTGCTGCAGTTGCTTGTGAAGTTCACAGACTTGCCATTCAAACACCTGCTTTCAGCGGGCGTCCATGTGTTTCCGAGCAGATGGGACGCTTTGAGATTGGAAGTCAGAAACACCGTGGGTTCACATTTGATCGGCATTGCCTAGTTTGACAGCGTGATTTGAGTTTTTTCACAGTGCGGTAACAATATGGCGCCACTTCTAGTGCACAATCTTTCCTTGCAGCTAAACGGCACACTAAAAATGGAACTAATTTGATTAAAAAATAAACATTTTAGGCGAGAAATAGGCAGTGCAGCAACAGGATCTTAGTTTATAGTTTATCAGCGCTGTCTAGTTTAGACAGTTTGATCCGAATTCGGTGAGACGCCCATCACTCGATACGAGAGAGAGAGAAAGTGAGGCGACTGTACTCTTTGTGTCCGTGAATGTGGACATACAAAACACTGAAGTATACAACAGCCTTTAAATCCACCAGGTGATGTGTTTGCCGTCAACTGGGAGATTTTTGCCTGCAGAATAGAGATAAAAGTACCGTTGTTCAGTTGCATTTAACTACCCACATTGTAGTAATACAAAACTGGTTGAAAATCTGCAAAGTTCCTCTTTAACAACGACTGTGAAAGGACAAGGTGACATATGCTAGTTTATATCTGTAGCGCTCAAAGTCAACTTGACCTCCTGAGTCCCTTTCATTCTGCACATCTGAATGAATGGTGGATGAATGGTTAAACAACACACAACAGGATATCTCCACGGATAAGAAATCGCAGCAAAGTCTAGAAAAAAAAAACATTTTTTCACTATACGCAGCCCAGATACACTGCTCCTTACATAGCATGACTTTACACGCCTCCGGTACATCTAGCAAGACGTTCTGTGGTGCCAAACAGCAAATAGCAAGTCCAAGAGATACCGCATGGAGTTCAAACTATGGAGCTAAAAGTTCAGACTGTGAAATCGGCACCAAACTTATCAGCCGACCCATGAAAATATGAAAATGGTCCCCTGGCAGACGGTTAACCGAGACATTTTCTCCCAAATTTTGGCAGAGGAAGTGAAATTTAGCAAGGTTGGAGGGACGACTGCAGCAGGTTACAGACAGATAAGATGTCTGGCTGAACGTCTTTTCTACAAAGATGGCCTATTTATCGAGTGTAACTTAAATGTAATATATGATTCAACACTGGCGGTTTTAAACACCACAGTGAAACACAAATAAAAGGTTTTATTTTTACTCACGATAGCCGTGGGAGCAGCAGCCACCACGCAGTACAGGATGAGCGGGGGGACGAAGCTGGACTCCTCTGTGCCGGGGTACGGCTTCATCAGCTCGGCGTCATTACAGAAGAAACCCTGCACATGCACGCTGAACAGGTCCGTGCACTCCATGTAGTAGGCCAACAACACCGTGCCGGACATGATGACGAGCTGGAAGAAGAACATGTTGGAGCGAGAGAGAGCGATAGAGTAGAAAAAGTTGAAGAAGAGGAGAAGAAGAAGGAGAATGAGAAGGGGGAAAGAGAGACTTGTTAGTTGTATATCCAGCGCAGTGAATGCTTTTCCCCCGTCGATTCAGTTTTCAGTGATTGAAGGAGCCAATTCCCTGATGCGATTTGTTTTGTGGCTGATCCCTGAACATCACTCGCTCATCTGTGACGTCTATAACAGGTTTTAATACAAACACAGCAGCATCAATTCTCTAAAACCATCTCTTTTCTTCTCTCTCTCTCTCCCTCTCCATCTCATGCTAACTCATCATGCTCATGCACCCCCCCCCCCCCTCCACCCCCCAGCACCACCACCACCACTTACCACCTCCTCTCCTCCCTCACCCCCTCATCCTTTTATCCCTCTAACATCATCTTTTGTCTCTGGCCTCCTTTCGCTCTCCTCCTAGAATCGGCTGCAGGCAATTTTGGGTTTTCATATATATGGTATCCTTAGTCACTGATAGCCGAGCAACACTGGAATATAAAAAATGTAGGACTTCAAAGAAAAGGCTTTAAATGCGGATTTCTGAAAATCAGATGCATTTGTGTCATTCAGACGCTAATGTGCCGATGCTGCCGCCAGCCCAGCCAACCAGCTGGCACTGTGCTGGGGTTTTAATATCATAGGAGAGGGATGAGATGCTGGAGAGGCTGCCAGATAGAAGGAAGGCAATGTAAAGTCACCAGAGCTGGACGATTTAGGATATCTTAGTCAGGCAATTAATTAATGTAAACATTAGTCATGTGGACATAATATTAAATTGGTAGAGTTACAGCTACTCAGCTCCCTGCGATCAGAGTGAAAACGTAAAAACAAAAACATTTTTCTGTAGGAGAAGAGAAGAATAATAAGACGCTTTATGGATCCCATAGGAATCAATAAGTCAATGAGACGGGTAAACACGCTTCAAGCACTCATGTCTGATTATCTTTTCATGTTTGTTAGCTGCAAAACTGCAATCTGCATAATAATGTTTGGATCATAATACCGAAGCAATAGTAGCACTATGAATTGTTCTGATTGTGTAAAACAAGGCTGAGCCGGCCATTTGTAATACTTCTCCCTAACACCAGGTGTCACTGTGCTACTGCAGAAGGATCGGTATTGTTTCCAAATGGAGAACAACTCCCATCTCAGGTTGTAGGCTACGTCCCATAACCTGCTGGGACTTTAAATAATAAAGGGAGAAAAATAACTGGCTAAAAAGTGTCATCTAATAGACATCACCATGAAACTTTCACAGCTGATTACTTACATCAGGACATTTGTATTACAAGTTTTCTGAGGGTGTATGTTTAAATATGTAAATGAGGCAATGGCTAATTAAAAATACACTAGTTTGGAGGCACTGACAGAACAGAAATCTGAAACAGGCTCTTGTTTCATTTTGTTGATGTATTGTGTCGGTTGTTTTACAGAGAGAATTTTGGATGACTTTTTACAGTTGATGTTTAATGCATTATCAACAGCAGCATTCAATCAAAGGGGTTTCTGTTTCTGCAGATCATCAGTCTTAATTACTCCAAACTGTTCTGTTCTGTTCTGTTCTGTTCTGCTCAGTGGTCACCTCTCCACACCTGAGCCGGCTGCAGAGTTTCTTTGTTTTTTGTCCGTATTTCAGGGTTTACATTGGCCCGTTTGTGGTCGGACTGTCTTATTGGTGACAAAAATGCAGATGAAAGATTTAGATATTTATTCAAATTGTACTCAGGACTCAATCATGATTTCAAAAGGAACTAAGTAGATTACATGGTGTAATGCATACTTACAGTACGAGCAAATTACAGACTTGAAAAAAAAATAGTACCCAAACAATGACCTCATTACAGTAATTCGAGTAGCTGTAATTAGGAAACAATTGAAAGTTTGGTGTACGTAAGTGCTATTGAAGTGGAGACTGATGTCTGTGAATGTGAGAGAAAAAAACTCATTTTGAGAAAACGTCCCTTAAAGATTTCTACTATTTTTCATACATTTGTTACCGAAAAAAATGGTGAATAGGGTAAAAATGTTACTCTAATAGATGATCAACATGTTTTGCACAACAAGTTTTTTGATACTTTGACTATGCAAATGAGGCAAGATTAAATGTATGCTAATTTGCATAAAATAAATCTAAACAAAAATAAACACATAAATGTGTATTTTGGTCATTTTCTTCCATTAGTCTGAAGAGGGCTGTTGTGGACGACGTGTTTTATTATTGCATAATATTAATTATTAAACATTTTCAGCTAACTAGAACAGTGATTACTATGACTGTTTTTGTGAAAACACTTCATTTTTTAAGTTACACATTTACTTGATTTTATCTTGCATAAAACTGGCTGAGTCATCAGTGACAGCACAACTGAGCATTAGGCTTTATGTCTGTCATTCAACAGGGATAAAATAAAGAAATAAAACAGGCTTGTTGTAACACCTGTAAATCCAATCCAACCAAAATCGTCGGTTTGCAAAGTACAAGCCAGGTGAGTAAGGTCAGACCCCCCTCACACTAAATGAATACAGCCTAAGCTGTCTCTTATGACTGAAGTCTGATATGTTGTCAGCTGTGGATCCATTGTCACCTCTTTTCATCCCACTAGTGATTTCACTGTGACTCAGTGCCCACTGTTGATACTTTATCAATATACACTTCAGAAACAAACTCGATCAGATTCACAAGTTGTTCAGAATTCCAATCCGAGCAATAATTGACATTCATCTGAATATCAGTGCATCACAGGAAAATATTGACTCATCTTTTGGCGAGGACAACAGTGTTGGTAATGCCAAGCTGCACGTTGAAATTAGCTGCGCTTATTTCACTAATGAGCTTGCTGAAGACTAACGGAAATGACTTCTCACGAGCTCTAGATGTGGCTGATTCGCAATACAGGCCAGGGCTAAAGGCCAGACAGTGTTACACTGACCCACATTTATTCACTTCCACTGTTACATTCTTTTTAGGGTGCCTGCAACACATTAACTTTGCTCGTTCCTCTTGTTCAAACCACTGTGGAAAAAAAACTGGGTTATGGAGTTATGGAGGCAACAAGGCTGGCAAGCCGGTGACTTCAATTCGAGCCTGCGTTTCAACGTTTGTACGTTTAAAAACCACTGGATATTTTTGAGAAAGGGCCACTGATTTTCAACATTTGTAAGCGTGACACCACTGGATATTTTTCAGTCGATGTTGATCTTCTTCTAGCTATAACCAAGTGATTTTTGTGGCTAAATCTAACCAGAACATAAGCACAGTGTTGTCACAAGATAAAATTGAAAACTGAACCTAAAGAAACGTGAAGTTGCGACACAAAGAAATGTGAAGTTTCAGCGTATCCGTGATTTGTAGAAAACATTGCCAACATTTATTCTGGTGACCGGGTTACCCAGTGATCCTGGGTAAAGAAAACCACAGCGTCATTTGATGCAGTGGGTATCACTGGTCTGGGGTTGGTTTGTGGGTTTATGAATATTAGTTTACATGCATGTTATAGTTTAATCTGATCAGTCGAGTCCGTTGTCAATCACAGGTGGTTCCTTTACACTTGAGCAAGTGTGCTTTTTATTTGATCGTTTCTATTTGAGTCAACCAAACTTAAATGTCCACTTTGGGAGATAGCTGATTGTTGAGTCTCATTCTCAGCTCGTCAAATACTGAAGCATTTGGTTGGCAGGTCAGGCCGTCCACCAACCCAAAGCATCAGTATGCATCAGTATTTGACGAGTTGGACCTGTAAAGCAGAGGAAAAAGGCGTCCACATTTAGACTGATATGGCACTTTTTATTTCACCGTATGCTACAGATTACACTGACATGTATACAGTTCTTAAAGTACATGCTGTACAGTTTTCACCTTAACTGAGTCAGACACTGCACGAAAGGTAGCTGTATCTCAACAATATGTCCTGTCCAGTCCAATTAGTTTATCAGGTCTAACTGTTCCACTGTTACATACAGAGGGTGTGTGAACACGGACTGGAAAATATGGCCAGTGGGGTTCAGACAGTGAAGGCAAGAAGGCGACTGTGTTTACAGAGGACAGGAGAGAAATGTTGGCAGATCTAGTCCAGTGACAGATGGCCATGCTGAGATGTCCAGGTGTGTGTGTGTGTGTGTGTGTCTGTCTCATCGGTTTCTATGCCAACTTATGAATAACACGAGGCTAGTTAGCAAAATTTCTGTTTATTTTTTTGCTTTCTCCTGTTATAACAAAGGTATCCTGCTATGGAGAACATTTTTGCACATGCATCAACAACTACAGGCACGAGGAACCATAATGGTCATAAGTGAAGACACATGAGCACAAATTACATTTCCAGCATTTCAAACTGTGCAAAAAAAAAAATCCCCTTCCTCTCTCCTCTCAAAGCTGCTTGTCGGCAAGACAGACAGATAATTTCATGTTGTTCCGCAAACAAGTTCCAGCGGGATAATCTGCTAAAACATTATTCACAGGTCTCCTTTGAAAAATATGTAAATTCCTTCGCTTGCAGAAATGCCATGTAATACCTCGCAGGATCACATACCTGAGGATGTCAGGTTTACAAGGAAACGCCTGAAAAGGGCAGAATAATAAGAGGAGTGTAGACTGGAGGGGTACACTTGTTGAACTTTATTATTATTACCCAGATTTCATTTGCTTTGACCTTTATCTCATTTGCATTTGAAGAAAAAAAGTCAAAGACACTTGTGTTCACACACTGGCAGCCTTAAAAGCTAAGGGTACAAAGCACTGAGCCGGTTGTGAAGATCAAGATGTCCTTTCCTCCTACATTCAACTTATATTTCCTCTATCACTCACCCCGCCTCCTTCTACGTCTCCACGCTATAAATCATAGAAAGCCATAAACAACCTGCGAGCCATTAGACATGATGAGAGCCATCGGGACGGAGCAAATTACCAAAACAGGCCACGAGAGACAAGTAATTTCATCTTGTTCTGCCTGATCTTCTCTTCTCTCGTCTGTCATGCCGTCTGTAGCAGGCTCTCGTTGCTTCTGAGTCTTACCTTTTGATAAAGATATTGAATCGGCCACCAACGCTATTGAAAAGAAAATTGTGGTGCAGTGTAATCCCTGAACACTAGCCTCCATTTCTGTGACTTTTTTCTTTGTGAGACAGTTCTACACCTGGCCGAGTGTCCTTTTTCTCTGTAAAGCATAACTTGTGGCTCCATTATATTCAATCCCCAGCCTGCGTCATGCTGCATTAGCTGTGTGAAGGGCATACTGAAGAGACTGGCTGTCATAAAATGGTTATACAAAGTTACTGCGGCACGCCATTATCCTTCTCCCTCAGAGAGGACAATTCACCTCCTTCACCCAAGATTCTGGCAGGGCATTTTGGTGCAGCGATCTACCTCTGTTTGAGTTTTAACACGCCACATTTCTTGATGCCTTTTGGGTAAGTATACTTCAGCAGAGTGGACGAGAATTTCTTACTGCTACCGTTTATAAATCAATCACTTATAAGTCTCTAACAAGGTACAATCTCCTGCTCTTTCTCAACCTTAAAACTAATTTATATTTTCCAATTAAAATTGGATCATAGGACCGCCTGTACGCTCGCAGTGACAAATCCAAAGAGAATTATCACCCGGCTGCAAATCCCCTCAGCTCTACACAGATTTAAAACACGTCTTAGCACATTGTTTTTCCCCCAAATTTACTTTTGGGTTCACTTTCTCCAAGCTGAGCTGTTTTTAGCTCCGATAAATCGCTGTATGCTACCCGGCACCAAGCAGACAGGCAAAGTTAACAACTAGCTGCTGTAGCACCAAAAACAGAGCTAAAGGGAGCACAACAATTTGATTTACATTCATTAGGCAGAAAGAAATACGATTTCAAAAGTCAGTTTGTGTTTTTCAGCTTATCGCACTTCCCTGAAGTTTGCGTAAGTATTAATCAATGCAGGTTAAAGTGGGTTTTTGCTCTCACTAGCCTTTTTTTGGTCTGGTATGACAAGTTAGCTAACCAAAGATATTGTTGTATAACTACTGAGTCACACTGCTGACTAATACCGTTAAACTAAATTTTAGCATTCAAGTGTGAGCACAGCGGCCGTTGTTTAGCAAAAGTAACAAACTGTAGTGTAACTTTAACTCAGTAATGTAGGCTGAAGGTGCACTTATATAGTTTATAAAAGCATTTTTGAAAGATGTGGCCAGATTTTTAGTTTAAAACTTTCATAAAAATGATGCACAGACTGTGAAGAAACAACAGACGTTATGTCAAACACGTCTTTGTACTATGTTGCAGAGACGTCTGTTGAAGTTGGCACGCTAACCAGCTAGCCCCAGCCCATCCCGTCTCCTAATACCACACTGATTTTAATGTAGGAGTTGTAAAAGTGATGTGTTTGTTACTTAGTCTAATAAGTAAACGAAATAAACTGACAAAATCTCAAGAACTAACACAACCAAATAGAAAAATACAACTGTACACGTTCTGAATTCAAGTTTCTAAACTAACTAAAACAAGCTTCATTGCCGACATAAATCGACATAAACAAAATTAAATTAAACAACAGTCCTGGTTTGTTGATCCACAATCATTTCTGTTTTGATTGAAATAAAGCCTCAATTCACAGAGTAAGATGTGAATATTCCCACTCTACGGGACATTTTGCCTGATTCTCGCTCACTCTTCTGACGCTTCATGCCTCTCCTGTCCCTTCCTGTGTCTTCTCGCCCCCGGAGTCACAACCCTGCTCAAATTTGTTGAAACCACTTTGCGATATTACTTTGTTCTATGATTGTAATTACTTTCTACACAGCCAATTTCTTCATAATAAAAATTCAAAACCTAATTAAATTTTTATCCATCACCCCCCCGTCCTCATGCCTCCCAATCGCTTCTCCTCTTTGTCTCCTTCACTGCGAAATCTTTCTTTACTGTCAGTCCCACCATGCGTCTCCACCCTCACACTATGAAAACAACCAGGAAAATGTTATATTAATCCAACACCAAGTCCTCGATTTTCATTTCACTGTCATGTCTTGTTAGTAGACTGGGAAAAAAGACTGACAGAAATGGGCATGTTAGCCCGGCTTGCCCGGATTAAGACCCGTGATATTACACTTCTGTTGTCAAACTTGTGACACGGAAGACAGCTACTCGTATCCGTTTTTTTCTAACATTCAAAAAGCTCGGATATAATGATGAATAGTCAGCTGTTAAATTTGAGTCAGAGCCCAAAAGCAAGACATAAATGTGTCTTTATTGAAAATAAATTGCAACCACTCTATTAAATTGCTGTAAATGAAAAATCCCAGCAATAACAGAAGATCCATCTCTTTATCCAGGCTCATTAATATGTTAAGTACACCAGCCTGTGCCATTTGGGGTTTCCAGAAGGGTCATCCAATCAGATTTCTGAGACTTGTGTGGCTTTTTTTCTCCAAGCACAGATGTGATGTATTCTCCCCAACATGCAGTGTACAGTATGTATCAAGCAGACACACCAGGGAGAAGTCACAGTTTGCATGCCATTCTAGTGAGAGTTTCTCATCTTATCGCCTTCACATAAGGGAGGATTGCAAAAACAAATACAGGGAGATATGTCAACAAAAGTTGATTATATATTCCACTGAATTTACTAAGGTCACACAATTTGTGATGGCCTGTTTTTCCAAGGAAAAATCTCCGCTTCTATAAAGCAGGTGTAAACAAAGCTCAAAATGGATTTAAATGAGGGAAGGAAATGAAAATGACTTTACCTTCTTTCATACAGAAATCTCAATGACATCGGATGGTCACACAACAAAAATATCCAATTATGTTTAACAATTATTTTGGGTTACTACTATGCTCAAAAAAACACATCAGTTTTCTCATTCTGTCCAGTGCAGCACTGTATTCCTCCTCTGTCTGAAAAGCTCGTTTTAGTTCCTGTTCCTTTAAGGCCCCCCTTCCAGAACACCTTAGTCTTCTCTGATTAGTCAGCTTGCACACGCCTGAGCCAGCACAGCTAACAACAACAGCAGCTTTGCACAAATAATTATTATGTGCCAAACTAGCCACTAGGCATAAATTATGCACATGTGCGACATGGTGACGTGGTGTGATGTCAAGAAGTCACGGAATTAAAGGCGGGACTACTGACGAGGCGTTTCAGGAGCAGTGTTTTCTGTGGGAGAGAGGAGCTTCTGTTGGTGACCTTTTTAACTTTCAAGATCTTTTACATGCACAAGAACCGACGGTATATAAAACACTGAAGGAAAGGGAAAAACTAAAAAGCGTAATAGGTCTCCTTTAAATTTGAACTTTACGATGAACTGTTTTCACTTTAGTATTCTCCTGAAACATCAGCTCTATCAACACCACCTCCACCTGCTGCCCTGCCCCCTACCTCTCTTTCTTGTTGCCAATGATTTGTGTGTTTTGATTGCCTTATTCCATTTTTCATCTCCCACAAAGGTCACCTGTCTCCTATTGGATCGGTTATATAACAAGCCCTTATAATACAATAGTGATATTATACTTTTTCTCTGGTGAAGTTAACTGCAGTCAAAGTAAACGTGGAGTAAAAAAAAAAACATCACATCATCATGTATTTTCTAAACTTGGCACACTCACAGAAATCACACTGCTGTACTGGGCCTACAGTGCGCGCTGTCCTCCTTTGTAAATCAGGAGCTCAACACACGCGGATCGCAGCCACAAATTCAATTTTAAAAAAAGCAGTGCACAATTGCAGATGGCCCATAGTCTTAGATCCTTTTTTTTATATTCTTAGTCAGCATCTTAAAGAAGTAGCAGCATTTGTGTTGTTTCAAAGTGGGTCTAATGCTATTTCAGGCTCAGATGTTGTTGGTTGTCCCAGTGTGGGACATAATACCACAAACATATTCATACCAGCTGGATATTTTTCCTGTGAAAGACACATGAAACGATGATGAAATGATTCAGTTCACCGCTGGTTTCACATTTCTTTTAAATGACATCTAGTAGTTGCTGACACAAAAACAACAGCAGTGTTTTTACCAGCCGCGACAGCATCGGCTGGTCATGTTTTCACTTTGAGAGTGTGTGTGTGTTTGCTTAATGTTAGTTTTCTCACTTGTTAGCCATAACCTGCTTTATACAATAACTGCAACTTCAATCACCCGTGCAAACATGTGAATGTGGCACTTTCACGAGGCAGGTGACACGTGAAACAATGACGCAACTGCAGGAGACACACAAGCAGTGTGTGTAGCCTATGAATGTAGCCAATTAAAAATGTTAAGAAAAAGAGAATATCAAAAGAACTTCAACATTTGCACAAAATACATATATGCAAGCTAAAAAATTATATTCTGTTTATTTTTTGGTCTTTTTCATAGTTTTATTTTGAAAGTACAGTTTAAGATAGACAGGAAATGGGATGAGAAAGAGGGAGGAATGACATGCGTTAAAGGGCCACAGGTCAGATTTGCTCTACCAACTGAGCGCCCCCGTATAAATGTCTATTTTTTTTTTTTTAATGTCAAGGCCTTGATGTTTTTTCCTCAAATTCAAAAACTTTCAAGGTTTTCAAGAACCCATGGGAACCTTAATTAACACGCAAATCCCACCAATTTCAAAAGACAGAACAGGTGCTGCACCGTACATGAATAACAATCTGTCTGTCAGCTTTAAGTGAAAATCTCAAGCGTGTTTCCTGTCCAACCTTAAACACAACTATCAGTCTTAATTAGGCTGTGTGCTGTTATGTAACTACATTTAACATGCCATTCCCCAGATAAAAAGCCCCTTTATAAAATCCCCCAAGTTAAAATCACATTGCGTCAGTGCAGCCAAGAGAGAGACAGAGCAACATCAAAACCCATCCCCTGTGGGGTTTTTTTTTGTTTTTGAAATAATGACAGCCTGGAACATTGTTACGCCATACTGGCGGAGGAGATTGAGCGAGATGAAAGCAAGAAATTATCTCCAAGGTTGACGGTGGGAATTTTCACAAATGACAGTCGAGGGATTGGTTCGTTTCCATACAGCCTGGTGCAGGTGATGATATGAAAAGACTTTGCTAACAGTGATGTGCCCAGGTTTTCATTTTTTGAATACAAAAACCTAAAAATTCTACTTGGCCCTAGTTAGATTAATAAAAGCCTGGGGCTCTGTGTATTACATAATCTGATCCGGGGGGAGGTGCAGGATATATCTGTTCTCTCCTCATTCTTCACTGCTCACCTCTACAGTGCTGCCTTTTTTAATTAACATCTCATCGTTTCTGCAACCTCTCACTTCCTTCCCCCTCTTGCACTTTCGTCATTCTCCCCATCTCATCGTTCCTTCTCCTCCCTTGTGTCCCATCTTCCTGTTGCACTCCATCCCAGTCCTCTCATCCTGTACTTATTCTTCTTATTCCCTTTCATCTCAGAGTCCTGTTCTCTTTTTCACAGTAATGGCAACAACATAATGATCATCTTGAGGTTAAGTAACGGATGAAATAAAAGCAACAAGTTACATGATCGAATCACAAATCACCACAAATAAACATCCTTCCCGTCACACTGCCTCTGGCGCTGAACCACACGGCCTTGCGCCTCCAATCGGGACGCTTTGCTTTGGTCACGTGACGCCACTACTGTCCCTCTGCCTCGCTCCTGTTCGTGACAGGCGAGGTGATTAAGAGGAAGAGGGCGGAAAAAATGAGAGGAGAAACAAGAGGAGCGGGAAAAGAGTGAGGGGCAGCGAGATGGAGCGGATAAAGAAGGTGAAGGGGGGAAGGAAGGAGCTCCTGTGACACCACGAGACATGGGGAGAGATTGAGGGAGGAAGCAGGTTGAGTGGAGAGAGGAGGTGGCGACAGAGAAACGAGGCTGTGAGGATGTGACAGAGACATCAAAGAGAAAGGAGAGGAGGAGAAAACAGGGACAGGCAGAGAGAGAGACAGGGAGATGGATAGGATGCCTTTGAGAGCTGCTTGTGAAGAAGAGGGGGAGTGAGTGAAAAGAGAGTAATGGAAATTAAAGAAAGCTCGCAACTCAACGGGCTGTTACTGCGTCTCTCTCAGGAGCACTCTGCCTTCGCTCTCCTGCAATATGGAGAAAATACATGTGGTGCGATACAGTGTTTGGTTATTGAGATTGTGATATCTAATAGAAAGCAAGTGAATAATTTCACAGTCTTGTGCGTCTATGTTCTTAGGCAGATCTGGACAGATCGGCCTATCCACTCCAAGCGTCAGTGTCAGTGCTTCATTATCAAATCCAGTCTACTTAAAGGAGACCTACGCAGTTTTTCCTTTTCCTCAGTGTTTTATATATGTTCTTGTGCATGTAAAAGATCTTTAAAGTCCGCCCCAACAGAAGCTCCTCTCTCCCGCAGAAAACTCTGCTCCTTAAACGCCTCGTCAGTAGTCCGACCTTTAATTCTGTGACTTTGTGACATCACACCACATGTCCCTAGCAGCGAGTGTGGCATGTAAGAACTGATTTAGCACAGCTGCTCTGTTGTTGTTAGCAGTGCTGGCTCAGGCATGTGTGAGCTGACCAATCACAGGAGACTGGGTATTCAGGAGGAGGGGCCTTCAAAAGACAGGAGCAAAAACAGCGTTTCAGACGGAGGGGGACTACAGTCCTGCTGCACTGGACAGTATGAGAAAACCGATGTGTTTTATGATCATTAAAGCATGTGAACCTGTTCTAGTAGTAACCCAAAATACAATTATGAACTTTGTTGTAAGCTTTTAAGTTTTTATTACTATCTGTAAATTTTTTAAACGTTACTGCAGTGCCACCATTGCTTTTTTTGATACAACTGGGTAACTGATAATTGAATCAAGTTGGAAATGGATTAAATAAAAACCAGCAAAAGGCATCAGCCCCATTAGGTTTATATCAGCAGGCTGCTGTTGAATCACTCATCAAATCAATTTCTGTACTTTCAGCTTTTTAATATCTTCAAATAAGGGATCTGGGCTCAAACGCTTCCTCTGAATAAAATGACAAAATGTACCCATATATTTTCTCATGATAGCACAGCCAGAGAAGAGTATCAAACCACCTGTTAAAAGGAACCAGAATATATGAAACAACATCAACTCTGATACATTTTAATATTAAGGACCCTTATTAAATTGTTCCACCCACATTTTCAATGCTTCCTGCGCCCATGACAATGTGACATGGTCTCACAAATTCACTGTACAAACCGGCGAAAAACACTGGATCGTACACTTCCCACAATGCAACTCAACAGCATCTTTTATTATAGACTACCTCTCTGGTTAATACTTGCATCTTTCAAACTCCATGCCCCCAGTTTGTAACACAGGCTTTCTGCTGTAGCCTCTAAACTAACACAGTCCAGTGGCAGCCCTCAGAAACATTTTGAGCAGCCTCCATGAAATGCATGTATTGTGCTTTAATCATTCTATTCCATTTGAATACTTTCACTTTTAATAGCCTACATTTAATACCCTTCTCAGCTTCTGCCTCAAAATGTGCCCCCTTAACAAGCATCTGTCAGGTTAAGAATGAACTTGTACTTGAACTTATAGAGAGCTACTTGTTGGTTGACAACTAATGGCACCTTGCGAGTGTCGCTGGAATTATGTTCTGTCATCCGTGCTAGTGCTGTATTTCAGTGGGTAGCTCAGCAATTTATTGTAGAAGTGAGATGAAAAGGTGGGGAGGGGAAATGCTGTATGGTTGCGGAGAAAAGGAAGTTTCAGGAAAATGGATCAACCCTTACTTTGTCGGGACTCGAGGGACAGATAAAGCGATCTGAATTCAGTCCTCAAGACATTTTTTATGTTAAACGATTCTGAGACTTTCTAAAGGCCCCTACAGAGACACAGAAGACTTTAACAACTCTTTTCACAGCCTGAATGCTGTCTGTGATGAGTAAACTTAACTCCATGTGCAAAATCAGTGGAGTGCTCCTTTAACAACAGATTTAAAATGAACCTTCCAGTTTGGAACCACGTTTTATATTGATGTTTTTCTTTTTCCCCCTCAATATGGCCATTTTAACATATTATATTATATTATATTATATACGATGTAAGTGACCAGAGATCATGTTTTAACCACAACAGTGTCTCTGCAGTCTAGTCAGTGGTTAGATCAAATAGGTTTAAACTGAGATTTGTTAGATCACAGTACGTTCAGCTCATTTTCTGTGATTCAGTTCCAATCACCCTCGACTAACCATCTGTTTCCATTTTGAAGTTTAAAGAGGAGCTTTGCTAAAGCAACAAACCTGCTAATTAAAGCTTGCTATAGGCATTATTGTGCATTTGACACTGAAACAGGAAGCTGTTCCTGTTTAAATCTGCACAGATTTTGATGCCAAGCTTCATTTCTCTCACCAATGACTGAGGATTTCTTCTTATTCTTATATAACTGTTGCTCAGAGGTATTTGTCTCTTTCTGCCCTTTCAACTGTCAGTCTGGATGACCCATTGTATAACGTTTTGTTCTACAAAACATTGTGTTTTTTTTTTGGTTTAACTCTTCAAACAAAACAACATCTATTATTAAAGAGGGCTTTCTACAACCTAAAAGCACAAAATACCACTCAAAAATACAGAGCAGTGCTTTCATCTGGCTGAATCAAGCTTTTGTGGCAGGGGATTCCAAACTTTCAAGCATAAAGTTGTATAAAAACGGGATGAAAAGGGCAAAGGCATAAAACTGTACTCATAATCTTTATTCAAAAAGGAGATTTTTTTTCCCCTCGTCTTACATGGTTATATTAACTGACAAGATTAAGCAAGATAGCAGCCATGACTGGGACGCTCATCGCAAAAAAAACCATCAGTCATGGTGCAGATTCATCAATTACCAAAAATACCTGCTCGCTGATTTGCAGTTTGGCTACCAGTGATGAACACATTTGAAGTTGCAAATGTTGCTATGGTGACAATCCCTAACTGGTGGGAGAAAGCTATGGTTGGCAATATTTGAGTGGGGATAAAACTGATTCCTATCAAATTCTGATTTGTTGATTAGAAACAAGACATTTCACAGTATGAGGGTCATACTAACCTACTATTATTATTATTACAGAAAATCTGGGTGACAATTGAAATCCAGTATTTCATCTTTATGGCTAATGATCCAGAATGTTTTTTAAAACTATTTTAACACGGTTTAAAGGGGCAATATGTATGGATTTTAGTTAAAAACACTCAAAAATCTAAAATCATCACCAGTATGTAAATAAACAGCAGCAAAAATGACATTATGATGTCTGTGTACTGTGTTGCAGGGATATCTACTGAAGTTAGCATGCTAACCAGCTAGTCACGGCCCAGCCCAGTCCAAAGCTCCTGTACTACTGTGTAAACACCCACATTCCCCTGGTCCCGAGATCCCGCTAGCTGCACAGCTAACTGAGGTAACTAGCTAAAGGCAGCTACAGTTATAAACAGGTACAGTCACTCTGTGATATGTTGCCCCCTATTGGTATCTGGCCGATACTTACATATAATGGAAAATGACTTTCTCTTAAAGTACGAGTTCACTTTTTGAATTTTTTTTCTTAAAATAAAACCAAACATTGTTATTCTTGTAACTTTATCAATAATACATTTAAGATGGAAAAATTATAACTGCATTGCGTGGCATGACCATTTAAGTGGTGCTGCTAAATTTGGTGCTGTGCTCTTAAAACCTTCAGCAGGCAGCACCACTGCTATACTGGAAAAAGTTAGTCCGAAGCCCCGATGGCCGACTGTCCAGAACAGGAAGTTATCATACTTAGATCCATTTGTAAGAAACAGCCCAGCTCAGGTCTGCTCTCTGGCACATTGTCTCCACATTTGAATATGGAGTTTAGAGTTTACCACCTAGATGATGATTTGGGGATGCTGTCACCAACATAATAATTAGTTACCTATTAAATCCCCCTCCGGTTACACATCCTAATTAAACAAATTGCACAGCCGTGATTAGCAACGTCCAACTGAGCATGTCACGCTGAGATCCAGCCAAAGCACTTGAAAGCTGCAAATGAGCGAATTGCTCGATAATGATGACAGGCTGTCCGACAGAAGGACTTTCTACAGGAGCTGAAGGACTTTGCGATGATTAATCGTGTGTCACAATTCAAATAAACATTTTACAGGAGGGGTGCTTGAAACGTGTCTGTCTCCACTGTGGTTTGTATGGTTATAGTTGCTGTACAGGGCGATTTCTCACATGATTAATGTCTCGCTGCGTGAGAGTAAAAGGGACATTTTAATTGAGGCCAGTGGGATGCCTAATGTGGCAATCATAGCATCTATGTCTGACTTTTTCTGACAAACACAAATAAGAATAGATGGTGCAACACATAGCAGTATGTCCTTGGCTCACCTGCAACATGCTAAACTTTAAAGGTGCACTATGTAGTTTTGCAGAAGAAATTTGAACTCTGAAAATATCATTTTTTTCCATAACTGAATTAACAAGCCATCTTTAGAGGAAAATAAGGTCCCCAGAACACTGTTTGTAGCTAGAAAGGCGGCAGGGTCCGCCTCATATAAATAAAGTAAAACAGTATGAAACTGTGTTGTCCTTTAAGGTCAGTTTGTTTAAGTTTATTCAGTCATGAAAACAAAGAGAGCTTGTTTATTTTGTTTGTTAAGGCATAAAATCAATCAATCAATGATCTCTTCTAAAATTTCTCCCCCAAAACTACATAGTGCACCTTTAAAATATCGCAACTAACAGAAACCTTTGTGAAAAATTCAAATAGAAATAATTTCAGAGGCAGATCCCCCCCCCGCACACACACACACATTCACATTATTGACATCTGACTAATCAATAACAGCCGTTGTCTTAATGTCTCAGATGTGAACAGACGTGCAGAACAATAACGTCATCCTTACATAAGGCACGCGGAGGCAAAAAATAGGCAATATGCCACGAGGCTGCTCAAAAACAGCAAGGTTGAGGCTAAACTCATCTGAGGCCGTTAGGCAGGATATCTCTTCTGAGAAGCGTGTGTGTCTGAGTGTGTGTGAGAGGGTGTAAAAGAGAAGGAGAGAGGGGAGAGAGTACTGCGAGGCGTCCCGAGACATCTCTCTGATTAAGGACTTTCAGCTGACATGGTAATTAAATATGGAGGAGCAGCACAATTCTAACACACACTCACACACACTCAAGCGCACACACACTTTCAACTCATTCCAACACTTTACGCTCCGGTAAACTGTGTATAATTTTCCAGAAGAGGTCATTTGCTAATAGTTAAACCGTCACACAAACACACACAAAGTCATCATGTACATTCCCCAAACCAGGATTAACATTAATGCACATATGCATATATTTTACACTTTGTACAGAGGCGCTCATAATCACCCAAACACGTGCACACACACACACACACACACACACACACACACACACATCGACACACATGCACACACAGCCTCTCACCTCTACAAAGATGAAACATGGGATGATGGAGTAGCTGCGCAGGGTGTTGTTGGACGCCATCTTGTCTCCTGCAGGGAGACGTCTCCTCTCAGGATTCACGGCAGCTCACTCTGTAAAGGCGGGAACATCAAGTGTCAGAGTTCAGCATCTGATAATGAAAGAAACTCACAGATGCCATTTCTACTTATTACACTATAGATCTGTGTTATTACTGCAGGACGTCTCTGAGAAATGGAGTATCGGTGCGAACGCCCCTAATACTGACGGATCACATTCAGCTTTGAAGTAGCTACATTATTATCACAGATTATTAATTTTTAAAGACTTGGTGACAATTAGTTGATGACTTTCCATGAATATAAAAACATTAAAGACTCAAAAACAATGGATGAGATTAGGCTGTAGTAGTTGTAGTATGCTAAAATCACATTAGATGTCATTTACTCTGCACAAAGCTGATGAGCAAAGACATCATCATACATTTTGGAGGTTGAGTTTGAAAGGCAGCTCCAGCCAGCCACCCATCCAACCATTTGAGCTGCTTATCTCATGTCCCAGTGTCAGAGAAGGACAAGCAGAACAGCTTGAATGGCCAAAATTCCCCTCTGGGAGAATCCCAAGAACTCCCAGAGCAGCTTGGAAATTCAATCCCTGTGTTGTGTCCTCGGTCTACCCTTGGGTCTCCTCCAAGCAGGGCTGTGACATTAATCGAATTTTATTTTTAATCACGATCTTCGCTTCCAAGGATTATGAAAGCAAGATATGGAGATAAAAAGTTCTTGTTCTTGTTCCATTTCGCAGCGATGCTCTTGTTTTGTCTTGTGTTATAAATCCAGACCGTCCTTGTCCTTTGCAGAGGTGCGATTTTACCCTTTCCTGCCAGGCTGTGACACGTGTCAAGTAACCTTCATAAAGACAAGATTTTTAAAAGTTATAATAACTGACTAATAATTGTGAGTGATTAATAGTATGGTTGCAATTAACAATCACTGTCATTATCAAATAATTTGTTGATTTTTTTATTAATCACTTTATTTTTTTGTCTTTAGACAGTCAAGAGAATTGTGATAGATGCCCAAGCACAAGTTTCCAGAGCGGTGACATTTTCAAACTTCCTGACCTGCTTGAACACGAGTAGAGGAATCGATTAAAAAACACATGCTACGCTCTGTTTTAGCTCCTGTCTCTTTAAGGCCCCCCTCCTGAATACCCAGTCTGCTCTGATTGGTCAGCTCACACAAGCCTGAGCCAGCACCGCAACAGAGCAGCTGTGCTAAATCAATTCTTGTGTGCCAAACTAGCTGCGAGGTATAAATGATGCTAATATGTGACATGGTGACGTAGTGTGATGTCAAGGAGCCACGGTATTAAAAGGCGGGACTACTGACGAGGCGTTTCAGGAGCAGTGTTTTCTGTGGGAGACAGGAGCTTCTGTTGGTGCGAACTTTGACCTTTTTAACATTTTCAAGATCTATTACATGCACAAGAACCTACTGTATATAAAACAAAAATATGAAAAAGCATATTTGAATAAGTAATCTCACTACTTCCTTTAGCTCAATGGGATACAAGTCAAAGAGCCACCAGGACCCACTGGGCTCACCACCTGCAAGGCAAAGCGAAGGGATCGGGTGGAAACAGGTGAGGCCCGGCCTGATCCAGGCTTTGTGGACTGGCTGGTTCCTTGATGCAGATTTAATCGTTAGACTATAATTCATCAAAGTATCTGTCAGGGCTCGTCACACTGAAGCTGAGGAATGTCTGCATGCTGTGCTTTCTGTTAACTTTATTCTGATGTTGATACATTTTGCTCTGTAGAGACAGAACTAATCACCCACACACTCAAACACAGTATCTTTCGCTGCTTCCGTTCTCCTTCTGTCACCGTGTTTTATTGCATTTCATTATGGCTTCTAATAGTCACAAACAATAACATGTAATTTCCCAATAGAGAATTGTGTGCTCATTAGTGAGAGGGGGCATCAAATAGAAATATGTAGTGAAGAGGAGTATATAGGAAAAAATACAACTGCCCTGATATTTGCTAATCGGGCTCTAGACAAGGATGAAATGGCTCGTCAGTCACTAGAAATTCCAGTATCTGCTGCAGTAATTGCTGATTTATTGGTATTAATCATCTAAGACGTGACCCCTCGCAGATACTTAATGCTCATAAATGTGTTATAGGGCTCTAATTGTACTTAATTCACATCCGAAGAGTAACGTTGTGCCGGATTTGAGCTCTCTCTCTTCCTACAGTGCAATTCTGAATAATGAAAGGCAGCGTGTGTGGAGAGGAGCGTGGAGAGGAGGAGGTTTGTTGTAGAGCCAAGCTGGAAAGAAAAGGAGCAGCGGAGTGATCCAAATTCTACATTTAAAAGGTTTTTTTTCACCGTGCCTTGTTTTCCCTTTTGTGCTAGACAGTGAGCTGTCCTTGAACACTGGCTGCTCATTTAAGCCCTCTGCATAGGAGATTGCGTCTCCATCGAATATGAAGATACCATATTTCGACTCAGATGCCGACAAGATTACCACCTTTGTTGCGGTTTGTACACAACGCCCAAATAGCAGCTTGCAACCCTAAAAAAAAATGGCTGGTAGCGTGGAGTTTTTGTGATAAACATTCTTATCTGAACAAAGCGGCACAAAATTCAACAAAAATCCACAACTAAAGAGTGAGGCTGATAACAAGGATCACAGCAGCAGTCAGGATCTCACACAGCTCGAAGGCGATACCAGTGTAAACAAGAAAAATCTATTTCCAACTTGATAAATAACCAACCTCACCCTTTTAGACACATGAAGGTGGGTTATTTTTTACTGCAAATGCCTCTCAACATACTACATGTATATTCTGAAGAGAATCTCAAGAATCAGTGTTAAGGTAATAGTTACAAAAACACTAATTCAAGACCTTGTGGAGAGTCAGATGAACAGATTGAAACCCCCCTCCCCCCCTATCTGTCCATTAACTAGCTTACCAATAATTAGCTTAGCTTAGAGCAAATTACTGGTAATTAGCTTAAATTAACTAAGCTTAGAGAAACAACAACTGGAAACAGGAGGACAACAGCTAGCTTGACTGTCTTAAGGTGGTGAAAAAACAAACTACTAGCACCTCTTAAGGTCACACATTGTATGTGTGTAAATTTATATGAGAATCTATGTGTTCAAATGACAGGTTGTAGTTGTTTTATGAGGTATCTAACTGATTTTCCATGTCTAACTGCTGCTAGCTGTAGCAGTACATGTAGTGTAATAAGATACGAGAACAGTACCAATCTCCTCAAATTCTCGCCATGAAAGCATATTTCCCAAAATTGTTGCTTTGAGGATCAACGCTGAAGGGCTGTGACAAGTCTCTAACAATTCACAAAAGCAATAATACATAAATACAATTCCCGTCAGATTGCTTAATATCATCAATCTGTAACTTCTCAGTGCTTTGGTCCAGGAGTTGGCTGCTTTGAGTGCACTTTCCCTGTAGTTTTCCACACGTTCAAGATTTGTATATTTCCTTGAATTCTTTATGGAAGCCCAAGGTGAGCTTTCCTGAACATTTAAGCTTTCCGTGGACATATTTATAAAGCTACTTAGCCTTTCCAAATAGCACAAATATGTCTTGCACAAATTACGTAGGAAAGACGGTGTGTGGGGAGCGTTTGCTATTTGGGAAGACGTCTGGGAGACGATGGCCAAATGCCGACGCCTCGCAAATGTCTTCCCCTGACATCCCAAAACGTCATATTTTTGTCAGGCTTACATCTGCAAGACATATGTGTGCTATCTTCGTTGTTGAGAACATAGAGGCACGTCACATAGTACCAAACTGTCAAGTATTACTGTTCTGTTATAAGTCATTGCCTCTTCTTCGAGGGATTTTAACTTGTATGATATGGCTATTCATTTTCTAGGTATTAGCTCCATAACCAGACATTCGAACATCACTAAAACATTTGATCAAACTCTTTCCCAGCTGAACCAGGAGTACGTTGATGCTCATCTACAAATGAAGAAACATACGAAAACTAATGTATAGTAAATAAAAAAATTAAAAAAAGCTTCAGACTAGTTGCTGCTATTGAAAGTGCAGCGACAGCAGCATTAGCGACACCATTAGTACAGTTACTTGTAGTTGCTACTGAACACCTCACATGAAGTTCTCACGGAGGAAAACACTTGTGAAACTCTCATCCTGATCTGAATCCAAAGACTTCAGCCTCATTGAGTCATTGGATGCAGGCAGTGATGTTGGCAGGTCTAATCAGTCCCTAAGTGCCTCTCCCATCTCATTTACCACTCAATCCAGGCCAATCAACTCCACATTACATGGAAACAATCTGACCATCAGTCGCTCTCGAAGCGTTTCACTCAGTGGAGTAAAACGTTCAGCAAAAAAAAAAGTCTGTATGGTGTCTCTGTATGAAGGCCTGCCATCCTGCCATGTGGCACCTTAAACCTTTAACACCTGTGCATGTGTGGCTTCAGGTGATAGAGCTGCAGAATTAACACGTAATATTAGGAAAATGTTGAAATATCACTACAGAGTCGGTAGAGACTCACTCTTCTGTTCAAGGACACTTCAGCAGGGTGGATAGCTGTCCGGGGACGTTGAACTAAGGTTTTCCAGTTGATGTATGGTCTCACAGTTCACCCGAACTGCGAGCAGCCGCCTGAAAAGTCTTACACGCCATGTAAATTTAATTGCTTTCCGTAAATCTATATTTTAAAAAAAGAGACACTGCTGCTGCCAGACATCCAGGCGATCCGTCTCAGTGCACATTAACAGTGTAATCAGCCTCCAGTGACTCAGTGACTTTTCAGATTAAGGCAGGTGGAGAGGCATCAGCTACAGAGAGGAAATTGAGTAGTCGGGCTTGTAATGTGGTAAACCCCCCCAAAAAAATTAAATGGCCATACTAATCACATTTACACTGTCATACTTCCGATACTCCAGAATATGTGGCTTTTTTTTCTCTCAACCACCAACAGGAATTAAATTATTCATCATTTCTGCAGCTTGCTCCGCTGAACCATGATTTTTATCAAGCCAGTCAAATGGAAATGTAGTCAAACGTGATTTTTATCTCCGCGGAAAATTTGATTCGTTTGAGTTTCTCTGTAATACGCAGCACTGCCTCCTATACATACAGTGGTAATGAGGAGCAGATTATAGCTGCAGAGAAGATTATTTGCTGCATATTAAGAGCAGCAACTTAAACTTTGGACCTTTTGGAAAAAAACAGAATTTGACTCAGGCATGTTCGTCCTTTTGGTTTAGTTAATTTGGGCTGGTGTGACAGTTGTCAATCAAACTCTTGCACAGACAGAACAACTGGACTCACACCACATAAAAACGTTGGTCTTCTTGATCTGTTTCCAAACTGACCCTGGGGCCGTGGTGCAAAAGCAAATGGAGCAACCACTGGATCTTGTTCGGAGTAGAAGCAAGATTTTAGCCTGAACTCAATAGCTTAACTTCTATCTAGGCTCAATCCCATTTCCAATTCTTATCCCACCCCCTTGTTTTCGAGTGCCCTCTTGACCCTCAGAACAAAGTAAAAAGGGGTGGTGATTGAAATCTACCCCTATGAAACTTGACAATCCTTCAAGATCCTTATATGTCAACCAGTGCAGCAACCGGACATTTTCAACATGGCGTCTTCCATTGTATAGATTTCTCCTGCGGTACCGTGGCAATCCTGGTTTTATTACAATGCCATTTGCCATTTATCTGATGGCGACAGAAAAGCATGGACACTCGCAGTTGGTTCACAACTTGCTATCAGTCAAGTCATCATATAAAAAGAAAAACACTGCTTCCTTAGCTGGCCACTTGACTTGCTGTGTACATTAGCAACCTGTGCTGCTACCCTGCCAGTCTGCTCTGATATTAGAGGAGTGGGAGGACCAACTGCAGCAACTTTGCTGCTGGCTTTAAGGGAAATTTCGGCATCATACGCCATCAAAGACAGGGTGTAACATGTCAAAATGCGAGGATTGTTTTACACAAATCAGCAATAAGAATGTAACATTAGCTAGCGAGCCAATTAGCTACCAAGACATCAGCAAATTAGTAGCAATTGTTTAATCTCGGTTTGGAGGGCCATGTAGCCACACTTCACCCTACCCCTAAGACCTATTGGGTTTTGTCCCTTAATCTATCTGCTTATGGTCAAGGTTTAAGTATTGGCAAACTGAAACTGTTGGGACGTTGTAATTATACTGTATAGTAGTTTTGAGTGAGTACTTGGCTGAAATGACAATACGGTACATTTTTACAATGAGTATGGCGATACATATGAGTATCATCAAAGAAAACTATGTCAATATCTGTACTCGTGATGAATGAACATCATATAGCAGACTGAAGTTTATTCACTCAAGTTTATGAAAAAAACTGCAAATAGTTTTCTTACACACGTGATCCAAACATTGATCTGAAGCTCAATTCTGAGGCTGTTCTGTAAATATTTTCCCAAAAATAATAACTATAGCAACCTCCGATCAAGTGATCAATTTCAGGTTTAAATTAACAGCTGCTGGGGAGTACCACCCATTCCCAGTTTAATCCCCGAATACAGACGTGGATAGAGATAATTTAGTTGGTTGAACAGATACAGATAACTGTGTGCTCACTCATCCCTAGTACACAGCATGCATATTAACCACCAGGCCACCAGACAGCCCAGCAAACAGTACTCACATATTGACATAGATTTTCTGAGATCAATAAAGTGTTAGAGAGGGAAAATAGAGCCGGGTTGTTCTGGTGCTTTCTTATTGCATTCTCATCATAAAGTTGGTGAAACATAGGAGTCACACTATCATGTTACAAGTTTCCTCTTTATCGTCGTACATCATTATTCACAGCTGAACCAATGGCATATATGAGGTTCAGTTCCAGGCAGCACAGGATGGCAGTCACCAAAGCTGCCCAGTAAGTGAGTTCCCTGTCAGTTCATACAACATTACAGGTATGTAACTGAAGTAAAACTACTTTAAAAGTAGTGCGTTTGGAATTTTTACAGTGGTTTTTACACTGATTACATTATTATTCCTAATCAAGCACTTAAATGTCGAAGCAAAGAGGTCTTTCATAGTGTAGTGACGACATACATTATTTCTGATGAAGAAGACTTGCAAAGTATCAAGCTGCATTTTATTTCGTCGTAACGCGAGAAGAAATAGTGAGAATTTGTGATTTGTTTAACCTATTGCC
Source organism: Pagrus major (assembly GCF_040436345.1). NCBI lineage: Eukaryota > Metazoa > Chordata > Actinopteri > Spariformes > Sparidae > Pagrus > Pagrus major. The sequence continues at coordinate 11,152,345 of NC_133226.1, forward strand.
TTGAAAAGTGGGTCCAAACTTTAAATCTTTTGAGAGATGCGATCTAGTTTGGAGGAAGACTCAAAAACTGTGCAGTCTAAGCTTTTATTTTGTCTTCCTCTGTGGGCGATGCTTCAGAGAGAATAGACAAAAAAAGATGGCAATTTGACAGTTGGACTGTGAGCTTGATGATTTGACTGCGGGCTCTGTGACAGATGATACGAATCAGAAAATTTAAGGGGGCCGCGCTCGGCGTCAAAGAGTTTACACTACATTCATTTATTTCTCACTCACCAGAACAGCCTCACAGCTCTGAGAAGTCACGGAGCTGAACAATTGGACCTCGTCACAGTAAAGTCTCAACGTGATTTCTCTTTTTCTCTCGCCTCGGGACACCACCGTTTCAAAAGATGTTCCTAAGATCATAACCAAGGAGCATTTTTCTTCCAATTCCAAGAGCCAGTTAATTACAGTCAGATGAAAGGTGATCAGATCGTCTTCCCAGAGGCGAGCTCATCAAACGAGCAGCCCGCAGGCCTTGTCAGGATTCATCAGGATCTCCTCTCCACTCAGCCAGCCTATGATGACTTTGTCTAGACTTGACTGTTCTCCTCTCAGAGACGGCAAGAAGGGACTGAAATATTGAGCACAGAAATATCATCTGATTGACCATCTCCTGGTCTCCAGCTGAGCTGTTCTGAATGACTGTGATGACCATCTGAATGTGGCTAAACACTCACAATGACAGAGTTGGTGATAGGTTTGGGACTCAATCGTTACGCATGGAAAGACAAAACGTTACCCTTTGTTATCACTGCCAGCATGGTGGTGGTACAGCCCTGTGACCTTCTCTCCTACGGTACTTGAACGGAGGAGCATCAGTTATTGAAATACCAGAATTTTAAGGCTGCACTCGTAACTGTTCATACAATTTGGACCTTTGAGCAAACCTGGATGGGCTATGATGCTTTATATGAGAGAAAACTAGTGCTGAAACATTTAAACAATTAATATTTTTCATTCATTTATCGATCTACAAAACACAGCCGCTGATTTTTACTCGTCAAATGTGAGGTTTGGCTGCCCTCCCTGTTTTAAATCAATGTAAATTGAATATTTTGGGGTCTTGGTCCACTGATTGCCATTCTATAGATTAATTTATCAAGCAGTAAATGAAAACATTAATCTAGTTTAAGCAAGTTTCTGAGCACGGCCAAGAAACAGTCCAGCACGTAACCTCCCATTAATGAACATAAACCACACATTGTCGTTTTTACAACAAATTAGATCAAACATGTTAATTTTTTATCTCTAGAGGTGCTGGTAGATGAACTTCAGTTACCTTTGGACAGTTTTTATGCTAAGCTAAGCTAACAGACTGCTAGCTGTAGTCTTATATTTAATGGAAAGACATGAGAGTGATATCAATCTTCTTATCTAACTATCAGCAAGAAAGTGAATAAGAATTTTCTATCTTTAATTTTTACAAATTAAGACAGAATATAGTGCATGACCAATTTAAGACTATTCTGTAAAAAGACAAAACAGGTTTAGATGACACTCTCACACTGATTGGCACTTACAGATCTGTTTGAAAGTGCTCCCACTGTCCGTCAAAATACCGAGATGGTTACCACGATGCTCCTGTTTGTTTTTACCAAAGTGCTCTGCGCAGTAACAGCACCCTGAAATTAGGCTATTCTGGGTTGTTCTGCAGGAAAACCCAGAAACATGTTTTGCTGGGAAACATGCCAACACAGCATGCCAGCCTGTGTCCAAGCCTACCCTGCATTGTTGCTGCTTTTTATTTGATTACAGAAAAATCTGGGTTTTGGATGCTGAAAATGCTCCAGCTGTCACCAAATGGTTATTTTGTATTTTTATTTTTCAACCCTTAGAGACCATAAATCAAGACTTCTTCCTGAAATCAAAGCTGAGGAAAAGGTTCACAGGCAACAAGGTATACATCTCATTTTGAAGTCTTCATATTCTGCCTGCACAACAGTGCACACAGTCTTTCTCACAGACACAGAGCTGTCCCATGGCTACCACTCTTGCCAACAGAGCATCTTTGTTGCTATAAATAGTCAGTTTTCATACTTCCCTGGTGGCTTTCTTTAAAGTGATTTGTGGGAAATCAATCTATTTATTCTGTAAAAAACAATACTGATGGGTTTTCTCACAAAGCATCTGTTGACAAATCAGCTCTGTCACTAAAAATTCAGTGCATTCGGCTTCGTTCTGGTTTGATGTTAAGAAATTCGTAAGACAAACCCTGGATGGACGGGCCGCATTCTTGCATTAAATCATGAGGCTGTGATAAACTCCCTCTATCATGCACATGCACATACGACTGCGTTAACATAAAATAACATTGTCATCTCTCCTCTCCCAGCTCCCCTCGGAGAATATCAGACAGGACAGTGACTCACAGCGGATAGAGCATGAGGAACAGGAGAATGAGAAACAGAAAGAGACAGAGAAGACATGAGAAAGACAAACAGAAGGGAGGAAAGATAAAGTGAGGCTAAAATCCTGTTTAGATTGATGGTTCAGTTGAGCGGAAAGAATTTTTGCTACCTCTTCTGGGACATGCTGCTTGTCATATTCAGCTACAGTCTAAGGTAAAGTCTTTATAAATGGTTTCTCTTCCTCCTGGCAGCCACAGTACTTGGCGCCTACACATATCACACCTTCCATTTGCATACAGAGAGTCAGGGTTCAACATCCAGTATGTTGATTTTATAGATCCACGCTGTTACCTACATTTTCAAGCCGGATATGCTCATACTGTAATCCAACGTCATTAATTTTGTCAGTTTCTTTGCAAACAAAGTAAGAACCAATTACCAGCGCATTTTCCTCTTTGCAATAAAATAGATTGAGTAAACAAAGTGAGCAGAGAAAATGTTACAAATGCATAATTAAAAGACGTCTACTGTTGACAAAACGCACTCATTACTGTACGGAAAATATCATTTGGGCAACCCAGGCCACATCCTAATTCACTTTCTCAGGAGTTAATGTTACCCTGCTGAAGATATTCAACAACTTTGTCTGCATTAGCAATCAAATCTCATTTACTCAATGTGTTGACACGCAGATGGTGCAGAAGCAAAGCACTCATTCATCCCAACAGAGACTCTGGTTCAAGCCCTCGGATTGGTCACGCATTCCAACAAACTCAATTATTTGCAAGTGTCCGGGTGTGGGAAGCTGGTGAGGGATCACGTCCTCACAGATAGTTAGATGGGAAGAAAATCTGAAGAGCTGCTCACCTAACAAGTACACTCCACTGATTTAGCATTACACTCCTGAATACATTGTCAGACCAACAATGGACAGATTTAGTCATAACACAACTAAAACTCAGACTCAGCTGGAAAAGGTCGTGTTGCATTATGGGTAATGCAGGCACCAGGTTCAGACACAAAAGAAGAATGTGTGGGATAAAGATATATCTCTGGTTCTGCTGGATGCATTTATATATATATATATATATATATATATATATATATATATATATATATATATATATATGTACATAATGTGTAATATAATCATCCAGCATCCAGTTTGCTGGTTATGATCACGTTTTTGGAGTATCTTGTTTATGTGTTGGGCATGTAAACGTCACCTCTTGGTAAAGGCCTTATCCCTGTTTTGAGAAACCCATGCTAAGCTGAGCTATGCTAGGGGTGTCATGATATAGATTCTAAATTGAAAATCGATCGAAATTTCAGGTTCGATCAACGGATTGAAAGGCAGTATCGGCAACCCCCAACCCCCCACCTCCCTGCTCAAAGGCAACACAGCTAGCTTACCGGTAGCCTGCAGCTGCACTTCTAGTAAGTCATCGTTGGAGATGTTTCACAGATCCTTTATTGATTTCTTTGAGGAGAGGGGATGAACTCAACTGAACTGATAATATTACCAGAGATCCTTTATTGATTTGTTTAGGGAAGATGGTTTATCAGGGACAGATTTAAGAAACCAAATGTTATTACAAACTGAATCTTTTATTGTTTTATTGTTGAATCATCGTCACAGCCGTCTGACACCTGTACTACCTAAAGTACTCCAAGTACTTAAACCAGGATACTGTGTAACCACCTTTTCCTAGTTTTTGAACATACAGGATGTTGGTTGAGATGTGGAGAGATCAAGACAAACCTGGATACTGTGATGATCATGTATACAGGGATATTCCATGTTCCATTTAAATGCCATAATCCGACTATGATCAAAACAGGATTAGACGCAAAACCTGGACATTAATGCACATGTAAATGCACTTAATCATGAGTCCAGCAATGTTATAGGAGTGCAACGCTAAATCGGTGGTATACTCTAAGCTCTCCAGTGGCCCTTGGTTTTAAAAACATGGACGTTGGAAACTTGCTGTGTGTCTTTAATTCACTTTAAATGGTTGTTTTTTTGAGATAATAATGAAAGCAGTGCTCATCACAATGGAGCTCAGTATCTATTTCCGGCCCTACCACCACACAAATTCTAAATTAAGTTGTGTTATCTGTGTGCCGGCTCTGATAAGAAAGTAACTTTTGAACAACACTGCTACTGGGACCACTTTTTTGCGTTTCTGACACAAAGCTGAGCTGGAAAATCTGCATAACGTCTGGCAACGGCACACAGTAGAGGACACAGGAATGTCAAACACAGAGACAAGTAAGTTGAGATCAGAAACAGAGGGAAGTTGTGAGTAAAAAGAGGATCAGGAATATCCTTTTAGAAAGGAAATCAAAACTTCTCAAACTAAAAAAATCCCCCAGAGACCCACGCTAAAGTGAGAGAGAGGAGCAGAGAAGAGCGGGCGAGATATTAAGCTTGTTCCTTCAGACGCTGCTAACCAGCAACACGCTCGCAGATACGGACTAAAAAGTCTTCAAACACATGTCTATATTTCCACATATCAAGGTTTTTATCAGCCGCTGACCTTAGTTTCACCTCCGAGTCTTTTTTCCTTTTTCCTGTTGGTTAGTGGAATTTGACTCTAAAGCTCATTTTAGTGCGTTGAGGCCTTGATCATTCATGCCTCAATGTCATACCTCTATCTGCTCGTGAATCACCTTTGTCGTTATCACTAAAAACTCTCCTCTTGAATAAACGGGGCGGTGCTGTGAAATCTTAATGAGGTCAACGCTTTTCTATTTGTAAGTCTGGATCGAGCGTCCCCCTCAATACAATCCGCTTTTATTGACTTATTATTGATTGTTCATATGGGGGCTTAAGGCTAAATTGGATTATAAATATTGTATTAATTCCCAATTAAATTCTTAATATTTTATACTTAAAACCAACAGTTGCGGTCGTGCAATGAATTCATCATTGTAGGAACGGTGGGTTTTTGGCTCTGCATCCCAACAAATGCCATTAGTAAACAACTGCAAATGCTCCAGGTGCATTTGCATATGTATGAATGTAAATTTCTAAGTTGGGAAAATGCATTTACACGAGCGCTCCAAGGCTTCTTCAACAGTGTGCATGTGTGTGTGTGTGTGTGTGTCGGTGTGTGCATGTGTGTCTGACGCCGTGTGTTGAATGCTGAATGATGCTGTGCAAGTTTCTCTCATGCTGCCTTGTAACATCTCCAGAATTCGCTCTATATTTAGATCAAACAGCCTCTTGATCTCTGAGTGTTCAGCTATTTTTCAGCCCAATAACAGCCATCAGAACCATCGCAGCCCCATCCTCCTGATCCAGCTGGAGATAAAGACGTCTTTCCCTTCTGAGATCTCTCAATAGTCCTACAGCGGCATGCTAGCGCTGCTTCTCATCACCCTCGCACTCGTTTAATTCAAGTGCAATTCAAGAACGGGTACGTTCCAGGTCGTCTTATAGGAGCCAGAACAAACTGTTTGTACTTTCGTGTTTTTAATGTGTCATGTAAAGGTAGAGCTTATTAGTAATAATGCAACAATTGTCGGCACGCTAGAACTGTGGGACACTGTTGATGACCTTATCACTTCAAGCCTCTAGGACACAAATGTCATAGAAGACATATACTCACTGAACTGCCAATTTGTGACTGGATTTTACTGAGGTGAAGGTGGTGTTCAGCTGCAATGTTTAGCATGCGATACCAAAAGTTTCAGTCAGCTGGCTGATTGGCACAACCAGCAAAAGATTTCAAACAATACTTTCGATTATAAGGTCACGTTCGGTTTTCTCAAATCTCCCCCAAGTACCATCTTCCCAAGAAAATCAATAAATGATCTCTGGAAATGTTATTAGTTCAGTTCAGTTCAGTTCAGTTCATCCCCTCTTCTCAAAGAAATCAATAATGGATCTCTGAAACATCTCCAAAGCAGTTGGGAGTTTCCTTCGAACCAGCCAGTCATCTGCAGGCTGCCAGTAAACTAGCTGTATCATCTTTGAAGTGTTTTGGAAGGGTTTGGTATCACAGATACTGCCTTTGAGTTCAACTATCGAAACTGAAAGGTTTTTGATTCAGAATCTAATGTGTGACATCCCTAATACTTAGATTTAAACACGCTTACACGCTAACATCTTAGCCAAAATGGCGCAGAATGAAAACAAGCTAGCTTTACAAACCACAAGTTAAAAAAAGGTGTTCAGACACACACAAATTAAAATGTTTGTTCATAAATCGCACATAAGTTGACCCGGCGACTATTTGAGTAGTCTGTGTTTACCAATGTATGAACTGTACAAACATTAGCTGCGGCTAGCCTGCTAGCTAGCAACGCACCCGTTGTGTCTATGTATTTGCGTGACAGACATCACAGGAAACTCAGGTTCTTTCTGTTATCTCCCTCTTGTCTCGCTACATTTAAAAAGTAGATTCATAAAGGGAGAGGATGAGCGCACATGTTCTGTTCAAGTTCAAACAATTTCAATTCACGACTGCGTCTTTGGTTCATTTGACGCTGAATCTGCTTCTTATGGCGCCCCTGTGTCTCCTTTTGAATCGGAAATTGATTCGAGTGAGATTTTAATTTTGGTCATCGAAAATCAAAAGCAGGATCGGTGATTCTCCCTTTATTTTGTTCTCTCTCCGCCCCTGCCTACTTGCGCACATCTGAAGAAAATAACACTAAAAACGACAACTCAGCGAGCTTAACGGTAGCCTGCAGCTGCACCTCCAGACGGATTATCAGAGATCCTTTATTGCTTTGTTTGGTTAGAGGGTTTACTCGTGGGGAAATAACTGAACTGAGCAGAAATGATAACACTGCCAGAGATCTGGGACAGATTTGAGAAACAGAACTTTGTAACAAACTTAATTTCTGTCTTTTGTTGCTGTAGAAGTAATAACTGCAAAAATGTTTCAGTCAAAAATCTAATCAAACACGAAAGTCAGCTCAAATAATGATTTTGCAGAACCATGATAAATGCTATATATATATATATATATATATACTAATATACTAATATATACTAATATATATAGATATATATACTAATATATATCTATATATAGTAAAGCGTTGCTTTACTAAAATCCACAAATGAGGTAGTGTAGCATTGACAAAAACAAATCATGTAACACAGTTAAATTATATATTTAAAAATACTCTTCACCAAACAAACATTTTTAATTAAACTGCTGATCTGTTTTCACAACCAATAAGTAAATTGGCTGTTTCAAATTCCTCCTTAACATGGTCAGTGACCATGGATTAAAAAAAACACAACTGGGGCTCACAGCCAGCAGGGAGATTTGGCTGCAATTTCAAGTATTTCTCCATTAACTCGCGTTCCCATCCTGACTAATTATATACACGCGTCTGGGCTGAGAAGCTCGCGCCGCATTCTGGCATGCTACAAATACTGGGTGCGCTTGTGTATTCGAGCCAGCAGCATACCACTTTTGCCTCGTATTAATCAAGCATCCTTGTAAATATAGATGTTTAGCCACATTAGCTGCTACTCTATTGTCTGGCTTCTGGCAAAGAGAAGCAAAAAAAATATTCATGAGGTGCTGCCACTGTTCCCATTCTCCCTGCTCCTCTCTGACAGCGTATCACCTGTGTGTATCAGCCTTCTTCTTACAGATAAAGAGAGGTCCACTCAGCCTCCAGAGGCGGGCCTTATCTCACCTTGGGGCTAATCATTCCCAGGACACATCATAGTGACAGATCTATTGCGCAATCAGGACATCCCCACTGCACTAATAGCACTGCCCCCACATATAGAAGTAATCAAATACCAGCTAGGAGTGGACCATGTAAAGGGTTTATGTGTGTGTGTGTGCATGTGATCAATAAAGAGTCTCTGGTGTGGGAGTATGGGAGGCGTTAGATATCAGACGTGAGTTCAGAGGTCACTCCTTCCCGCAGCTTCACTACTATACGTCCGTCTGGTGCTTCTCTTAACAACATAAGACATCTGCTGGTGTCTCCCTGTAATTATTATAATTTCTAACACATTTCGGAACAGCACCTTTCCGGGAATATCATTTTCTTTATCCCCCCCCCCATGTGTCAAGTGCGCCGTAGCAGCTTTGTGTGTTTGTGGCTCCACACAGCAGCAAGAAATAACTGGAACACTTTATTCTTATTTGTTTGTGTATCCAGTTCCACTGAGTACGCACTCGCTGCTGCTCGGGAGACATGTCGCTTTTCACTCGCGAGTTTTTTTGATTCTTCACTCTCTACGTGAAGAGGTAATCGTACACGAGAGCTGGATTTCATTTCAATTCTTGTGGGATGCTCTATTCTGCAGCAAGCAACCTTCACATAGTCCTTAAACGCAGATTAAGAGTGATAAAACGAGCATATAGCGCTATAAGATCTCGCCCGGTGCGGCGTTATTCTAAAAGCTGGGCTTGCAGGGATAAATGTGGCCGAGCCTGAAGCACACAGATATGGTAGGTATAGCAAATGATTTTGAAAACTACGACAAAAATATTCATGTTTTCTCCAGGACCAGAATGAAGCAATAAATCATAACTAACCTGAATGATGAAGAAAAATGGGACAAAAGAACAGATAAATGGAGCCAGTTCACACCAAGAGGGTGACTGCTGCATAGAGCATAAAAACTGAATGATTAGTCCATTAGTTGATCAAAAGGAAACTATTCTGATAACTGATTAATCATTTCGGTCATTTTTCAAGCAAAAATGTCTAATATTTGCTCGTTCAAGCCACTGAAATGCAAGGATTTGCTGCTTTTCCTTGTCAATTAGGACAGTAAATGATAGCCTTTGGGATTTCTGGACTGTTGGTTGGACAAAAGGAGCAATCTTAAGACATCACTTTGGGCCCTGGGGGAATATTTTTGACTTTTTATAGACTAAGCGATTCATTCATTAAAGGTGCACTATGCAGTTGGAGAAGAAATTCAAACTCTAAGGTAATCATACAAACTCAGAAATATGTATTTTTTCCATAACTGAATAAACAAGCCGTTCTCAGAGGAACTGTGTTGTCATTTAATGTCAAATAGAGTTTGTTTATTTGGTCTGTTAAGGCATAAAATAATCACTTAGTTCTCTTCTCATTAAAATTTCTTCCCCAAAACTACACAGTGCACCTTTCAAGGGGCTCTTTGGAACTTCTGTGTTGTGTTGGAAGCCAGTCATTAGTTTATGTTAGCGGACCTACTGTTGCACACCTGGATAAACACAAAATTGTGATGTAATAATCACAATGGCTACGTTAGCATGAATATTACATTTCCACTATTATTCCTAATATGATACTATTCAGAATTTGATACAAGTCGTGTAAACAGCATTTTTCTGTTAGGATATTTCTAATAAGGCCTTATTCCGATTAAGACATGTGCCGGTCCCAGTCTTGATTTAGGAGCATTCTGTGGACGTGTATACAGCACATTTGGAATCTGCGGCTCAACAGTTTGCACTGCTGAGGTAGGAGAAACACACCTACTTATTAACATTATGAAAGACTTTTTGGATATACGTGACTATCGCATTGCCGACCTCTTCAAGATTCATCTATAGCGCTTTAATGGACGTGCATCATTACGCTAGCCTAGAGAATGCACGGCTGCACGAAAACGAGAATATTAGTGGAATAATCACATTCATTAGCCACGTAAACACAGGAATAAGGGCAAATAACTGAATATTGTGTTCTCGCAAACGAAGCCAGTGCTGCCTGATGAATCTGACGCAAAGGTGGTGTTGACCTCAGTTGCGGTGAATCATGAATAATGATTTGTTGAGTAGGGGTCGATGGGCCACATCAGATCCACTCTCGCAGCTGACGACGTCAAAGGCGAGCATCACTGCTCTATATCATCGCCAGGCATGATGATGTCAGTGTGACCTCAGCCTGTTTTATCATCCGATTGGTCAAAAGTGAGTTTTTACGGAAGGGTAAAACCCTCGGACCTTTCACACATGCACTCACTTCTGTGGGATGCATTTGCAAACCAGACGACACACGCGCCGCCCAAAATGCACGCTTGTGCCGTAGTGGAGGATGGCACGGTGGGAGCGTGCCAAGAGGTATCTTGCATTCAACGGGCGCTGCTGACAGCCAAGTAAAGGCTCACCTGATGCCCAGCCACCTGCCATCTGTCTGCTGAATAATACCATTCGCCTGCTCCACTACAGGGACGAGCATGAATACACCTGTCAAATATATAAACACACAGAGCAAAGCGCACACACACACACAGACAGAGAAAGAAAAAGGTTGCCACTACACACAGCTGGCAGAGATATGTGCCTCTCTGGGTGGGTGACAGCCGAGGGACAGGAGGAGGGTTCAGCACGGACGTGGAACCAGAAGCAGCGAAGGAGATACTGACTAATTAGAGAGCAGATTTTTAGACAATAGATTAGGGCAAAATTGACTTCTGCTACAGTGATGGTCCGGTAACCATTTGGCGAGCAGTCTGCTGAGCAATTCATCTGCAGTGCCTCTCAAACTGCACATTTGTAGGCTGCATTTGATTTTCTTTTCTTTCCCTTTTTTTTCCTAAACTGCACTGAAGCGGACAGAAATACACACTTCTCATCCATTCTCACACTGTTTGGTACCAGAGAGCAGCTGTGTGATGAGGTTTTAAAAGGCTCGAATCAGACACTCACGACAAAGAAAAGCCTGCATTTACACCAAAAGCTGTGACATTACTCTAAAATGTGTCTGCGTTTCCTTTCGGAGAAAAGGTGAGCTTCTTCTGTTCAGTGCCAAGGCCAGGGCTGCTGCTGCTGCTGCTGCACATGCACTTGCTTTCTGAATATGATGATAGGAGCAGCAATCAGAGGGAGGCTGATGACACCGCTGCACTGAATCCATTTCAAGGTTACACTAAACCGCTCATCAAGGCGCCTTAATAAGCATGGGATTTGAGTCTTTCAGCCCTCTGAAAGGCATCAACTGCGCCGTGCGTGTCTAGGGGGGCTGGTTGAGGAGGGATATCCACCCTCTGATGTGATGTTGGGGGGAGGAGGAGGAGGAGGAGGAGGAGGAGGAGGAGGGACGGGCCAATTTTTTATCGCCGGACTGGAGACACATTCGCTCGGCAATGAAAGGCGACACAATTTGCACAGATTTGCAGCCCACCCCAAGTGCTGGTAACGCGGGACGCGGCGCCGAGACGCGCGGTGCCCCCCACAGCATCCTGCCTGTAGGGGCGTAAATAAGCGCTGGAGGGCGGTCACTGTTGCTGCCAGAGAGACAGGTGTCTGTCTAAATACCGACATCGATCCTCTCCGATCATCACAAACACCATTCCCTCCGCACGCGCCGTCTCCAGCGCGCCCCTCCGATCCGCCTCACGTAACGAGGCTCCCGCGCTGTGATTAGATTAAGGTCCGAACTTGCCTCAGCAACAGACAATAGCAGCGCGCACCAACACACGATCACACACAATCACACACACTCACAGTCCCGTTTTCCTCTTATTCCGTCTCACACACTTACCGCGATGGGATGAAGCAATAATCCAGAGAAAAGGCGAATCCATTAAAGGGGGAGAAAGGAGGAGAAAGGAAGCCGTGAGCAGCTCTCCCACTACTACTAGTACTACTACTCCATCGGCTGAGCCAAGCCGCCGCTCGCTGCCTCGCTCTCCGTCGGGTTGTGATGGGGATCACGCAGCGTGTGAGCGCATGAGGATGGATGCTGTGCCTCGTCGGGGGGCGGGGACAAGACGCGTAGCCGGGTCCGGTGGAGCGTGCTAAATTCTGTGTAGGGACCTTGTGTTACAAGCAAGGCGGCTGTCTAGCCCGCGTATTCTCTGCCGGCCTGCCCTACAGACCCCCAGCTCCTGCAGGAACACTCCGGTTTTTGTTGTGAGCTCTGCGTGGTGTCTTTACAACCCTGCTTCATATTCATGGAGCTGGACAGGGAGAGGGCTTTGCTGAGTATTGATGTGAGAGACTGAGGGTTCATACTTGATCCAACACTTCGATGTGAGCCGAGGTTTTGTTTTTTTTTAATTTGCCAATGAATCGTTTTCCATCATAATTACTTTCACTGTGTAATCCACAGTGTCTATGTAGTTTTGGGAGAATTGTAATGTTTAAAATATTAAATACATTTTTTCTATAACTGAATAAACAAGCTGTCCTCGGAGGAAAATAAGGTCCCCAGAACACTGTTTGAAGCTAGAAAGGTGGCAGGGTCCGCCACATATAAACAAAGTAAAACAGTATGAAATCGTGTTGTCCTTTAAGGTCAGTTTGTTTATTCAGTCATGAAAACAAAGAGAGTTTGTTTATTTAGTATGTTTAGGCATTAAAAAAAAAACTTCCTCTCCAAAACTACATAGTGCACCTTTAAAGTAAAATATAATGTGTTTCCGGCCTGGAACACACTTGGTAAATTGGGAACGATACAGAGAAGATTAGCATGGTCCCTTGTGCAAAGATGACACAATCGTGAGTAATGAAGGTACGCACATTAGTTAAAATTGCCAAGAACCCGATGAAGCAACGCAATCGAAGAAACACAATCTTTGGTTTGAATAAAGAATTTACTCGCAAAAACATCTACAGTGAGCTATGTGATTGGCACGTGCCAAAATGCGATATTGTGATATTAAAGGTCCAGTTTGCAGGATTTAGTGCCGTGGTTGCAGACTGCAACCAACACCCCAGGTCTCCCCCTCCCTACAGTCGCCACTACAAACATGAGCAGACCTCTTTGGAACCAAGTGCAAAATGGTGGACTGATAGATACAAAAGGCTCATTCTATGGTGACAAAAACACAATTCTTAGTTTCAGGCAATTATACATAAATGAAAAGACAAATATTAAGATTAAATTTCATTTCTGACCTTTAAATACTAATGCAGAAGAACCTCAGACTGTTTCGAAAATGAGCCAACAAACAAGACAAATCACAAGTTAGGTTTTTTAGAATTGGTTACCTCCACCAAGGAGATTATATTGAGTAAATGTCCGTTCATGGTTGGTTTGTCAGCAGGATTACACAAAAACTACTTAACAGATTTCCACGAAACGGAGGATGGGTCTCAGCCCAGAATAGATCCCATTAACTTTTGGTGCAGATCCAGATAAAGTGATGGATCCAGGAATATTTTCTCACTTTGCCAAATACTGCAAGATCGGGCGTTTTTCAACATTTTAGTTCATTTCTATGGGAATAATGCATGATGAAAAACAATCAGATGTAATTAACTTGCTGGTATCTTTGGCAGTTTTTGCTTGATTAAGTTTGTAATGCTCTCACATGGTCATGTCAGTTTCTCCACCTTGGCTCCATCAACACTCCGACCACAGTGCCCAGATTATGAATTGAAACATTTCTGAAATTTGAAGTATTCGACCCAAGGACCCCGAGAATGAATGTGATCAAATCAACAAAAAGTCTATGTTTATAGCGTATACTGTACTAATATACATTGCATGCAGTTTTCTTCATCCAGCCGATGCTCTGCCTTATTGCATAATATATCTTATCTCAAATAACAGTCTAAATCTACAGACCCACCTCTGTGACCCAACTGGTTGTAGCATTAGCACCGTGAGTGCCCTGCTGCCAAAACTGGGACAGACACGTTGAAGTGAAGCCCATCTCTGCTACAAGAATTTACTGAAGAAACACTGGTGTGTTCAGTGATCTAGATTCAGGCAGCACGCTACATTACACTCTGCGCTCAGGCGGCCCCTCTTCCAATCCTCGGCTTTTTCAGCCCAGTTCTTCCTCTCTCTCCTCCTCCCCTCGCCTCTCATCTGTGGCCTTCAGTCACATTAACCAAACTGAGCAGAAAAACTGATGTTACTGTAAAATCAGGAAATGTGCTGTCAGCAACAGTTATAATTAACAATAGTGCTGAGGAGGTCCGAAGACGTGGTTGATGATTTCGGTACTAAATTTAGGGTGTTGTACTGGATCTTAACGGGGGCAGTGGAAGCCTAGAGGATTGGGCTTGTGACTGGAGGGTTGTGGGGTATAAATTCCCAGATTATCAGAACAAAATGGCATGGGACAGGAAGTACTAGCATACTCTTACTTAAATAACTGCCAAGGTACCTCTAATGGCCCAGGGCAACTGTCTAATAGCATAAGACTATGGATATTTGGGTCAGTGCTGTTTCTGCGTAAATGTGAATGTGGGGAAGGAGCGTCAACTTCCAATATTATGGTAGAATTTTGAACCTCAAAATCAGACAGGCATAATTACATTTTTTGATACAGGTTTTTGGTCCAGTAGAGACCAGAAGACTGTCAGATCTGGTCAGAATAGACCAGGTGATGATCACACCAGGTTCAAAATGCAGTCTACCTGAACAAACAGGTTCATCTGGCCCACATACTGCATTGAATGATGGCACTATAGCGTTCCACTCCTGTTTGCCAGATCTTTTTCTTAAAGGTCCAGTGTGTAGGATTTAGTAGCACCTGCCGGTGAGGTTCAGATTCTCGTGCTAACAACAAAAAACACAACAAGCCATCCTTCGAGCTCGTGTTTGATTTGTTTACCGTGTAAACATGGTGGTGCAACATGGTGACCCCGCTCCTTCTGTAGATATAAAAGGCTCATTCTAAGGTAACGCAAATACCATGATACTTAGTTTTGGCTGATTATACACTAATGAAAACAGAATTATGACTATATTCCATTTCTGCACTTAACCCTTCCTAATTCCTACATACTGGACCTTTGAGATATAGTCCCTCTAACTACTCTAGATCCAAGGCTCCAAACCAACTCAGACTGTATCAAATAGAGTCAACAAAAAGGAAAAATCACAACAAAATCTTCTTCAAGACCATCAATTTTATAAAAGGTGAGATGAAAATGCAGACTATTTGCACTGCAGTATATTATATCATTGCTACTTAAATAAATGGTCTAAATACTTCCTGCTCCAATGTTGGTGTTCACTCTCTATAGAGTGTGAAAACCATTATTGGCACAGGAATAAGTTAATGCGTTGTGTGTAGTTTCTTGTTGTTGGCAGCCACCGTATGGGTGAGACGAGGGCTATGCAGTTGGTTGCAATCTGCAACCTCACAGGTTGACTGGACCTTTAAGGTTAAGTGTAAGAAGGATTCAGAGTAAAATGTATTCAAGTATCAAAAAGAGTAGAGTGTTATCATACTGTATATCAATGGACTTTTCTCAGTGATGCATTTTACTGTTGTAGTTTCTTTGGAGGGCAGTAATGTTATGTTTCGCTTTATGTACTTAATGTAATTTTCAAGTTCAATTTCAAGATTTCACTACAAAACAACAAAAACGGAAATACCAAAAGAAAAACTCTTCAGAGAGCACCGAGCCGCTGCGTCCGTGTGTTCCATCCCTGTGAAATGTAGTGAAGTAGAAGTAATAAGTAGCATATAATGGAAATACTCAAGTAAAGTACAACTAATGACCTGCTGCAACATAATATACAACCAATAAGTGAGCAGCCGTGGTTCAACGCACCACGTCATTTTCCTTTCATAATCAATTCAAAAAACACATTCTATGCGGTGCAATCAGAGCTGACATGATCTGCTCAGGTCCACTCTGGTATTAGACATAGTGATGCACGACCCGACATAGTGATGCACGTCATATTTTGCCTTTTACTGTAGATGCACACTTGATTTTCATATTATAATGCATCTATCCACCATACTCTTTTTCATGTCAGCACTGTTTACGTGCTCCACGAGAAGAAGCAGCAGCGAATCATCTGTAGAGTAAAGTTAACTCTATTAATGTCCCAGGCTCACTAGGGGGTGAGGGCGGGGGGTGTTTTGGAAAAGCTCCGGTTCCCAAGGTTCTCCCACTGGAAGGTCTGTCGTGGGAAAGATTCATCAAGTTGTTTGTGTTTATAAATATTTTGATGTCTCTGTCTCTCAGCAGAAACTGTTTACTCACTGAACTGAATGAACTGAATGAATTCCTGTATGTTGATATTCAGTTGGATATTCTGCCAGGGTATTCAGTGAGATAGAAGTTGCACTGAAATTTGGCCAACCAATGGTAAGATATTGAAGAATGTAAATGACCTGCGAGAATGAAACATAAAGACGAGGTCGAACCGAGTTCAGCTGCTATTGACATCAAGAAAGATGTGAAAGAAGCAAGTGTAATTTCTTGTGCCAGATGCACAGGATCCAGCTTCTTGGAAACAGCTGACTTCCTGTTTTTTTCTGCTCCACAGTGCCCTGAGCTTAAAAAGAAAGAGGAGAGAGCTCATCCATGCAGCTGCAGTCTTGTTAGGTTTAAAAAGGCTTGTTGACAAGTGAGAAACAGTCGAGTTGCAAGTACAAAAACAGCTTAGCACAATGGAAGCATACAGGAGGGCACTTCATTACATCTCACCCGACCTTGAAGTAGATAGGCCAGAGAAGAAGAAGAAGACTCGGCTACCTGTTAGCATTCCTGGTAATGTATGTAAAATGATCCTACACGCCTTCCCAGTGTAGCCCAAAGTTAATTAAATGCTGTTGTTAAAAGCATGGTCTTGGGCTCTTTTGTAAAGGTCAGAAGCTAATTTTTTTCAGGATGTTTGCGAGTGCTTCTGGCATCAATCTATAGTTTGAACACTCTGAATTATTTATCTATTTTTCTCGCCTTTATTTTTTAATGTTAGCCTGTAGATGACCTGTAACTGCCCATATTAGCTGGAAAACACAATGACTCCACATAATATAGTCTTACATGGTCCAAGTTCAAATTAGACAACAATATCACTGCAAATGAACATTTAACACACATTTTTCAGAGGAAATATGAGAAAAAGGCTTTTAATTTTTACTCTCCCTGCCTGAGAGTAACAGAGGCTTGCATAATTTGCAAGTTTAGGGCTTTAAAAACTGATATAAACTATATATTGCTGGATTTGAAATCACAATGGCTACATGATGCGTCAGTCATCGGGAGGCTGGTATGTAAGTTGCTCAGGAGAGAGGAGAAAGAAGAAGTGGGTAATATGTTTGCGCGATCACTCATTGGCTGTTGTAGGCTCTAGGGCGGGCATGGAAGCACCTATCTGTCAACGAGCTGTCAGTTATACGGCATAAGACAGTGTTTGTTGGAGTTTAATGCACTACTGAAATAAACCCAGACACTATTGGTTGCAAAAAAGTTTTTTTGTTTGTTGATTGTACCTTGCTGGTGTGTTTTTATGTTGAAATAGTTTGCATGAGTAGAACTGACTATACTGACTATACACTTAAATTGAGGTGTTTAGCTCAATGCTTAGCTGTTTTTGTAAAGTTGGGCGAACTGTAATTGAAAACAGGTTCTGTCAGTTAGGAGTTTCACCACAGAGCTACAGAAGTTCAATGAAATGGAAAACTGTTTACTGCTCTGATACATTCTGATTTATTTACAGCATTTATATCTACCATTTCCTTAAATCTACTTAGCTGATACGCTCAAAACAAGAGGAGTCAAAGACTAAACAGAGCACTGTATGTGGGACTCTTTTGATGATCGGGCCTGTTTGTAGATCCATATGCACACTCATCCTGGGGACTACACACACATACACACAGAGGAATATCAGCTGTCACTACATCACACAGTGTGGATGCTTGTCATCTCATATACTGTACGCCTGCCGTTATTCTGCCAAAGAAGCTTTACACAGACCCAACAATATAGTGTAGTGTTTCACCCGTATGACAATAGAGAGAGCAATAAAGCACGTTGGGAAAGAGATGATTAGAGGCACACAATAACAAGATTGTGTTTTATTAATAACCAGACCCACTGATGCGCGATGATTTACCAAAATAAATTAGAGTCTGAAGTGAAATATTCATTGGGATGATCTAAAGTTTACATGACCCAGCTCCTCTTCCTACCCACAGCTATTACTAACTTCCCCCGACTCACAACATTGTGAAATGAGCACAGTAACTCAAAATATGATTAATATTTTACACAAAGGGAAAAGTGTGCAAACAAGGGAAGGACAACATTAAAAAAAAAGTGGAACATTGCAGGTGCATGTGAAGGCAGGTGGGCAGAAACAATGAGAAACGAGAGAAGTACAATATACAATGTTCTGATATTTGCAAAATTGAAATTTATTGAGGAAATAACCGTAATAGAAAATGGAGGAAGGTAGCATGATTTAAATCCATCTACTCTCTATAAACTGGATATCTGGATTACCTATCAATAAACAGGACGGTAACTTGTAGGGTTAAAGCATCAGACCTGACCAGGGAAGGGAACAATACATTCAATACTCATTGTACTGTATGTACTATCTAATACCTTCAAATGAAATGATATTTTACTCAAATTGTTCATTTTAAATTGTTCTTTTATTCCCCAAAATAAAACATTTAATAGATGATTTAGCTCCCTTAAATGAACACAAGCCTTAATATCTTGACTAAAGGCCTTAATTACCTAATCATCAGCTGATTTTTTTTTCATGTGATAAACCAGTGAATGTTGTTTGTTCTATTCTTGCTATTCCCAAAACCCTGTTAATGTCAGACAAAGGCAATCTTAATGTCCACCGTGTATATTCTGTATTCCAGAGTCTCTGCTCATTTCACTACATTTTTGTGAGACAAGTGATAGTCACACTCCAGATCTCCCTCTTCAGCAGTTTGCCAACTGTCATGACTCCTCTCTCCAGCACTCAGTTAAGTGTCTCAGTGGGTTTCAAAAGACTCTTCCTGACTCTTTCTCCTCTCTGTACTCGATCTGAATAAGTGGCTGAATTTGTGCTACTATCTACTTATTGACGGAGCTTCAGAGTCGCGGCGATGCCGCTGTGTGTGTCTGTGTTTTGTGTGTCTACGGCCCCATTATTCAAGAAGCTTATTGATCGGAGGGTGTTTGGTTTCTCGGCGGCTCCTAAGTGGTGGGCTCGTTTCCATGGTAACGTAACAGGCTGGCCGCGAAAGTGCCGGCCTTGGCTGTGATCAATGTTGCTGGAGAGACTTGCACACGGCCATACGCATACATACATGCACACTCACACACATATACACACACAGTCTAAAGACCAGACAATGGAGACGTTTTAAACATAATACTGTCTGTCTGTTTCCAGCGCTACCCAGAGATTCTCTCTTTCATTGTCACAATGGGATGTAATGTACATTTTGTAAACAGAGTTGCACTATGCTTTGGCTTCTCCATGTTATTATTAAACTATGTAGGCTATTGACCTGACAGACAGGCTGTACTGTAAACAAGCTTTTTTAAAGGAAATATGCATCCCCACCACTGTAAAAAATACAGAATTTTAATGGTTAAACATAATTTAAAAAAAGGTGTTTCTTGCTTGAATTATGTAAAACAAAAATCTGCACACAGAACAAGTGAAAATCGTCTAAAAACAAGTGTCTCAGTGACGTGCAACTTCTGTCTTATAGTCAGTGTAAAGGGACATTTCAACTAAAAATGAGACGAAAACAATACGATTTTGAGTTTTTTCAGTGAGGATCTCCCAGTTATTGCTTTTAATTATCACTTATCGTCCCATGTTATTGTCGTTTAAGCTAAATTCCTGTCCATTTTGCAGTTAGCAGTCCCCTCCCTCCTCCACATCACCACACTTGTGCGAATCCTTTCTTTTTTTCCCTCTTTTCTTCAAGCGTTTTTCATCACTTGGCCTGTTTGGTAGTGTAAGCCTATAGAATCTAGTGGGAGTGGGAGCACTGGAATTGGCAGCTCTCCCTGTTCCCCCATTGTCAGTGTTGATACCAGACCAGGAGGATCCTGCTCTCTGCATGTTCCCCAAGCAGACAGGGCCGCTTCTTTATGGAGTTGTCTCTCCTGATTGGATAAAGTTGGCAGGGATACCAGAAAATGTCTTTACTCTTTTACTGCATGAGCAGGGGGAGGAGAGACATGTCTTACTGATCAAACACTCTTTAACTGAGATTACTGTTGGAATATAGACCTATTTAACACTTATTTTATTAAGAAAATAACGCTTACAGCAGCTTTAATCTGGCAGTCATGAGTTTCAAAGCAACGCTACAATTTTCTATCCTTGCTTGACCTGTTTACTTGGTGTTTTAGTGTTCAATGTTGAGAAAGCAATATAACAGATGTAAAATTGACATGGCATTAGCAGAAGGTGGACAGTTTGTGACCAGTGCAAACTAACTGGTGTGACCTTGATCACACTTAGAAATGAACAGCAGTAAAAGTGGACCCCATAGTCTAGGCCGGATTTAATGGACAGATTCATGTAGGCAGACTTTTTTTTTTTAAAAAAGTTGGATTTTCCTGAAATGGAAATGCATCAAACAAATGAATGTATATTTATTCATTTGTAACAATATGCATATTGCTTTACTGAGATTGAATCATGAGGGACAACTTTTTCTTGAAAAGGAAAGTTCACACCGTCTAATCCTGGCACAAATAAAAACAACAACAAAAAAATAAAAAATAAAAAAAACACGTCCACACACAGCCTGTATTGTGTGGGAGTCATGCTGATCTGCTGCTATAAATAACTTGGCTCAGGAGGTTGTCGTGGCAACCAACAAACTGATGCCAGGGTGGGAACGCTCAACTCCTTGAAGAGAAAAAGCACACTGAATGGAGGGACAGTGTAGAGGAGAGGGGTGGGATAGGGCAGGAAATGGAGACGGGAAAGAGCAATGTACGACAGAGAGAGAGGAGAGAGGAGAAAGATGAACTGGAGAGGAGGAGGAAAGATGGAAATGATAAGACAGATGGAGGAGAGAGGGTAGGAGTGGAGAGAGAGAGGAGATGTAAAAAAAAAAGGAGGAAGGATGACAAAAATAAAGAGCCGTGATGAAATGCAGGTATGAAGGAATGAAGAGAACAAAAGAGGAGAAAAGAACGGAGAGGTGGGATGAGAATGAGCACTGGAGGAAGATCAAGGAGGAATGAGACAAGAAGAAAAAGATAAGGAGAGCAAAGAGGAGAAGGTGAGGCATGAAGAAGTAGAGAGGAGGATGAAAAGGAGGAATAGAAAGAAAGATGGAGGGAAGTTTAAATGAGGGAAGAAATCAAACAGCCTTTAGTTATTACTGTACAATATTTGCCAATATGCTGTGTGTATCCACACCATCCATTTACTACATGGTCTCAGGCTGGTTTCCATGATTTGGGCTGGGCCTCTTGGTTCCAGTTAAAAAAACATTTCTCTATGTGGCAACTTTACGTTTACTTGTGTTTCATTTTCAATTTTATATTTGTGACAGCGCTGCGCTTATGTTCTGGATAGGTTTAAGCACGAATACACTTGGTTAGGCTTAGGAAAGGCATCATATTTTGGCTTACCAGGTTCTGTCAACACAAACACAGCAGGAAAATGTCTCAATAAAAACATCCAGTGGTTTCACTCTTACAGTCTCGAACAGTGGTGTCTCGCTAGGCGGTAGTCTTCTATTCATCTAACACTCAATAGGAAAGTGAATAAGCATATTTCCCAAACTGTCAAACTAGTCCTTTAAAGGTGCAACATGTATGAATGTGGCCACTTGTCAAATTCATACTGAAAACAAACAGGGTGGCAGCATATCACCAGATAGCCACTAGCACAGGAATGTTGGACCGGAATGGACTGTTGCTAGCTGGTCAGCATCTCTGCAACACAATACAAAAACAAAATTCTTCATCCTGTTTATTATTTTAGTAAATGTTTTAATGTATTTTACTATTATGCCTACATGTTGCACCTTGAAGGGAAATTTTAAAGGTAGCGTGTAAAAGAAATAGTGACATCTAGCGGTGTGGTTGCAGATCATAACCAACTGAATACCACTGGTCTCACACTACCCCACAGTGGCACCTCAAAGTGCAAAAATGTTTTCAGCAGCCTGTGTTTGGTTTGTCTGTTCTGGGCTACCGTAGAAACATGACAGATTTTCAGGTGATTATAAACTAATGAAAACATAATAATGAATATTATATTCCATTTCTGACCCTGAATCACCCTTAATCCTACATCATACAGTGAACAAGGACACATCCAACTTTGGGGCAAGTTTGTAGAAGACCACAGTCTACAAAGTGAGGTCCATACAGTACATATATATTTCTCCGAGCTTTGCTTTGAAAGAAAAAAAAGAATAAAGAGGCCCTATCCCATTACCCCCTGGCCTCACCCCCTCCTCTGGCCTCACAGGACAGATGCTGATCCTGACCTAGACTCTGTCTGCCTCCAACTCCACCTTCGTCTAACACAACGGCTGTCTGGCTTAATATGTGGCGCACCGCTGTGTGAACCGACACTAATGCTGACATGAGGCTTTAACAGGATCACAGGGAGAGGAGGGGGTGGGTCACGGCTGGGAAGCGAAAGGGTGCAGAGGGCAGAATTGATGTGCGAGAGGGGGCGATAGGGGAGAAGGAGATGTGTAAATGAGTGGGGAAAATCACAAGGGACGGGTTAAAGGGGAGTGAAGGGCAGAAATATGGAGGGGAAAAGAAGACAGGAGATAGATGTGTGAGGAGAGGGAGAGGGTTGATGGGAAAACACAGACCGAGGACGTTCGGGGAGAATGTGGGCTTAAGGAAAAGAGAGAAGGGGGTGCTGGGAGGATTAGTGAGGCAAGACAAAAGCCTAGTGCTGTGGAGGGAGCAGGAGCTTTTCATCTGCATCAGCCATAAATCATCACACCCCTCTTCTGTGGTATTTTTCTGTCCTGCTTTATCTGTTTGATCATAAACACAGCCGGTGGAAAATCCTGTGTTGTTGTTGCCTCTGTTTCTACATCCCTCTTCATTCGCCAGTTTCTCCGGCTCCTTCGGTGTCTTGCCACTTCTCGTTTTCTCCATCGTTCTCCACCGCTTTCTGTGTAGACACATTTGAAGGCAGTGGAGGAGGATTTCCCCAGAGAAATCCCACAAGACCGAAGCCCTCCAGTGTGTTGCAGTGAAGAGGCTATCTTCTTTCCTTGCAAACTAAAAGTTCTGCTTCAGAGCCTTGTTAGTGTATACCTAACTTTTCAAAATATGGAATCTAGAGGCAGAACGTTAGTGCATCTGTCCTTTAAATTGTCTGTTCATTGCTGCACCTGAGCTTCACTGAACTTCAAACTAAAGGATGAATTTGATTCAGGAGAATATGCAGTATAGACTATAGCTTCTTTCATTACAGGACTCAGGAAAGGTGTTAAAGGGCAACGCTGCACTTCAACAGAAAAGAAAACAGCACATTTTGCAACAAGAATGGCAGTTTTTTAGCATTCATTGCACATATAATTAACACAAATAAGATTACATATTTAGAAAGATATAAATCATTCAAACTGAAAAGAGACAGGAGCCAGGTCTCGTTCATTCTCAGGTGCTTTACAATGCTTGCACAATGAGCGTACTGCTTGATAAAACAGGCGGGCCCAGTTTTCATACCCATCAGAACGAGGATGCCGCAGCACAGTAAAAGACAATGATGCAAACAGACGCTAAAACTTCAGACGAGGCTTTGTTCATCGCCCACTAAAAAAGTGTTCCGTCTTTGGAAATATGGGCTTAATGTACCATCACAAACAAGTCACTAGGGTTACAAAGCAAATTAGATGTGACAAAGGACTGCTGCTCACTATAGATCGTCTATTCAACAAGCCCAGCTGCCGTAATAACATGTTGGCATTTTAAGTTTCTGCAAACGATGGATACGTTTAATTTGTTTGTTTCATATGTATCAACATTTCTACAATACATTTTATGTAAGATGTTGTGTACATCAGCTGACTTTCTCATCAGGAGGAGGAGGGAATGGTGGTGGCATGAAAGCTAGACAAGAGACCAGTGTCCCGGCCAGTTCGCTCCACCTGTCAACCGGCAGAACCAATTTTAGTGAATGTTTGGATGTTTGGCATCTCTAAGGCAAAAAAACCTGATATGTTTAATGCAGGCTGAAAGCAGCTTATTACAACCCAAATTGATGTTAATTGTTAGGCAGCTACCTCTAGGGGCCATATTAATTATTAAGGCAGCAAAGGAGGACAGATGGATGGTTGGGTCAAACAAGCAGAGGACTTTGACCCAGGAGACCGCTGTTCATGTCCAGTGTGAAAGTGAAAAGTCAACCTTGAGTTATTTTAACTTACCAGCGTAGATAAATTACATCACATTACTTAAATGAAGTTATGTACATACCTTTCATGAGTGTATACACTGTTAAGTGTATCTTGGGAAATGTTTTGAACATTGCACATTTACATGAGCATTGCACAGGTATATGCACACAGATCCATCTAGTGTATACAGTATACCATTTTTATTCTATTTTATCTCATTTATTGGAGCATATTTTTTATTTTATCTTTCTCTTAGTCAATTCCTACCTCCCGTTGCTACTTTCTGTTATTGTTTACACACTGTTCCTTTGTGCTGCTGTGTCATGTGTATGTGAATTTCTCATTACAGGCAAATTTTATCTTATCTTCATAACTGAAGTTACACAAGTAACAGAGTTATTTTAAGCCAAACCACAATGTTTTCCTAAACCTAACCAAGTCGTTTTAGTGCCTAAACCCAACCGAACTGCAAGTGTACGACAAAGGTTCGGTATGTCTGATGACGGTGCGCTTAATGGTTATGGTGAAATATGTCGTTTTGAGAGTCACTGGCAATCAACCGATTTGGCTGTTCAGCTATGGGGATGTGTTGTTTTAACAAGACGTAAGAACATTTTTAGCCATCTTTAAAGTGAAAAATCTTGCGTTTTAAACCCCAAAAGAGATCTATTCCAAACCCTAATCAAGTGGTTTTAGTGCCTAAACCTAATCAGACCATGCTATCACAACATAAAACTGAAAAATTAAACCTAAAGTTGTAATATAAATAAGTTTCAACATATCTGTGTTTTGCAGAAATGTAACATGTATTCTGGCGACTGACTGAAAGCTGTTTTCCTGTTGCAGATCTAAATCTCACTGACTCTGTGAGCACTGAAGACGATCAGACGTCACCTCTTGTGGTGAACTATTTGAGATGAATGGGAGCAGATGTTCTTTGAGAGGCCTGAGAAGCATGAATGGGGTTGTGATGTCATTGGATGATGCCGTTGAAATATGATTCAGCTATGCACTTTGAGTTGTGAAGATAGTGATTGACACAGATGAAGAAAAACCTTTGGAGCACTTTCTCTGGCTGAATTCTTCCTCTAAAATGAAGCACTCCATCAAGTCACTTCAGCCTGAAAGTTCATCCCAGCCTCAATAATTTAAATCTTAATTCAAAACCCACATCCCAAACCGTCAGTAACCTTCTCTTCTTCATAACTTCAGATAAATTCATCTTAAGCCTAATCTCAACCTTAAACCCCTCAGTCAGACCCAAAAATAGCTCCTGACACTGTGAAGAGCGGCAGGATGTCCTCGAAGAGCTGACTACTCTCAGGTTGTCCGACCTTGTGAGGACGCTGTCCTAATCAGTATGGAGACACACGCACACACTCTGACACGCACAAAAATGCGTAAACACACACTGTCACACAGACTTTAGTGGAATTTCATACACAGGCCTTAGGGTGTTCTCGGAAACTCTGTACCTTGTGGTCTGACCTAAACGATGACACAGGATTACACACACATGTAAACAAAGTGTGTACACACACACACACACACAAAGGTAAGTTCGACTGCCTATTTGTGTGATTAAATCAGTGTTGTAAGGTGGAGGAGGCAGCATTCATCTCCATTAGAGACTCAGAGGGCTGAAAGCTCGCAGAAACGCTGTGACTCACACACACACACACACACACACACACAACTCTGGGGACACAGGGAATCAAACACATTAGTTATGGAGTTTGCTCAAGGCACTGAAGTGTCCAAAAGACAAATATAAAAATGTGAACACACACAACTACACTCAAATACTTCATATTCTGTGGATTTTTTAAAATTAAATTCTGCAGTGTGAGTGCACACGACGGGCACGGGTCCCACACAGACGGTCTGAACTTTGATTCTTAAAAAAAATACTATCCTCCACACCAAT
Source organism: Pagrus major (assembly GCF_040436345.1). Lineage (NCBI taxonomy): Eukaryota > Metazoa > Chordata > Actinopteri > Spariformes > Sparidae > Pagrus > Pagrus major. The sequence continues at coordinate 11,178,665 of NC_133226.1, forward strand.
AACATCATTTATTTCCGGCCAGAGAAGAAATGTGCTGCCCACGAGGATAAATAATGTAGTCTTACATCTGCAGGAGATAAATAATACAACATACAATCTTTTGTTTCTTCCTCTCAGCCCTCTTTAAGCACCGACAACCTTTTCCTGCCCTCCTCTTCCCTTGTGTTTTGTCACCTCTCCTCCCCGAACACAGTCTCACAGGCCAGTGAACACACAAGTACAAATGTGATGCAAATGCAGCGGCCACCCACCTGTGCATAAATATCTTACGTGCTGTGAGATTCATGTATCTGGAACAGAATTGAATATATAGAATATCTTTTTGAGCTTATATTTTGGTTAGCCCTGATGCTGCAAAGGTCACTGATGTCTCACCAAAACATATCTGTCATCGTTAATGCAGTGAACTGATATGAACATGATGTTTGAGTGTCGCAGTAAATTATTTGTTTCTACATCATGCACACATCGAAGCGATGCTGCTGACATTATAAATGTCAGCTCTGGAGTAATTACATTAACAGGATGTGAGAGGGGTGTAACATAAAATGCACGGCTGGGCATCGCTGCCCCGTTGGTGCCATCGAAACGACTTCGTCCAGACACATGCTACATCTTGTGAGTTCATTTTTCATTACACAATGTCAGTCTGGAAAGACCAATCTGAACCAGGGATAGGAATTGGTAAGAGTTTATAAATTCAAATGCCATGCTGATTCTTTATCGATTCCCTCATTGATTCCTGATCAATATTCTAAAAAAGAAGGCCTTCACAGGTTTTCAGCATCGACACAACTGTCATCTGATCATGCTATCTCTGAGACTGAACACAGTGGGCCAGTTGAGCTAGCAGAGCTAGAGTCAGTCATCATTTAAAATGGATAAAATGAGTGAATATACATACAGCCAATAATGTACATGGTAATTTATTCCTCACAGGGTTGCATAAGGAAATGGAAGATCATAAAGTCCTTCATGCTACACAAAACACAGAACTTATATATAGAATTGAATTTGCGTCGGGCTGAATGTAAACAGCAGCAACAACGTGGTGATGATAATATAGTCGGCATCTTTACATCAAAAGATGTTCAACATCTGTACGGAAAAACCCTGTCCATCCACTATGACTGAGTGTGAACACCAAGAATCAATGTTATAAACACAGAGTCCACCGCTCCGAGTGCAACAGCTTGATCCAAGATGTTGTGGTGGAGACAAGTCTCTGTGGGCACAACAGTCTCTGAGTCCTGTTGGTCCATTTCCTTATCCTGCGACCAGACATTAGCCAGGATCAGCCTTAAACCAAGCTGGATTAGCATGGGTCTTATTCCAACTCTCTTCCTCCCGGGGGTGGTCCAAAACGGTCAGGTTGCTGCTCTTAATCCAAAACACCCGCTTTCTTCTCCAATGATGATGAAAGTTTCTGTCATAGGCAATACGTGTCTGAGTAATAAAGCTGAATAAATAATGGTTAAAAAAACAAAAATGCAGCATAATTTGGAGGAGCTACGGGCTGCTGCATCTTCATGTGCAGCTGTTGCCATAGCATCTCTAAATCAATCATTTTAATAAAATTTGTCAGCGTAACTTGCTGGCTTGGTTCCTTCATTTGGTCATTCTGCTTTACCATGACTGTGACGTCACTATCCATCAAGATAAATGTGAAATAACACTCCTTTCTCTGCTTTGTCTGCATCATTTTAGCATGTTAACAGTCTTAATCATGAGTTGTGAGTGCATCCCTTGACGTACTGTCATCATGCTGTATTGTCAGTCTTCTTTTCAGGGTTAGGGTTACACACACACACACTTTGGCACAGATCCTCTTTTAACACATGAAATGTATCTTCATTTAATGCTAGATAATGATCTGTCAAAGCCACACAGCATTAATTCAATTAAAAATAAACCCTGAAAACCTGGAGCCAAGCTACTGTTCAGCTAAGCTTTCTCTGAAATCTCTTTTTTTGTCTACGGTCCTTTGAAGATGAGCTGTACAGTAGAGAGAAAGTGCACTGCGTTAATTATAGCCTCCTCCAAGTCCTCGTTGTTTGCCACTTTTCCCAAAGCAACCAAGGACAACTTCCTGTACTTGAACAAGATAGGAACTGAGACAGATGTAGATGAACAAAATCTAAATTAAGTCCAAAAAAGAAAAAAAAACATCCTGTCTGAGGGCATTGCAATGCTAATGCTATGCTATATTATCCTTCTCAGCTATGACAAATTAAGTCAGAATGAGCTGAGCGGTTTACAAATTTGACAAATAATGAAAAGGTATTGAAATGATGAACAAGGGGAATAAAATATGTAGGCTTAAATTAAATGATCGTATTAAAAAAGACACTGGAAGTGAAGGGAGGCAGGACAACAAAGACATTTTCCTTGTCTGGGGGAATTTATGACAACAGGAGAGAAGGAGTGGGAGGTGCAGCCTAAATTAGGGACAGAGAATCTAAGAAGAAAGGAAAGAGGAGGATGAAAAAAATGAGATATGAAGGAAAGGGGATCCAGAGACTGAAAAAAGGGATTATGCAGGCAGTAAAGCAGCTGTATTATGAAACCGTATTTTTGCAGCTGTGGCCTTGGGCAAAGCATGAATTTATTAGGTCTAACACACAAGTCCAGTCAGCCGAGTGAAGAACACATACAATGACAGAGAGAGAAACAGACTTATATACACCGGCATTATGTCGAACCCACCACATGCATCGAGGCTGCAGCCATCCTCACACCACCGCCGATTTTTACGATTCGCTTTCCTTGAATTCATTTTCTGTTTTGGTAGAGCAAACATGAAAGTCTGCTGGGAAACATTCGTTTCCCCCTGAGGTTTCCTATAACATTTAGTTTAACCTTTCTTTATGGAGGGGGTGTGGACTGATTACCCTTGCTAAGGCTTTAAACACACAAACCCATGTATTCAAGCCTTAAGGAATGAAGGACGGGGACATTCCTGCACTGTCACACACACAGGACCACCAGTGGAAATCAGCAGGATAATGCACGAATGCATGTTAGCATACTGTGCAGCACGGATGGTTTAAACATTTATTGTTGATGACTCCAAACATCACAGCCCAATGTTCTATGTGATCTGCAGTTCTGATCCGCAATTTCCAGAAATTGATTCAAACTTTGGGATGTTTAAGAGTTTTCATTAATGAGTCGATGCAGTGGAAGATCAGATTTTCAGTTATATCCAACTTCTGGTTTGTCGTATTGCAAAGGAGCAGAATTAACCCTTTGCTAAACTCTTCCCTGAACAGCGATTCTCTGAGCATAGCAAAGCTTCTTGCCAAAAACCAGCCAGTGAGTATTTCTGTTCCATGTACACAAACCTGAGAAACCTGTTTTGTGTACCTCTAGCTAAAATCAAGGAGCCCACCGTTACTGTCGCGCTTGCCATATCTGAACTCAGAGCTTACTGAGCTCAGCTATGGTTTGGTCAGCAACCCTAGGAAGAGACCTCTCCTTCTGTTGTTTGCTGTTTTTTAAGCAACCCTGTCACCATACGAAATTAATAAATAAAACTGTACATTTCTTTATGTTGCAACATCACGTTTCTTTAGGTTGCATTTTCAATTTAATGTTGTGACAACACTGTGCTTGCTAGGAATAAGATCATGTTTTGGCTTACCTGGTTCTGTTGGCTCGAACACATCCCGAACACTCGTCAAAAATATGTGTTGCCAAAAACACGCATACATCAGACAGCTCATTTAAAATATCCAGTGGTTTCACACTTACAAACGGTGAAACGCCAGCTCGAAACCACCATCCCCAACACCTGAAGTCAGCACATATACACAAAATGTGTACATAATATGACACATATTTAATTAAGGTTGATATGATACGTATAGAAGTTACAAATTTGAACATATCCGCAGAAACATAAAATGGAAACATTGTATTCTGGCAGCTGGTCACATCTGTGACAATACGTGAGGGTAAAAGTGAAGTTAGAATGTTGAATTTGATGAACATCCAAAATACTGTACATCACATGGTAGCAGCCACTAGCTCTTCACCATATACTTACTTATACTTATATATACTCATCCATTTCCTAATCCCAACCATCAAAACCATCCCACCTACAGTATATGCTCTGACACTTACTTTAACCTCACTCCTCAACCCTGAAAGTCTCAACACTCAAACAGCTCTTTGAAGAACTGAGGTGCAGATAAAATATTGTTGCTCCCCAAAACTGTGCTCAAGAAACACACAGAGAGATAATTAAAACACAGTAGCACACACACACACACACACACACACACACACAGAGAGAGACTACAGTGCACTGTTAAAAGCATTTACACGCTCTCTCTCTTCAAGTATCCTGCTGGCTCCGGCTATTTCCTCTTCACACAGCACTGTTTTAATAGTGTCCAATCATTACACACAGTCACACTCACACACACACAACACACACACACACACCTGTGCCCCGGGGGGAATTACGACCCGTTAATTGTAATATTGATGTTGTAGTTGAGGCTGGGTTGCACGTTCCAAAACACCAATCACATCCCTCATTTGATAAACACCACAACAACCCTAAACTGTGTGTGTGCCTGTGTGTGTGTGTGTGTGTGTGTGTGTGTGTGTGTGTGTGTGTGTGTGTGTGTGTGTGTGCTCACATTGGTGTGTGTGTGATTGTATGCTTGCTTTGTCTTCATGTGAATACATTGTGTGTACATTGTGTGCGTGCGTGCGTGCGTGTGCGTGTGTGTGTGTGTAGGCATGCAGTGGTGTGCTGCTCTCCATTTTAATGGCAATTCCGACGGAGCCTTTCCCATCTCCCCGTCGCCATGGCAACCGAGCGGGTAAGCGGCCACGTTTGTCTCGGGGGCCCTGGCCTTCTTTTGCGTGCCACAGCTGCGCACACACATGCACGCACACACACACACACATACACACACATACCAGGACACACATACACACCCAAACTGAAATCATAATTGTAAATACATTAAGCCCACTGAACAAACGTTTATTTCTCAATGCACACACACACACACACACACACACACACACACACACACACACACACACACACACCACGCTACATTCTATGCACTCACAGCTCCGCCCCTCCACCCTCTGAGCGCAGGGTTCTCCCCAAAATGATTCCCACACGCCTCCCCCCTCCTCCAAACCAATGCTTGGGATTTCCCAGTTAAACACTAAAAGGGCTTTCCCAACTGTTCCTCCCTTCACAGAAAGCTCTATAACATCTCTCTCTCTCACACACACACATACATTATACACACACACACACACACACATACACACACCACCCCAGTGCTCTGAACCTCTGAAGCTATTAGCGTGGTCTTTGTGTGTGTCTAGTGGAGCTGGCTGGCCAGTCAATGGGCTGGAACGAAAAATTAACACTCTGCTCTCTGATGTTTTATTCACGCTGCTCACATGTGGGAAAACTGTTGACCTCAGCTGGACGCTGATGATGACTAATGCAACCTCGACCTGCACCTCAGCTCAACACAGCCACGCAAAAAGCCAGGCCGGGCAACACCAGCTCAGTTTTCTGCCTTTAGTCTGGAAAACAATGTCAAGAATCGATTGGAGCACGGCAGCCAGAAACTGAAGCAGCAACGTTTTTAACGTAACTCCCCCACCTCTTGAAACTCTTGAGGTCAAACATTTAAACTAGGTACTGCAGGTATAAAATGATTCTGCAACCAAGTGACCAATCCACTTCTAAAACTTATTCAGACACTGATTTTGGCAGACAATTTAGAAGAAAACTGATGTTTTGTGAGATGTTTATGAACAGCTGCTGCTGTAACAGGCTGTGAGGAATGTAAGACACTAATGACAGCTCAGTTTATTCACCCAAACAGCTTCCTGTTGATGTCTTACTTGTCTATTATGTAGTGTACAGCCAATTAAAAATGACGCTTTTTCTCAGCAGATGCCCGTTGTGCCTTTGAGGACCATAACGACTAAAGGCACTTATATCTTATAGCTTTTTAGAGGTAGAAATGAGCTCCAGTACTTCAGTTAGACCAAATGTGCACTGAGACAAGTATGGAAACCTAACTAATTACTAGCTCTGGAAATTGTGTAAATAAAGCTTCAGGGACAGTTTTCTAAAAATCTGTCTGTGTGTTTCTGTGCAAAATAATCCCTAAAATATATTTTCAATGATTTTTGCCTACATCACTACATCACTACATCACTCCTCTTATTGGAGTTTCTATGCTTGAGTACATAATTCACTGCAGCTGGATCACATCTTTTCAGGTTTGAGTGTAGAGGTTCATTCTTGACCTTGTGAAAACATATCTGACAAAAACTGACCAGGAGTAAACAGACAACCGGAGAAAGGTCAGGGAGGCCGTCCACATAAGATCCAGGAATGGGCATTTCAGCCAAAAATGCAATTCAATATTCACAGGGAACTATTTGACCATCATTCTATTATTTCCAGGTGCTGGTAAAAAACAAGGGGAAAAAAAACAATGGAAGATAAAGTGTTCAAGACAAAGCCACAGTCGTACAAACTATTCTTTTTTTAATATAATTAATATTCAGATATTCAAATATCGTGACCCATCCCTTATCAGATCTAAGACAGATCCTACACAAAGACAACATGGAGTCAAGAGCTGTGGAAAAAGATAGTGAGTAAACCTTGAATTAAGAAGTTTATCACCATTAACTAAGCCTTAAAGCCTCTACCCAGGATGCATTTCATTTTAATTCAAAATCAAAAAAGGCAACAGGCTGAACACATTCATGTTGCAGTGGCTGATATCATGCCTTATAACAGTACATCAATACTGTGAAAGGTTACATCCAAACAAACAAATCGACTCATAACATACAACTCAATTTTCACTTACTATACTTTTTTTTTTTTTACTTATTTCTAGATTTCCAAACCAATCACTAAATAATAATAATAATAATAATAATATATTTAACTTATATAGAGCTTTTCAAAATACTCAAAAGAAGCATCACAAAAGAAACCAACAAATAGAATAAATCCTAACAATGTAAGCCAATGTAAACCCTGGATATGTTGCAACTTTACGCTGTACCTATGCTCTGGTTAGGTTTAGGCACAAAAAACACTTGGTTAGGGTTAGCAAAAGTTCATATTTTGACCTAAAATACCTGTTTTGGTCACCACAAACACAACTTTCTTTGCCACTAACGCTAAAAAATAAGCTGTGGTCCACAATTCATTTCTTCATGTCAGAGAAGAAGAAGAAGAAGAAGAAGAAGAAGAAGAAGAAGAAGATTTTTGGGCTATCTGAACTAGATGACCTGAATAATGTATTACTAAATGTTTAGTATTGTAAAACAAAAAACAGTGTAAGTTGCCTGAAAGGTTACCACATATCAAAACTCTCTGACTTATTTAGAGCTCTTTTTTGCCCCCAGTGTAATAAGATGTCAGATATATGCTGTAGTAGAACAGTGTGGAGCACTTTTGAAGTGGGTCAGAGTAAATCCCAGTTGTGGTTCCTGTGGTGTCGCTGGTTTATCTAAGCTGACAGACTTTCTGGATCAACAACCAAAACCCACCGGAGCATGAAGCATCACCAGCTCGCTCTCTGTCTATTTTTTAAAAAGTTTTTTGTGCCTGTCAGTCTGTCTATCTGCTTAAACATACAGGGATCTTACACCACAGTACTGCTGTAAGGGTACAGACATCCTGCAGAACTAATTGAACCTCACATTTGACTGAGAACATCGATTTTCATGACAAAACTGACGAGCAGCTGTAAGTTGTTTAGCTCTATGCTCTTTAAGTCTCAGCTCAGCGCTGCCTCCACTAACATCCCCTTCCCTTTACATTAACAGTGTACGACACACTTTGCTATGGCATCAGTGAGGGTATACATAAAAAAATCACAACAATAATAAATCTTGAAAGAGATCATGGCTCAAAATTGAAGTGATGCTCTGAAAGCCTTCAAAAGTTAAATACTTTCATTAGAAAATGTTGCCTCCCCTTTAAATTCTGACAAGCAGTGCCCTCTAATGGATGTCTTCTGGCGGTGCGGCCACTGTATTCATTGTGCATTGTTGTATACACGACCTGCATTATTTCACATGTAAAACATTTGAACACATTTTTTTCATATCACTATTTTAGTATTCTTGAGCTAAAAGGAAACAGTATTTAACAGGACAACATAAACGACATAAACAACCATAACACTCAATTCAGTACTAAAGTAATAGTGGAGTATGTTGGACATGTTTCATAATTCTGCAGGAATCACACCCCATATGTTTAATAATTTGATTAATGATCCTTTAGACGTTGCTTTCTGCCCAATGCAGCTGCTCAAGTCAGATATTTTCAGATAGCTCAATAAATCCACAAGATGGCGGTATACTCCATACTTTCAATGGACATTAACCACCACCACCAACATCATACTGGATTACACATACTGTATAGTATGTGTAATATGGCATGACAGAGTACATGACTGTAGTCCTTTGAGGTGCAATGAATGATGATACATAACCGGCTTGAAGTTGATTTAAATGTACAGGTGTGAGAGAGTTGGGAACGGCTTCGGGGGGAAATTTTAGAAGATCATAACAGAGTCATCCCTCCACATCTTCAAAGTTAGTCCCATTTTCAATAATCTACAATTTCAGACTAATTCTTTGTTCACTGTGTGCAGAAAAACCCCTTAAAACCAGTATGTGCTTTGGCAGCAGCATAACATCAAACATGTTGAGCAAGCAAGTTGGAAACACAGTTTGGGCTGAAAGAGTGGGAATATTTATCCGATCTGCAAATCAAATCGATTGTGAAATTGTTACCTTCTGATAGCATTGCCATACAGTCGAAAACAAGAGAAACTTGTTTTCGACTCATGGGAGCTACTGCCTGGGAGGCACTGGCTCAGGTTGTTGCATTCTGCTGCTGCTGACACCAACTCCCAAATAAATCACAATAGGAATGTGACATGGGTGCACCAATAATACAACTCAGAGGGATGCAGCACGTAAAAATAATACTAGAATGTCTAATGTCTAAAATACACAAGACCAATATAACAGCACAGTGAAATAAATATACTCATATACTATCCATGTGTTGTAGAGGGTACACTGATGCACTTCTTGTATGGTATTGTCCCATTTAGATAGATGTTAAACCTAGTCCAGTATCTTGTAAACTAGGTGTGAAAATGGCCACTGCCCAACCAAAAATTGCTCATAGTACTATAGCACTGGCCTCCCTATCAGCCAAGTGAATCATTTAAAAGATTTTATCTGTAAGAATTCTGTATTATAATGTCAAAAAAAAAAAAACACTGGACCTTTGTTATATATCTTGTTGAGTTGAATACTGACATTATCTCAAATTTTTCCAACATTTATGTGCTTGAATTCTGGTCATCCTCTTGATGAACTCAGCACTCACTAGAGATCAGGTTCTCTCTCTTTTTTCCCCCTCTCCTATTTGTAACATAATATTCATGAAGTAAAGTACATTTTTCCTCCAGTTCCAGTCAGCAGTCAACATTACATTAGAACATAAATACCCGACAATGGGGGTCCCCTCTGTTGCTGCAGTCGGTTTGATAAACAGGAGTGAAGATAAATCCACTTTCCCCAAAAGTTGCAAAAGAAAGTTGAGATGTCCTACTGCCAGTAAACAGCTCTCAGTCGGAGCAGAATCCAGTGTGAGTCTGGGTGTTTATTCCTCCAGAGCTGGCCGGCTCATATGTTGTTGTTGTGTTGTTGTGCGTTTAATGAGCTAAAGGCATAAGGACTTGATGGAATCAGTCAAATAGGCTGTTTTGATTCTCCAAGACGATGATAGGCCTGATGGACTCGTTTAACCATGGAACATTACTAGACCTTGTCTGGAGGAAGCTTAAACAGTTTCCTATTACAGTATTTGAATCTCTGTTGTCATATCCCCCCTTCATTTTTGTAATTTATGTATTTACTGTAAGCTACAGGGTGCACTCACTTAGCAATAATGATCGATGGTAGACACCATGACAACTCTCACATACCACACAGCTGGCAGGGTGGGAGTAAGTGAGTGTGGTGCGTGTCCGTGTGGGAGTGTGAAGGGCAGAGGGCGCATGTACGATGTCCATTTAAGGTCACTACCTTAACTTGAAGAGGAGCCTCAGAATAACTGGCATACCACACAATATGATAACCAGGGGCTCAATGTGAAGCGTCAGGCAGAGAAAGAGAGGCAGAGAAGGAGAGAGAAGGAAGATAAGTTAGGAAGAAACAAGTCTCCTGCGAGTGTAAACATCTAAATGTGTGACAGGCAGGAATGTGAAATGTCTTAGCACTTTAAGAGATGTGACCTTCACTGTGTGCTCTGAGCCTGGGAATGACATGTTGTCGACTCTACCGCTGGTACAAAAACAAGAAACACTGAGAAATTCAGCAGGGTTTGTGGGTAATATTGAGACATCCTTTCTTTAGAGCTCATTTGGCTCCTTTTATTAAACACACTATGGAAATTCTGTTTCCTCTGCACTATTTATACCCTTCTGCTTTTTACCCTTCCACCTATTCTGTACATGTTCAGTGTAATTGCTTCAGGTTTTTGTTTTTCGAAATAAAGACAATGCCTGATTAATCTAATGAATGTATAAATATTTAAAGCACTGTTAGTGTTGGACCGCTGTTTCACTTACAATTATACATGCCAAGGCTTCACATCAGACCTTAATCTATAGTAGTAGGGCTGAAACTAATAATTTCTTCTTTTTTTTATGGTGATTAATCGGTCCATTATTTTCTCAATCAATCGATTAGTTGCTTGGTCTATGAAATGTCAGAAAATGTTGAAAAATGACATCTACTTTTGTCCACAACCCAAAGATATTCAGGTTACTGTCAGAGAGAGGTAAAGAAACCAGAAAGTATTTACATTAATAAGATGAATCTGAGAATTTTGACCTTTGTTTTCACTTAATACTAACTCAAATCGATTAATTGATTATCAAAATGGTTGAGGGTTAATTTAATAGTCGACAACTAATGGATTAATCGTTGCAGCCCTTATCTGTAGGCTGCAATTTATGGGTAGGACAACAATTTACAGCTATAGAAAAAAGAGGAGATGATAGCAGGGAAGGAAAAGAAAGGGAGAAAAGGAAAGAAGGAGAAACGGAAAAGAAGCTAGGATGAAAAACAGGAATAGATAGAAATAGATGAGATAGAAAAGGTGGGAAAAGAGATAGAGAAGGACGGACAGAAGCTACCTACAGAAACAAAAAGTTGAGATTTCCCTCTGCCCTCCAGTTACAGCTGCTAAGTACTCCGCCAGCAGGTTATAGACCCAATAAAAAGTGTGCTGGATAAATATCTGAAGCAAGGCCCCTCAGACTAAACTGTTCTTAGTGTAGCAGTAGCACTCACAGTAGCAGCTGGATTCATGTCTCATCGAGCATCAGAGGAGAAGGAGGTGTTTGTTAAAGAAGGAGGTGGCGTGCCAAAATACCATCAGCCAGCTCTCTACTGTAAATGTCTGTTCTATCTGTTTTGCTTAGATTGTGACAGCTGTTTCTTTTTGGCTGTACTTTCATAATTTTCCACACTGTCTTCCTTGACACAGTCAACATCTTTTTGCAGTTTGACTGGTGTTGCTTTGATGATTATCCTCTGTATTTCTGTTTTGCGGTGTACAAACAGCAGTCTTCCGTATCCCAACTTTGAAAATAGTCACTATCATGTTACGACAAGCATTCACATATGCTCATCAGCCAGCTCAAACTGCAACCACAAACATATTACTGTTCATACTTAAAGGGTAACTCTTGAGGAGCCCTACTGCTATGTGGGAAAAGTAGTATAAAGCCTATTGTGGCTCCAGAAGAAGCTGCATCTAATCTTGACAAGACTGAATCACAGAGTTCGGACTCGGATGCAGAGCTGGCGATGATACTTTATTTTGAAGGTCAAAAACAGAAAGCGCCTCGCAAAGGAGGGTTGGCTAGGAAAATTAGCAACTAAAATACCTATCTTCTAGGGAGCGATAACAACGAAAACGAAGAGAACAAAAAACGCCTCCGAGGAGAGAAAAACTACAAAAGGGATGAAGTCAAAACTAACTAAGGCTATGAAAAGTTAAATGACAAAAGGTCAACAAAAAACTCTCTTAGCGAGGCAAAAACTGAGACTGAGACTAAGGTATTACTTTGACAAGAGTGATGCTTCACAACACACGACATGACACACTGGCACAGGACAAAGGGAGACGCCGACTATATGAACACATGAGGTAATGGGGAACAGGTGGACACGATCAGGAATCAGGGAAGACAATCAGACTGGTGACACATGAGGAAGGGCAAGTGACCTGAAACGAGAGGAGAGTTAATTTCCAAAATAAAACAGGAAGTCACAAAACAAACATGGAGACAGGACAAAAACTTAACTTGACATACCGGTGTGACAAATCTGACAGATTGCTTCCAGGGATGTAACTCAGTGAGTGATGTTGCATTGTGGGTAATGTAGGCGCCAGGTTTTGAAAAGGAAGAAAAATGCGTTAAATAAAAAAGACAGTATCTCCAGCCTGCCCTCATCAGAATAATGACTGCATAGGTCCACTATGGAAGCAGTTTATTATTATTAGACACATATTTATGGTTGTTGTTATGCAGCTAAAGTAAGTATAAATGAATACGTAATGATAGTGAGTGTAAAGGCAGTAAAGGAGGAAGTAAGGAGAAAAATTATTAACAACGACAAATCAGCCCAGGGAGGAGATCAGGCATGGACGGTTGGGTTAAACCAGCACCAACTTTCAGTCAGGAGGCAACGTGTCATGCCCAGTCTAAAACCAGCTAGTCGACGGTGAGTTTGTTTAACTTACTAACGTGGTAAAGTTACATCATGTTTGTAGCGTAACTTAAATTAGTTATTTGCGTGAGTTACGTAACATAGGTAGGCTACGTTTGTAACTGAAGTTACAGAAGAAGCTTACCGAAACCACAATGTTTTCCTAAACCTAACCAAGTAGTTTTGGTGCTAGGCTAACCAAACTGCGAATGTACAGTGAAATGTCCAGTACAACTGTTGCTGCTACGCTGAGCTCATGTTGTTTTGGGAGTCGCTGGCAATGGACCTATTCAGTTGTTTTTGTAGAAGGATGTTTTAAATATCTCTGGTTCTGCTGTATTCATTTTGATTAGCCAATTTGCTTTAAAGTGTTCATAATGAGTCTAATTGTAGAAAAGTTAAATGCTTGCGTTAATTAGCTTCTATGTTCAGTATACTGTGAGGCCCAACTTGTTTATTTGCTGCTGTTAAGCTAGCTGGGGGCGCCACCCCACGTGCTGCTGATACACAGCAGTGACATGTGTCTTGAGTCAGTGTAACGAGCAGCGTGTGTCAGTGTTGGTCAAGTGGTGACTACTGTACAGTTGTGCAGTGCCATAGCTTTATTACAAGTTATCTGTGCGTGAATGAAAAACGGGTGAGTATTTATCTGCTAACTGTGATATTTTATTTCCTTGTGTTTTCATTCCGCTACTGATAACTTCTGTCAAAGTCGAAGTGGATGAGAGTTTGGAGCTTAGATGCTAGCCCGCAATTAGCATTATGCTAATTACCTAGTATCCCGTTACCTACATGCTAGTTTATGGCCCTCACATGACCCTGCACGAAAGTTACAAATATGTCATGTAGAGTTCAAAACATGTTCGAACCTTTATTTCCTGTTGTTAAAACAGTCATGTGCTTATTGCTGGGCTCAAAATACGAAGGTGATAGTGTGAACTGTTGTCGCCTGCACCGTTACCGAAGCTGTGCTAACTTCGTGACAGGAAGTTGCTCTGTGTTAGGATGTAGTGTGACTGTCAGTTTTCACAATAAAAGCATCCCAATTGTTAGACAGTAGGAGAATTTAACGCAGATATACGTAATAGGAAGTTTAATGTTAACATTAGCAACAACTTGGCATATTATGTTTTGTAATATTATACATATTGCTGAGCATATGGGGTTAATGTATACCCAATATTTGCTGTGTATTTTGTTATTCTTTTCTTTATAGAAACCACAGCAAGATATAACTACACAGCTGTTAATGCATGCAATGTGAGTAAAGGAAGAAGTAAACGGCAATGCAATTTAGCCACTGAGTGACATAACTAGAGGCAATTCATCAGATTACCAACTATTTTGATAATCGATTAATCAGTTCAGCCGTTTTTAATCCAACATTTGTCACATATTTGTTGGTTTCAGCTTCTTTAATATAATGATTTGCTGCTTTTCTTTGTCACTTATGATTTTCTTTGGGTCTTGGACGGAAGAAGTAGTCTGAAGAGATCACTTTGGGTTCTTGGAAATTGTCGAGAGCTTTTTTCACAGTTGCCATTTTCTATGCAAAACAATTGAGCGACAAATCATAAAAATTGGCAGATTAATCGACAATGCAAATACTCATTAGTTGCAGCCCCATAAGCATTATTGTATGACTCGGCTCTGACTCGGCTCGGAACCAGACTGAATGTGATCCTGTAGTTTGATCTGACAGAAACCTGAATGGAAACACCTGTAATCTGCAACACTCAACACTCTTCAGAGATTACGCTCAGATTTGTGTGAATCCAGCTGTAAAAATCAGCCATTGCCTCATATTAACGCGACAGCTCCAACCCGCCTGGATCTGGATGTGGAGGATTTGAATCCCTAAACTGCAGCTCAGTTGTAAGATAATGTCTGTCCACAGTGACATGCCCTAGTTCTCGTATGTCGTGACGATTGAATTAGAATTGTAAGGGGACTTAGATGGTGTGTGTTTTGGTTGTCCAGATTGTTTTCCCGCATATCAGTGTGCTGACTTCCTTTATAGCTGACAAATCCTGCTCAGTATCATCCAGTCTTATTCATCCAAATATGCATCCATTTTACGTAAACATTTGTCCTGTGTAGGGTTGCAGGACACTGGAGCCTACTTAAAGAAGATTCTTTTTTTTCTTTTTTTTTTTTTCTTTTTAAGTATCCTATCTGCCTCTTTAAAAGAAATCCCTCCTCAGTCTCAGAGGGGAAAGGTTGCTCTCAGGGTAGCAGCCGGAATAAGGCAGGTTGGCCACTCCTTTCATTATACTGTAACTCCCCTAAGGCTCGCTTTCTCTCTCCTGTCTCTTCTCTCTCTATCCTCTGCTCTCCATCCTGCCCCCTCTCTCATCTCCATCTATCACACTTGCTCCTAGATTATTTCTCTCTCTCTCTCTCACTCATTGACAGCATCACCTGCACATTTATACCTACAAATACACAAGTGACGACTCTTTCTCTATTTCTCTCACACATGCTTAGACCCATCCCCTCCTGCCGGCAGAGCGGGGCGATGCAGGAGCGGCAACGGCAGCAGCAGCTGCTCTGACACATTCTGGCGTGACTAGCACACACCGAAAAGGCAGGAGGAAAGAAGAAGGAGGAGGAGGAGGAGAAGACAAGGAGGAGGTGGGAGGGAGGAGGAGGAGAGGAGGAAGAGGAGGACACAACTCTGTCAAAAGGACACCAGAGGACAAGGGAAGGAGAGGAGGACGAGGAAGAGGAGCAGGGGAAGGAGAGCGGAGGGTGTTGCAGCCATGTCAGACACACCTTTGCAGAGGAACGGCACCGCAACAGCACCGTGAGTAGATGATCTTTGTATTTTCCTATCTATCTCTGTCTCCATCTCTGCTGTCCTTGCCTGCATCCCTCCACCTCTCTCCCCTCCATCTGACAGGCTGGGTTGTCATGGGAACGGGAGCTCCGTCATGGTGAGGCTGCTGCTCAGTCATGACTGGCGAGGAGACACGCCGTACACCGTGTACACTCCTCCCTCTCCTCTTCTTCACACACCCTCACACTCTCTCTGCAAACCTCTCTGCTTTCTGCACATCACCCCTTCATGGCTTCACTCTATTCCCCTCTTTCTGTCACTGTTTCTGCAAAACCAGTCCTGCACTCCTGCAGCCTCTCACTCAGATAGTCCTCTGATACAATGTGTGTGAATGTGTACCAGAGTGTGTGTAATGTGGCATGTTTCAGAATAGTCAATGTGGTTGCTGCAGGCTCAGTCCAGCCTCTGTGTGTCAGCACAGTCCGCCATGCTGCAGACCTCTTCTCCTGTGTGTGATGTGTGTGATGTGTGTGCCTGAACCTGAAAATGAAGAATCAACCTGAAAAAATATCCAATACACCCGCAGTCATAAAATCACAGCAAGACAAATATCAAGCAAATACTGGTGGTGTGTTAGGAATCTTGGGAGCTTTTTGGAATTTTTGCTCAGATGCAGACTGTCAAGTCTTTGGTGATGTGTCCCACAAGTACTAGAGAGGAGCAGTATCAGCAGATTTTCAAATCAATCTGACCTGTCAGCTGCATTGCCAGACGAATATAGAATTTTAAGAAAATAAGAAAAATACCCGTTTGCCCCAAATATAACAATTTCTGTGAAAAATGTTTCTTTTTTTATATTCAAAGACAAAACATCCAAATGTGTATTGTCTTTATATAGAGCCAGTACCAGATCTGATGTTACATATTGGGCCTGTTGCTTTGAAAGAGAGTTGCATTATGGGTTGTTTATAGTCCTGGTACCAGGCTAGTAAGTTTTCCCCACACATCAAGCGGCAGTGATGCTGTTAGAGTAAGTCAATATTAAAAGTGTGCAGTAAGCCCAGTTGAACAAAAAGCAGCCAAATGGAGAAAGATGGTTGATTTTTGGGTCTCATCCCCAGGAAGTCAAATACTGACGCTTTGAGTTGGCAATGGACCTGATAGCATCAGTATTTGACGACCTGGGAATGACACTCAAAATATCAACCATCTTTCTCCCTGAAGTTACATTTTGTTGCTTTACCCAAGAGTTTTCTGCTGGTTCTTGCTACCGCGGAAGAAACTAATTTTAAGATGGTACAATATTGGAAAGTTGTTTACTGACGTCTCAACCACATAAATGGACTGGAAGTAATTTGTCAATTTACAAGATTCAAGATTAATTGACACAGCTAACTGGAGGTGTCACCATCACAGAATGTTGCATTAAAAGATGGCAGGGCCCTGAAAGACAGACAAAAACATAAAACTATATTCCTTGCCTTAGTGCAGCAGAGTGTCATACAAGATGACTGAAACACCAGCTGAAGGAAGACTGCACAAAGGTGAGATCATGTCATCCTGAGAATGGGAGCTTTGTTATCTCAAAAGAACAAGACAATCAACCCGTTATTACGAGAATACAAAAGTTAATTTCCTCTTATTAATCATAATGTTCATCAGAGATCAGAGGTACTATGCAAATATACTTAGATGGCGTCTTAACTTTACCAACTGATATAAGCTGGCAAGGTCAGATCATGAAGTACCCAGTATTGATCAACGCATCAGACTGTACTTCAATCTTAATACATACTTAAGTTTCTATTCCAGTTCCCCTATGCAATTCTTGTGTGTGTAGCCTATTGGACAGTAACTGGACAACAAATGCAAATTAGTTGCTAGCTAACTCTGGTGCAATTACTTTTAATCATGCACCATTACTGTTATATAACAATAAACAACGCATCTGTTTTTTTCTTCTTTTTCAACTATGAGGACTGAGGACTTACATTTTGTAGATGTATCTTGGGTAAACCTACCTTTCCTACTCAAATGAATACTTCACTTATATTACATCTGGACAAAGCCTTTGTAAAAAAAGGTGCTTTAAAATCCAAAGCTTTGCAAATCATCAAACAGCTGAGTTCGCTGGCTCTTTCTGAGTCTCAGCGAGATGAAAGGACAAAGTCTGTAAAATCATTTTTGTTGCACCTGAATGTGCTGCGATCAGCTGCTATATGAATCGGTGTGGAGAGAAGTAGTGACAGTGATACTGTAGTGAGAACAGCAGAGTGGGAGTTGTTCTTAAACATTCAAACCTTTGTGGGTGTACAGTGTTATGTTCCACTGAAGCTACTTTTGGTGGAGGGATTCGGGTGGCTGCTAAACAACAAAATGAAGAAATTCATGACTGATTACATTTTGACAGTATTGAGGTGCTTGTGGTGGATTTTACTTTGAAAACCAGAAAGCCTAATGTAAATAAGGTACAGGCGAGTCTTGTGCTGAGCTTTAGCTTTAACATCTGTCTGTTCTGACAAACTGTGTATTTGTTTGATAAAAACATGTAGATGTTGAAGATTAGGGGATGCTGTGCGGTCAGCTGGTTTGAGTGATAACCGACTTGTTCTATTGCGGCTCACCTCCAAGCAGAGAGTCTTAATCAGCTGTCGACAGGCAGTTCGAGTGACAGGTGGGAGTGATTTTTTGCGTCCTCTGTCAGAGCCGCACCCATGAAGCAGGCAGAGAAAGTGCAGTGAAGCATGAGGCAGACCTGCTTCTTTGGCGCATCAATAGTTAATGTTTTAATTGGGAAAATGAGACAGTGCTGTCGTGATTCAGTCTTTCACGTCCGATCTCTCCTGAGCTCTGCATGTTTTCCTCTCTCCTATGGGCTCATTTTTAATCACCATATAGGCTGCACTCTCTTTGGGTTGTTCACTGATTCAGCAGAAAGAAGAGGTAGTATTTGTGGTCATGTAGAGCGCAGACACCACAGTGGCAGATGGCCCATTCTCTGTTGCTATTTATTGCACACTCAGGGAAGTCTTACAGAGAAGGGACTCTCAATAGCGATGGGATGAGTTAAGCATGTAAAGTTTTACCAACTCAGCGACCCACAGCGAGCACCAAATAACTGTTAATCGCTGTTATGTTTTCGTTCATTTTAAATCGGAGTTAATAGGAATGGTTCATTAATCCTCTTTTATCCATCAAAAATACGAAACAATTACTGAACAAAACAAGCAATTTATGATGTGATGAGCAGCTTTCAGTACTTTTGTACAATTTATAGACTAAAAAAATAATCAATTACTGGTAATGAAAAAAAAACAATGGATTGATTGATCATGACAATAATGTTGCAGCCCTTAATCATGTACACAAGGGTCTCGATTGGTGTATTTATGACCCTGGGAAGAAACTTCAAGCCCATTCATAGAGAACAATTTCATACAGATGCAATTAAATGTTCTTTAAAGAGTGAAAAACAACATAAAATGTTAAAACATAAACACAGACAGACAGAGAAATAAGATGAACCAATACATGAACATGAATTGTCAAAACTGGATGAGAGGAGACAGGCAAACTACAGAGAGAAGAATAATGGCTTCCAGAGAAAGAGGGAGCAGACAGAACATGCTGAGGTGATGAGAATCTGAGTGTCTGGAGGCCAAGACATCTGCTTCTCCCACAGACCGTATAAAGGAAATGGACGTAGTTTCTGGGTGCCTTGAACCTGCATTCTTTCTAATGGCCAGCAGGGTGCGACTCCCCTGGTTTCAAAAAATAAGTCCGATTTTATGTAAGCTTATGAGAAAATGACCCTACTTCTCATTTGATGTATGACCTCAGTAAACAGTTTCCTAATGAGGTTGTGGTCTCAACCACTAGTTTGAAGTCTTCTTTAATACAACACAATGTTGTCTTATCCAGATATGGTCACTTCTGGCTCCAAAAAACCAAGATGGCAAATGATGAAAATGCCAAACGTGAGGCTTCAGTACAGTATTTCACAAAACAGTGGGTGACATCACAGTTGCTATACGTCCACTTCTTTTATATACTCAATGGCTTCTCTTTAATCTTTAATTCCACTTTAAAGATTTATTTTAAAAAAGTCTTATAAATACATGCAGACACTCAAACATGTGCATTGATATCTATGGGCATGCATGTGAATTCATCTCTGTCATTGAGATTTGTTCGGAGCATTTCATCAGCTTTGAAAGCTATCAGTAGTCCAAAAATCCTTACAGTCAAATTAAGGTTGCTAGAACTGGCTGTGGCAGACAGAATTATTAGTCCTATCTTTTATAAAAAACAAGACATCACCAATTTTTTCTCTCCAAGACTCGCCGAGACACATATTTTGTTTTTTGTTAAATTAGACCAGTTCTGCTGTGGAAAAATAAACATACTTTACAGCAGTGACAAGGACTGCAGTGCTCAGGGAACTGGCCGTATTGAATTTAGGGGAAAGGGTGCTGAATATAAGGAGGGGGGCAGAGATTGTCAGGTTTTTAAATACTTTTTCAAAGCTTGTAGCTAAACTGTGTGTGCAGACAGACAGACAGATAGACAGACGATGTGGCATACAAACACAGCTTTACCTCCCACAGTGATGTATAAAATATGAATGAGATCAAGGTCTGGCACTCCCCTCGCCAGAAATATGTCTGTTTTTGTTTGGGTTGCTTCTTCTCTCCCCCTTCACTCTCTTTCTGTCTCTCTCTCACACACACACACACACACACACACTCACACACACATACAATAATTCAGTCTGCAGCAGAGGCCAGTCTGTAGCAGATGTGTGGCTCTATCTGTGTGTCTCACTTATTTTGAGGAGCATTAAGGTAAAATGTTGGAGCACCAAGCTCAGGAAAGTTGGGCAAATGATATGACTGCATTAGCATAACACACACACACACACACACACACACACGCACGCACATGCACAGTTTTTCTGACTTATTTTCTTTGTCCATATTTGCTCATTCCCTCTGCCTCCTACTCACCCTTTGCATGTTGTTATATTTGTGTGTGTGTGTGTGTGTGTGTGTGTGTGTGTGTGTGTGTGTGTCTATGTGTTTTCCTGCTTCTGGTTCCACATCTGGAGGCCATTACCTCTGGGCTGGGGGGGAGGCGGAGCTGGGCTGGCTGTGCAGTGAGGTCATCGCGTCGTCGTGGCGATGCAGAGGAACAATGATGCTGTTGTCTCGACGACGACCAACCAACGTAGCCGACGCCAGAGTTAAGGGGCTGAAGGGGGGAGGGAAGGTGGCAGCAATTTAGGGGGCGTGGAGAGAGTTAACAAGTAGTGGGAGTAAAGTGGAATAGAAGGGAAATAAAGTAGAAACTGTTCTAAAGAAGTAGAATAACGTTAAAGTGAAGAGGAATGATTTGTAATGACAGTGTGCGCAGCCAACATAATGATGTGATTGGTGTGAATCCAGGTCAAACAGAGATTCGCAGAGAGGCCAGAAGTCTTTGACTGCTGCTGGCTGTAAAGTCAGACAGCTGCAGAGCTGAGCCTGGTTTTATAACATAAACTATATATCACTAAGTCCCCAAACAGGTCACGGTCTATAACCTGCATGTGCCCACATTACAGACATAGCAATATGTTTAAATGGAGGCAGGTCCCACGGTTAAACAGTACAGTTTTTATTTTAGTATCTCGATGGTGAACCTCAAGCAAGCCAATAGTATGTTTGACTTGTGCTGTAGATATTATCCAACAGAAAACGTCAACAAACTTTTTTTTTAATTCATGAAAACTAGCAAGTCACATGTATAATACATGTTATCATCTTGACAACAACCTTTAGCTAAAGAAACCCTTAATTCCAACAATTCCAGCTCGCCAGTATGCAACAGTACTACAACAACCATTACACCAAAGATATAGTTTGGAATACCTGCTAAACCTGCAAACTTTTTTTATTTCAGGGCAGCGCAACAAGCTGTAAACACAACAAAAGAGTCTGCATCTCTGTCTATTTTTAAAAAGAGATATATTATTATTATGTATATTATGAATTGAAATTGTATTTTGGATTTTAAAATGATTTGTAAATAAAAATAAACCTTGAAACCTTGAACAACAGTGATGGATTATCACCTTATGCAACATTAGCTGTGATTTGAACTCTTGCAACCTAATGAATGTAATCAATTCCCTCAACTTCCAGCTCTGTTTTTGGTCTCCACCAACCTCTGATGGAAATATGTGGCTCTAGATGCTCCATGTGTCTCAAGTAACTGTTTTTGTTATCGCTGCGTCACAGTGATTTGGTCTACAAAGTTGCAGGCTGTTAAACCAGAATAATCAGCTCAAAGGCACAAGCTGACATTGCTCCCTAGACAAAGAAAGAAAATCCAGTATTGCGCCACTCTAAAGTTGGCCAACGGCAAAAACTCAGGACCTAAACCCAATAATCTACATTGTCCTCACAGTGGACAAACTGTTAAAAGGACTCATAGACTACAGTAATAACTTCATCTCATGATATATCACTTCATTAGCTCTTATTTTAAAGACTGTGTTGCCAGTCAGGTTTAGTGAACCTTAATGCATAACAAAAACTTATAAAGACAAACAAATAAAACAAAAGAATGTAATATGTTCTAGTCTTAAAGCTGAAGTAAACAGTTCTAGAGAAAAATAATTGATTGATGAGTCTCATTCGCACATTGTCAAATACTGACGCTTTTGGCCAGCAGTGTCCGGCCCCAAGCGTCAGTATGAGATGACTCATCTGATGACTTATCATTTTCTAGAATTGTCTACCGCAGCTTTAAATGAGAAGAAAAATATGCTTTTTTACTGTTGTTGTGCACAAAAGTCTTCTTTAGTAACTTTAGAGAATTGCAGCGGATAAAAATTGTCAGCACTCCTGAACTGATGAATCTGCAAAATACTTGTCTTTGTGCAGTAGTTTGAAAATGATATAATAACACTGAAACATCGTAATCCCAGAGAGCCCTAAATGTTTTATATAGAAGCGATGGCAGAGAGCTGAACGAGTGTCATTTTTGATTTACTCAACTCTCCGGTGGCTTTACAGGACAGACACTCTCCAGCTGCTGTTATTTATTATACATTTTTTTCTCAGAGTAATGCAGTGGCTGTTATGTCAGAGTGTGTTTGTGTGATAGTATGTGTGTGTGTGTGTGTGTTACATGCTTCTGTATTCTCAAAAGAGTCGGCCAGGACTGCTGCTGCCGTTTCTCCTTATAAGGACGTCTGCTGGTGGAAGGTTGGATGGAGAAAAAAGGAGAGAGAGGAGGATGTGAGGGATCGAGGAAGAGGAGCAAGGAATTGATAGATGGAAGGACAGGTGGGAGAGGAAGAGGAATTGGGCCATGGAAAGAGAGAATGAGGGGATTGTATTTGATGGGGATTAAGAGGAAGAGGAGGTCAGAAGGAGACATGGAGGGATGGAAAGAGGGAGAGGAGGAAGGTTGCAGGGGTGAGATTTGAGGGGGAGATGATTTTAATGGGAAAGAAAGGAGGGAGGGAGGACAGAGATGCACCATGGGAGGTATGTAGGAAAAGGAGAAGTTGCATGGAGGGATAGTAACAGGGAAAGCAAAGGAAAGAGAGGACAAAAAGAGGAAGGGATGTAAGGAAGGGTGGAGGGGAAAAAACAAAGGAAAATAAATGTGGTTGTCGGGAAAAAAAGAGTGAAAGAGAGGAGGGTAGTAAGAGAATAAATGAAAAGGTGTAAGAGAGGAGGCAGAAGAAGAAGAACGGATGAAACCAAGGTGAACCTGGAGAGTTAAAATAGGGAGGGAGAAAAGAAAATTGGGACACAGGTAACAGTGACCCATTTACACAAGCTGTGCCTGTCTGTGTGTGTGTGTGTGTGTGTGAAGGTGTGTCATGTTTTTGCAGTTTGTACTCAGTTCTACTGATGTTCATTTGCATGCATCAATTTCATGGAGTGGCACAATTATCTTCTGTTCTTTTCTTTTGTTTCCATCCTATTCCTGTTTCTCTAATGTGTTCAATTGATGTCACTGTGAAAGGTGCTGGAACAAACATAAAACCAGAATGACCAGAAATAGATCCTGAAGAGTCAGCTGTAGGCTTGTTTGTGTGTGGGCGGCCGGACTGTGGACTTTTATTAAAAGATCAGAATAATTTAAAATGATAGTAACATGCTATGATGCAGGTTTAGGCACTTTGGGTCTTTTCTGTGAAACGTGTTGTATGACCCCTACTATGAGAGAAAGTGTTTTCAGCCCATAGTGCTGTGGTGGCCTGTGACTGGAAGGTAGCAGCGAAACAGCAGTTGCAGCAATTCTGTAAACTCCATCACATATGGCTGAAGGCTAGGCTGCTGGGAAGTGTCATGATGCAGTGGCATCAACTGACCAGTTCTAGGTAGATTTGCAGCAATTGGTCAATTAATCGATCAGTGGATGAAAAGTAAGTCAGTCACTGGCTTGGCAGCCTTCTCGTTGAGCTCCGCTGTAGCCCCTCCACCTCCAGACATGTCTGTTAGGTCACAACGTGTAATGTGAACGTGAAGTGACACGTTATGTTAAAATGTCAATATATTACATAGCCGATGACATGTACAGATGTGCATGTGAATCAGTGGTTGCAGACCCATTCATAGGTTGGACAAAAGAAGCAATATGAAGACGTCACTCTGAGCTCTGGGAAGTTGTGAATAGCATTTTTCACAAAATTGTGACATTTTATCGAACAAACAAATACTCTTGAAAATAATTGGCCGATTAATGAAAATAATCCTGACTTGCAGCCCTAGTTCTCAGGTATAAATGCTTCATTTCCCACTATTAAGATGATTTGTGGTAAAGGAATACATTTGTCATTTGTGTCCAACACACATGTAGCATCCTGTGTTTCAGAGTTGAGACTACATTGTGTAACCATGGTAAGCAGATTTCCAGTTGTGAGCCAATAGAAACTTTTAGCCATGGTAACTCAATTGATTAGCCTGTATATTACCAAAATTAACTTTTTGGTCTACCGCCAATGGCTGGTACTTATCGGCCAGATTTCTTTCTCAGCCTCACATACAATTGCCTAAAAAAACAGTAAAATTGACTTAAAAACAGTGCTTTTCAAGCAGTGGTGTTGCTGCCATAAGAAAGCCAATCTCTTCTCAACCCCTTTATCTGTGAAGCCCCACTTCTCTCTAAATGTCCTTTTAACTGTACTTCCACTAATTCTTTCCTTTTAGAATAATCTTCTCCAATCCAATCCACAATTATTGATTCATAGATTCAGTGCAAAACAATCATGGTGGACACTTTCTGTGTTGTCACGATGGTGATGAGAGTTTTTAGTGAAGCATTTTGGAAACCTGTGAAAAGCAGCCAGTGTAGATTTTTACTAGCATGTGGGGAGTGACGGGTGCTAACTTTGGACCCTGTTTATTACATTCTTGACCATGTGTTGAGGAAAATATCAGGTAAACCAAAAAGCAAATAAGTTACTGCTAAAATCAGTGAAAGGAACTATTTTGATAATCGATTTGTTGTTTTGATTCATTTTTTTGGTGAAAAAATGTCCAAATTCTCTGATTTCAGCTTCTCTAATGTCAGTATTTTCTGCTTCTTTTACTCCCCTATGACAGTAAACTGAATGTCTTTGAGTTGTGGACAAAACAAGACATTTGAGGACATCATCTTGGGCTTCGGGAAACGCTGGTCAACAAAATTTCACCATTTTATGGACCAAACACCTAATCAATTAGTCGATATAAGTCCATACAAAGGTTTTTTCGTAAACTGCTCCTTCAAACACAGAACTAAGTGGTCAAAGTTGACAATGGGAAGGATTATTTATCTCAGTAAAAAGATAAGCCTACATCAAGTTAAGATGAGGAAAAGTAAGAGGCAAAATTATTGAAAGAACAGTTTCCCCTGTTGTTTCCTCTCAGCTTTCAAATATGACAAATTACACCTCTGCTTCTCTTTTCCTTACTTCTGCAATTTTATTATACTCTTCCTCTTTCTCTCCTTCTTCTCACACTCCCCCCCACCTTCATACCATCACTCCTCTCTCCCTCCCCTCCCCTCCCCTCCTCTCTCTCTCCCTCTCCCTCTCAGCTGCTCCTCCCAGCTGTTTAATCACACATGGCTCATGCCTAAAAAAGAGAGAGAGGGAGGGAAGGAGGGGACAAATGGGAGGAGAGACGGAGAGTGCAAGAGAAAGAGTGGGTGATAGAGACAGAGAGAGCAGCGGGCTGAGTGTGGAGGCACATGGCCAGTGAATGAGAGATCTTTGCTTCCACTCAGCGCAAGCTCCTTCTCCCACTGTCTCCTCTCTCCTGTTGGATTACTGCTGAGGAAGGACCTCGCCTTCTTGGATACTCCTCCTTTCCTCCTCTTCCTCTTCTTCTTTTCCCTCTCTCCTCTACTTCCCTGCACCTCTTCACAGAGGGACTCCAGCTCTCTTGTCTTCCCAAAGATCTCACGTCTCTCCTTTCTCCTTTCACCCCCCCCTCTCCCCTGCTTCCCCTCCCTCCTCCCCTCAGGATGTCGTGTGAGGAGGCTCAGCTCCACAAAGAGAGGCTGCTGGCCTTGGCGGTAAGTCAGAGTGTGTTTAAAGCGTCTTTGACCTCCTGTCTGTTTGTCTGTCAGTGACTTACACAGCCGCCCCGTCTTCTTCTTCTTCTCTTTCTGTCGTTCACTGTACAATATCTCGCCTGACTGTCTGGCACCTCGGAGTTCCTGCAACTTCACCAGACTGTCTTTCATAAGTTCTCTCTCTCATTCTCTGTCAAGCTCTCTCTGCATTGTCACATTACTCATTCATGTTCAATTCACGTTAGTTCAAACACATGTAGACGAGCGGGAAAAAGTATCTGCCTCTGTTTTTGTCTCTTTGCTCCAAGTTCAAGTTTTTTTTCTTACTTCGACTACACAACAGAGGTGTCAAACATCATGGTGACCTCTTGGTTGAACAAAGTTTACAAAATATGGTCACTTTTGTCTCCAAAATACCAAAATGGCGAGACATTCTGCTTTTTCATTTAAATCCTTTCCCTTTAGTGTTTTTTATATGTTCTTGTGCACGCAAAAGTTATTGAAAGTTAAAAAGCCATAAGGCTGCACCAACGGGAGCTGAACTCCACAAAAAAAACACTGCTCTTGAAATGCCTTGTCAGTAGTCCCACCTTTTAATTGCTTGACTCTGTGACATCACCATGTCACACATTTGCATGATTATGCCGAGCAGCTAGTTTGGCACGTAAGAATTGATTTAGCGCAGCTGCTCTGTTGTTGTTAGCGGTGCTGGCTCAGGCGTGTGTGAGCTGACCAATCAGAGGAGACTGGGTATTCATTCGTGGGGTCCTTAAAGAGACAGGAGCTAAAACAGAGTGTTTCAGACAGAGGGGGAATACAGTGCTGCAGCACTGGATTTATGGGAAAATTGATGGATTTTTTGAGCATTAAAGCATGTAAACCTATTCCAGTAGTAACCTATAATAAAATGATGAACCTGAAAAAGAGCATAATATGTCTCCTTTAAGCCAATTACATTTAACTTATGGATTTCATATGAGCCTAAACAGAAGCTGAAGATACATCTGACATCCACTGTACACATTCCCCAAGTTAGCCAGTAGTCATACACCTGAGCTTCTCTGGTGTGAGGTTGAATGCTAATCAAGGCAACAAAAGCTAAGTTTGGTCACTGCATGTCACTTTTGGTAATCGTGATTGCATAGAGGAGTTATGTTAGCCATTAAATTAAATGGCTTCACAGGTACAATATGTAAGAACTGGCCACCTGTCAAATTCATACTCAAAACAAATAGAGGCCAGCGTATCACCAGAGTAGCCGCTAACTGCTGCCCTTAGCTAGTTAGGTCAGTTAGCCATGTAGCTAGCATTTCAGACTGAGAGCTCAGAACTTGTGGAGTGAAGTGTTTACACCGCTAGCACAGGAGCTTTGGGCCAGGATGGGACAAGCCTAGCTGGTTAGCATGCTAACTTCAGCAGATATCTCTGCAACACATTACACAGACACCATATTGTCAAAACTTCTTTTTAACCACATTCTGTTAATAATTTTAGTTGGATTTTTGAATATTTCAACTAAAATTCTTACTTATATCCCCTTTAGTGTGTTGGAAGCCCTACAGCATGACATCATAGCCTCCTACACCCATTTTCGTCATATAAAACAAATTGATTTCAGTTGCACCCATTATAATGTGACTCACTAGCCTTCATTCCTGCACTGCTGCCGCTGTGTTTGTCTTTCTGTTCGTGTCAGCTTTCATCTTCTTCCATGTCTTTTTTTTTAAGAGGGGGGGAAACTAACCTCATAGGAAAGTTCTTTCAGGGTTTCTTTATGTCTTTTTGGGCAGATGTCTGAGGTTTTTAGGTACTGTATATATGTTTTTTTCAAAATAGAAGAATCTCAGCTGCAAGGTGGTCTAGAATATGTTTCGTTACGTTGCCGTTATGTTTCATGATCATCTGCTGAAGCGTTCGACTCGGTGCTGGTAGGACTTCAGAGCAACGGTTAGAACGGCATCGCCGGACTAAATTTGGCGCCAGCAAGGAACCACAGCATACCACACACACTCAAGACGCACAGAGGCACAGGAACACACACACTAGTACGTACAAGTGGGGGGAACAGCGGCAGCAGATGGAGAACTATTTTGGCCACGTTGAGCATGGCAGCCGTACCAGGCTTCATGTACTTTGAGAGTGGAAAGTTCTCATGATTTTGAGCACAGAGGAACAAGCACTTCAGTTTCTTGCATCATTCTTGCATGCGCATTTGGCAAAATACTACAAAATGGTCGATTATGCGAAAATGAGCTGAGAGTACACTGCCATATTCTGGTGGCAGCTGTTGTAAACACTACAAAGAGTGCTCGTCTAATTCTATCATATCAGACATCCTACTGTAAGTGCCAAAAGCTTTGACACACATTAAAGAAAGGTCAGGTGTGGAATAAAAGTAAATCATTTGAGCCTCTTTGTCTCCTCCAAATGAGCATCTGTCTTGTCTCACCTCTCTGTGTATGCAGTATATCAAAGACAATAACAGCGCTAATAGCTTTCAAGCCCTACCAGGCACTTAAGTAGAGAAGGCTTACTATTACACTAATAGTACTAACAGCTCTCTGAGGCAGCGAAGCACTCCGAGGGAGCCAACCAGCGCAGGTCCAGTGTAAATACAGTAGCTGGACAGAGTCCTCCAGGGGAAGGAGGTTATAAAACCTCTTCTGACTGTCAATCTAGAGCAAGCATTTCCGAATCCTACAGTGGATTAAAACCTGTCCCTTGACAAAGTTTGATCATCATACGTGCTGAGACCAGACAATATTGTCTTGGCTTGTCTGGCTTTCCTAATAAGCATTACTTAAACCCCTGCAGAGAGGTGTACTGTGCCTACACACACTTACACCCACTGTCTCCGGTCCGCAGCTGACATGCTAATGTTTTCATCAATAATTGATACCCTGAGATTTCATTGTCATCACCGTCAGTGCCTGACTTCATCAATACTTCAGCAGATCTTGAGACAAATTGGAAGCTTCCTTTCAAATCAGAGCCGAGGGGATGGACCGGTCGTCTCCAATCCGCCTGAAGACACACCTGCTGAATCCGACACTGATTTTAATTAACATGTCATAAAGAAGCTTCATCTATTGAACATGACTAAAATAAAAATCACTGTCAGGTAGCAGACAGCTGTCATTTTAATGTTCATTAGCCACAGAGACAGGTCTGTGTGCTGTGTGGCTCATGAATAATGCATGGCACTAATGGCTGTGAATCAACAGCCCTTATTTTATTTTTAATTTAGCAAAAGAGACGACATACCTATCTGCCCAGTCACATCAGTCAAATTAGAGAGTGGAGAGTGAAGTCAAATCATGACAAATACATTTTCTGCACAAACGTGACTCTCGACAGCTTTTTAAATTTTAATGATCTAATTTCAACAATTAGTTATTTTACACTCTGTACTAGAAAACAAAGATTCTAATTTATCAATGAATGTATCACCCAGCTCTAGAATGACCCGTCTTGTGAGTTTATTCCTATATATAACTTTATGTGAGTGCATTTATATTTCATATTAATTATTGAAAGAGCAGACGAGCAATGAATCCCGTGTGGCATCTCTCTCCTCATGCACAATTTACGTACTGTACTTTCTTGCTACATTTCTTCCCTATTATATCTTGCATAAAACTTAAAGGATAAGTTCACCCAAAAATGAAAATTCAGTCCTTTTATACTCAGCCCCATGCCGATGGAAAGTCAGGTGAAGTTTTGTAGTCCATATTCTGGAGCTTTGCAGCTAAACAGTGTTGCAGCATTCTCCTAAACAACTGAGGAAGTCCATTATAGTTCAGTTGTTTGGCTGTGAAGCTCCAGAGATGCTTTCTGGACTACAAAGCTTCAACTGACTTTCTCATTTTTGAGTGAACTAATCCTTTAACTCAGCAAAAGCATGGCTAAGATGGTTCGCTCTTGAGATTTGTCTCAGTTAGTGTCTTCCAAACTGAAAAAAAAAAAGTACAACTGATTGATTTGATTCCACATAATAAGATTACTTAGCGTGTTAATCAGTCAGTACAACAAAGGGTGGGTGTTGCCAGTGTTTCATTTAAGAGTGGATGAGTGGATCAGCTCATATGTCCGCCCCACACACACAAACAAACGGACAAAGATCCCCACAGTCTGATAATGATTACGGCCTGTCAGCTGCCAGCAGTGCGGGTTTCCATGGTTACTAATTGGTCAGATTAGTGAACAGTTGTGATGTAATGTCGTTAAATGCAGACCTGTAATTGGTATATTATTAACATGTAATTATAGCAGTCGGATGGAGCGCAGCCTGGTCAGAGATCCCTAAAAAACTGATTACGTGTGTGTGTGTGTGCATATGTCTGTGTGCATATGTGTGTTTTTTGTAAATGCGTGTGTGTTCACCAAAAGCCTGCGTGTGGTTTTGAGATCAACCAATGACTGATGAGTGCTTCATCTTTCTAATTAGCTGTTGCCCGTGTGGCCTGCCGACCGCAAAACGGCATGGCAAAATACATAAACGCTTGTGTGAGTGTGTGTGTGTCTTTTTGCGTGCACTCATTCACTAACTTGTGTTAGTGTCTGTGATATGTTTACACAGATGACCTCAGCCCTTTGGACTTTAAGCTGCCCCCTGACACACACACACACACTCAAATACACACACAAGGCCGCAGATCTTTTGTGGCCAAAGGGGAATTAGGAAGAGGAGCATGAGGAGTGAGATGATGGCGCTGTGTGTGTTGGAAAGACAGAGAATGAGGAAAAGACAGCTGCTGGCACTTGGAACAAGACGGAGACTGTCGGGAACTTCAGGATTCTCAAACCTAAATCTCTGTTGTCTCTCTTGCTGCTTTATGAGTATTAATAACAATCCTGCAAGACTAATATGCAGTTATGAATGATTGTATTTCCTGGATTCGACCACTGGCTGATCTTCTCAGATGAGCTCTGTGAAGTAATCTGTGCAGCTCAGGGTTGTGGTGGAAGCTGGTCAGTGTTCTGGATCCACTTAGTGAGGTCTAACTGAGGGGAGTGAGTGGGGCAGGGTGAAGGTTAGGGGGATGCTATAGCTAGACCTTGGCATGCACGGAGATTTGTGGCTGTGGCATGCAGCGGAGGGCTGCGTTTAGAGAGGTAAATAGAGTGGGGGGCTGGGCAGCCTGCAGGCATGTGTAGTTTCAGGTTGTGGTTTTGCTTACAGATTGTCATATTGGCAGCACTGAACCACGGAGAACGATTTTGAAGATATTGATTGAGGCTGCAGTCAAGTGTTTTCTCCTGACTATAAGTTACTAATTCTTGCCTTAACTTGATAAGTTGATTTACCTTGGTCTGTGGGTAAAGAAAAGCACAAGGACAACTTCTCCTTAATAAGTCCATCACCTTGGCCACTTGTCAAAATACAAATAAGGTAATTTACATAATAAAATAAATCCTCACAAAAATAAATCTCATCATACACGATCATTTGCAAACAAACTGTTGAATACACAAAAACACAGATAAGTTAATCAGCACATTTATTTATATTGCAACTTTACATTTATTTAGGCTCATTGTTTCTCCTGTCACAACACTGTGCTTATGTTCTGGTTAGGTTTAGTCACAAAAAACACATGATTAAGGTTCGGAAAACATTATGTTTTGGCTTAAAAAAACCTGTTTAGACTGTGAAAAAATATTTGTTTTTTGTCACCACACACGGCTGGAAATTGTTCCGAGGTCTCCTCTAAAACATCCAGTGGTGTCAGGCTAACAACTGCTGAATTGCTAGGGTCACTGGTCAGAAAATATCCAGTGACTTCCCACACAAATGCAATCTTGTTGCCTCTAAAACCACCACCATCCCCTCCACCTCCACACATGACATCCAGAGAGGTCATGATACATGACATGACACATTTTGCAGAAATTTTTATACGGTGCAGCCTATGACACACACTGATTTGAACATATCTGTGGTTCGCAGAAACGTTGACTGCATTTTGAAAGCCTTGAAAGAAAGAAGCAGTTCTTACAATCATACAATGAAAGGTTTGTTACAGATTAGCCTTTAACCTCCTGACATCTGCTTTTATTAGCAGGAATTTTATTTTAACTCAAGTAGGTAATGGAAATTAGATCAACGGTTGCAAACTGCTGTAAACTTTGTTTGGCAGAGCAACAAGAGCATCCTGAAATAACCTCTGTTTGTTCATGTGTCAGTTATTTGTCCACAATAAGACACATTGACAATAACTAAATGAGACACACCCCTGTAATGGTATTCATATGCTTTGTCTGAAGTGAGAGCGAACACAAGTTTCCAGCCCTGGATGAGCGCAGTTATATTAAATCTTTTACACCTTTATAACAGATGTTTGCCATCTCTTTAAGCTTGTGTTTACAACATGGAAACTAGCTTATTTGGTCAAAAAAGGTAGCCAGATTGTTCCCACTTGCTACATTAAATTGGAAACGTGTAAATGCAGATGGCAAAAATACACAAATATTAGTTTATAATGACTCACTGGAGTTTTAGTCGATGTGCTCACATGTGATTGCTCAATGGGCTCCCTGAATTAGTGTCTTAGGTCTTGAATATTTGGCAGAGTGGGTGTGTAACTACCAACGGAGCAGATTGGATCCTGTAGAGGCAGGAGGTGGCCAGGGGAGGCTTGGTTTATGGACTTCAGCAGTTGATGGGGGTGGGGGAGTGTGCTTGGGGCAAAGTCATTTTAAGGGGGAAGAGGGGGTGTGGTTGGTTGGGTGGTAGGGGGTCTGGGGCACGCCAGGCATTACATGCCATCTAAAATTAGCAGCAGCTGTCTACTGGACATTTCAGTGTGTTTGTGTGTGTGTGTAGACGCCTGTTTGTGTGTGTGTGTGTAAGTGTTAGGGTTCACAGAGACTTGAGACAGGAGAGATTGGAATGCGGCTCTAGTGGGGACTGCTGGTTTTGAAATTATATTCTTGACATTTGAGCTTAACTGGATAGTAAACAATACGGAGTGACAGGAGGACAGAGAAATAGTGTAGATGACACGTAGCAAAGGTCATTTGAACAGATACACATATGAATGCAACACATTATACATCACATCGCTCTCCCCATAATAGATACGCTCTGGTTTGCTGATCGCAGTGAGATTGTTTGTCGGCTCATGAAAGGAGCGTCAGGAGACTTTTTAAGGTTATAATGTGTTTGTTTTTGTGTTTATCCATGTGAATGTAGAGGTATGCATGCACATGTCTCACCTCAATATGGACATGATGAGTATAGTCACCACCTGCTCCTATCGCATGACAACGGCATGCGAGGCATTTCAGCGATGTGCTAAGTTTGCATGTAAAGACACCAGCGTTAGCTCGGAGTTAGCAGGTTAGCGTTCTGTTCACTGTAGACCTGACAAATTAGCATTGTCTGAGGAGGACATCACATATCGTCGTATACTTTTTCATACTGAAGGCCTCTAGCTGCAACTAATGGTTATTTTAATTTCACCATGACCAACATTTTTAAATCAAGTTTATTCATAAAGCACTTTTGAAAACAACCACAGTTGACCAAAGTGCTTTACTAATTAGTCAGTGGCAAAAAGGCACATATAGTAGTAAAAAGGCACAATAACAATAATAAAGAGGCGATGAAAATATTCAAAGCAATATCAAAACACTGGGCAATAATGTTAAACAAATTTTAGCTTTTAAGATCAATTAATTAAAAAAATCTAGAAAATATTGAACCCTCAGGAGCAACCAAAGGTCTTTCTAAAATCTAGGTCTTTCTAAATGCAGAATCAAACCCATTCAACACATTTAAGTGGCCAGTCCATTTCAGTCTCTGTTCTCGAAGCGTTCAGGTATGGTTTCCCACCTAGTGGAAGACGATCACTGTGAGATGTCTCTGCTGGGTGTGTTGGCATGTGCAGAATGTGACCCATCAGATTTGCAGCTCACGTCAGTGCAAGATCTCATCACCAGCAGAACTTTGAATTTAAGCGAAGTTACATCACCGCATTATAATCATGTGTGTGTGACCTCATGCCGGGTGTGTGAGCTTATGTGTATCAGCAGTGAAGAATGTTGTTTACGGGCAAGTTTGTGTGTGTTTGCGTTTCAGTGCTCGCATGTGCACATTCTGACACTTTTTCGTTGTTATGGAAGCCGTCCAATCAGCGTCTGGACATGCGGTAACAAACTGTTTTTTGCCCTATTTGCTGTATGTATAAAATTATGATCAGTGGTTATTTCTTGAATTTTATTTACTTCATGGTCAAAGAAAATTCTAGAGAAAGAAAACAGTCGTAAACCATCTTAGAATTTTGGACCAACCCCTTACTTCAATCAATCTTTTCCTACTGATAATGGTTAGGGTTAGGGTTATTGGTTCAAATGTCTTTTTTGAATATTCCCAATATTTCCACTTAAACAACCTGACAGTAAATCCTGCTTTAAGTCAGAATTTTGTTCAAGGATTCATTCATGTAAGTATTTTTTGGATTCTAGATCGGGATCCTTTGTTTCCACCTTAAAGTCTTTTGTTTGTTCAGTTGAGAATTAGGGTTTGGTGATGTCTACAGAATTGGAAAATGACAACGTCCACAGTGAAACATCATGATTGTCGATGATATCATTTGTGCTGGGGGTCAGTAAAGCTGAGTAGGGAGAATCCTCACCACTGTAGTCACCACTGCTTCCCACTGTCACTCTGATGGCATCGCCCAACTGTGTCACAAAGCCTAGGAAACTCTGGCGCCTGTCACCAGCAAAGGCAGCAGGCAGATCAGTTCTCACATCTATGCCAGGCAAACGTCCCACAAACATATCCGTGTCAGGTTTAAAAAGGGTCTCCAAAACACATCCCAGATAGCAAAATGGTTGCAGCCCAGATCTGGCCCACACCGGACACGTTCATCCAGCCCACATACCGCATGGAATGCCCAAGCGTCATCTTTCCACGCAGTTTGTGGGCCAGATGAGGGTGTCTCGTACAATTTTGCTATCTGGTATGCCCGTAACTTAGTTGTCTTCAGCCTCTGAAGCTTGAAACAAAGTTAGCCGATTAGCTATACAGAGGAAGCAAAACTAAGAAAAAAACTAAAGTAATATAACCAAGCATCTTGGGTTTAATAAGAAAACAAGATAATACAATCATGGAGGCGTAGTGCATTGACCAACAACACCAACAGCTGCTTTTTATTTCTCTCCTACATGCCACAAACAACTCCTGCCTTATGACACTACCTCCAGTCCAAATACCTGTAGTAAACACAGAACAGTCTGTGACAGTACAATTGTGCAACTTTTAAAATCACAATTTTATGATGGTAGAGGGGTCATTAGTAGATTGTCAGCCATAGGCGATGGTGTCCAAGTGTGATACCTTTTGCCTGAAAATATTTGTCTCAATCCTTAACAATAGTAGTGTTGAACAGTTTGTTGGGGCTGATTAAATTATACAAATCAACTACAGGAAACCACCCACACACAGAAGGAGGTGAGGGTTAGAGAGGAAATCAGTCATTGACTTTATTCTGTCTTTTCTGGCATAAACACTACAAAGGAAGAGTGAAAGTTCATTGTGCTGAACTGAAGTTTATTGGAACTGTAATCAGATACTGTAAGTCCACTTCACTGCCAAAATGTTCAACCCTGTAGGATGAGAGGCTACTGAGTTCTGTCCAGTCCACGTGCCTTTGGGTTCACTTATGAAGCCAAACAAATCAACAATCAACAAAATTTGCCCGAACCATTTAAAATATTGAACACAAATATTGGACACCAATTTCTCGGATGGTGTCAACAGTAGTGAGAAAAGTGATGTCCCTTGTATACGAGCTCAGTGGCAAGCCAAGTGCGGCCAAACACTCAGTGAGTCAGAGTGTGGGAAGTCATGAGTTTGTCACCAAGAATGTCAACATATTTTCCTGAGGGGGAGGATGTGTTTTCTGAGGGGAAATACAGTGAACAGAACAAAGTCGGGGTCTGTCCTTTCAACTGTACCAGGCAACGGACTCTTTTCATCTTTTTGTAATCAGTTTCTGTTGCATATTCTCAAAGACAGCGACCGTGCCTCCAGCTAATGATTTTTAGTTTTGATCAAGAAGTCATAGCTGGACTCGTGAATGATTCCAACACTCTTCGACAGGAACTCTATGACCCCAGGGAGCTGACTAGTTCTTGGCACTGCAACCCAATTGAAGCCAATGTTCAATAGTGTTTCTAATTCTTCAATTTGTACAAGATCAAAGAAGCACTATGATAGAATTTTCTCCGTACATCATGGTCCAAGATATTGTGTGAGGACATGAGGAAGCAGGGCCTACTTCCTGAAATACATCTCATCATGCAGTTATTTCCAGAAGGTCTCATTCCAGCAGCCACCAACAGAGTGAATATCTTGGTCTTATTCACACTGTGTTCAGATTATTGACTGTATAAGGACGGAGCCTTCTAATCTGAAAAGTGCCTTAAACCTGCATTATTTCCAATGGCCAGGAGGAGACAACTCCACTGGTTGCAAAAAGAAGGCAGATTGTGTGTAGGCTTATGAGAAAATGACCCTTCATCTCACTTAAGTTATAACCACAGTAAAAAGTTGTCTGATAAGTTTATTGTCTCAATCGAAAGTTTCAAGTCTTCTGAAAATACAGCATGACGTCCATTTTGTAACATAGAAGATAGAGCAAAGTATGTTTCAGGGCTACCGTGACATGTCCTCAGGTTCTCAGTCAGATATAATCAGGATATCCTTCCCAGCTTCACCCACTCGTCCAAATATGTTCACTTCTGGCTCCAGAACATCCAAGATGGCAATCGCCATAATGCCAAACTTGAGGCTTCAAAACGGCTGTCCACAAACCAATATTTCTTTACTCAAGGTTAAAACTTACAGCAGCACTACTGCAGTGCTGCTTAGGCTACATTAATGCCAAGACACCCCACTGCAGTTTATTCTCCTTTGAGACAGGATTGTAGAACTCTAGAAAATGTTTACAGCAGCAGTTATGTTCTTGACAATTACTACCTACAGTGTATGTGTGCTGGGTGTTTGATTGGCCAGTGTTGCAAGGTTGCATTGATCTGCAGAAAAAGGGTCTGTGTCAGCTTTTTAGTACAATAGTGTTATTTAAGCAGAGCATTGCTGTGGATGGGAATGTCCATTCTATACTTCTTATTTCGGGAATGGGATGGAAACCAAATGGCAGCCAAACCGTCTTTGATCTGCAGATGTGAAGCATCTGTCTATATGTGTTAGTGAATTTCTCATAATCAAGGATTCACCAACACAGACTACACAGAACTTTCCTGAGTACTGTATTGTTTTGAGAATATATTAGTGTGTATATCATGTGTATATATTCGTCCCTGTGAGTGTGTTTGCTTTTGTGTGTTTCTGTGAATGTGTATTTTGTGTGTGTGTGTGCGTGTCTGTGTGTTGTGCCCATTCCTCGACCACATGTCCTTAACAGTCCTTGACATCTGGTGACCATGCCTCTTCTCTGGCCCTCTGACTGTACTTCACAAGCCATGGGAACCGCTGCTGTGTAGGTTGCTGCGGTTTGTGTGTGTGTGTGTTGGAGAGAGAGAGAGAGAGAGAGAGATATGGCCTTAGGTTTGGTGCAGATGTTTTCACAGTCTGGGTGCAGCTTTGTGATGTGTTTGCTCAGTAAGACTGATAAAGTCATGTTGTTTGTCTCTGGTCTGTATTTTCTAAGTTCAGTTCAGCTTTTTACAACGGAAGTGTTTTAAAGATCCTTGTTTCTCCTGGATTTTTTTCTTTTTACCAAAGATTAGATCTGTTTAAAGATAGCCTAACTCATATTGCATTTGTGTTCCTGTGCATTAAATGATTATGTCTATGTCTTGCAACAAGGAAGCACTTGTTCATTATGGTTTGCTAGAAGCAGCATATCATTCTGAACAACAAATCCTCCGCAACACTTACAGTAATTGACAAAATAGAGGTACACCTGTAGCTTCGGGGTTAAGATGCAGACCATGAACCACAATCCTGTCGCTTCTCTACTGTCTGTAAAGGCTTAAAAATGCCACCGAAAATATTAAAAATGACACAAATTGTTTCATCATCAGTGCCTCCAAATACAACCCGATGTGATGGTCACAAAAACAGCTCATATGACCATCTTCTGATCTGCCATCTCAGTGATCTGCAGTTTATGCGACAACAACTACTTGGTTTCAATTATTACAGTTAAAACAATTATTAACTGTTAGGGAGGGAGGTTGGAGGAATGGAACTGACAAAATCCAATGTGTATATATATATATATATATATATATATATATATATATATATATATAAAGAAATAAATTGAGTTGGATAAATAAATAAATATGCCATTAAATGAACCAAAAATAGTCATTTTAAATAACTTAATTAAGTGTTATTTATATTTTATTTGTATTCCGTTTTATTCCTCTTTGCACTGATCCCCCTATTCTTCTCCATGAATTTATTTATTTCTGTATTTTTTTCTTTTGTTATATTTTTATGCATTTCTGCTTCATTATGCAAATTAGGGGGATGTCATTCAAAGCATGTCATGGGGTCACTGCTGTCAGATGCTATGCCTGACCTTCCAACCCAGCCACCTGCCTAGGATTCCTGCCAGCGTCCGAGCAGTGTTAAACTTTTTCTGCTCTCATTATTCACACACAGCTACATACATTCCTGTCAGGAAAGTTTAAAAATGACTTCTATTAAGCGTTGGAACAGATGACCAATGGTGTAAATATTCTGTTGAGGACAGTCACAGTAAAACATGGAAAGAAAAATGTAGAGAAATGCAGGTGAGATGTTAAATTTGATGCAGATCAGTCAGGGTTCTTCGAAGTAACAGAAGTAGTGAATCAACAACATCTAAACCTGATAATTAGAATTTTCTTATTATATTTTCTCAAGCTTTTTGATACCCCACCAACTCTTCTATTCTATTCTGTGTTATACTTCATCTATGCCACTCTGTTCAGCTCTAACCTTTCCGCTGTGCTCGTCTATATTCAGTTCTCCCTTCATTCTTTTCTGTGTCACTCAGTCTGACTCCCTTTGAGAGGTGGTCTAAGGTTTAGTCACAATTTGGGGTTTTCCCTGATGCCTATTTTTAGCCGACAGGAAACGTCCCAGAAATCCTCGTTCTGCTCCCACTGAGAGAGAGAGAGAGAGAGAGAGAGAGAGAGAGAGAGAGAGAGAGAGAGAGATAAAGCCACATACACATCTACAGTATCTCATGCCCTTCAGCCCCAAACAGGGTTGTACTGGGAACTGCTTTGTTTATATTCCCATGCATATAGTGACTCCACATAGCCTCAGTCTGTTGAGTATTTTCAGTTTCTAACCTCCCACTGACTTTACGTCCTACCCTGCCTCCAAATGTCAGTCTCCTTTATCACATAAAAGGAAAGTAAATGATTGTTCTCCCCACCTCAAGTTCAACCACAGTGCCATTTGGAGGCTTCAAGGCCTAATCAATCCCCTTTAGATAGCCTGTGAACCCTGTCCCCTCTCAGCTCTCGATAAGCCCTGACCTCCGACCGCTCTAATACTTTACTTCCTCCCTGCGTACACCCGGGGGTCATTTTTCTCCCCATCTCTCCAGAATGAGAAGTTGAACAGTGCAGATGGACTCAAAAACTTGGATGTTGCTCCTGTGACACCACCCACCCATCAATTTAAACTGAACTGGAAAGTATCCTGCACTAGAAGCCATTAAGTCTCTGCTCACCTTTAAATTGAATGGATAAAAGCCGTAATTGCCCCAAAGGGATCTTGTCTTGATGAACACTAATATTAAAACGTTACATCAATACAACAGCATGCATTAGTGCATCACCATGCTCAACTGCTTCATCTCTGGTTTGTTTCACTGCACTATTAAACCTAATAAAACTACTGACAATATAAAAATATATCCAGAACAATAAAATGTTTAAGCAATTAATTTGATCTTTCTCTCTTCTGTTTTTTGTCTCTTAGGAGAAGCGAAAGCGACAGACAGAGATTGAAGACAAAAGAAGCCAGCTCGATGACCTGGTGCTACAACTGCAGCATCTCAAGGTTGGTTTGTGTTGCGGTATATTTAAAACATGGAGGTGCTGCTGGTGGTGAAATTACAGCCGCTCCGTCTACAATCTGTCTTCATTCAGTGTGTTCCCAACTTACTAGGTGCACGTAGCTGTTTACGCATGACTTCTATTCCTGTCAGGCTACTCATAGCATGCATTTTGAACCAACTCCGCCATATGAATCCTTGTAACACGTCAAAAAAATGACATTATCAGAGGTATGACTTTGGTGCAAAGACAGTGCAGCTGTAAAGCAAGTCAACTCAAGTTCATGTGCAAGGCAGACTGAAGGAACGTTTCTCTGGGATCAAGGTCCAACATAAATTAAAGCTGCAAGCAGCGATGAACGGGCCCTCGCAGGCCACGCGGGTCGGGCCTTGCTGCTGTCGGGGCGTGCTCCTTACCCGGACCCATTGCCCCGTTATTGTGCGGGCATGTCTTAATTGATAGCCAAAAAGTGGTTTTGTGTTGATAATAGCGCCACCTGCTGGTGATATTTGGTGTGTGAGTTACAGGGGCCGGTCTATACCACCCCAATCAGTTTCATATCCATAAGTGTTATGGTGTGGGCACAGTGCCAATTATAAAATGAAACTGCCACCAGAGCGCCACCTAGTGTCAGATCGGTAACACCTTCGTCAGCTTTCCAGGAGGCCATTGGCAATCAGTGTACCAAGTTTCGTGTTAATCCGACCAACCGATGTCGAGATATAAAATACTTCAATTTAAATAGCGCCACCTAGTGGTCATGGGCCAAGATTTTGCACAGAGCCTTAGGGGCTCATGGGGAAGTAGTGTCCTGAGTTTCATGTCATTTGGACACACCAATGTGGAGATATGCAACACTTCCTGTTTTGACCCGAATCCACAGGAAGTTGTTATTTAATAACTTGAGTATTCTTTGGCGTATCAAAATTCTTTTAATAACTTTTTGCCAGAAGGGTCCACTGATGCTGTGTGCAAAGTTTGGTGAAAATCGGTGAAATTGCCTGGGAGGAGTTCGAAAAAGTAGGTTTGCGACATTTCGCGAGCTAGCGAAAAAAAACGCTAGGCGCAAATGGGCGTGGCCTATATCAGGAGATTCAGCAAGATTCACTGAACGCGTGGATATAAGGTTTTTGAATGTGCGACAAAGTATGTGGGAGTTATTAGGCAAAAACGGTTTGTGTTGATGATAGCGCCACCTGCTGGTCATTTTTGGTGTGTGAGTTACAGGGGTCGGTCTATACCACCCCTGTCAATTTCATATCCATAAGTGTTATGGTGTGGGCACAGTGCCAAATATAAAAAGAAACTGCCACCAATGCGCCACCTAGTGTCAGATCGGTAACCCCTTTGTCAGCTGTCCTCAGGAGGGCAGTGGCAATGAGTGTACCAAGTTTTGTGTTAATCCGACCAACCGATGTCGAGATATAAAATAGTTCAATTTAAAGAGCGCCACCTAGTGGTCATCAACCAAAATTTAGCACAGAGCCTTAGGGCCTCATGAGGAAGTAGGATCCTGAGTTTGAAGTCATTTGGACAAACCAATGTGGAGATATGCAACACTTCCTGTTTGGAACGAAATCTGCAGGAAGTTGTTATTTAATAACTTGAGTATTCTTTGGAATATCAAAATTCTTTTAATAACTTTTTGTCAGGAGGGTCCACAGATGCTGTGTGCAAAGTTTGGAGCAAATTGGTGAAATTGCCTGGGAGGAGTTCGAAAAAGTAGGTTTGCGACATTTCGCGAGCTAGTGAAAAAAAACGATAGGCAAAAATGGGCCTGGCCTATATCAGGAGATTCAGCAAGATTCACTGAACGCGTGGATATAAGGTTTTTGAATGTGCGACAAAGTATGTGGGAGTTATTAGGCAAAACGCACTTTTCTTGATTGTAGCGCCACGTAGTGGTGGAAATTCACAACGACAACAGATTATAAAATTTTTCACGAAGCCTAATGACTTTGCCAAATAAAATCGAGTTTTCATTCACATTCAGGCAGTGAAAAATGCGATCATTTTGGACGAAGGAATAAAATAATAATAATAATAATAATAATAATAATAATAATAATAATAATAATCATTCGAAAAACAATAGGGACCTCGCAGGTTCCCTGCTCGGGCCCTAATAAATCAACAGTAGTATCAGGCTATGAAAACAGTATTAAAAAATGTTTTGCCAGTGCCAGTACATGTGCCGAAAGATAAAATATGCAATTAAAGAGTCATATAATAAGCTGCTGCAGCTAGCCAAAGTGAAATGGGTCGGCTATTAAGCAACCTGATAAGAAAGTGAGACAAAATTCCTGGGTCTGTCCCTTTTTCCAGATCCGCACAAAAAGTTACAACCCAGTCGCCAAATGTAAAAGAAATGCAAAGTGCTGACATATCCTGGCAACTGGGCTGAAAGTTAATGGGGTCTAATCTGGGCCACGATCCATCCTCCAGCCAATTTCCTTGGAAATCAGTTCTGTTGTTTTTGTGTAACCCTGCTGACCAACCAACCATCCAATAGACAAACGGAAAAAACATCTCAGCAAAAGGTAAAAATGTTAAATCCATTTTCCTCTTGATCTCACTAAGAGATGATGTATTGCTTAAGACTTGATGTGACCGTTGGTCAGATATTGAGTTTGGGGTTAGATTACAATGAGGTCAGTGTAAAGGTGAAGGTAAGGTAGAGAGTTCAAATTGGGGTTAGAAGTTAGCAGATGAATGATGCTTACATGAAAGCTTTACAAATGTGTGTGTGAAACCCATTCATCTCTCTTAATCCACTCAATCCCTCTTTCTTTTTTTCCTAAACAGACTTCTTCCCTTAACCCTAAAAGTCACAGAGAGATAAAGAGACTGTGTGCTCTCAAACATACATCCTGTGCCTTTCTTAACAGCTTTGTTCTGGTACTGCTGTTACACGTGCGTGCATTTAATCATTCACACGCACAGATAAATGTGTTAGCTTGTGGCTGACAGGTAGGGTTTTATTCCAAACATCCAGATCTCTCCGTGCTCCCGGTGTGCCGGCCTGTTAGAGTTTCCCTTGGCCAAGCAGGGGCAGGCCAGGGCTGTTTTCTTCTTTCCAGATAAACAGCTCGAATCCAAACACACATAAACATATCCCTTAATAATTACTGCCAGCCGTTGCTCGGAAGCCAAGATTTTGTTTCAAGTAAACACTGATGTGACGTTCAAATCGTAAGTGGTGCGTAAACAGAGCTACAAACTGCTGACAGATTGTGAGTTTTGAAAAAAATCAACAGCTTATTTATGTGGTGTTCTTGAACCTTTCAGCCAATGAAAAATGAGTCCCTTGACCTCGCACACAAGCTCAGAAAAACACATGATCAGTCCTGTCAGGTGGAGACGCACCAGCTAAAGCACCTGATACACCATGTCATGTCCCTTTTTAAAATACATTTTGACATTTAAGACTTTAGTTTCTGTTTCCTGATTATATTTTTTGAATGTATGCGAGAATAAATGTAGCCAAAAATAGATTAAAAGCAGTTCAATTAAAATATATACTGTCACTGCTTACTCAGTGAATGCACAGCATGATTCATGCACTTTTTGCATACTGGACTGCTGAAGAGGAATTGTTCCTAAAATTCTGCGGCCTTAAATGCTGCGCAGATGTTAAGTGGGTGGGGTTTCAGCTGTGGGTACACATTATACTACAAATATCTATGGCAGCCAGGTTTTAATATTTGCCATAAAAATACATTCCATTCTCTAATTACAGACCTTAAACACGCTTGGCATGAATGGTTCCTTTATTAAATAAGTCTGATTCCTGTACACGCCGGTGTTTTCCACCATTTAACACCCACTTATGGAAATATGGACAGAAGAGGAGCATTGATTAAAGCCATGTGCACAGTGTGTATCTGGCCATTGAAGCAACTTGTTCAACGCAGCACAACCATTAATGAAGCGATCGCACCAGGGTTTAATCACAGCAGTGAGTCCAGATGATACATTCTGGGCAAGCTGCGTAATAACATACATTATACCTAATCTAACCCTTGCTGGTTTGTTTGTGCACTGCCTGAATTTGAACCTGACAAGTTCCTTATGTGCAAGTAGAAGTTTTGTATAATATTTTGTCTATATGCATACTTGCGTGCATTTCAGTCAGTTTTCCTTTCATTCTT
The DNA here is from genome assembly GCF_040436345.1 of Pagrus major. Lineage (NCBI taxonomy): Eukaryota > Metazoa > Chordata > Actinopteri > Spariformes > Sparidae > Pagrus > Pagrus major. The sequence continues at coordinate 11,223,029 of NC_133226.1, forward strand.
TTTTGGACCTGACACAGTTGCTCTGCATGGAAAGTATAATGATAACAAATTATACATATGACATCAACTGCTGACATTTCAGACTCCTGCAGTGACTACACTTTAAACTACTGGCTTGTGTTGTTTTATTTAAATCATGTCTGCATTGCAGAAATCCCCAGGGAACTCTGCTTTAATTACATGCAGCATTTTCATACACAATGTCTGTTTTTCTACTCTCGTCTGTCTAATCGCCGGCTCATAATAATTCAAACAATGTCTTGGTCAAAAAAGCTTTTCCATTGGCTGTTTTAAATACTCGATGTCTGTTTTTTGTCATGATTTTGGCATTTTATGCTTGATTGCATAACTGTATACTTGCATAGCTATATCTATACTGCAAGATAGCTGGCAGTAGAGAAATGACAGGAAGTGAGGAGGGAGAGATGGGGTCTCCCACCAGACTCACACCGGGTACGTTGCAGATCGTGATTAGCGCCTTAAGGCCTCATTCAGACCAAATCAGTTGTTGTAGCAAAAACAACAATCCTCCCTTTCATTTTGAGTGTGGGTAGTGCGTTCAGGCTGCGGTGGTGCGACCACAGGGGTTGCCGAAATAAAGCCCTGTGTCAAAAAGTTGAAACAGGATCTGAGAAGCTAACACTGACGTTAGCCTGTTAGCTTTAATTTCCCAGAACATAAATGGCCTTAAATCCATTTTTGTTTTTTAAGCTGTTAACACTAAATGTTTCTAGAAAATGATGCCAAAAATATAGCCTTTCATGTTTTCTTATACACGCTGGCTGACATGATACATTCAGTGTCATGTTGAAACCGATACTGTCATATAGGCCAAAAGAGACACTTGCACAAATGTTCAGATGTCCACCATATTGCTCCAAGTTTCTATTACGTTACTTGGTGCCTCAAACAACATCATGCTGAAAACACTAGAATGTATTTATTATGGAAATGGCCTCTGTGGAAGAAGGGATGCTACCAAGCTGGGAGCTGTAAACCACACGTTAAAGATCCTATTTGTAAGAGTAACAGATATCATCTAAATGCTCCCTAACCTAAACATGGTACTGCTTTGCTCTATCATCTACTGGGCTAAGCAGGGAATCAAATCAGAGTCTTCAGAGTCTGTGTACTGCTCTGTTTAGTGTTCTTGCATACAACACCAGCAGGCTTGAACTCCAGATGTTATCAGCATCTGGCCACAAAGTCCCATTTAATGGCCATTACCTCTGAGTGCCACACAGCCAGGCAGCATGAAGCAGGCTTTGTAGTCCGCTCTCCAGAGACGCAGTGGCCTGGGAGAGGAAATGGAGACTGGAGCCCAGAGATTTGATAAGGACCTCTGGGCGGCACGATTCAAGCCGCTCAGAATGGAGGCGTTGATCTGAGTCTGGGTCCACGCTGAACACAGCGATGATTTCAGAGTAAAGTTAACCTTTGGCCAGGATTTATGCTGCAGCCTGGTCTCCTCAGTACATGGTTGGTTTTCCCTCTGGCAGTTATGCATTTGAATGTTTTGATGCTCGACAATTTTGTTATTTCAGTTTCTGATGAATAGCACAGACCTTCTAACCGGCCCCAATCCTTGCCTTCAAAAGTACAGATTGGAGCGGTTGTGTGTCAGAGCTCAACAGGAAATGGAAAGTCTATTAAACAGCGTGAGAGAGAGCAGAGAGCAGGCTGGTTCTCAAAAGGAAACAACTGGTCAGTTACCCTACATAACTTTATTATCAGTGTTTTGTTGACTGTTGAATTGGTCCAGAAAACCTTTTTTTAAGTAATGACTTTTTTGTACAGTAGTACTAAAATTCCACACGGTGGTCAGACGTTAGAGTCAGCTCAATACCAGCATCCTCCTCGAAATAAATGACGTTTTTTTTGCCTCACATACACAATATTGGTGTGGTCTTTATTGGCCTCATGGAACCACTTTAAAGACAACACCAGTCAGTTTGGCTTTAAAGGTGCCATATTTTAGAAAGTGAGACTTCCATGTGTCTTTTTAATTATAATGCAGGCCTAGGTGCTCAATCTGCAAAGAATCGTTCACAGTCAAAAACTGAGCCTTCAAACGAGCCATCGGGACTTCCGTAAGGTTGTGATGTCACAACTATACAGTCACACCGCCCCCAGCACGGCCAAGGTCGCAAAAACACCAGCAGGACTGATGCAGAAACACAGTGGGTGGTGCCTGCTCAGGCCTGTGAGAGCTGAACAATCAGAGCAGACTGGGCTTTAGAGGAGGGGGGTCTTAAAGAGACAGGCACTAAAATGAAGCGTTCAGACAAAGGATGCTGCAAAAATGGACATTCTGAAAAAAAGAATGTGCTTTTTGAACATTAAAACATGTAAATGTTTTTTAGTAGACAACCAAATTAAAAGTATAGACCTTAAAATGAGCATAATATGGGTACTTTAAGGTAACTCCAGGTTTCATATGTATATTCTATCACCTTTATTTACCAGGAAAGCTTTATTTCTTATTTTGTTTTTCAAGATAGACAACAACAACAAGTTAGAGTTATGCACAAACCCTTTTTCTATCTCAGCGGACAAAATAAGCTGTGAGCAATCTGAAATTTTAAGTAAATGTGTGACAGGGAACACTGACCCTCTGCAAACTGCAAACATCCGAAGGTATTTCAGTCGTTGTGATGTTTAAATTTTAATCAAATGCTTAAATTGGATTTTGGACAAGCGTATCCATTCAGTCCAGCGACATAAATGATTGCACAACTTGAGCCTCATTCAAAAATATTTCCTGCCAACAGCTATGAATACGTGACGCACATGATCTATGTGAGGTTAGCTCGGCCATGTGGGTGTGTAGCAGCCACACACGCAGACACAAACAAACAAACAGCCCCGCTGCCACATTCTGACAGCAGGTGGTAAAATGCTTTGGAATCATTTCTGCAGAGCTCATTGTGTGCTGTGTGCCAGTGAATGTGTGCATATGTGGAGGCACTCGTACTGTTAATTGTCAGCTCTACGACCTCAAGCCAAGCAATGGTTTTGACAGTAAACAGCCAAAGGTGAAGCTAAGTGCTCGACTCTGTTGTGGTAACAGTCCCAGACTGAGACATTAGTGGCATAAACACACAGCTCTGGCATTCATCTTTAATACATTCAGGAAAAGTATTTACCCCTGTGTGATGAGATGATTGGTACTTTTACCTCTATTTATGCAGCCCTGATGTAAGACCTAATGTCGACTGTACATTTTAGTAACATAAACATTGTGTTAAAGGGATTATATCAGACATCTGTGTGACTCCTGGAGACATAACTGCTGTAAAGACAGAGACAGAATCCACTTTTGGGGAATGTTTGTGAGGCAAAAACTGCCATCTGTCTTATCAGACAACAGCTTCACATAAGATTTGTTTTATTCAATAGACTAGTTCAGTAAAATCTAATAAAAAAACAGAAGCATTCCAACTGAAAGCAGCAGGCAGATTCTTTGGAATTTCACGAAAACACATTTGTTAAAGTTCACAGAAAACTTTCAGGAATGAAAGAAAGAAGAAAGAAAAACAGACTCATTTGTGGATGAACAATTAGAGCAAAACCCCAAAAATACTTCAATGTATGTGTATTTGTACGCAACAAGACTTACTTTATGACTAATTACTGTCGTTCTCTTGGCCTGATGGGATTCTTTGTGTTTTCCTGTGAGTAACAGCTGAGTTTCAAGTCTGTGTTATCTAAAATACTGTGTGCATGTGTGGGCCTACAGTGAGTGTTTGTTTATTTGTTATAGCCGTGCTTGGCAGTCATCGTACACATCTCTCACAAATTAGTTTCCATGAAGGTCCGCTGGCTGTTGATAATGTCTAATAATATCGCAAGAGGCAAAGAAAATAAGAGCTACTTGAAGAGTGTGGTGGTGTTTCTGTAGATCTTTACGAGACCATTACTACTGATGTGTTTTGATGAGGGGGTCCGTGTTTAGTTTGCATTGTTGTGCATGCACACAAAGACACATATGCAGGCTCACAAGCTCACTGGGTACATGCCAGTTTCATGCAGTTCAACGGAATCGCAGTTGGTGGTGGTAATGACCCAGAGAAATGTGTTAATCCTAAGTAAAGGGTAGAGATGAAGACTGCCAGTTAGCAAACATGGATGTAAACAATGTATGTTTGAGAATGTTCAGAAAATCTGCTTTGCAAATGTTTTATAAGGACGCACACATTGTGCTTTTGGTGAACAAACTGTGTTTAAGAGACATTTCTACAAGCAGTGGCGGACTCAGGCTGTTTGAGGGGCAGGGGCAAAAAAGGGCACCACATGTATGTGGGGGGTACCAGCGTGCAGAAAATCGTGATATATTTATAGTGGTGAGAGGGCACTTGACCACATTTTGTCCACTGGATAGGGGAACCTGGAGGGCACTTTTTCATTATCATGTTTTGTCAACTGTAAGGGCACCCAAGGGGGCACCAATCAGTCCAGTTGAGTCAGACAAATCTGACATTATAAACATGAGCATCTCTTTACATTCACAGTTGACCTGAGGAGGAGGATGTCTAAAATGGCTGCCAAAATATGTAACATCTCCGATAAAAAAAAAAACTGTCTGACCTAACTGTGTCTCTCTTTCCTTCTTCAGTCCAAAGCCATGCGTGAGCGATGGCTCCTCCAGGGAATGGCAGTGGAGGAAGGGGAGGCACGGCGGAAACAGCTGGAGCAGGATGAAGAACAAGGCAAGAGGCTGGAAGACCTGATACACAGGTACGCTAGTGGACATCACAGTGACACTCGGCGTGGGGCTTTGTTTTGTCTTCATGATATAATTTTGGCCTTGCTGATCAGGTCTGACATACTGAACAGATGGGATTAAGAGAGTAACTATAACAAAAGTTGACAAATGGATTTTTGTCACTGCACATCTGCTTTTCTTCCCTCCAATTTTAAAATGTGTCTGGCAAATGTTTAGCTGCGAAGTGAAAATGTAGATTCTCTGAGGACAGCAACAATAGTTTGCATCCATCAGCCATATTTGAAGCATCGAACCAAAGTCCCAGTAAAGAGCTTTAATTTTGTGAGACTAACCACTGCATACTGTACAGTGGTTTAAACACACACACACACACACACACACACACACACACACACACACACTCTGTAACTACAGAAGTATTGGATTTCAACGGGACAGTTCTGTAACCTTAGAGCAAAATCCACATTTTTCTTGTGCATTGATGTGAAAACAAACACCAACAGCAGCTGTACAATTACACATCTTCTCTAAAAACAGAAACGACAAGAGATGACCAGGAATGAAATGAGAGAAGGATAGATGAAGAGGGGAAAATATGATGGAGATATTAAAGAAAATGAGAGCTGGAGGGCTGAAACAGGGAAACTCATAAAGCAGAGACAGAAAAACAAGTGAAAGCAGGGCGTAGATGTCAAAGGAAGAGAGTTAGATATTGAGACGGTTGAAAGACGGGAGAAAAAAAGAGAGAGTGATGTGATTCTTGGGCACTTCCTGCGTTTGTGTCTCTGGGAGGAGCTTCCTGATTCCCATCAAGCATTGCTGTTAGATAGTCACTTATTCCCCCGATGAAGGTTGGACATGAGATCACCAGTGCTATGAATAAAGCGCCTGCCAGCTCTTGCCACCGCGATGCTTTGTAAACCAAGCTGTGAGTGTTTCCATTGGCAGGGTGTGAGAATTGGGCTGGGCTGCACCTTGTCTTCTCTGAGACAGGACAGGCATGTTGAGATCACGTTTATTTATTTAATCTTTTTAGATTTGTAAGAGCTGTCCACAGTCAGTACAATAGAGAAGATTCTTTAGATTTTTCCTGAAGAGAATTAACTGTGAAAATTGTTGTGTGAACAGTGCATCATATTGGGAACAAGGGCTCTTGACAAGTAATGTCCCGTCCTCCAGTATATAAAAAAAAATGTGTAGGACGAATTGAAATCTTCCTTTGGACACCTCCAGGACAAAATGGATTACTCAGTGTGAAACTTGTGAAAACTGTGACACATTAAAATCTAAAAGAGACACAATAAACTCACTATCACCCAGGGACGCACCTGATTTTTTTTTTTTTTTGCACCATGCCTGCCCTCTGGTAAACTGATTACTTATTAACTTATTAGCAAGCACTGTCTTACATAGACACAAGGCTGAACTGTATCTTATTCCTACCTCAACAATACTCCAGTTTTTATGCATATCACCGTTTATTCATGCACAGAAAAAAGAGAAGGCTGGCCCCCAAATCGCTGACTTTGCCTTAATAATGTATGTATATACAGTAGCGTGGACAAGAACGCCCTTGAAAGTTCAAAAAATGCCTGGGAAATTAAAAGGAAAGGAAAAGCCTCTAAATGGGATCTTTCCCCGGTGTTTCTGGCAAAGACAAATAGAAAGAACACAGCCTACAGCAGCAGAAACTGTTGGCACAATGCAGCAAAGGGTAGAGGAAAATATGACACACACACACACACACACACACCACTGCATTAACAAAAAAATAAAATACAAGCATTTTAAAGAATAGTGGCGGGAGTGGAGTGGAAGCAGACTTCTGTCAGTTTCGAGTAATGGGAGTAATCAGCCAACACTCAATGTTTTATTCGATGATATATAATTTGGTAGCTTTTGTATTTGAGCGAAGGAGATCAGAGCACGCTCAGAAAATGAGGCTCTGGGTCAAACTGGCATCCGTGAGTCAGGCTCCACCTCCTCATCTATCACATCTCCGCATGAAAGAGACTCTGTTAGCCGGCAGCTACTGTAGCTTATCACCAGCTCTGGAATAACATCAACATCGTACGTTGCCACGAACGCCAGGATAACACTCGCTCTGGTCTGAACAGAACAAGAGTGAATGGTCAAAGACGGAGCGTTGTGGACCAAAAGTACAGTTGTGATTGTGAAGCCGAGTCGTGTGAATCACTTCATTCAGCAGCTGTTGAATAGACTTGTTGTCCAGTTCTCTGTTTCAAAGAGGACATATTGCAGTTACTCACAAAAGCGATTAAAGCCACAAAGATAATTCTTTACTGTGCCACAGTGACATGTGTTTTTGGTCTGGTTTCACTTTATTTTCCAGTGTTTAGAGTGTGGCCAAATGTGGCTTTATTTAGTTCCTCCGACAGGAAGAAGAAAACCGAGCAGTATCACAAGGATGAAGACATTCTGTATTTAAAAAACCCAGTGCCATAAGTTAAAGGCTCAGTTCGCACAACCACAGATCATCCACAATCACCCACAGTGGGTCAGAAACATCCTGAATGCCTTTTTTTCCCAGACTGCTTCTGACTAAATCTCGAAGTTTGTGACAACTTTGTGATACAACTATCCCTTGCTTTGTTTTATCTTAGTAATAGCCTTTGTCACTTTTGGTTGTGTAATGTGCATATATACCAGTAATTGTATCAGTTCTCAAAAGTACAAAGAATGATAACTGTCTCCGCAGAACCCAAGTTTAGAACGCGATCAAATGGCTTGGCATTTTTCTTGCATGTTTGTATGTAAGGAATGCTGCAGAAGCAGCTCTCAAGCAATTACAATAGTGAACCAGGGTCTCAGATGTGCGCTGGAAATTGCTTTAAGTGGAGCTCAGCTGTCTGAGATTCAATCCTCGAGGCTTCCAGAAAACAATCTCCTCCAGTGGGTGAAATAAAGTCACAGAGCTCATGTGTGGGAGTCCAAGGAGTGCCTTCAGTCACACAAACCTTAAAGTCAAAACACTTTAACCACTGAATTACCTCAAAACATTGACCTTGAACATCGATTTCAAAGTAGTTAATTGCTTTAAAAACTTAAAAATTGAGTGCGATGTGACACTGTGGTGGTGAGATTTTTCTAATTTGATTTTTTGTGTGACCGTGTACGTGTGTGTGTGTGTGTGTGTGTGTGTGTGTGTGTGTGTGTGTGTGTGTGTGTGTGTGTGTGTGTGTGTGTGTGTGTGTGTGTGTGTGTGTGTGTGTGTGAGTATTTCAGGCAGAGGGTGTGGCATCTATATTTACACTCTATGGGACACATCCCAGAATATCTCGTAACCCGGGCAACTGGAATCTTTCCACCACTGATAGGGACAGAGGTGAATCGTTGGGACGAATATGGACTCTGCATTATCTTTTGTGTGTGTGTGTGTGTGTGTGTGTGTGTGTGTGTGTGTGTGTGTGTGTGTGTGTGTGTGTGTATGTGAGAGAGAAAGAGGGTGACTAAAGCTATAATCATGAATAAACCTGGATTTCCATGAAAACGTCACCTTCCTCCACCTATAAACACTTCTCAAATAGACTACACTGTCTTGTAACCAAAAGCACAGAAGCCCAGACTTCTGTCTGTCCCACTTTAATGGCTGCTAGACTAATAACACATGCACCGTTAGACATTTTAATGACAGAAAGCAACAAAGACAAAGCGGCAGCTCTTTTATGGATGCTCGTATCGCTTCATGCACTGGAGAACACATAAACAAGAGTGGAAGAAAGAAAGAGGAGGAACAGCTGCATCTGTCTGTGGAGAACATCTCTAGTGCTACTGAGCTTCACATGCATGAACAAAAAAAGAGAAATGCACAAAGAAAGAACAAGCCACTCTTCAGATTATCCATACGATTATGCAAAGCTAATGGAAAACACATTATGAAAAACAAAACACAAAGGACAACAGCAGCGTCTTTGTGTGGTGTAGTAAGCCGTGCCTGCCTTTGACCTTAAACTGGAAATCATATAAAATGACGTGAGGAAAAAAGAGTGAACAGTACAATCTTTGTACGGGCTACTTCACACACATACCTACGGTCTTTGAGCACAGAGAAGGAAAAGAGACAGAGGCAGTCTGTGAGTGTAGTTGTAACGCAACGTGAGGAACACACAAAGCGACAGAACGATGAAGAAATAGCAGCCATTGTGTGCATGAAAAGACGCTTACTTTGCAGAGCCCGGAGAACAAACAGACAGAGGGAGACAGAATGAGAGAGTGTGGCAGCAGCAGTGGTAGCTGTACAGATATCCCTATCATTACACGGACAGGCTAAGTAAACAGAGAAAGGGACACAGCAGCAATAGGCCCTCTCACAATGTGGCACCAGCCCGACACGTACCCACACCGTGCTACTTTTGGATCGTTGCTTGTTCCCTGCCACAGCTACAGGACAAGTTTCCCAACTCGTTAGAGGAGACATTAGGAGGAATTGTGTGTGCAGGAGCATTTTAGACATGCAAAATTGTATTTGAGTGAGTTAAAGTCTATTTTGCAGCATGGACAAAAAGTAGGACACTGCAGCAAGATGAGCCTGTGCATCTGCATTACTGTGTACCTGACCTCTTTATGTATAAAGTCCACAAATTTTACACATTAAAGTGTGTTTACAGCTCTTAGGGACTACTACTGCATATCTGAAAAAAGTAGTATAGCGCATTTAGTGGATCCAGAGGAAGCTGCCTTCAGTTTGATAAATTGCCTCCGAATAATGCTCCATGTTCATGTAAAAACAGAGAAAACTCAAGTTTCTTCCATTTCTGTGGCCTTTCCTTAAAGAAATGTGTTTCCTGTTGTTGAACACTAGGTTCTAAACAAAACTTTGTGGAAACGAGGCATGGCAAGACTAATATCTGTGTGTTCAGTTCAGTATCTAAAGCTCACTTACTAACACTGTGTATCTAATGTGTTTAAATCATATGAAAACTGACATGTAAAAACATCATGTCGCAGTTTTACAGGGCGATGTTGGCTGAACTATCTCCTTGCCGGGGCGCAGCAGCTTACCAGAGTCTCTGCTGGTTGCCAATTTTCATGCCAGGCTAAGCTAACTAGCTATAGCTTCAGATTTTCTAACAGACATGAGAGTGCATCTTATCTAACTCTCTGCAAGGAAACAAATAAGCAGATTTTTCAAAAATGTTTAGCCACATCTTTAAATGTATGAGTATCACATTGCTATGTTCACACAGTGATCTCTTTACTCTTTTCCTGTTTGCTATGTGTGCTGAGAGTCTTAACTTCCCAGCTGAACCCTGCTGCTGCAGTGACCTCATTTCTCTACAGAAGATCAATAAAGTCACATCTAATCTTATCTAACTATCAATCAGTTACCAGTCCAGAAAACCTTCATTCTAAACTGTGCTGAAGAGGCAAATGGAGTGCGGAGGATACACAAGGTCCAGCAGGCAGTCTGGCTGCAGCAAACTAAACTTACTGCAACAAGCCCATTGAAGTGCCCTGTATGGTGTTACATAACGTTCTAAGAATATTTGTCTTTTGCCTCACAGTGGCAGTATGAGAGCACACAGTTTTTTAACTGACCAGAAAAAGTATGATGCAGTTTGTAGAGTAAACCTGCCCTAATTTCTGAATTTATCAACATTTCAGAAACTATTTGAGCAACTGCAGTGAGAACAAACCGCAGACACTAAACTTGTACCTAACAAATCTGCTTCAAAGTCCAAAATAAGTCACAGAATGTGACATAGTTCAGACGGGACACCATGTTAGGATAGACTGGATTTAAGAGAACAGCACAACCATGATTCATGTTGGACATTTACTGTAGATACAATCAGATCCTACACAGCCTTTTGTGTCGTCTTATACCTAAACCAAAGTCCCAGTTTACAATAAACTTGTAATAATAACACACTCGTGTTTCAACTCTCCAAAAACCAAAATCATTTAGTCTTTGGTATCTATCTTGATGTCAAAACAGAACAGATTGTATATACAGAGGAATGAAAAGGTACTCCGTCACGGCCATTTGCTTAAACGGAAAAAAATGTCCTGTCGTTCCTCTGGGACACTCGACTGTTTGAGATCTGGCTTTTATCCTTTTACGCCCTAATTTTATTTTTTATCAGCGCATTAAACTGTTGCTCTCATTTAAAGTCAGATCAAATGAGGAAGTCAACTAAATAAATAAAAAACAGTAAATTCCTGGGGTGGACAAACAAGTGCTTTTTACTAACAGAGCCTGGACTACATTTTATCCTTTGGGTGTATTTTGAAGCTAAATACTTCTTTTTTTATGTTAAAGCAACATGTCATGATTGTAACATTGTAGCTTACAGATGCAGTTGTATAGTATATATTTAAAAGTGCAATATGTAAGAAATTTAGTTTTAAGTATTTAAAAATTTACTGAGATTTTCAACACATTTAGACATTATGTGAACGACGTCTATGTATTGTCTTTGCAGAGATATCTATTAAAGCAAGCAAACCAGCTAGCCCCTAGCTACTTTGTACCTCAAGAGGTGGTAGTAAACAACAACAACACTCCCCCTGGTACTTCAAGCTCCCAGTCCTGGCAAAGTCAGCTAATACGGCCACTAGCTGCACGGTGAATTGAGCTAACGACAGCTCTGGCAACATGCTGCCCCCTATTTGTCTGAATATTGCACCTTTAATTGCACGATTAATTGATTTTGATAATTGATTAATGAGTTATTGATTAGAGCAAAACATCAAACACTTTCTGTTTCCAGCATCTCCAATCTAAGAATTTTCTGCTTTTTACGTGTTTCATAAGGTTGTAAACTGAATATCTTTGGGGTTAGACAAAGTAAGGCATTTTCAAGACTTCTCACTGACTAAACTTTGAAGTGATTGAGCAAAAAACGAATAGAAAAATTTATCAAAAAGATAATCATTGAGAAATCACAAATATGTACATAACCCAATTTTTAAAGATCACACAGCCTCATAAGCTCCCGGCTTCTTTGACCACTAATATAATTTTAAAATGATTCATCTTTTCGAAGACTTATGCTTCTTTAATCAGAGTCTCATGGCCTCAGAACTGTCAATGTTATGAAGTAAGGCCTTTTAGTTTAACACAACAGTGCTGAGACTCAAAGACAGCTCTGTCAGGCTCACCTGTCACTCAGATATTGAGATATTATTATTCAAACCCACTGAATGTGTCATTAACACCTTCCCAGATCTGTTCACTGTAAGGAACTGATAGAAAACACAAGCACTGTCAGATATTATGATAGATAAGGTGCTACCTTAGCTGCAAGGGTGCAAATAATAACAGAGGTGAAACATGACAGGGTGCTACATTAAGTCCTGACATTTACTTAAGTACTGTTTATATTTAACTTATACTACTACTTCTGATGAATCTTTGTGGTTGTATAGTATATTTAGTATCCATTCTGCCAGCTCTGTCATGTTGATGGCAGCAGAACCTCTAATTTGCCTTTCTATTCCCTTTAAACTTTACACAATGGTACAGATAAGGACTCGGACAGAGATAGCAAGAGACATATAATATGTCTTTATGTTGAGTGTGAATTTCAGCCAGGGACAGTAAATCATGACAAAAGCAGAAACAACAAAGAGCTCCAGATCTGTTTTTGTGCCAAGTCTCAATCAACTTCCTCTTTGTGATCTGGAAGACAGATCAACACTCGGGACAGAAACAGGAAGAAGCAGACTTCTGTCTGACAGCATTAAATCTTTACCAGCATCGGTGTGCCTGAGTGTATCAGAGGACAGAGTGCAGACACATGATACATGCTTTGATCCATGACTTTGGCAGGTTGTGTATGTAGTAACATGGTGTTGTGAAATATTTTGTTTAGCATGAGTAAGCTAGCCCCCAAAGGACTTTGCAATTTTGCAATTTTTTTCAGCTGTAGGCAAGTAATGGAGTGATTCAGTGTTGGCCTTTTTCATTTGGCTTGAGTATGGTTCATTGAGCTGAGCTGTGTGTATTGATTGTGAATGTGGTTGCGGTTGAATTTGGAGGCCACTGATGAAAGCCTTCGCAAAGCAACACTGCTTTTCATTAAAACCATTAATGCAATCACATCTGTAGAAGCTGTGATCGAAGAACTACTGAAAAATGAACCAGATCGTATTAATAGCTCACATATAAATATTTAATAAATGGTTTATAGTATATTACATTGTAGTTTTATGTCACCAATCAGAACTTCTCCTATGAAGACATATTTTATATTAATGCAAGTTTGTTTTGATATTTTTGTCATTCATTATCTATTTATACACCAGCCTTCACTTGTGGGTACAAACTGAAGGAGTTGTAGACAAATACATAAATTAACAACTATATCTGTTTACAACTAAATTCTAGTGTGCTGTGAACATTCATTAAATGTTTATATGCTGCTTATAAATGCTAAACAGCTTACAGACTACATTTCTTTTTCTCTTGAATGACATTTTAAGCTGAAGTTGAAGGTGACAGGAAAAATGAGCAGAGAGTCAAAATTGAACAGCGCTATCCACCTATTCCAAACCTCCATTATACCTTGGATGAATTATGGAAGTATCAGCCATAATTGTTTCCCCACTTACGTCCCCTGGAAACTCATAGATATAAATTTAAAGTTAAAGGTGCAATATGTAAGAATTGGTCACCAGTTGAATTAATTCTCCCAACAAATAGGGACAGCATATCACTAGAATAACTGCTAACTGCTGCTAAATGTATTCTGTTTAATCATCCATGACAAATAGCTACTGTTAGCTTGTTAGCCCAGTTAGCTGTGCAGCCAGCCGGACTACCAGGGGAATGTTGGCATTGAAACCAGTAACACAGGAGCTTTGGACTGCTGGGAGAAAGAGGTTTTCAGGCCTGAGGCTAGCTGGTTAGCATGCTAACTTAAGTAGATATCTCTGCAACACAATACATACATGTCTTTGACATAACGTCAAAACTGTTGTTTCTTCACTGTTGACAATTTGAGTTAATTTTTGAATGTTATAAGCTAAAGTTGTTACATATTGCCCCTTTAAGTTATGTCTCTTCATGGGTTGCTTGAGAAAAATGTGGCCCTGTGGCTCCACCTACTGAGGCCTACCTCAGCCAATACAATTTTTTCATCCTCTGCACCGCTCTGCATCTTAGAAAGTGTCCAAGAAAAAACTCCAGGAGAAGAACTGTACCTAGAAAGCAAGTGTACAACGGTCCCACACGGCCCACATGCAGCATCATTTATAAATACACAACGTGGTTACACTTCCTCTCTTCCACCCTCAGTCTGTCATTGTTTTTGTCAGTCTATGTATCTCTGACAGCCCCAACACACACACACACACACACACACACACACATCGACCAAACATAAAACCAGATGTCTGCTCTTCCTCCTCCTGTATGATGTGGAAAGCAGTTGCTGCCCACCCAGGCGTATCCATGGCAACTGGCCTGCGGTTGGTTGACAGGGTGGGACGGTGACATCACTGGCCCTTTTCAGGATCGCCACAGAGATAGCAACACCACCAGACACAGAAGTATAAAGAGAGGACGAAGAGGAAGTAGGGGGGAGGGAGAAGAGGCAGTGCAAGGTCACGGCCTCATCTGCCTCATGCGCACACACGTGCATAAATCACATATTCCAATCTGCAACATCCAGTCTGAAAGTAAATGTTTCAGATTAATTGGGTTTTATATGCATACCTAGCTACATAGTGTTTAATTATGTAACAATGCACTTAATGCATGCTTTATAAGGACCCTGGACTGTATGACGATGAAGAAGGAAGAGACACAGGAGTAACATCTGGTCGGATGGTTAATGAAAAGGTTAAGTCTTCATCATCAGTCAAGAGTATAAATAAAATTGATTTGATTTGATTGGTCAAGAGTAGTTAAACAAACCAGTATCATTTTATTTTCGGGAAAGGTGGGAAATACCACAGGACTTGATTGTCAGAAGGGTCCATCATGGTGTTTCTTCTTCTTCTGTGCTCACAGTTTTGGTCATTTTTATGGTTTGATCACTGGAGGGCGCCAGACACAAGTTTGGCCAGTGTGTTCCTGTTTGCTCTGCACATAATCTCAGGACCATTCAAGCTGACTGACGCATTCAAAGACACAGTGATCTCACCCAGTCTGATGGGCCTAGCGGAAATGTCACTTTTGAGAATTTTCATTGAGAGGTGAATAATTTTGAGGTTGTAGTTTGCTGTTGTGTTTTAGTAGATCGTATTGTGATGTTCAATTATACTTCCCTCCTTTTATACTCACCTAGGTTAGACCTTCCCTCCCACCCTTCTCTATATCGACTCCTTACCTACCCTTCTTACCTACGGTCTACTATTTTTTACAGTGGATAAACTAATTAGGTGCCACAGACACAGTATGAGTCCCTACAGGATTATAAAGGTGATATTAGAGCAGTTTTTCATTTGAGGTGACAGGTTGTACTTACAAAGAAGGGTTATGATTATATTAGAAAGGATTTAGACAATTTATTTTAGTGTCAAAAGCAGCTTAAAGCATGTATGCTACTCACAGTGAATATTTCTAGCATTTGTCTTGTTGGATGCTCCTCAGGCTATAATACAGTTCCTGAAGTCTGCGTCCTCCTCCGGCCACAAATCTTGTTTCTTGCCCATTTTGGCAAGACCTCGTGCAGCTTACAGGAAGCAGAAGTAAAAGCCATTTCCCTGCCAGAAAGGGAAAAAAGGAAATGAGATAGAGAGGAGCTGGGAAGAGAAGCCACATGAGAGGCAACGGGGTACAGACAGCTGCTACAGAAAGGAAAGACAATGGTGAGGGGCTGAACAAGACAGGAAATTTTCATCCGCCAACCAAATATACATGGTTACTGACAAACACTGCACATTTTCTGTGTTAGAGGTCCAAAACAGCATCTGTAGGTCTTTGTGACTCGTGTTCATGTACTGGTTACTAATCACAAACTTCTTACACTTTCAAATCCCACGTTTAAACTACGCACATCTCTGAGCTAGCAAACTGACAGGAGGCTAACTTGGACACTAACGGGAGAGTAAGTTCCGTTTATTCAAAAGAAATGTCTGTACCATTGACTCCTGTCTTGTAACTGTATGTAAACCATTTGTCTTCTGTGGAAGAGTTTTTACTACGACAGTGAAATGATGTTGACGATACAGCATAGCTAATAGCCTACCTAAGCTACAGTAGGCCTAGCTTCTTCCATTTTCTCCTCCAGCTGTTAATTTCCCCAAAGGTCAGCATTGTCAAAACAGCTTGATATTGTTCAAATTTGTGTGTCAAAGTTAACCAAAGTTGAACGTGACATGAAAGATTCAGGCAGTGCTTGTTAGCCTGTTAGCACGTAGATACTATTTATCGCTGCCAGCAGGATTTGACCAGACAATTTTTAGAGACTTTAGACTTTAATCATCCCCAATTAATTTCTTGTTCCTGCTAACATCATGATAAAGCATATATTTGGTAGATTTTTGATCTATTTTTACTTGAAGATTAGTCTAATTAGCGACAGAAATAATGACAATAAAATGACAATAAAGTCAAGTAAAGACAAGTAAAGTAAAACAGTTATCAGCTTTATGTCAACAACTTAATATTTTGGAAGGATAAACAAGCACACGTATTTTGCTTCCACTAAAACCTTCAGCACATCCTGCTAGCATGCACTAACCCGAAAACAAAGTTTGATAGGCCTATATTTAGAGGTCTAGGTATAGCAAGTAGTCTACTTACATAAACTGATTACACATTGTGGTGCAGCCCTTGCAACTCCAATCCAAGGTTGGGCGATTGTTTCTCATACCAGCAAGGCTAGAGATAAATATAGGATGCACAGTCCAGCATTACTGTGTTTATAAATAACCACCATCTCACTGCTGTTGAGACTCCTAGACCAAGAAACACACACAGATATAAAGTCGGAGAAAATGCTGAAAAGCTACTTCAGAAAGGGTAAGAGTGATGAAAGTGTAGTATCATAGTAAGTATAGACAAAACGAACGAATCAAGTTTCAGTCTAACCTGAGCCTGACATGCTGTATCATAATGAACAATACATTCTGATTAGATTGTGGCTCTCTTCAGTATTGACAGTGGTGTTAAAATAGCCCTTGTGCATGCTGCTATGTTTTGTTACATTCTTACTGTAGCAAGAAATAATACTCTGCTGTTTTTTAATGCACAAACCCCCTGAATCATCTGATTTCAAGTAACACACACAGTAACACTGTGGTGATTATCTTGATCCAAACAATGGCAAGGACACAGTTACAAGAAGCCAATTCAATGATGAGAAAGTGGTCATGTGCATTGTTCAGTCTTCAGATCCCATCCAAAGTAGTGCGTGATTACATTCAGCAAAGACAAACAACAGATTTGTGTGACAGACGCAGCCAATAAAAGCTTTGCTTCTTACTGCAGAATAGCTCGACTGCAGCTCTAACCCAACACACCACAGCTTCTGGAGCGTGTGCTGACTGCTCTGCTGTTCTCTGTTGTCTCCACTGCAAAAGAGATGTTGATCTCAATGAGATTACCTGATTAAATAAAGATTGTATATACAGTGATGTGTGCATGTAATGTACCATTTGGCTAATGTTATTGAGCGTATACATGTATCCGTGAGAAAGGGTACTTGGTGCACACAGTTATCAAAGCTTTGAAAACAATTGTTTGTGGCGCCTAGAGTTGTAGTCAAGACCACCGAAACCAAGGCCAAGTCATCAAGACTTTGAGGGTTTGAAACCAATTCAACAAAAAACACCAGAGTATTTCAAGGCTCAGACAGGACCAAGAGTTTGAGGTGTTGAGACCAAGGCAGGGTGAGCCAAGGCCCTGACCAGATCTGAAAGATCCACATTCGCATAAGGAAATGAAAATGAAATGAAACACAAATAAAGATTCCTCATTATTCCGCTTTTTTATTGAAATATTCTGTATATATGTGTGTATGGTGCCACAGCACAGTTGGGGTAGCAGTATCACATCCAAATATCACACCATTGAAGCTGAACTTGAGTAGAAACTGGCAGAAGGTGAAGTGATGAGTGTGGACTATGGGGATTTGTTTAGTTAGGCCTCAGTGATCAGAGCCAAGGCACCAGGTTTTCTGGCAAACATTAAAGACACCATTCTTGATTTTGTTAGTGCCAGCTAATCCAAAAATATCCTCTATGGTAAATGTTGATATCCGAAAAACTCAACACAGTTCAGACCTATTCTCACTTAAAACCTGTGCCCTTGTGTTTCTCTAAGCTTCAGATACAACGTCTGTAAACAATGCAGTCAGGACAGTGTGTACTAGTGTTTGTACACGGTCACTGATGCTGATATGATGAGGGAGCCCTATTGACGCTGGAATACTGTGGGAAGACCGACTGCCGATGGCATTGTTATGAACCTTAATATCTCTTTTACACGCACACGCTTGCACACACTGACGCACAAATTCCTCGTGTCCCAGAGGAGTGTACATTGAAGTGCTCTGAGTGCTGGCGTTCAGTGAGGAAGCAGCCCCGGTCCTCCTCCCTGACCGCTTCCTAGTATTGTTGCGACATCCATCTTAAATGTCCATGTGTGGGTATGTGTGTGTGTGTGTACATGGGTCTATTTAAGGTGCAAATTTGGGAATGATAGTGATGCCTAGAGATTGGCATCATCAGTAAAAATGACAGAACTGGTTGTATGGACGTTCCTGAGGCTCTTTTGTTGTGCATCCATTGCAAAACTTCTTGTGTAGAGTTTGTGTAGAGTATACAAAATGTTTGTTGACACACCAAGGTTCTCAATCTGTCCTACTGACGACTGAAGTCAATGTTATTTTCTTTTAACCATGACAGTGATCTTTTCATAACTTTATTCAATTTGTTCTTTGGTTGCCTGAACTTAACCAGACCTGAATTACCAGGGCAGTTAATCTATTACATATATATAAATATTTAAAAACAGTAATATGGGTGGTTTTGGAGGGCAATGACAAACATATGGACTGTATCTCATAGGGGTGCATAATCGTACTGACTACTTGAAATCCGGACTAGGTGATTACTTACACTCTAAATGATAAGACACTGATACCCACGCCTTCTGCAAATAGGATTAGCGGCGCAGCATATACTGTATGGATCCTGTCATTCTTCAGCCTCGGTGTCAGAATAATCTGAAGCAACAACTCAATCAGGATAAACTGCACCATTACAACGTTAAACTACAGGATTACTGAGTTTTATGGCATATTTCTTCTGTTTTTAATAAACAGTAAGGCTACTTCAGCAATCTAACCACCGAAAGCATTGATAATATGCATTAAACTCCACTTAAACCATGGTGCCCACTTGACTGATAGATTACAACCTGCTGATGGAGGATGTACAGATTTGTCCACCAGGCAAAGCTCTCGGCCAGATGTCTGCACATTTCTCACTGATCCCCTGTCTCTGTCTGGTCATTTCATGTGTTTCAAGCATCTGGATTACATCCAGATCAGAATTATACACTTCAAAATGCTGATGGTGTAAATTCATCCAGGAGACACTGAGAACAGACTGGAAACTGACGGCCTGAAGCAGGTGGTCTGAGGTGCATTTTAACCAGATGTTCTACTGTACAGTGCAGTTTAAATGCATATCTCTCTGCAAGCCACATGCTAAAGAAGAAATATGTATTGTTGGACATCAATGAAATACATTTGTATTTTTACTTAAATGAAATAGCAAATGGTTTTCAAACCAGCTGACCGTACAGTAGATGTGTCTAACACAAAGAGTACATAAGATGTGATTAAATCTTATTTGGAGGCAAACCTGGTATCTGACTAAATCTTTTTTGGCCTTTTCCCAAATAATCAATATTTTTATATTATATGTCCCATATTGTAGAAAGTGAGATTTATTTTATGATTACAAAGCAGTTCTAGGTGCCGTATAAATACTGTAAAACTATCAAAATGCTCAATTAAATAATCTACAGAAAAATGCACACAGCCCATATTCACAAACTGTGTATTTCAATGAGCTGCCAGGACTTGTGTAAAGTAGTGATTTCACAACTTTACAGTCTCTGCCCTCAGCAATGATCTCAGCATGGCAAAAACACCGGTAGAGATGATGCAAAACACTGTGGGTGGTGCCTGTTCAGGCTTGTGAGAGCTGACCAATCAGAGCAGACTGGACTTCTGGGGAGGGGTACCTTAAAGAGGCATGAGCTAAAACAGAACGCTGAGGCAGAGGGTGAATGGAAGTGCTGCAGCAACAGACAGTATGAGAAAAATAATAACATTAAGAGCATGTAAACATTTTGTAGTAGTCACCCAAAATAAAAGATGTGAACCTAAAGAAAGAACATAATATCTTTAACTTTCAAGCTGTGTTGTCCTGCACTTTATTCTGATCAGGGCAACCTATTGCTTGACTCTTGGGATATCATAACAGAAAATGTTTTCCTGTATTTCTTGTGTTCGCAGGCTGGAGTCTGAAATCGGTGCACTTGAGAGTGAAGAGTCCCAGATATCAGCCAAAGAGCAGGTTCTACGGGAACGTCTGAAAGAGACGGAGCGCTCAATAGAAGACCTGCAGAAGGTAAGAGAACATGATCTGTGTCTGAGCTGTTGAGGTGCTTCAAGAGCTACAAATTGTTGGCTTTAAATGCACTTACTCATTTTCTTAAACATAACTGGTCATTTTTCAAGTAGTGTCAGGATGCAGCATCAATTCTAGCATTGCTTGAAAAAAGAAGTGGTAAAGACAAGAAAAGAGACAAATGAATGCTGTTTTCCAGGAAACACGCTCTCATATATTATGTCATTATTAAATAAATTCCATACTAAGTAATAGTTTTGAATAGTATAAAGCATTCAATCATGATTATTATATAAAAACTGCACAGAAATCACTCTTCTATGACTCATATGGATTTCCTGCTGTCTCTCTTTCAGAGCCTGATGACCCAGGATGGAGGTATGAGCGACCGACACACAGACAGACAGACTGAAAATGCACAAACCTCATTGGGTGTCCTCCCCTGAGTTATTGTTGTTTCCTAGCAGTGGGGTCCCTCGCTTTCTATTTCTGTGTTTGTGCGTGTGTGAGTGTGTGTGTGTGTGTGTGTGTGTGTGGATAATAGTCTCGCTGAGGCAGGGGAGATGCAGGCCAGAGCACGCTCTTGAACCCCCCCGGACTCACACGTAGACATATGTACACCTGCACACAAACACACACGCGCGCGCAGTGAAACACACACATACACACACAGAACCCGGCTCAGCGAGACTATTGAAGCTCACACACACACAAGGCCATGACTCTGCAGCCTGCAGTCGCTGGCTTTATCCCCCCTATTCACCAGCAAGCCCCGTAAGCCCCTGAAGCTTTGTTTCTGCCATCACACACACATATACATTCACACACACACACAAGCAGAAACAAATACACGAACACACACACGCACACACTTCTGCTGCATAAGCACTGAACCTCTGGGGTGCTAGAGTTGGTGTGTACACTGAAACAGAGATGGGGAGAGGTAGATGGAGTGTGTTTGTTTCTGTGTGTGCATGTTTATGAGTGTGTGCGTGTGTGTGTGTAATAGGGGCGGGCAGGGTCACTCAGGGGTGTGGTTAATATCTCTACTGGGGGGCTGGGCCGTAAGTGTGTGTGTGTTTTTGTGTTAGGGTGTGGTTACACACCACCGAGGTGTGTATATGTGTGTGTGTGTGTGTTTATCAGCGTGCGCCTATTGTAGGTGTGTGTTTGCAGCTCTCCCTCACGGCCTCTAACGTCCCCCTGAACATGTGTCATTTCCCCTCTTGTGCTCCTGCTCACTAGATGCCACCGGCTGCATGTCCGCCCCTCTCTCGGACTGCACGGACCCTGATCCCGACCACCTCGTCCTGGCTACGCAGCCGCGGACCGGCCCACCTGCCTCTGGAGAGAACGCCATACCAAGACCTGGTAAGACAGAGGGAGGAGAGGAGGGTGAGGGAGGGGAGAGAAGAGAGAGAGGGAGGGGGGGAGTGAGGAAGAGAGGACGTGAAGGTTTTGGGTCGCAGCCAAGTTGGATTACCAGGACAAACTCACGCGCAGGGTGGACAGGCGCACATACGCACACGTTTGCATAAAAACAGTCAAATCTCTTATGGACTTCAACAGTTTAACATCCAAGTGGGCTGAGAAAAATCTTTGACAGTGATAAATTCATAATTACATACACTTAAACACATATACTGAAAGCACATGGACATCAGGCACTGGATCAATATTTTAATTGACTTTGGAGAATTAGTGCTGTCTCCAAGTTCATGTTAGGCCCACTATTTACTTGTGACATGACTACAATCCAGACTGTCTATTTAAAATTAGCAAAATTAACAAAATACAAAAACAAAAAAAATAAAATTTACTAGTATTATGGTCAATATTGTAATTGTATTAATAGATATTAGAATCACTTTCAGTTAAAGTTTCAATATAAATAATTTCTTATCAGTGAGCAACATTGAAATCACATTAGTATTAGCATTACCTTCAGTCTCCCTGATACTATCACTATATTTTTTAGTTTTAGTTTCAGCCTTTGTATTTTCAGCACTTGTATTAGTTATTGTGTAGTGGTACTACTTCGCTGTATTACAGCACTAGATCTACAGTTGTTAGCTTTAGTTTTGGTACTAGTAGGTTTAGGATTAGTAGTAGTTTTAGTCTTTTCTCCTAGTAATATCAATACAGTTTCTCTAGTTAAAGAAAAAAACAAAAGTTTCAGTAGTAAAGTTAAGTTCTTTATTGGGAATGTTTCATTGTATTTGGTGCTGCTGACTTTGCAGTGGGGAAAAGCTCTACAAAATAAAAGCTCAGCTTTTGTGTCAGCAAGATAAAGTAAGACAGTAGTGCTTATGGCTTATCTGCAGGAAGAGAAAGCTTTATACCAAAAGACACAAACTAAACCTTTAGAATGATCATTCTTTTTATATTCTATTTATTATTCTATCTATACTATCTATTTGTATTCTAGAAAATTACTGAAAACTGAAATATTTTGTTGCAGAAGCAAATGTGTATACAATCACTGCATGGATCCTTGTCAGGATTTACCGTGTGGACCACTGGTGATGTCGATGCATATTTTTATAATATTTCCCAAATAAGTGGGAAGGCAGTGAATAAAAAATAGTTGTAACTAATATAACTTGCTAAATAACGGACTACGCTAGGGTTACGCTAACAATTTTACACATCAAAGTGTGTTTAAAGGCCCTGAGGAGTACTACTGGATATGTGGAAAAAGTAGTATAAAGCTTTCTGTGGCTCCAGAAGAAGGATGTAATCTGATAACTTGTTTCAAGTTATGTCACTCAGTGGCTAAGTTGCAGTGTGGGTAATGTAGTCACCATATTCTGAAAAGGTCTAGCAACTGGTTTAGCATTGCACTTCTGTAACACTGTTGGACTCATTATGGACAGTTGAAAAACAAATGATTAACATCGATGCAGCAGAACCAGAGATATCGCCTTTTTATTCCTTGCAATCTTCTTCCTTTTCAAAACCTGGTGCCTACATTACCCACAATGCCTCAGCCACTGAGTGACATCACTGGAGGCCATTTATCATATTATATGCAGCTTCCTCTAGAGCCACACAATTCTTTGTAATACTTTATTCACATATGCAGTAGTACTCCCCAAGAACTGTAAACACACTTTAATATATAAACTTGGTGTAGTTAGCCTTTAATCCCATAAAATATCTGCAGGTTACTAGAGTACCATCCACAGTTTACTTGTCCTCAATTAGTTTAGGCACAGTGAGAAATAGTTAAGTGTTTTTCTTGTTGACTCAACATCATCTGTGGTTTGTGTCTCTTAAGGATAACATTAAGGTAATGTTATGTCTCTTACTAATGTCACGTTTTACAGTTTGCAGATATCAGTTTTATCAAAACACTGTGTCCCCATCCTCACGCTTTACTCCCTCCATCTTTTCCTCCCAACACCCCCCACCTCCTCCACTGGTCCCTCCCTACCCCTTCACTTTTCCCTCTGCATCAAACCCCTCCCTTCTCCCTGTCTCCCCTCCCCTCCTAACAGCAATGTTTGCCATGGAGATCAACGTACAGCACGACCCACAGACAGGCGAGCAGCGCGTCCTGTCAGCCAACCGTGTGAGCCCGCTGGATGCAGCGTCGCGTGGCATCAAAGTCTATGACGATGGCAGAAAAGTGGTCTACGAGGTCACTTCCTCCGGGGGCGTGTCCACCACCACCGTGGAGAATGGTTGGAGCTCTGCACAGGTTGACCAGCTGATCCAGCGGGCTGCCAGACCTGTTGGAGGGGGAGATGGCGAAAAGGGTCATGTGACAGTGACCCCAGCTGCGCCACGGGCCTACATTTCCCCAGCAGATATCGATGATCTGTCTCCGCCCTCCTGCGCCCCGCCATCCATCCCTTCAAGCCCCCCAGCCCAGGTCACCCTCCAGAGGGAGCCCCGGCTTGGCATGATGCCCCCCTCTTCTCCCATCACGACCCAGCCCGGCTCCATGGCCCACCCAGGTAATGAGCTCACCTCCCCACCCCAAGCCAGCACAGAGCACCCAGTCACCATGGTGTTCCTCGGCTACCAGGACGTTGAGGACACAAGCGAGAGCAGGCGGCTGCTCGGCTTCGACGGCGCCGTGAAGGCCGAGGTGGTCCTGATTGACGAAGACGACGAGAAATCGCTGAGGGAGAAGACGGTCACCGACCTGTCCATCATCGACGGCACGGCGGCTGACCTCGTGTCGGGGCGGCCAGCCACGTCCGAGGCCGTCAGCACGGAACTGTCATCTGACGGCCGTGAGCCTGACAGCGCCTCCTCGCCCCCCGCCAACCCCGACGCCAACACAGCCCCCCCACCCGGCCTCACCCCTGCCACAGGTACAGACAAGAGGAAACGCTGCGAGTGCTGCATCCTCATGTGACTGAATCTTCTCCCTCTTCCACCCTTTTATTATTACCCACAACACCCCTCTCTTCTCCTCTGTCTCTGGATGGTTACTAACAGAAGCCCTGCCTTCCTCCTCCTCCTCTGGACTCTGATCAGCTGGCGCACACATGCACGCACTCACACGCTGTTGTCTGACCTTTGACTTTTTACTCAGTTACGTTATTACCTCTACATCTCTGCTCTTTCGTTACCTTCTCTGTCAACATGGAGTCTCTGCCCTCCCGCCTCCTGTCTCCTCAGTATGTTTCATGGATTCAAATTCATTGAATTAATGGTAAAAGCAGTGATACAGATGGAGAAAATTGATGAACAGCTTAATCCAGGTTACATCAAACTACTCTCAGTGGTCAATAAGACTTTACGGACAATCAATCACATTATCATGCTGTTTAACCAAACAGTATGTCTGGCTCTGGGGACAATCAACCACTCATCTCCTTTTAATAAGCCAGTTTATAAAACATTCAAAAAGACAGACACGGTCTCAGTTATTTCTTAGATTTCTCTATTCAGTCACTTCCCCTCCCAACAGACACACAAAAACAACCACACACCCGACCTACGAACTCAAACGTCCCACCCCCACCCCCACCTTTCCTTGCACAGACTCTCTCTGACCAGGGCGGAGAGGAGGAGACTTGTTGCCTTGGTTTCTTTACGTGCCTCTTCATTCTTCCACATTGATAGTCCTAACAAACAAAATAGAGATAAGTAGAAGTTCTATTAGACTTTTATTTCAGTTTGCTGTTGTTATCTGAACTTTTTTTTTTCCTTTTGTTTTCAAATTTAAAAGGCCATCAAATTGTTGGGACGCCTGTTTCCGTGGGAGGTTTTTTGACACTGTAGGACTCTCTCCTCATCTCTCTCTCTCTCTCTCTCTTTCTCTCTCTCTCTCTCTCTGTCATTTTGTCCATTAACTCCAGCTATTCCACTGCTGAGGTCATTTCCTCCTATTCTAGTACTTCCTAACTCAGCAGCCAATAAGAAGCCGTGGAACACCTTTTGGCAGCCAGTAAGATCCGCACAGCCAACTTTTTCCTATAGAACACAGGAAGCTAACGGCAGCTTATTGAGTACACTCTGGCAGCGAACATGTATTTCCACCTATGAAAACAAACATGGGTCACTTCTAACAACTAACAGCCTGGGCACAACAGTGTGAATGAATAGTGACTAATAACAAGCACTACCATATAACTAATTATGACAGCTGTGCTCAGATGAGCTTTTAGTGCAATCCACATTCACCTTTTCTGTCCATTAAATTGGCTTCATTGCTGCAGAAGGCTGCCAGAGATCCATTATACTCTTTACAATTGTAAAAACACTGCCAGCTTTTGCTGTAGTCACCGACCAGGCCCTCGTTTACAAGGGTGCTACAAATAATGTGGCCTGGGTGTCATTATAACATCATATATATTCCAATGTAGGACATTTACTTGGCTGGCTTTCAGAAAAAGCTCTCAAAAGCGGTAATCATCCCCATTCTTTTGAATGATAATGGATGCTCTGGAAAGATTTTGCTTCATTTCAAGTGTCTTTGATGGTACATAGAATAGAGAGGACACTGATGCTCAATAGGCATCTAGTTAGTGACTACACTTAGCCATTGTACACAAGAAGAAATACGTTTTGATATGTGATCGAAGAAGATATGTGCACGTTTACAAAGAGGTCAGAGGGGCTCTTCAGATCCAAATAATGTGATTTGGGGTTGCTTTGTGGCTCAGGTGTGTAGCCAGAAACTGCAACGTCCTTGGTTAACTTCCATCCTGGGTCTTAAAATGATTCATTTACATCAAAATGTTTTTATTCACATAGGAGAAATGACAGTGAACACAACACTAACCTGGAGTGACCTGAAGAGCTTCAGCAACCTTTTTTTCTCTCTTTCTCTTCAGTCAGTAAAGAAACATGTCTGCACTGTGTACTAACTCTGATAATAGTCCCAAAAACAATGAAAGACAGAATTCATTGAAAGGTCTTTGGGTAAATCAAATCTCTCCTCACATGGCTCTGTGAACAGCTATCCAATCCCACCACTTCTGCTGCATACATGCTTTATTGTGATTGGCCACTGCTGCTGTCAGTCAGTCCCGCTGGCTGTGTGAATGGCCACCACCAAGGCCCGTCGGGGTCGAGTCTCCTGTGTAGATAAAGAATGTAAATACACTCTATATTCTATTTAGCGATGATTTTATTTTCCACATCTATATAGAGATCTAGAGATAATTCTGATTATAATGGGTACTGTGTCCCACGATGATGCCATATCACGACTGTATGAGTGCACAAGCGCGAGCTTTGTATATTTTCATCCTCTAACTTCACTGCTTTGCTGTGTGTTATATCACTAATAACCCCTCACGACTTTTCCCCCTCTTCTGACCACCACCACCTTCTCTGAACTCTTGGCATCTGCTACCATTCCCAGATGTGTTCCGGTGGGCCTCTGAAGGCATCTGAGGGTCTTAAAACATTGTGCAGAGGCAGGATCTCAAATGTCCATACCATTGATTTGCATGATAGCCTATTAACTACAAATCACATTCAATTTACTTTACTGCTGACCATTCCCCACGTTTTACATTGATTCCCTCTGGACAGCCATTGGTTTCCATTCATTTAAGTAAATCCATTACAATTTTTTGTTATCAAGTTTGAAATTCATCTGCAAAGTAACAATTTTACAGATAAAACATGCCAGTAAACTCTCATCCTTTTGAGCACATCCATGTTTATTTTCTTGGTTCATATCTACCACATAGCAAAGTTGGTCTGGCCCAGTGGTGTCGATCAAAGTGAACCCTGTGCTGGTTTCGCTTTGATTGAGTGCGAGTGCTGGTTTGGAGTTGATTCCATCTCGACCCTTTAAAGAACTGGTTTACTTTGAGTCACATCATTCAGTCGCTGTATACATTTCCAAATTCCCAATACTGCTAGGAAAAACTATGACTACATTGCTTCTTTACAAGTGTTGCTCCTGGCTTTTCATGCCTACATTGGCATCCAAACATGACTGTACTCAGACCACTGTTGCTTCAATTTGGGGTCCATAGTAAAAATCTTTTGTTTATTGTTGCGCTACACTCATTCTGGTTTCTGGGTGTAGGTGGTCCTTGGTTGAGATAACCCCACCCTCAGCCCTTGACATAACCGGTTCTTTGTTCTAGACCAGCAAAGTGTTGGGCAACAGCCAGATAAACTCAGCCCAAATACAGCAATGAATCACAGCTGTGGAGGTTGTCCAGATCTGGTAGCCAGGACACGGGTGCCCATGACATCAACGGTTCAACAAAATGACTGTAGCTGGTCTATGTCATGGCCAGACATGTTCTTGCTACCAGATCTGGACCACCTCTGAACTGTAATTGTTGTATGGTGGCTGAGAGTATGTGATTGTGTGCCCCATCGCTTGTCCAAACTGGAGGCCATCTTGGGTGCCCTTCCAGTAGACAAAACATGGTAAAGTGCCCTCTCTTCACATGAATGTATCAAGACTTTCTGCGCACTGGTGCCCCACAGCATGCAGCTGGTGCCCTTTTTATATTTTTGTCCCCTGCCCCTTAAACATCCTGAGTCTGCCACTGCGGGGCCAGGCCAACTTTGATTATTTTCACACTCTGGTACAACAGATCTCATTGGGGGACAAAACACCAAGATGGTTCCTCTCATACTTATTTTCCCTTAGTACGTTTATTTGCAGCAAACAGACTGCGAGGCTCGTGCAGGCTGGGGACAATTGCTCACGTGGTCCTTTTCAGTGTCCCAGATTGGCCAAATCATATTCATTGCATGACTGTTTGGTTTTAGAGATTGTGGAGGCTATGTGGAGAAATCTCAAATGTGTAGTGTTAGTTTCCCCAACGCTTAATGCACACACGATGTGCAACAGATTAAAGAAGCACTTAATGTATGTACCTACAAAAGGAAATGCAATCACAATCTCAAAAACATTAAAAAAAAAATAAAATAAAAAAAAAGAGTAAGACGCAAGGCAAGTTAATGCAGCCTGACCAATCTGGTTTGCCTGTTTGGGTTTGTGTGTGTGTGGGTGTGGGTGTGGGTGTGCGTGTGTGCGTGTGCGTGTGTGTACTTGATGTAAAGCGAGGAGCTGCACACGAACAACAAACTTGTTGAGTTTACCAGCCCAACTGCCACGCCTGCAGTACTCCTCTGACTCTGTAGGGGTCTCTCTCTTTCTTGTCTGCCTGCCCTCACTGGTTGTATGGACTGTTAAAACAAAAAAAGGAGCCATTTTCTATTGTTCAAACTCTCTCTCTCTCTCTCTCTCACTCTCTCTGGTTATGACAGCTCACTCTGTCACATTCTCTCTCTCTCTCTCTCTCTCTCTCTCTCTCTGATGTCTGTATCCTCTCTCTATCTTTGGTCAATAAAGCTGAGTTTCTCCAGTGCCCCCCTGCTGTCTCTTGCTTGTTGTTCTTTCCATCTGTCTCTAACATTCACTTTTCCATTGGCTGCTGACACAGAGATCACAAGCTATCCTTACTGCACCCCTATCTGCCACTAACAAGCACACACACACACACACACACACATTTCACACTTAGATTTATGAGTTTACAAGCAGATATGTGAAAGGATGTAAGGATGACAAATAGACCTTTAAGACTTTTTTCTCCCACGATGCTAATTGAGACAGGTTTTACAAGAAAAAAGACACACACAGGATTACAAATAAATGCAATCAGGTAAGGTCATCAATCACTATGAATGAGAAGACGAGGCACAAACACAAGTGACAGTCTGGTCGCACAACTGTTCTCTTATACAGCATGTTCTGTATAAAAAAATACAACTTTATAGTCATTGATTTAAACAATTTAACTTGGAACTTCTTTATTCAGTGTACCTCAATATTTAGACTGAATTAGTTTCATGTGTATAAACATGGTGCACCCATGTTGGGGGAAAAAAACGTTGCCTTCTTGGATGCCCTTTTGGTACATAAAACATGATAAAGTGCCCTCGAGGGTGCCCTTCCAGTGGACAAAACATGGTGAAGTCTTCACTATAAATACAGTTTATCATGACTGCGCGCTGGTGCCCCACCACATACATATGGGTGCCCTTTTTATTTTCTCGCCCCTGCTTCTCAAACATCCTGAGTCTGCCACTGCTTTTTTCATATAGCACCTGTTGCAATAAAAGCTTGAAAACAACTCCAATGAAAGATTTTTGGAATACAGAAAATTGCCAGAAGGATAAATAAAGAAATATCCCTGATACTATTAGCTTTTTTTATAGCATCAGTGTGTTCCTAGAAGTATTAAAGCCAAGACTAATGGATGGTATGACTAACCACTGCTCATGAGAAAATCACTTTAATATTATTGCAGCATTCCTGTAGGGACCCATGCTGTGTCTGTGGCATTTAATGAGTGCACACACTGCAAAAAATAGCGAGTAGGTAGCAGCATAGGAAGGTAATATTTGAGAAGATAAACAGAGAAGGGGAAGATAGCTGGTGTTGATGGAAAGAAAGAATAGAGTATGTAAGTAGTTAGATAAATAAATCGGATCAATGGAGACACAACACATGCCCTAGTTTTGCAGGAGCCCTGGGGCGCCCCCTTGGTATCAATCGTAGGTACTGTAAAGAAAAAAATCATCAAACTGTGACAACAATCACTGTGTGCTCACTCATCTAACTTTACTGATACCACTCAACTCCACAGAAAGAGATGAGAAACAAAAAAAAAGTAAACACACTCAGAACAGTATCAACACATATGATAAATTCATGTAACAGACTGTCATAAACATATCGTGAAACCATACACTGTGTTCTGTTAACCAGTACAGTACTGTAACTGAGTCAGAGATTCCCTTTGCAGTTGTACAACGTCATCTGTCCACCAGCACAAGCGTGACACACACTCCCCCAGAAAACCTCATCCAGAGTGATAAAAGATTATATTAGAGTCCTCATCGCAAAAAGGTATCTGAAAACAGGACGAGCAGGAGGAAGACACACACACACTTCCTGCACAGCGGATGGGTGTTTTCCGTGATGATAAACACTAATTGATTTATCTTGAGACAATGACAGTCGGGTGTGTTCGACAGAAACCATGACTGCAGATAATTATTACACACACACACACACACACACACACAAGAGGGGGAGAGGATGATAATACAGTACACGTGTCAACAGTGGAAAATATGTACCACTGTACGCATTTGCTGTAACATTGTGATTTTGGCTGCTCTAGCCTGCAGTGAAATGAAAGGGCAATGACTTCATGGCCCTCTAACATGATTTGTGGTTTACTCATGTAAGTCAAACTTCACATAATAACAGCACAGCAAATATAAAGCAAAAATGTAAGTAGTATATTAGACATCTTTTTGAGGGAGTAAATAGACTCCCTGAATGTTCTGCGCAACAAGTCAAATTGTTCTGATATCCTGGGTCTACTTTTAATACAATACTACCACTGCTGATGCTACTAATACTGCTGCTACTATACAGACACTACTACTAATGCTTATACTAATACAACGGCCAATACTGGCACTACTGTTCCTACTACCAGGTCTATTTAGGTGATATTCTATATCCTTTACAAGAAGCAATAACACAGTGTACATACAGAATGGTCAGTTTCAAAGTATATTCATATTATAGCATAACTACATTAAGTTATTGGATTATCATTACTGGTGCATTAATGTTTAAACAGCATTTTAAAGTTGGATAGCTTCATCTATATTTTATAAACTGATCGTACATACATATAAAATATTAATACACAAAGTAGCTCCTAACTGTAGCTGTCAAATACATGGAATAGAGTAAAATGTACAATATTTACTCCTGTAATGAAGAGTTGAAGTAAGAATTGGCATTAAATGGACCTTTAAAATACTGTAATTTTAAGAACAGTATTTTAGTTACTTTCCACCACTGGCCAATACTTCTACTACTATGGTACAGCAGTTACAGTATGAAGTGAACTTGTTTTGATGGATAAATGTTGGTATGTTGTGCAAATAACTGAAACAAGATAAAAAAAATAAAGCCAGATAGTGCAGCTGCAGGATTTATTTTCAATGTCAGGCAAATAGAGTTGCTCTAAATCAAAAGTATTCTCACAGTGATGACAACTGACAGAATATCAGATGTAAGCAGTTTGCCAATTCACAATCCACCACAAAAGCATCAGTGCAGGTGTGCAGGTGCATGTTTGCATCATTATCTTTTTACTGTGTTAGATTTAGACGTGGAGGACGGATGGACTTTCATGCTTTCACTACATTTCAAGGTGATACATTCCATTCATTTGCAGTTTGTGAAACTGCTCTCAAAGCCAGATAACAAGCCAAAAAGGGGTTGTTTTTCCTCATAAAGTTACTATAAGGTACATTGCCATAGAGATGGTGGGTATACACTGGAATATGTACAGTATGTAAGTCACAGGTGCAGATGAATATGAATGTATGATGATGATTGACAAAGATGACAGTGGTAACGACAACTCAAATTTTGTTTCATCATAGGCTACAGCCAAACACCGGGGGTTACCATGACAACAGCAAATGGGTATCAAGCTCCCATTCCGATCAGACATCCTCACACTGCCATGGTGAGTAGTCTGTATCCCTGTGGGTGTGTTTTTATGTTTATATACTTGAATCCATAAATGTGGGGCAAGGCGAGGTATTCTACAAGATGTACACATAATGTTCTCACACGTTTTCCCAAAAGCTTGGTTTGACAACAAAATAGTTATGGGCAACACTCCAAGGCGCTATATCTGCCCGGAAACCTTTCATGATGCAGCTATAAAGAGGGGACCATTTGTTCACCTTTTAAAGGGGATTACAGGCTTCCAGGCGGCAATTTCCATTATCCATTTTTTTTGACTGGCACTCACTGAAATGGTGTGTGTACAATGTGTGAATGTATCCGTGTGTGTGTGTGTGTGTGTGTAGACTAGAGGGAGAAGAGAGAGGGAAAAGTACAAAATCAATATTAGTTCAAAAAAGATGTTGCCATCAATTAATAGCTAAATAAAATGTCACATGGATAAAGACATATAAAAGGAAAATATAGAAATAAAAAGGTTTGTGGAAATAAATAGAGGGAGAAATGCAAAGGGAGAAGATTACAGAAATAAATAAAGACATTAATAAAATGTCAAATAAAATGGGAAAGTAAATAAGTAGTCAAAGTAAGTTAAATAAATACAGAAGCAAATTAAAACAGAAATATCTATTGATATCACATTTTATACATTTATACATTAATGGCATCATTTATTTTAAATATTTTTGGTGCATTCACTCGCATATTAATTTATCCATTGAGCTATTATTTATTTCTGATTTTGGCAATTTTAGTCCTTCATATTATATGCAATTAGATGCAGGCTGTTAATGTGAAAATATGTGTGTTTATATCTCAAAATAATTCCTTGAATTCCTGTAAATCACAGATTGATGACCTCTAGTTTAGCTGTCGCCCTTTCACAAATTCCTTTTGTGTCTACGGCTGTCAGACAAACACAACAGCAACAAAAGACATTACAGTTAAAGAGAGGCATAGAGGGCATAGTGCTGCATAGTGACAGGCAGCATAGCGTCCCACAACAAAATCACCATGAATATAAAATGTACAACAAAAAGCGAATGTAAGTATCGTATCTGAGGCTGGGTTTTGTCCATCTGGACTTCAGGTTCCTGCACTTTGTACTGTACGTGCTTCCACATAGACTGTTTGTGCTGAATCTGCTCGGGGGACATGTCTGGAATGCCTTTTAGTCTACAGGTGCATAGTTGTTCTTTAGTGTGCCGAGATTTTCCACTATACTGTCTCTATAATATTTACACATTATGTATATATTCATGGCACTCAGTAAATCTAATATGATCTGACTGTGCTCTGTAGCATTTTTATCAGCCTATAATATCTCGAAATGGAATTCATAATGAGTCTGTGGTGCCAAATAATGTATTTATACTAAGCTTACTGTACTGTGGGGCATTTTTATCTACTATGGAATCAATTTAATATAGTACTGTAATATTACTACTGGGAGACATGCGGTACTACAGTAACATGCAGTACTGTAAATTTTAAAGTATATAGTGACCATATTATTCCTTTATGACACAATATTTAATGGCGGAGTCCCATTTGTTCCTATTAAAGCTGCTCAGTGGTGTTTTGAAGCCAAAAAAGCTTGACTTCCCGGCTTATCAAAATACCTGGATCTACCGAAGTGTGCGGCCCACAGAGAGACAGTATAGACTTCCGTCGACCGAGCTGGCTTACTTTAGGTTTAGCTCCTGGCTAACTTGAATGGGGATAAAATAATTTAATCGTGCAGCTCTTCTAGACTTTCCGAATTTTATTGGACCTAAAGGCTGTAGATATGACGCTTTTTTCACGGTTTGGCCGGTTGCGAAAACTGTCTTCGAAGCCTGGCACTCGTCCTGGGGGCTTGTTTTTAGTCCTACACTTCCCATGATGCAAGTTGATTGTGTTTGGTTAGACCCTCTCTTTAGACTCCACACACAAAGTTTATAATAAAGGCTAACCCTAATGTCATCATCAGGGTAATTCTCTTATACCATGTGAAGCTCATCTAGGGCCACAGAAGACAGTAGAAATTATACAGAGTGCCCCTTTAAATGTAGTGAGGGACATATTCAAGTACTTACCAACTTGTGTAGGCTCGAGCAGGCTACATGTAGGTTAGCTAACTTTTACCACCGCCATGGTTCTGGAGTGTTCTGACTTTGTTGTTGTGTCTCTAAAAATGCCACCTGAGCACATTTGGGTGAGGGGGGGCAGGGGGTCATAGAGCTGGAGGTGGGGGAGACAGAGAGAGGGAGAGGTGGGGTACGGGTCGGCGCAGGGGCTCGGGTGGGTTGGGTTTGGTGGAGGGGGGGGACGCTGGCTGTCCGGGCTGCAGTCAGGTTGTTTTGCAGCTGAATAAATGAATGAAAGGCGGTAACCTGATCCGCGCGGGTCGGCCTCTCATTGTGCTCGGCTGGAGCTCGCGCTGGCGGCTCGCTCTCTGATTGTCTCTGGAACGAGACAGAAAGCAGCCCGCGAGCCCTGCATTATTCAGCGCGCGTGCCTCGAGGACGAGAAAGAGAGGAGAGAGAGAGGAAGAGGAGGGAACTGCTGGTTGGAAAAGCCGGCGCGTAAAAAGGAGCTCAATGTCATCTCAGTCACCGGTATTACCACCGCTGAGAGCACACGAGCATCCGCGCCGCTACCTCTCCTGTCCGGCTGCTTCTCTGACCGGCCGGCGGTGCAGCTGCTGCGGCCACGTTTAGCTTTTGTCGAGGTGAAGTGAAGAAGAAGCAGACAAAGCAAGAAGAAGAAGAAGAAGAAGAAGAAGAAGAAGAAGA
The DNA here is from genome assembly GCF_040436345.1 of Pagrus major. Taxonomy (NCBI): domain Eukaryota; kingdom Metazoa; phylum Chordata; class Actinopteri; order Spariformes; family Sparidae; genus Pagrus; species Pagrus major. Next base: position 11,258,100 of record NC_133226.1, read on the forward strand.
AGAAGAAGAAGAAGTAGCGGTCAGCAGGTCGGTTACGCCTCCGCCGTTAAACAACTAATCCCGGTTATTAGCTGTTAATTAGTCGCTAGTAGCCTAGCTAAGGATCAACACAGCCACACATCTTCCTCCACACAGGTAGATTTAATTGAAACAAAAGTACTGCTCAAAACATATCAGGAATGTATTTTTAACTGAAGTTTATGTGGGATAGAAAACTCAAAAAGGGATATCAGTGAAAGTGAGGAGAGATTTTTTGTATGCTGAAGGTGTTGTCAATTAGCAATATGTGTGAGTTTTTGTAGTGTATGTATGTGTGTGTGTGTGTGTGTGTGTGTGTGTGTGTGTGTGTGTGTGTGTGTGTGTGTGTATACGTGCTGGTTAATAGAAACAGAGCCTGTAATTACACTGATTGGCTTTAAAGTGAGGAGGACACAGGATACTGCACCCTCCTCTCCTGACAGAGAGAGGCAGCCAAAGGAGGTCAGTGGACCAGACTGCTTGCTGCAGTAGTCTCTGTTTCTCCCTCCATGTGCTCCTCCTCCTCCTCCTCTGCATCACTTTAACCCAGTATAGAAATGACCTTAACCTGGTTTTCATCATCCACACGCTGAATGACTTGGCAGAGGCAGAGACAGAGTCTTCTGTGCCGTTACGTGTCCCTCACTGATAAAACATCATACTGTTGTTAAACTGGATATTTGTTTTGGTGTTTTTTTGTCCAGTCTAGTTATCCACTCCTTATAATTGCCAATTCTTTTGACAATCAGTTGTTTCAGTCATTTTTCATGCAAAAATGGCAAATATTTTCTGGTTCCAGCTTCTTAAACATAAGGATTTGCTGCTTTTCTTTGCCATTTTTAATAGTAAATGAAGAGTGTTTTGGTTTTGGATTGTTAGTTGGAAAGAAGAAGCGATATGAAGACGTCACTTTGGGCTCTGGGAAATTGTGATGAGCAATTTTTGACATTTAAAGACTGAACAATGAATCGATTCAACGTGAAAATAATTGGCAGATTAATCACTAATGAAAATAGTCTTTAGTTGCAGCTCCAATCTCAGTGGCTTATTATTTCTATCTGGCTGTAAGTAACTCTCAAACATGCATACAAACAGCGAACATGCTCGTGCTCTCATAACAAACCTGGTCAAGTGGCAGTGCACACAGTTTCCGCCCCACCCCTGCTGAAAAGCACTCATTTTGGATATTAAATGCATGTTAACATGTTTAAAAAAAGGTGAAAAGACAAGAGGCAGTCACGACCGTCACAGAGTGGCAGCCAATCGAAACAAAGAGACAGCTGGCACATGTCCAGAGCAGAGCACCTGAAGTCAGACTTCATTTGTTTGCTCCAGATTTTTCTTGTGGTGAGTTTTCAGTCTTTCTCTTTGCCTGTAGCTGTTGCCAGGCAACTTGCAATTCTTTTGATTGCAGACTTTGTCAGTGTTAATGGTTAAGGAGGGACGGATGGACCTTGCCATGCTCGAGGTAATTGGCTGATGGGTTTTTATTTTCCCGTGGTGTCAGATCAGATCATCAGAGGAATGTTAAGGTGAAGGCGAAGTATCTTATCTTTTCTGTGTAGCTCACTGATACAGTTATGTGCTGATAAATATCCCATACTGGGTTAGCTGATTGAATCCACTTATCCTAAAATTGCACACTCATGGTGCAGAAATATTCCAGTTAAATCCAGTACCCCCACCAGATGCTGTTTTTTTAGGAAGGTAAATCTTCCTGCTGTTGTCAGAATAAAGAAGGTGTTTGGAGAAAAAAGAAGTTGACCCTGTTTTCCCATCGCTTCAATCAGGCCGATTGATTTTACTTCACTATAGACATTTTGCTTGAATGCAGCTGACCAGTACAACACCAGACGGGTGAAATCAAGTGTGTCTTTGAACATCCTTACACACGCTCTGTAAAGAAAGACGTGTTCATTTCGAGTTTATCTTGGATTTGACAGCCTTTATTTGTCTTCCACCTAGTTTACTCAGCACAGCGGTGCCTTTAAGATGGGCAAACACATCCACCAGGCACAAGGAAGAACAGTACAAGAAACAAGGCACAGTGATGAGATTCTGGTCAGATTTGATCAGCAACATTCAAAACTGAGGGGTAAACAAAGTTGTGTTGGAGGTTCAAGTCTCTTTTTACTGCCCACCACACTCTATTTAGAATAGCTCATCGCCCGTGTTCGCTGTTTTGTTTGGTCATCATTTGAAATTACTAGCTCATTCTGGAAATAACGAAGCGCAGCAGCAAACTGCCAATTCAGGCAAAGTGTTTGCCAATCGCTCTGCTGGGCCCAGGGACAGAAAAATCACAGCCAGCTCTACAGTTTGATTAGATAGTCAATGACACGGGGGTACCTGCCACATACTGAATGTCCCATTGAGACAGTCAGTGCCTGTTTGTGTAGCTCAAGGTTTGTGTGTTTGTGTCTAGTGGAAGTACATTTTTCGTCCCCACCTCTCTCTCAGCAGCATGAATTGTGACAAGGCTGACAGGAACAACAAAGTTATCAATGATGTCTTCTTCCTCCGAACCTCTCCCTCTTCCCAGAAACCACACACACACAAACATACACAAACACACACACATAATCACAGGTTATATAACAGCTGTGTGGTTGATGATCCCAAAGCTTGGTGTGTGCACAGGAGGTGGAAATGGGACTGAAGGAGAGATATGATTACAGAGGCCGAGGCGATGACATGAAACAATGAGTAGAAGGAGAGATAAAGGGCGGTGGAGGTGCAGGTGTGTGTGCGTGTGTGTGTTTGTGTTGGAGGGTGGTTGGAGCAGTGAGTGTGAAGTGAATGAGGAAAACGTGAGGGAGGGAGGAAGGTGGAGGATGCGGGTCTAGGAAGTCTGTTCAGTCTCACATGGCTCGAAGTGTTGTTGACATTAACTGGCCGATGGCCTTTCAATGGCCGATCTGTTGATGAGCCTCCACTGGCTGTCTTCCAGGAAGAGAGTGATACTCCGCCTTGTGTTATTGGATGAAGTCCCAAACATTACAGTCAAATCAGCGCTGTTCACATGGACACTAATGCTGTCATTGATACACCATTGTTGTGTCTTTTCAGTTGTCAGTTCTCATTTCATGAGTGTAATGTGTGTGCGATCAGCTGACAGGAATAGGAAAGAAAACATTGTCATTGGAAATCATGTGAGAGCCCCTCAGGCACAGCTATTAGACTGAACCTTGAAAATAATTTTTGCTGCATTTAGACAAAGCCTGCTCATGTTTTTGCATCTTTGAAGTACAGCTGGAATCTTAAGTAGTTCTTTGCGGTGTGAATGACACTGTGGCTATTTTTGTTTGGCCCTTGGGAATGGATGACAGCTAAAAGTGATGAAAGGACACAGTGTATCTGTGGGTATTTCTCAGAACTTTCCCTTTGATTACACAGCAAAATGAAGTTACCTAGGTACAGTGAGAGAAGAGCTAATTTTTGGTTCTTAAAAAGGAACCCAGCCATCATGTCATAGGAAAAGATAGGGGACAAAAATGGGTCATGGGCATAAGTGCTGTGATTGCTGTCGCCATTTTTGTTTATTTTGGAGTTGGTTCTCGCACTGGCACAAGAAGAGGATTTTCCCATTGGTAATCTGTCCCGATTGGCTCAGCAGTTGCTCCAACTCTGGGTACACCAAATCAAACAACCTTGGTTCCAAAGAAGTTGGGACGTTGTGTAAAACAAAATGTGATAAATTGCTAATCCTTTTTGACACACTCAGTTGAAAAACAGGACAAACACAATATATTTAATTTAATAGTTTTATCATCTTCATGGATTTTTTGTAAATATATGATTATTCTGAATTTGGTGTCAGCAACATGTTTCAAACAAGTTGGGACGGGGGCAACTAAAGAGTAGGAGAGTGGTGAAAGGCTCAGAAAACACCTGTTTGGAACATCCCACAGGTAAACAGGTTTAAATGGTTAACAGGTAGCTCAGTTGTTCACAAGCAAGGATGGGGCGAGTTTCGCTACTTTGTGAAACACATAATTGTAGAAAAATGTATTTGTTTGAAATGGTTGCAAGGTGTTCTTATTTACTTTTTACACAGCATTTCAAATTTTTTGTAATTGGGGTTGTATTTGGTTTGGTGTATCCTTAGGAACCAGGTTTTTAAGGGCCATATAACATCTATGTCTGTGAACATGACATGAAAGAAAAATGTGTGACTGTAGCACCTGACGGGGTCAAAGAGTCATTTTTTGTCGCATTCCATCTCAGAAAAGTATTTTGTCCAGTGTTTTGGTATTTGTGTTCCAGAGAGGAAGAGAACTGGAGGGATGCAGGAAACGCAACAATACAACCCAGCCATGTGATGGCCACCATTACACAACCTCCGCCACCCACTATTGTCCACAACATCCACCGACTATTGTTATACTGTGCAACAGAAGTCATTCATTCAACACAAAGCGAAGCACAAACCACCTGCTAGCACAAATACCGTGTTTACAACAAAGACACTCACATAGACAATGAAAATGCAGCGCCGAAATACAGGGAACAGACATTTTTAAGACAACTGCCTTTGAACAGAACATTTCTCATTTTTAAAACTACATAAAATGACTAGTCTGATAGAAGTAGAGAGCTGAATAATTTTTTACCATGAGAAGTTACAGTAAACAAGAAACTGTCTCAATCGGTAGTTCGGGGAAGTAAGGCGGGAGGTTGACCTCTAATGTCAGGGTTTCATCTCACAACACAATGCTGTGTTTTGGTGGTGAAAGGCTGCAGAAGTATCTTTATCACATTCCAGCTTAAGACTGGAATTTCAAAATACCCTTTGGGCTTGAGGTGTTGCAGAACAGAATGATTACAGAGGCCGGGGGGGGGGCTCGGGGCGCCTTTGTCTGCAGGGGTGTTGTCGTTATCTTTGTAAGAGCCTAGTCGAAACCCTCAAAGCCAAGGTCATTTAAAGGAAGTGAGGTCCGTTACATCTTTGTGGGTCCAAGAATTTTGATTTATGGTTGAGCTTCAACCATCCAGTCAGTTTCTTGGAAATGACTCACAGCTATTACAGGACTGAGGACATGATCCATAACATTTTTATCCACTTTTAGTTCCCATGGCCTCAGGAAAATCTTCCTTTGGGATGTGGCAGGCAGATTTGTGGGCTGTTTGCTCTCTGAGCTGGATGAAACAAGTTCAAGGATGTTCCTATGGGTTGTTGAAAGATTGTTGGGAGAAATCAGTAAGTGGATCAGGAGCAGATAAGGTATCTGGAGTGAAAGAGGGAACGCAGAACAGTAAATTACAACACTTCATCACGAAATATCTCCAGGAATGTACTAAACGTCACAAACTATGTAAAAGAATCTGATGGGAGTTTTCCTTAAACTGGGGCTGGGCAACATTTTCTCTCCTGTGGCAAGACAAACTTTCTGTTTGTTGTTTGATTTGTAATCATTTTTAAGATATGAACTTCAGGAATTTACAGGGAGGGAATCAGTTGAGGTATTATATTTATGCAGTGGTAATTTATGCACACAGGAACAGGAATGAGTTCAATCTAAAGACTCATTTCAGGTTGTGTCGTTCTAACGCTCTCTAGTCATGTGTTTGTATTCTAAGAATACTAAGGTTGTCAAGAACACAGAATTTTAACCTTCGATACCACACACTTTTTTAGGATTTCTTTAACCTGTGACTCCGTTGTCATGAAAGCAGGTGAGCTGGGTGTGGAGGAAGCTTGTCGTTTGTTATATACCCGTATATCTCACGTACCTGGGCAGCCATTCATATACCTCAGCAGCCCACCCAAGTAAAGTCTATCTGTGGGAAAAACTGAATGATAATATCTGTTCAGCCTCGGGTTGAAAATCTGATTGTAGATCAGTATTTTTTAATAGCTCCTGCACTTTCAATACAATCGAATATGGATCAAAAAGGTACTGAAGTATTAATACTTTTGACAACCTTGAAGAAAACATGAATTATTTGTTCCTCAGAATGGTGGTGAGCGCAAAACGGTTGCTGCTGTATTTCAGAATTGTACTGAAGCCATGCTGCTCCCTTGAAACGACAGAAATAGAAAGCACTAATAGAAAAAAGCAGCATCTAAATGAATGGGTAATGCTGCCATTGTCAGGCTCAGGCATGTTTTCTGTCACCAGGCTGTTTTCTTCCTGTGTGAAGCCTCCTTCCTCTGTCTAAATACTGCAGCCTAATGAGCTAGTTTCCTGAAATAGACAGGTGATTAACACACTGCTCTTCTCAGTGTGAGGCACAGCGGAGCTAGTTAATGCTATAAGCTAACACTGGGTGGAGGTTCACTGTCTTAGGAGAACAGTGTTATTATGTTGTCTGATGGGTGGGAATAGGTCTTTAATAATTCTTGTGTGTGCTGTTCAGGCAGGGCCCGCTGCAGCCATGCAGCTTCAGAACATACAGCTGGGATGTTATTTCTAAAAGCTGTGAAAAAACCAATCTGTTACGTGATCGATCGACTCATGGAGAGGAAGAGTACGTTGGTGATGGATGATAAGGTCAGACACAATTCCTGATGAGTTCATGGTATTAGTCGTGGTCTCGGACATTTTACTGTCGTTGTATAATGTGAGTTTTGAGACTAGCTTTCTTTGTATTTGACAGGATGATCTCTATATCAAACTTCATCCTCAAAACTACTTCAAGTATTTAATTAAAATTTAGAGCTATCATTATAACCCGTTTGAGCGCTGACATGTAATCTTCATGTGCTTCCCTTGACAAATCATGTTATTTAGTCCGCAACATGTGGTGATAACAAGCCTGCTAATTAGCAAGCATGCTGGAGTGTGATTCGGTAGGTGGGTGTGTCAAGCTTTCTAAACATAGCTAGCTGCTATCCCAGTCAGTGTTGTACCGTGATGCAAGTCACTAATCTAATCTGTCTCCACTCTTTGACTCAAACAGTACATGTAAGCTCATGTTAACTTTGAACATCTGATTTGAGCTAATCATTTGCAACTGTTTGCAAAAGTTGGATGACGCCCATAGTCATAACCATGCTTGACTGGCTGATTATGTTAATGATGCAGATTGACAACAACATCCAGCAACCAGTGCAGAAATGTACGTGTGAAACTGCAACAAAAGCAACTTATTACTCAGTTACTACACACTGTTTTCTGATATTGTGTAAAGCTAATAGCTTCTTTCACTCTAGATAAAATCCCCCCAGAAAGCTTACATGTTAGCTTCTCTGACCACATTTCTTAATTTTATTCAGAACCTTTAGCCCACTGGCCGGTTAGCCTCACTGTGTGGTCGTTGCATTGAGAGCACTGTGGGACAAAATACTAAAATGGGCTGATTCACGCTGGGAAAGGATTAGAATTATATGCTCCGTGGCTTTTTCTTCACTCAGACACACACACACACACACACACACACATACACACACTGGGTTGCACACAGAAACAGGCACAACCACATCCTCGAAAACCCTCAAACTCAGCCATCCATGTGTCCCTTCCTCCTCTAGTACAGATCTGTTCCTTCATGTCTTTCCTCGGCTTATTTCCTTCACAATCTTCCTGTTATTTTGGATTCTGATTGACTGTCCAAAGAGGCTCAGATGTGTCTCTTTAGTTTCACTTCTGAGATTACTTACAGTATTTTAATTACAGACTTGCACTTAGAGTTAAAGTTTCTGAAGTTCAGCTATAGAGGAACCAGAGAAGCACTATTTTCGTTGCCTGGAACTATCAGTTATTATACGGTTTAGTTAAAGGTTAGTGTATTGAAAGGTTTCTGGGTTCACTGTGGGTGTTTGTGTGTGATGTGATAAGAAACAAAGGGAATGAAAGTTGACAGCAAGTGCTGTGTCCTGCTGGATTAACAGCAGGAGAGAGCTGGACTGTTATATAACCAAGGGGGGCTGCTGAAAGGAAGGAAAAAAGTCCTTGGCAATGTGTCCTGAAATTTCAGGAAAGTTTTGTCCTTTGGTCATTGATGTCATTGATAACATTTATTATTCCTGGACAATCACAGGTAACATGACAGAGAGAGGTATGCTCAGCAGGGCTGACCCCTATTGTGTGTTAGTAATGAGTCCTAAAACCTGGAAATCAATTTTTGCACTTCCAGTTCCCTCATCTCAAAGGTCTGTTAGTTTTTTGTTAATTGCCTCAGATAAGGTCTGTGGTCATCACATGCTTACATATTTGTCATTTGATGAGCCAAACACGACCCTCTGCGCTCGCAACAACTCAACACTTGACTTTTGAGACCTTTGAAGTGGCAACATTGGCTGATTTCTTCCTCCTGTCCTCGTCTCCCAGTAAACTCTAGATTACAAATTATCGCAAAGTATATATACTGTAGGTAAATAACGGCCACAACTTTGATAGCCCTTGTTGCTCCCACCTCCCGTTGAAGCTTTGAATATGTGTTTGAATAATCAGGACAGCCCTAATATTTAGCACAGCTTCAAATTCAGCGATAAGTTAATCTAAATACTGATATCAGGTTTCAGTTTGAGTCCCTCGGAACTAAAAAGCAAATGTTTTTTTCTTTGGATCGCCATATTAAATGCAATACTTTCTGACTCTCAATACATAACCAGATAGAACAGCTCTGCAGGCCTGTGTAATACCTAACCTTATTATTCCTCATTTAACATGTCTGGTCCATTTTGTTGATTGGATTCTAATCAAATGAACTAATGATACTTCATGGCTTTATTGCTGTTTCTTGGATCCTGCTGGCAAGAGGATAAATTACCTGATATAAACTGATGTTTAGTCACTAATTAGTTTCACAGCCTTCATGTCTTTGTTACACAGCTCTATATATGTATAAGCAGTTTCAGCTACAATGAAGTGTAACTGTTTTCCGACATGAGGCTGTTGAGGGTGATCGGAATGGCCTCGACTATAACCTGAACTCAGACTTTGCAACAGCGACTGACTCAACGTACATTATCTGTCACATAATACACACACAGTGCACAATTTCACTGGGCAACAAGCCCAGCAAAGTACAGTTTGTTTTACTTTCACAGTGTGAAATATTATTATACACACAGATCTGGGCACCGGTCAACAAAAGCAGTACAGTCGGCGCTTTGACTCAGTCCAAGACATTACTCATAATGGACGGCTGCTCAGTGTTACTGTTCGACTGTGTTTTGTCCCAGTTAGTCCTGTACTTGTGCTCTCTGTCCTAACTGTGCTTTGAGAGCTCATGTACACAAGTGGTCACACTCTCTGACTACAGACCTTTCCGCTGGAGAAGAGCCCTCCATCTGTGAGCATGTAAGTGTGTGTGTGTGTGTGTGTGTGTGCGTGTGCGTGTGTGTGCGTGCGTGCGTGTGTGTATGTAGAGTAGCATTAGTATTCAGGATTGAGAGTCTCAGTGAAGCGCCCGTCGGGCCCTTTGTTGTTGTTTCATGAAGGGGTCTGAGGGGGTCTGGGTTGTGCGTGAGTGGTGTCATGAGAGACTTGAAAAGGGACACAAATAGTTGCCATGAGTCCAGACATGCGCTGCATTCCTCTCTAACACTCTAAACTCTAAAGGCTTCTTAACATGATTTCAGTCTGGTTGTTGTTTCGAGCTCTCTGGCAGTGGGTAGGTGCAAATCGGCTTCATTATTATTCTTTAGCGGTGCTGCGTATGCTGTCACTGTGCCTGTGTGTCTCTGTATAAAGCTGGGTGGAAGTGCAATTATACACACTAACCTTATCCTACCAGTGCTTCTTAAACAGTGATGGACATTTATTGACTTTGATTGAGTGAACTGTTTACTCCGCAGAAGTCCTTGTGAGGTTTGTAGATGTAGCTTAAGCCAGGTCTAAAATATTTGAATTAAAATGTCTGTTTTTGATTGGATAGGCTGATCTGGTCGTATCTTTCAGACTATCTATTAAGCCAAATGTGTGTTCTAGTGCAGGTGGCCTCTAGTTTTTTGGCGTATTTCCTGTGTTGAGGGCCATTTCCATGGACACAAGTAAGCGCAGCTTCCTGGTTTCCTGTTTAGATGACCTGTGAGTTGTGATAGGCTTCTATCCAATCAGTTGCTTCCTCTACATTGCGGCATCATTTGTTATAATTTCTTAAAAGTGTTCACCGCCCATCTTTAAACTCATTGTGGCAGTCTTCATCATTCAGCAAGAATTAAAATAGCAGTATGAGAGTGAAGGATTTAGGAGGGCGTTGGCCCTCAATGCAGGCAATGCTGGATTCAGCAATTGGCAGCTTTTCTGAGAAATGGGTTTAATAGGATTTTACAGCCTTGGAAAAAAAAACAATATTACAATAGATGATTGGCATCGCAACTCAGACGTCATTACGAATGCTTCCTTTTTGTGCTGTAAATGTCAAATGTCTTCTAAATATTCACCAGTTTTTAAATACATTTGAAGAGAGTAGTAGACCATGCTGATGCAGAATAATACTTAGTTTTAGGACTGTCATTTTTTAATCTTCTGCTAGAAAGAATACAATGTTTCTAGCTCAAAGCCTGCGCTTTCATCTCATGTTGACATGACGATATTTAACTGGGCTGAATTAAAAGTCAAGTGGTTGTTCGCAGTTCTAAAGGGATTACTCTGCTAAAAACCTATGTTTTGAATATCAAACACTGAAAAAAAATCCTAGCCTACTCCTTTAAGGTAGAAGATTTGATCTCTGTCTCTTTGTATGCACGGTGTGTTCTAGACTCTGGAATTTTACCAGTATGAGGCTCAATACACGACTTACCTGTGAACGTAGATGAGAGCAGCACTGATAGGTCTCATACGAACTGTATACCCTGGAGCCATGCTGGACTTGACTTAATTACTAAAAGAGGAAATATGATTTTCGTGTTGATCGTATTTTTCTGTTCATACTCGTAAAAACATCTCAGTTTCTTACTGTACGTGGAAAGTCTTCTGTGTTTGTGCAGCACAGTATGTGTGTCTCTGGATCGTATGCTGCGATGGTTAAGTGTGTCATTCGTTGATCAATCATGATCAACTTCCATGACATAAGACTGCTCTGGGCACTGCCCTTTATTGGCAGGATTGTGTTGACCCAGATGCATGCAGTCACATGTAGACACGCACATGAATAAACCGTTACATATACTCCTGCTGTCTTCCTGTTATTCCTCTGCCTTTTCATTTTCTAACAATCTCTTTTCATCTTTCACAGCTCGTCCATTACTTACTCTATAGTCTTCAGCTCTTCCCTCTTTAAATCACCAGTTCTGGCATAATGACCATCACAAGTCTCTTTGTGTGCTACAGGAATTGAACTCCCCAGTGCATAAGCAATAATTGGGTTACTGTCCCAATTTTCTGCGACCGATTTCTCTTCATCATATGAGTTATTTATAGCCTGGGAACTCACCAGGAACTTGTGATTTGCCATTTTAAACAGGGACACCTAAAAGGGACGGAAGATTAGGATTAGGATTTTGTTTGTTTTGCATTGTAGTCAGGCCTCTCATGATGATTACATTATCAACTTATTGTACATATGTTATCGATTCATCAATGTACATGAGCTTGATCGTTTTTTGCCGAGCTTAATATTGCCCGTTGTGTTTACATGCGTGTTTGTTTATATAAGAATATCGTCAACACTTAAGACAAAATTAAGATAGGATAACTAGTAGGGATTTTTCTACAATTATAAGACTTTTATTTATTGTTTTGAAATTAATGAAACTGTAAAAAACTGTTATTTCTTCACATTCTGTTGGTTTTATTTTAAGGAAATCTTCTCAAAAAGATTCAACTAAAACTCTACATATTGCACCTTTAAGAACTGAAGGTTCATTGCTCTTTGAAATAGCACACTTGCGATTTTAGTTCTATTATTTCAGTGGTATAAAATGGTATTTAAACTTGACAACATTATAGGTAATCTATCTAAAGCATTATTTCTGGAATAATACAGTATATATAATAACTAATGATACTCAATGATGTTATCTAGAGAAATCCACAGTTAGAGAGCGAGGCCAGCTCCTGTTTGTCACTCTCTGACAGGACATCCAGCTGTTAGTGGGCACACATTGGCTTTCGCCCACCTTCCTCTGCAGCTACAGAGTAGGATAACCTCTCTGACCTCTGGACCACCCTGCTGTTCTCAACACGCGCTCCTCATTTCAATCCATTTTCAGTTTGATAAATAATGTCATGGTCTAAACTTAAAAGACTGGTGGTTTGTACAGGCCCAAAAGAAGTCCTACAAAACTGTCTTTTGAAGTTTTTGTTTATTTCGTTGAGTTTATTTTGAATTGACAGGTGATATTTTAGCCCTGATATTCAAAGAGGACACAGTGCTTGTGCTGTGTGTGGCAAGTGTGTGAAGCCCCTTTATGTATACAACAACAGCTGATTCAGTTTCTTGTCACCAGACCACGGTTAACTTTTCACAGAGGAGAGAAGGAAACTAGCTAATTAGAGCAAAAGTACATTCCAGAGAAAGGTCATATATCATTCTGTCAAATACTGCAGTAAAACTGCTTTGTCTTTTGCGTATATGGCTTTTAAAAATTAATCTTTAATGCTCTAATTGCTGAAACACATTCTGACATCGGTACCTTGCTTGCGGCGCCGTCCTCCATCATTTAGCAGCCACTAACACAATATTGCTAATTGATCCTTTAAATCTGAGGAAAGTGTTTCTAGTTGCGCCTTGATGTTGTGTTTGTGGGCAGAGAAAGTGAACCATGACTCAGGTGAGCTCTGGTTTCCACCGGCCTGATCCTATGACCCACACACACACACACACACCAATACGAGTAGCCTTACAGTGACCCTTAGACGTAAGAATTAGATTTCTGTCAATTTGGAATGAAAGTTACCGATAGCTGATAGCTGCTTTGACGAGCCAAATAAGTGACAGAGATTGGATTTCTTTCCATAACATTTCATTTTTGTCACGGTGGACAAGCTTCTAAAACAGTATTAAGACCAGCCTGTTATAAAGTCTCCACTAATACTGAAATACTTTGAGGTTTTAAGGCAGCATGAGGTCACAGCTATTATTTTATTAAAAGGTGAATACAACCAGCCCATCAGTCTACAGTCAACAGTCCCATAGTGATGATGACAGGAGAAAATACCATTACCTCCCTTATCACCTCCACCCCCTTTCTTCAGTCATCATCTCTTCATCATCCCTGCCTGCCTGCCTCTCTCTCTCTCTCTCTCTCTCTCTCTCTCTCTCTCTCTCTCTCGGCCTCCTGAGTTTTGACAGGAGCTGTAGGTTGAAGGGAAAGTGGGCGAGTGACATACGTACAGGACGGGGAAAGACAGGGCTTGGTCTGACACAGGAAGGGAGGAGTGGGGAGCCACAGGGTGGATGTTTTTGGTGTGTGTGTGTGTGTTTGTATGAGGGGCCTGCACAGACGGGGTCTTTGTGCGGGAGGGCATCTGGAGAAACACACATACACACACTCAGCCCATGACATCACAGCTTACCGAGCTGCCGGCAGGAATGTTACTGAGAAAGGAGAGGCTTTGTGGAGGAGAGGAAAGAGACGGGAGGGGAGGAAAAGGAGGAGAAGAAGAGGAGGAAAAGGCTCGGCCAGGGAAAAGTCCGGCACTCCCACTATCTGGAACAGGACAGAGCGTGGCTGGACTGAAGGGAACAGAGCTGAATAGGAAAAACGGATAAACAGATATTCAACGAAGGCACATACATGGTGGAAGTTATTGTAATATTACAAAACTGAAGGAAACTTGTTTTTTAATTTCATCATGGATATACAGATATCACCATTATAGAGAAAACCTACTGTTGAGACACAAGATATTTGTCAGAGCAGCAGGTGAGTACCAACCTGACTTGACTTTGTTGAGTTGTGTGACAGTTCTGCTTTGCTATTTAAGGTAGTTTAGGGCATTTCTGTTTTATACAATAGATTAGATTTGGTTTTGGTGAGAACAATTAGATCAAGAAAAGACTAGGAGACTACTCAAAGTGAGAAAAGGAATGGCTCTTCACTCTACTTGAGTTTTTTTTAACAGATAAATGTTCTGGAAGCTTAAACTTAGTAAAATATCAGTTACAGAGGGCCAACGTGAGCTGGATTACTGTAACGGTAAAGAGGAGGAAGTGTAAGGATAGGCAAACATCCAGTTCAAGTCATATTTTTTAATTAAGTACTGATGTCAAACTTGAGATTCTGGTGCTCTGGTGGTAAAAACTGGCCAGATTATGGCTGCAACAAATGATTATTATTGATTAATCTGCCGGTATTTTTCATGACAACCAAGAGTCCAAAACCCAAAGACTCTTCATTTACTGCCATAAATGTCAAAGAAAAAAACAGCAAATTCTTACATTTAAGGTGGAACCAACAAATGTTTGACATGTTATGCTTTTACAATGTCTGAAATAATTAATCGCTAATCAAAATCATTGAAAACTTTAGCTCAACTTATCAATTTATCAACTAATCACCCAGTCCTGATGTTACAACATAATCTTGTAAGAACTGAACTGTGTACTTTACCCTCTGCAAACTTTGGCCTGAAGACCCTGCTGAGTCCTCTCCTCTGGCCCGATGTTTACCTCCAGCTGTTAGCTCCCTCATCCAGCCCACCTGCCTGTCTGCTGACAAACCAGACACCCACTATGTGTCAATGTAACCACTTGTTTAGTCACTCTAGTGACTGAAATCATGACTTAGTCCTTGATAGTGCTGTTTTTGGCCTGGGTTCATAATCCAGGCTGCGTGGATATGAACACCAGGCTAACCCAGCACCAGGCTCCAGTTACTACGCAGGATCATATTAAGCCAGGGAACAGAGCCGGGTACACTGACTGCACCGGGTTACATTTAAGCCCAGAGTGTGTGTCAACTCCAGTGTGTGCTGATACAACCCGATGACGCGATATTAAAGGCATGGAAAATATGTTTGTGTGAGACGGAGAGAAGCCAAAAGATAGAAAGTCATCAAGGATGTGTGTTTACTTCCAGTCAGGGAGGATTCATATTCTGGTAAATGTGTTCGAGCTTACAAACCCCCCCAGCGTGCGTGGCATGCAGCCGAGTGTGTATGATTAAAGTGTGTATGTTTGTGTGTGTGTGCGTGTGCATGGGTTTGTGAGTTTTGTGCATCACAGTCGGAGCGTAAGCATTTCCAGATGTGATGGGAATGGCGACAGGCGGAGAATGAGACAGCATTTACACAGAACACAGTAATAGTTAGCTGACTCAGATAGACTCATGACTGTATCACTATACTCGTCATGACTTTCCAGTGAATTCATTGCTCCCCACCTCTTATAATATCGACCTTCCCAGTTACATACCTCACTGTATTATGTCTGTTTAATACAGGGAGTTGCTCTTTTTCTTTCTCTTAATTAATTGATCTGAAAGAGAAACCAAAAACGTCAAAGCCCGTAGTACAACAAGCTCAGTTAATCCTAATTAGATTATCAACCCTAGACTCAGATTTTAGCAGCCTAATCCTTCCCTAATCTTAGCTGTAAACCCAAATCCAAGCCATAAAAAAGTATCTTAATCTGAACTTGGATCTAAACTTTCTCCCAAAAACCCAACCCTAAAATCGTCCCTACCAACATTATCCTATAATAATCAAATAATCCTCAGGCAAATTGTGAATTTAAAGGTGCAAAATGTAAGATTTTAGTTGAAAACAAAAAAAACAACTAAAATTATCACTTAAATGTGAAGAACTAACTTTGTTGAGATATCTACTGAAGTTAGCATGCTAACTAGCTAGCCCTAGCCTGTCCTGGTCCAAAGCTCCTGCAGATTTTTTTCCTCAGCTCTCCATCCTTTTTTGGCAAAACCCCAAAACAGCTGACGCATCATGTTGGTGACTGTGTGGCACTGTTTACACTATATCTCACATTCATGTCAGTGTAACATAGACATTTACGTGTGTTTACATGCTAATGGAGCCTTAACTGCTGGTCCGGAGGTAATAAAGCATTCTGATGCTTCCAGACATTCACGTAAATCATGAGGAATTTCAGCTTTTTCATTAACGTTAGATTATTTCTTTCTCCACTTATACACACACTTTGCTCCTTCAGGCAGGGTGTACAGCGTCCCTCATCACAAGCATTAGAGCCAGAGCCTTGAGGACAGCCAGTTATGCCTGGAATGTCAGCTCACCTCAATGAGAGTCAGATACACACACGTGAATACACACACTTGAAAGAACACGCTCACACTGCCACGCACTGCTGCACAACTAGTCTCATACACTCTCCGTCTATTGTGTGTGTGTAGCAGAATAGAATTGCATATGAGACATTCCTGTACTGTAGTACTGTTTTCCTGAGGCGGTAACAGGATATCCTCCCCCTCTGTACTGTCCTGCCTGCTGGACACACACTCCTACACACACACACACATTCCTTAATATGAACGCACATACAGTACACAAACAATGGGTCGAACGTACCAAGACAGACGGTCTCATCTGTCTGAGTGTCTACCTGAGAGTGACATCTGGTCCTCATGTGGTCGCTAATACCATTAACTGGGTGAAAAATCATTTGACCTGTCGATGGGCAGAGTGTGGGAGAGCGAGAGGAACACAAAGGAAGTGGACAAAACGCTGGAGATGAAAGAAAAATACATTAGCATGAGCATTGTTTTTTGTGCTAATTAGCAAACGTTAGAACCGTGAACACGCTAAACTAAGATGTTGATCATGGTAAACATGATCATCCTCATTAGCATTGCCATTGTGAGCATAATAGCATGTTGGCATTAGCAGGGGTGCTAGCATGGCTGTAGGCTCTCATTCTTCTTACACGTCACTTCCCAGAGATCACCTGACAGTCACTAAGTGCATTAATGGCCTCTTTTTTCTTTTCCATCTTTGTAATTGGTATTCTGGTTGTTTTCTGTAGGGCTGTACCAAATGTCATTTTTTTTCGCCTAAAAACAAAGTAATTATCTACTCATCCTCATGTTGATGGAAAGTCAGGGGAAGTTTTGTAGTCCACAAAACATTTCTGGAGCTTCACAGCAAAACAGTGTTGCAGCATTCTCCTAAACAATTGAAGTAGATGGAGTATAAAATGTAAATAAAACAACTGAAGAAATTAAATAAGATAAAATGCCTCCCTAAAGGTCGTCCGATGTCTCTGGAAGCCCCGAGATCTCAAATTGATCTAAAAACGATGTTATTCACACCCTTCTCTATGCTGAAATCTTCATTGGGACAGCTAAGCTAAAAGTTTTAGCACACACCCCGTCTGAAGTGGGTTCACAATTGACTGTGTGTCGAGGGTGTAAATAACAGCTTTTCAAATCAATTGGGGATGTTGGGACAACAGGAGACTTGGATTACGCCCCAACAAGATGTATGGAGCCAATTTTGGTTCGTTTCTCCTTGTTTTGTTTTGTTTTGGTTTTGTTTTTTGTTTTTTTAGGTTTTAAAACAAGTCCCCAACTACTTCAGTTGGAGAATGCTGCAATGCTGTTTTGCTGTGGTGTTTCAAAAATGTTTAACAGACCAAGAAACTTCACTGACTCTCCATCCCTATGCGGGTCAGAAGATAATAACTGAATTTTAATTTTGAGTTGAACTTATCCTTTAAGGTTTTCGAATAAAGCTTCAAATCATCATATCTTATGACTTCTTCACCTGAAAGCAAAATCCTTAATTTGAATAAAGTGAATCATTGGATTTAAATGGATCGTCGAGAGCAAAGAGAATGCAGATACATAATACGCCAAAATAGATCATTTGTTATTGTGGTTAGGGTCACAACAGTATGTTTTCACAGTACAATAAACATTGTCAGAAAATATCACTATTTGAAAGTATCACACACTGTATACTGTATCAGTATTATGTCCTGTCAGACATTAAACTTGATATACATTTTACATATATCAATTTTAATAACACGTTTTAGTAACACCAATACAGTAGAAGTCAGTACTGTAGATGAGCAAATGTACACAGTGATGACCACACCGTCAGCAATTCTGGAGAAAGATAGCTGATTGTTCAGTCTTATTCAATACCGACAATTTGGATTGGGAGCCTCCGACCCAAAGTGTTGGTAGCTTGTCGCTGGGAATGAGATTGCAGAATCGCTGAATAAACAAGCCAATAATAGAGAGAAAGCTGCACAGCCTTCAAATGTTGATTTAGATTTCTAATGTCAACATTAAGAATGAAGAAACTTTTGAGCACAGCACAGTTTTCTGTATAAGAATAGACTCAGTTTTATTTTTAAAACAACCTTGACACTGAGTAGCTAAATTAATTTTTTTACATCAAGATGTCACAGAGTGTAACAACAATAGTCTTGAGCCAAAAGTATTCATTTAAGAGGATGTGTTTATTCTGAAATATATGACACACACTTCTTGAGACAGTATTAAGTGAAGAATTCGCATGTGACTGAGCCAGATGGGTCACTGAAATGCCCCCAGAGCACATTTTTTGCTCGCGGTAGAAACAAGAGATATGAGGATTGGAGGGAGGGGGAGAGAAATGAAGGGAGGGCTGAGGGAGGAGAGAGGAGAGTGTTGCTTCAGTGTGGACGAGAGAATGCTTTTTGAGGAGTGGCAGGGTGTTATAATCCAGCGTGTGACCTCACTGACAACTGTGGAACAATCCCAGAGAGGAGAGAGGAAGCAAGAGAGGAAGGAAAGAGCAGTAGAAGAGGGGGACAGGGGATTCAGTGGAAGAAGAGACGGGGAGCAAGAAATTGAAAGGGAGGGAAAAGAAATGATCGAGATTTAAGGCCAGCCGCCCACTTTAGTCCGACTGAACTCTTCTGCTGATTTAAGTGCAGAAACCCCCCGTGTTTATAGTTAAAAGGCAGTCTGGTGGTGTGTCTGAGAGGGTCAAAAGCAAATACTTCCTCATTATGGCCGTGTGTGCTTAAACTGAACAGTGTTCCAATTCACTGAAGTGATCCTCATTAAATCTCCGCACACACACTCTCGCGTGTTACAAAGGCAGAGGTCAACAACGTCTCATGGAAGTAAACACATCCTTGGAACAGAGGTGTAATGGGTGCATGGCAGTAAAACAGGAAGCCAATAGAGTATTTGTTAGTGGAAGCAGAAAGATCAATAAAGACAGGAGTGTGTAAATGCAGCTTCTTGCTAACGGTGGGTCTGGAATGTGTCGGATGGATGGTTCACAGAAACAGAAGGTCACAGGTTTGATCCCTGCATGCCAATGTGTCTACGAACGTGTCCTCTGACCAGACCCACTATGTAAATATCTTCCCTGGATCAATCACACTAGCTGTGTTTACATGGACAATATTTCTTCAGTCTGACTGCTGTCATTCTTATTAGAGAATCCAACTGAACCATTTACCTGGACGGTTTACATTTTAGTTTACAGCTTACATGCAAGCTTTTAATCAGAATCGAACACTGTGAAGCCTCTACTCTGGGGATCATGATAGCAATCGATAAAGCTAAGTTCTTCTAAGTGTGGCGTACGTCTATTTTACAAGGCAACGTATATTTGAACAAAATTACAACTTTAATAACAATAGCCTCTCAGAGGAGCGTCCATTTGGTGAAAATGATCGTGTTGAAAACAAACTGATCATAAAAGTGAAGTATTTTGCTGCTGGAAAGATGGCTTCTGCGTAAAACTTGAATGTCTAGGCTGTTTATACAATAGAAAGATACATCTATTTTTTAAATTGGTGCTACATGACAGGAGAAACCAGAGAAATGGGGCAGTGGTATTTCCTTTTGCTCAAAAGGTAGAAAACCTACAACAACCACAGTGCCCTGCATCACACTGGATCAACAAACACTCCTGCTGATGGGTGGCATATTGTGATTATGAGCATATCTTGGTTTTGGCAGCTCTCTCTCTCTCCCTCAAGATCAATATTTTATAAAATCAGAGTTTGTTTTTTCTAAATGGGGAAAAAAAAGAAGTCAAAATCACAGTATTGCATTAACTGGGGATTATTGCTTCATAAGTGTGAAACATCCTCTTTAGTGATGATATAATAATTGTATTGAGGAACTCTGTCAACTACTGTTCGTCAGCATTTGAATTACATCACTGGATAAAACTGTTCCTCTTTTTATGAACTAAAGTCGCCTGTTTTTGTTTGTAATGCAGCGTACTAAAGAAAGTTGATAGATTTCATTTAGAAGCCATTTTTATCACATTTTGTTATCAAGTTATCCAGTTATCAAGTCAGTGTCTACAGGCTGTGTGACCAGCTCAGCAGGGAAATGTAGGTTTCTGAAGACCTATTCCCTCCTCTCATAACAACCACTGATGATGTGGCCTTGAGCCAGGCACTTAATCCAGAAACACATCAGTGGGACTGCTCTGTGAAAGGCTGAGGATGGGAAGATACAAGGAGTGAATGTGCGTAACAGAGCAAATGTGAGGCTATAAACCTTGAAATATCTTTAAAGCTGCAGAACCTGAAGTATCTTTGGTGACTTGCCAGTGATTCAGACAAACTAAATGCAGAACAAGTATTATGGTTAAGGTGTCGAGTGATGGCAGATAGAACCATCGGACTCAGATCTTTAATCGTGAGGAGAAAAAGCAGAGTTTTAATGGTCATGAGTTTTTCTCTTCTTTTACAAACGTTTCTCCAAAACTACAAAATGGAATATCCACCATGCCACCTGCCACTTTAACTGTACAAGAAGAAATGAGAGACATGAAGAGTGACTGTATTGGAAATATGTTAAAATTATTCAGCATACTGAATGAACAAATCTGTCATGTTTCTGGTCTGTCATAAAGCAGCAGCGTTGGACTTGGTGCCCCCTAGTGTTGGAAACCAGTCAGCACAGACTCCTGCTGCTGCAGAGGTTGAACTCACTGTACTACTGCAGTGCAGACAGGCAGATTTAGTGTCTGTATTAGGTGTGTGCGTGTCTTTTTAGAGTCTGACAGGTTTTCTTCTAATTCCCACTCTGAGCAAACATTGTCTTGATCATGAGACAGTGTGCAGCCCCTCCGTGCAGCATCTCTGAACCTCGTGTCTTTTGTTTGTTTGTTTGTTGATGCAGAAATCGTGGCGGGCAGCCGAGGATGTCAGTGACACAGTACCAAGAGAGCGAGCCCTGAAGAGTGTCAGTTTCCAGGAATCGGTCAGCGTTATCACTGACAGGCCTGCAACCATGGAACTAGAGAGCCAGCAGATCCAACATGGCTGCCTCAGCAGCCCCAGTAACCGAGCCCACAATGCAGTTGGTGTGAAGGTGGAGACTCCCGACAACGAGGTGGTGCAGGTATGCAGGTTGTCTGAGAAATAGCCAGCTCAAATGTTCAGTTTCTTGTTTTATTTTCTCTGGAAAAATACATTTGTCTTTTTTTTGTTCTTTTAGCAATATGAGCATGTCATCTTATCTGCATATTATCTCTTTCTTTTACGAATAGGAGGACTATGATGAACATTATAGTACAGTAGCTTTACACACAGTAATTTGCCTATGTGCTGTGTCTACAGGAGATCCGCTACTTGGACCAGGTTTTAGACGCCGCCTCAGAAACACCCACCAACGGAACCTCTTCTCCGTCGGAACACACCAGAACAATCAGCATCGACGGAAACTCTCCTTCTGTCTTCATATCGGCCTCCTCTCCTGTCAATCACCAATCAATCATTGTAGAGGGGCAGCGACAAACCACGTTCCTCCACCAGGAGGACTCGGCTGTGAAGACCAACGGGCACGTGCAGGGAGAGGAGTCGGGGCGCAGCGGGGCCAAGTTTGAGCTGAGAGCGTTTCAGGAGGAGAGACGGCCGGCGAAACTCTTCACCCCTGGAGAGGAGCAGCAGGTCAGGGTGACGAGGAGGCGACCCACAGAGGAGGTAAATGACAGTTACATAATGTGTCAGCTGTAACAACAACAACAACACAGCAGTTCTGTTATTGTGAATTAAGACTCAGTGTCTGTGTTGACAGAAGTGTTAGTAAGTAATAGAACATACGGTATCCACATATGTTGACTTTCACTGAAAGTTTAAAAGAAAGGCTTAATTTCAGAGTTTTGTGTTCTTTTTAGGTACAGTATTAAGTAAAATGTTTGTGAGTTCTGACCAAAATCACATCGTATACTGTCCTTAGCACAATGCACTGCAAATTGAATCGTGAAATCAAGAAAGTACAGTCTAAAAGGGAGAAATGTTGAAATTGAAAGTGTGTCGCCAGTTAACCTGGAGTAACACATGCACATCATGCGACAGCAGTGGCCACGAGGGCAGTTGTGGTCACATTTAGTTAGAAATTCCCTGGAGAACAAGATCATTTTCAGTCGAGTCAGGCTGTTTATGATCCTTCTTTAGAGTAGTCAGGTAGACCACGGTTGGCTCGAGGGCAACACACCCTGCTTGGCAGGGTGATAGCACATGTAAAGCCTGTCAGAAGGCTGACACTGATACTGATACTGACACTAATATGCAGGGGGGCAAAATGATTGTTGTGAATGCTCTTTTTGCATATTCATATTCTTTTCTCTTCTTCTCCTTGTTTGTCAGGTTCAGGAGCTGGAGCGTGAGCGTCAGGAGCTCATTAAAGACCAGGCAGTGAAGAAAAACCCTGGGATTGCCCAGCGCTGGTGGAACCCTCCTCAGGAGGTAGCCTCACATTTAAACTTTATTTGGAAATTAAACTCCATTGACTTCCTGACAAACTGATTAAGTGGTTCTTTGGTTGGTTAATTCAAGGTTCCTTTGGAAGAACAGCTGGACGCAGAGCAGCTCGAGTCTCTCAAGAAATACCAGGAGAGGAAACAGCAGAAACAGACTCATGCTTATCCATACACACAGGTAACACACACACATACACACATAGGCACCGTACCATTTGGAAACAATATAGAAAAATGTTAAGTTCTCTCCTTTCTTTTATTTTCCTCTAACTTTCTGCTTCTATTTGCAGCCCCAGGTGTCAGGTCCTCCCACCGTGGTGACTTTTGACCCGGAGCTCAACAGGAAGGTGGATATTGTGGAGGAGCAGATCGACTTCTCATCTGCCAGGAAGCAGTTTCTGCAGGGGGAGGCGACCAAGAGGGATGTAGCACCTCACATTTACTCTGCCAAACCCTTCTCTAAAACCGTTATCAGGGGCAGTCACGGGAGCAGTGACATTCTTGCAGAAACAGGAGATAGCCACGTCACTTGGTCTGATGAAGGTCTGGCAGGGGAATTTACTTGTGCACGAGCTGTAATGACATTCCTGCGTGAGGAGGATGACGCGAAGGGCCACTTCCATCCGTCGTTTCACCCAGAGGAGTCCGACTCAGGATTAGACGAGCTGTCTGTCCGCTCTCAGGACACGACTGTGTTTAGCTTGGATAATGTCTCCGACAGCGGGGCTTCGCTACCACCTACCCCGCTGCCACTCACCCCTGTGTCACCGCCGACCCCTCAGCCCACCACGCCAGTCAATGGGCAGAGCAGCGGTGGTCCAACAGAAGACGAGCTGGAGTACCACGCAGGGGTACTCGTTCAAAATGCCATCCAGAATGCTCTGTCAGCTCAGAATGGAGACGAGTGGCAGCCATCTGACTTGAATTCTTCACAGCTGAGCACCCCCGTGTCTCCATCCTCAGCTTCTACAAACAGCCCAGTGCCAGTTTCTTCCTCTCCTGTGTCTTCTGGTGGAGCTCCAAGTCTCCAATCACCTGTGTCCTCCAGTCCTGCTCCATCCAACCTGTCCCCTCTGCCAGAGAGACGGTCAGAGGTGAGAGTCGTTTCCCAAGAGAAGACGTCAGAATCACAGCACGCTCAGCAGCAGCAGCAGCCCTCCAGTCCAGCCCAACAGCCACGCCTCCAGACGCCTTCTCCACCTCCTTCTCAGCCCATCTCGCCACCACAGAGACCCAAAGATGGAGGCCCCAGGATCAAAATCCAGTCCTCTTATGCCAGAGCGCTCGCCTCCTCTGCCCCAGCTCCGGCTCCGGCTCCAACTCCTGCCGCAGCAGCTCCAGTTCCCAGGCCAACCCCAGTCTACCGTCCCCCTTCTCCTCCAAGCCCAGAGAAATCAGAGTTCAGCTACTTCAGCAAATACTCAGAGGCGGCCGAACTGCGTAGCACGGCGGCAACATCACGAGCCCCTGAGGCTGAGCCAGCCAGCGGCCCATTCCGCCTGCGCTCCAAGAAGCAGCGTACTCTGTCGATGATCGAGGAGGAGATCCGAGCTGCTCAGCAGAGGGAGGAGGAGCTGAAGAAACAGAGGGAGACAGTGCCAGTTGTCATCGTCCGCCCCAGCAACACCTCCAGCAGCGGTCATGGTCTTGTGAGGACGGGGATGCGGCCAACCATTTCCCCAGCAGATAAGATGAAGAGCAACAGCCTGCCAGCTAGACTCACACTGACAGCGAGGACAGCACCAGGTTAGTTCCTTCTGTAACTGTACTGCCTCTTATTAGCAGAACCTGTGCTAATTTAACAAATCCCTGTCTAACTCCATGTTTTGTTCTGTAATGTTCAGGAAAGATTGAAAAGATTCGACCTGCACAGCCCGTCTCACCCTCACCCTCAGAAGGAGCCCTGTCTGATGCCGGCAGCGAGGACTCTGGAGGATCACGGCCCAAAAACTTCATGCAGACGCTTATGGAAGACTATGAAACACACAAGGTGAAGAGGAGGGAGAAGCTGGAGGACAACAGTGTAAGTATTTAAACCTGAAACACCTGGGGTTAACAGAGAGAAAGGAAGACTTGTTTCCCATCTGTAGTCCATTCAAAGCTGTCGATTTTAGATTCCTGCAAAAATAAAACACAACAAATGCATTTTTTATGGATTTACACAGGTAATACTTTTAATGAGCAGCAGATAAAAAATAAAGATAAAGGATCTTACTCGAATCAAATAAAACATAACACTGATTTTTTTAGCATAAACATCAGAAAAGCCTCTCAGTAATTGAAAGCAGCTCAAGGTGAGAACAGCTTATCACACATAATTAAGCGCTTGTTTGACTCTCGCGGTTCGCTGGGATTTGTAAATGTCAACACGGTTGAATGCCTCCATCCATGGCCCGCGGGCATGAGCAAATAGTGTACAACACCAAAGGGAATTTCCCCGCCTGAAGCAGGAAATGAAAGTGAAAGTGAGGCACAGAAGCTCGGGGAATTCTATCCTGACTTCATCTTTTCTCATTTTTTCTATGTGAATACATTTTTTCAGTGCCAGACTACTTCTGGCAAAGTGTCATTGTTCAGAATGAGGTCACTCTTGAGAGGAAGTATTGAATTCTGGCAGACTAAACTGTCTACAAAGAACATTATAACATTATATTGTTAATGAAAAAAGTTTCATAACCACCTGTTATTAACTCATTCATTTATTAATTCATACACAACATTAACATACTAGAAACAATACACTTGAGGGCAACATTACATAACAACCACTGACAGATCATATACTAGAGAAGAAACTATTACATGTCATTCATATTTATCTAATCATTCATTTTTCAAGATATTTAACTGAATGTGCAGCAGGGTTATTGTTGCTCTTGTTGTTGTTTATTCATGATGACATCACATATGTTGACTGTATGTACTGTTGCTTCTCTCCTGCTGGTCGGTCAGTATGCCCGTTTGTTGCTGGCTAACGAGGTAACCAACGAGGTACCTGTTCCCTCTGTTAACTGCCTTTACTGACAGACCTGGGTCAGACTGAAGTGGACAATTAATACGTTCCTGAGTATAGTTGGACTGTTTCTGTCAAGGTTGAAGAGTGACTTACCAGTAGGAAAATTCTTAGGATTTTGGATCTGTATTAATATTCATGGCGTTTGTTAATTGGGATGATTGAGAAGAGAAAGTTTATGTGTCACAAGAGTGGAAATTCCCACTGGCAATCACTTTCTCATTCTCCATTGAGTGTAGAGGAGTCAACAGTAAGAAACACAAACTATGTCACTTCCATCAGTCTCCCACATGTGAAACCGGTCCAGAAAATATAGGCCAGGATGTATTATTTTTGTTTGAAACCCAATACCTGATGGATTATGTGAAGGAAACCTATTTTTTTTTTTTTTTTTTTATCTGGTCCCAGGTCTGCTTGTGGTCTCACTGCATTACTCTTCTGCTCTGTGGTGTTGGTGCTGCATGTGCTTGTCCATGGATTTGTTGTGACCTTTGACCCCCCACCCCAACCCCAAACCCTGCACAATGTCATGCACTTGACCTCTGTATGCGAAACATATCCTGTACAGCATTAGTTACAGACAAAAAAAATCTATGCTACTTAAAAATAGTAGAAAATAATTAATATTCATGACATTAAAAAAAATCATGATGTTCATTTAAAATATGAAGGTAATCAAACATTTTGGATGGTCTACGTTTTATTAATTTATAAATGTTGGATAATAAACCTCAGATAATGACATTATTTTACCATACAATACAATATATGTGGAGAAATATACTGTATTAAAATCCCATACTATGTTCATTTTTAGGTTCGTATTTTTATTTTTCATCTTGTAGAAAATGTTTACATGCTTTAATGTTTAAAAAACACGTTGCATTTCTCATACTGTCCATTGCTGCAGCACCTCTATTCACCCTCTGTCTGAACGCTCTGTTTTAGTATAGTTCACACATAGTACATCACAACCTTACGTAAGTCCTGACGGCTTGTTTAAAGGAACAGTTTCTGAATACGGACTGTGTGCATTTCTCCGCGGATAGAGTGTATTGATGATCCCAAATATTCACATATCACCCTAAACTTGCTTTATAAACAAAAATACTTGGAAATCAAATTTTCTACAATATGTGACCATTAAAATATGAAGGTAACCGACCATTATGGATGGCAAAAGTAACAGTGTAAATGTTATGTTAAGCTATGTTGTGTTTATCAGTGAGTCTTATTTACTTGTGGTGGATGTCTGTGTTGTTATCATCATTGACTTGAGGTTCTAGTTACAATAGCTTAGAAGCTTGAAGCTTGAGTGGGCTCAGTGTAATCACCTTCAGCCTGAATTCCTGCTCACAAAGAAGTCTTTCCTGCGTGTGAAGATGTGCTTAAGTGCTTCCAAGTAGGTGTGTGACTATGTGATGGCATGAGAGGTGTTTGGAGAATATGAAACATGGAACTAGTGTTCAAGCATGAACTTTCCCCTGAAATGGAGTCAAATTTGTTTTTATTGTCAAATACTGCAGGTGCGCTTCATTTGGTGGTAGCCATCAAAAGTTTTACTGCAGGATGGTTAAATCAAGCGCTCCCTCAGTTTTTGACAAACACTGCATGCCATGTTGAAGTCACTGTGGTGTGTTTTGTTTTTTTTGTGAAGTAAAGCATGTTTTTTTTTCAGGCTCTCTCTTACATTGACTGTGCGTGTATCTGATGAGCTGTTTTGTGACTGACAGGTTCTTGAGGCCACTCGTGTCACCAGGAGGAAAAGCGACATGGCGCGGAAGTGGGAAGCCGGTATCTACGCCAACGAGGAAGGAGAGGAAGAAGAGGAGGAAGAAGAAGAAGAAGAGGAGGAGGAGGAGGAGGAGGAGGAGTAAACAGCTCCTGAAAGAGACAGTTAAGGGACCGAGTGGAGAGGAGAAGGAAGCGAAGGATAAAGGAGAGGGAAAAGGAAACAGTATTTATTTTACTTATAGTATTCTGATGATCACATGACCCACTGGCTCGACCAATGGGGCTCATCGAGGAGAGGCATCAAGTTGTGGTGTTTGGACCTGAGGATTGAAGGCGCAGCAGCATGTTGAGTGACTGAGTATGTGAGAGACATTTGAAGTGTTGAGTTTGGAGAAAGAAGAGACACTTTGAAAGGTTTCATGGTGGTTTAAGAGCGCTGGTCAGAAGTGTACTTGGGATGAAAGGTTTTTACTAGTTGGTAGACGCTGAATGACTTAAATATTCATAGGATTTTACATTTACCTGTAATTTTTTAAAATTGAAACATGGGCTGAGATCTACAGATTTTATTTTGAAAGGTTGCCTGAGACTTATTGATGATGGTTTTGGCAATGGGTGCTTGATAATAACCCCTGTCATCTTGAAAATGTGTGGGAAAAAAGACAAGCAGGTGTGTGCAGAGTGACTATGAAGAAACTTTGGACTGAAAGTTGTTCAAGAAAGGAGAAAAGGCCTAATCACACACCCAGACATCCACTTTCACCTGGATTTGATGATGCTGCATGAATCCGGCCGCGATCTTTGAACCAAATGGGACTCGAAGCATCACCCTCAGTTTTACTGTCTGCGTCCTGCAGTGCCACAGTACACCACAGTACAGATAAAACACACATATAACACGTTGGTTGGCGCTTTCGCAGTCCTTTCAAGCATCCGTATTAAATCTTAAGTGCCGACTCGGGGGTCAGGAACCTCGAACTTATTGAATGCTAGCGAGGAAATGTGCAACACTAGCATCGTGTCTTCAACTTTGCCTTAGACCAGTCAGTAATTGTCGGGATGCACAATATGTATGATGTATTTTATCTTCTCCTGTTTCAGTAGACCTTAGAGAAAATACGCAACCACATTAGATAGAAAGTCTATAAAACACTTTCTTCAGTGATTTCATGTCTATGAAGTGCAGTCAGTTCAATTAGGAGGAGTTTAAACAACAAAGGGGAAAGAGGGAAGCTAACTGTGGGTCATGTTTGCGTCACTTCGGTCAGTGTGTGTGTCCATTAAAGGGCTGGGTCGGGGGTTTTATATTCTAAGAAATCACTTATTTTACCGTCTCTGGCTACGTCGCTTTGTTGACCTGTGCTTTCTGATGTAAGCAGTCGTCGTTTGGTGTATTATACTGAGGTAGGACTGTGTATTTGATATATGAACATGTATGTTGAGATTCCAGTGGGGCGACTGCTTTCTTGTATCTACTATACCTTGCTAGCTGAGGATAAAGTTTTGATGAGAAATATTGAAAAAGCTTTTTATAAAAAAAACAAAAAAACATTGTTATACCAAAACAGAATGTTGTTATTTAGTCAGACTGCGCTCTCAAGTCTGTTTAAGAAGTATTGATTGTGTGCATGACATCACACTCCTTCCCTGACCTGAAACAAGCACACAACAAGCAGGAAGAAGAAGGCAGTTGACTATCAGTAGGAAGGCTCTAAGACAATACAAGAGCAGGCTGAACATCTCTTGATGAGTGGGGATTGTTTTGTTTTTTTTACGACATAGCGTTGACTTTGCAGGACGATGTGATTTTCTGTTTTGTTAGATGAATGAAAAATAACCGCAATACAGGCCTCTATGAGTGTGGTGATACTGTGGATCGTCCAGGTTTAGCAAACAAAGTTCAGCTTTCAAAATAAAACACTAAGGATCAACTGATATGATACTAATACTGATTATTAGTAATCAAAGAGACCGATAACTAATAATGGAAACCGATATACATTAGCAGTGCATACAAAAATCTTACTGTCAAAGTTTAGAATAGAATACTTAAGTACAATTTTGAGGTAATTGTACTTATACTTCCATTTTGCGCTACTTTAAACTTCCACTCTACAACATTTTGGAGGCAAATATTGTACTCTTTACTCCACTACATTTATTTGAACCATAGTTACTAGTTACATGTGGCTACAGACAAAGAAAGGCAGCCGCATCAGAGCCAAAGCAGCGCATTTTTAAATAATAATTTTATCAGTAATCAGACAAAAAATACAGATTCTGAAAATCAGAAAAATGCTAAATCCAGTGTTTCCCACACATAGACTTGACTTGGCGACCCATTTAAACATTTTATACTTTCATTTTTTTATCCGTCCGAGATCGATTAACTAGCTGACAATCTGCCCTCGCTCTTCCCCTCCCGTCTATTGTCAATCACACATGCTTTGCAGAGAGAGGTGTTGTGTTACTGTACATCCTCCTGTAAATGCAATGATTGTGAGGCGACCTCTCCTATGTAATGTAGGCTTACTTAAAGCTCGCCACAGGTACAGGTCTGTGGGAAACACTGATAGCAGATCCGATAATCGGCCTTAGTAAAGACGTTGACACAAAATCATAAAGCAACCCCTGGAGCCTCCAGGACTGACAGAAATCTGTCAACAAACAGTACTTTTGAACCACTTTAGCTGAAAAGTAGCAAAATGATTCTACTTTTCAGGCTTCATTAGCTTGTTTTACTGAAGCCTTTGAGATTATTTTTAGGAGGACGGTGAGATAAGATTCCAGTTTTGATCACCATATCTGTTAGCGTGGCCTGTTCAAGTGTCCTTCAGCAAGGCACTGACCTTCACTGGCTGAATGCCTGATATATAACTGTACACTGAGGTAAACTTGCACAACATATGAAAAATAAAGAATTGACACATACTAACCCCTTGACAACAGTAACTCTCCTTTATATTTATTGGGACCGTCCCATCCTGCGTGCATGATAAGTTTCTCTTCGTAAATTCTCAGACTCTTACTTAATTTACCTCTTGCGATACGCTCTCTGAGGGAAACGCAGTGCCACTAACCTCACCAACCAGAAGTGAAAACCAAGGTCTCATGCCTCCGTCATGTGTCTGTTTCCCCCTGAAACAAAAAATCCCACACTGGTTCCTCAGAATCCTCCTTGTACTTGTTCTAATACACATGCAATAATTTATAAAATGATGAAAGTATTTAAAGGACTAGTGTCCCTTTTTATGAGACGTTTTTGTGGTGCAGCAGGGATAGTTAACTTAGTCTGGTTTGTTGTCCAGGGGTCAGGAACATGATCTGAGTTGTCAGACAGTATTAAAAGCAACTTGCTTTACTGCTATGTTGATGCATTCTCACATTAGGTTTTAGAGGAATCACAAGCTAAAAAAGACGTTTTTTTCAGTATGAATGTCAGATGCAGATCCTTTTTAATGAATGATAGTTTCACAGTGGCCTATTCTGGATGCCACCTGAGCGTCTGCTGTGTCTCTCTGAGCTTCGTTCGCAGCATGATTCGAGTTTTAAGCAACGTAAGCAGACGGCTACTTTCCCTCCTGTACTGTAGCTGCAGCAGCACATCGTCAAACTCTCTTATTGTACACAAACACCCCAAAATCATTTTCAGTTCTCATTAAAAACGCTACAGAAATCATGCAAACGCAGAGGAGATAAAACGGTGTGATTTATTATTATTATTATTATTATTATTATTATTATTATTATTATTATTACGATGCTTTTGTTGTTTGAATTCATGGTGCAGAGGTGATTTATTTATCATTTTTGAAATGCTGGTAGCTTGTTTTTTTTTTGCCCGCAGAAGCTGCAGTGTGGGACTCGCACTGTCTGTGTGTGATGAAGCAATCCTATTATACAGTATACACAGTATAGCCTCTGTTCCTATGTTAACCACTTGTAATGCTCATACTCTGCTTTGTTATTTTATAGCACATGTAAGGCTCACAGTTATACACCTACTATACATATTATGAATATTTTCTCATTAAAAACAAAACCTGTACACGTGGGACTGCTGAGTGCTTCATTCATGTATGTTTTTACTAATATGGTGGTCTTGTGTTTTGTTTAATCTACTGTGTGTGCACTTGAATGCATCGTTTTTCAGCAGCTGACTCCTTTAAGAGTGTTTTAACAAAAGACTGGACCACTGACGTACACTGTCGCTGCCGTTTAGTGACCAAAAACTAAACATTTTCTGGTTGTCGCTCCTCCAAAGTGAGGATTTGGGTAACACTACACAACAAGGGATCAAAAAGAATACTTAAAGGGTAAGGCCACCAATTTTACATGTTGAACTCGAAGTGTGCTCACAGGTCTTCAGGAGTACTACTGTATGTGTGAAAAAGTATTATGAAGCCTTTTGTAGCTCCAGAGGAAGCTTGCATGTAATCTGACTCAAGTGAGTGGCCAAGTTGCATTGTGGGTAATGTAGGCGCCAGGTTTTGAAAACCAGTCCCCTGGTTTCTAGCTTTGGACAGTGGACAGTTTAAAAACAGGATCGATATAGCAGAGCCAGAGATATCTCCTTTAAATTCGACGCATTCCTGTTCCCAACTGTTTATCTAACTGATCTTTTATCATCCTGTGTTCTTTCTCACACTCTGACATCCTCAGATGCATCTTTTCTTGTTGTTCCAAGTTCAAGATTAATTCACAAAGGTGACAGAGCCTTTGCAGTTCGATCTCCAACACTTTGGACTGACCTGCCTGAGGAGATCACGGCTGCAAACTCAGTCTCACCTTTTAAATCACTTTTGAAAACCCACTTGTCTATAAAAATGACCTTTCAGTTATTCTATCCGCTTTTTAAACATGTGTTTTGCTCTTTCATGTGTATTGTTTTTATTGCTTTTAGCTTGTTTAATTCGTAACTGCGTTTTGAAAGGTTCTGTACAAATAAAGTTCGTTATTATTGTTATTTTCAAAACCTGCCGCCATTTCATCAGCTCAGGAATAACCCACAGTTACTTCAAACATGAACTGATATGCGACAAAATAAGATGGTGTCCTCCAACATAAAGTTTATTTCAGGACCGTGCATGTGCTCAGCTTCTCTGATAGAAAACAATAGCTTCCCATTTCTATAACAATGATGTTCTGCTTTCGAACTGGGCAATAATTAAATTACAATTATGTTGTTGAAAGAAGTGTGGAGCTAGTAGACAAAGTCTACATCCAGCATGTACCAGCTGACAAGTTGTTCCATCCCCGACAGGTCAGACCTGCTCAACTACTTTTTTTTAGAAGTGTTAAACAACGCTCTGTTGTTCATTTTCATCATTAAATAAGAATCATTTACAAAAATACAGGAAGAACAATACACCTTTTGAATCTTTGGAGTAGGTTGTCAGTTTGTACCCATAAACTCCCCCTGCTTTAACAGTCTGAGTTCAAACTTATTAATGAAATAAGTGTATATTTGTACTTGTAGCAGCAGACACTACTGATAAATGCACTAAAACGCCTACTAACAAAATGATCAAAGAGCAGGAATGAGGTTGTTTAAGGGACACGAGGTTGTAAATGTGTCAGAATATAGATTAATTGATGAAGTAACTGTGGATTCACATTCCTTAATTGATGATCACATAAAGTGAGAGTAACTTATTATCTCTTAATGTTGAGAAACAGGGATCCATGATACATCCTGCATTCATTCCTCAGTTAATCATCACTTACTTACTTAATCATTACAAGATTAGCTTTTTCCTCATGTCTGACATCATTATAAACTGAATCTCTTTGGCTTTTTGGGCTGGTGGTTGGACAAAACGAGCACCTTGAAGACATCAACTTGTCTCCAGCACTTCACAGACTAAACGACCAAGTTATTAACAGGAAAGGAAGATGAGCTGAGGTGTGCTGATGTAATAAATAAACAAATGTGGCATGTTTTTTCTGAATACCACACAACAGGAGCTCTCATCAGTTTTACTTTCTCTCTTGAGTTGATGGAAACCACAGCAGAGACAGTTCTGTTGGGTGGAGTTGGAGGTGGGGGACGGGTGGTTTCCCAAATTTCTGTTTCACACACACGAACACACCCCGTGAACCAGCTGAGCACATGAAGAAGGAGGAAGTGGGCGTGAGAGGATTTCATTTCCTCCATCATATATTATCAAGCGCACAACTCACTGTGTGGAAGTAAGGAGAGGAGATCAGCTGTGTTGACTTGTTGCACTGACAGTGAAGTTGTATTCGTTAAAAGTGAAGTCATGGTGCTGCCGAGCCTGTGTCAGACAGCCTTCGCGATGCTCCGGCACATAGAGCCCATTCTGGTGCTGGAGCAGCTGGGCAGCACCTTCTTCGACACCGCCCTGCAGATGGTGGTCAGGGACCGGTGCGCCAACGCCACCTACCCCGACACCCACCTCTCCAGGGAGAGCAGCCAGCAGAAAGCCATGTCGGACTTCTACATGACCTACAACCTCATCATCCAGCTCACCCCGATCCTACCATCGATGGTCCTGGCCCGGCTGAGCGACCGCCGCGGCTGGAGGAGAGCCCCCATCGTGGTGCCCCTGAGCGGGTACCTGCTGTCCAGGCTCGCCCTGCTCCTGGTGGTCCTCTTCGGCCTCCCTCTGGAAGTGATGTTCGGAGCGGCGGTTCTGTTCGGGCTGTCCGGCGGCTACTGCGCCTTCTGGCCCGGCGTGATGACGCTGGCGTCGCTCGGCTCCACGGCGACGGAGCGGTCCAAGGTCGGTGCGTCAGGGTGGTGGTGCGTTCAGGGCCTGTAGTGTCATTAAACGATACAGTCATAGACAACTGTGTTGGCTGTGTGTTGCAGCCAGGGGCGGACTCGGGATGTTTGAGGGGCAGGGGCCAGAACAATAAAGAGAGGACAGTGAAGAGAGAACACTAAACATTATTTTGTGTATGTGTGTATACACTTTTCAAAGAAGTAACGTGTGTCCGTGTCCCGTGCAGGTGTTAATGAAGGTGGAGCTGCTGTATGGGATGACAGGCCTGGTGGGCAGCCTGGTGTCGGGTCATCTGTTCCTGCTGTACAGCTCCAGTCTGGGACACGGGACCATCCTGCTCACTGTGAGCACACTGCTGAACCTGCTCGCCTTCATACACTCCATAGTCCTGCTGCAGGTCGGTGTGCTGTGTGTGTGTGTGTGTGTTTGTTTTTTGATTTGTCTCTTTAGTCTAAGGCTTCATCCTAGATTGGCCAGTGTTTCTTATCTGCCAGTAATGTTCTCAAAGGTCTCAATGAAAAGTCTCTTTAGAAAAGAAGTTAATCACTTCCTGTATAATTCTAAAAAAAAAATGCATATGATATTTTAAAGGTGCAGATATAATGAATAATTGATAAGACTCTAGCTCTCGATTTACTGCTGTCACTCAACTCAACCCTTCCCCACATTTGAAAATATTTTGGACTCGTGATAAATGACAGGACCTTTTAACTTGTATGTGAGAGATGACACCTGACTAACTGTACATCCCATGATTGTAATATAAAACACAGGATGTTTGCCTCTGTGGAGCAACTTAGTTTGCCACCTTTTAATTTCAGAAACCTTTATGAGGGCTAAAAAGCTTTTAAAAAAAAGAAGAAATTTCCCTTATTGGTCTTAAATCTTGGCAACGCTGGCTCTCACCTGCAGTTGAATACTGAAAACAAACATCTGTGTCACTGGTGGTCAGGAAGACTTGTTCCATTCAAGCTTGACTTGAATTCAGTCTGACAGTTCAATGATGTCCAAACCATCAGAGCCATATTTTTCACTTTCACTCAACCACAACAGGAAAGTAATATTCTCCATGAGCATACAGCTGTTAAATGTCTTTGTGTCTCCATCTAATTCAAGGTGAAACAAGTACCAGAGCCAGAGCAGGACTCCAATATCCTTTCTCACGCCTCCAGTGATGTCTCTGTGGCGGCTCCTGCCCGGATAGATATAGTGAACGTGGTGCTGCTGTTTGCAGCTGCCATGCTGTACGGCTCTGCAGTGGGTGGAGCCATAGAAATACTGGGCGTCTTTGTGTTGAAGGCACCGCTCAGCTGGAGCGCCACTCAGGTGACATATTGTGATTTTGATGCATGAAAGATGAAACATCAGGCTGTTGGTTGGACTTGTGATTATTATTATATACAGCACAGTGTATACTCACTTTGTTTCTCTCTCTCTTCCTCCAGGTGGGTTATGGGAACGCAGCAGGCTGCATGATCTTCCTCACCAGTTTCCTCGGCGTCATCGTGTTCCGTCGTTGCGTCAGCGACGTGTTGCTCATCCTGATCGGCATGATGTCGTTCGCCTCTGGGATTTACTTCATGTCCTTCGTCACGGCAACCTACCAGTTCTACCTCGGTAAGACCGAGCACGTCCTGAGTCACTTTGTGATGGATCATGACTAATGGACATTTTTCCAGGTCCTGCATACGCACCATTATTTCCCCACAAAATACAACTGGAACGTCATTCTGTAACACCTTAACGTTGGTCCCATTATATTCTATCACCAGAAGAAATACTGGAATAATAACCTTCCCTCTTTTTTAACATTTCCTACTAAAATTTATTAAACTGGGTTACTCTATTGTCCCAAGGTCAGAACCATTTGCTGGAAAGAAAAAAAATGCAAATAACCATTATTTTTCTCTTCAATTAAACATTCAGTCTATAAAATTGTCAGAAAATCCCACCACACATCCTCAGAGCTCGAGGTGACATCTTCAATCAGTTGTTTTGTCTGACTATTAGTCATAAAAATCCAAAAATAATCAATTTGCAACTATATGAAACAGAGAAAATGAGAACAAGAATAACTCTCTTTACATTTGAGAGGCCTGAACCAGTGTTTTTGCCAGATAAATGACTTTAATAATTGATTGACAACCAAAATGGTTGGCACTTTGTTGGCCAATCACTTGAACACATTCTGGTATGATGACACACAAGGTGAAAACAATACCAACATGTGTTGCAGCTGGTAGAAAGTCCCTTTGTTGTCAACCGGCTGTTCCTATAAAGAAGAACAGGTTCAGTTCTTATAATAGCAGCCAGGTCCCAGCTTCATTCTGACTAACCAAACTGCAATCAAAGCAAACATAGAAAACTAGGACTTAGTTCCTCATTCTTCGTTTGCTGAGTCAAATCTTAAAAAGGAACAGATTTCACGTCATCTGTGTTAGAAGTCAAGCTGTCAAGGTTTTACCTCGTGCTTTACGTCTTGTAACAGGTCGATGACAGATTTGGTCAGCACAAATTGTAAACATGTAGGAACCACATTGAGGAAGTGAGAGTGAGCAGAAGCCACCACATCGTTTTTACATTGATACACTGGAATACATCCCCTTTAACGCTTCAGGTTTTATTTGGGTAAACGAACAAGATGCAGCATGTGAATAGTAACGGAGCCGAGCTAGCTGTTTCCCTGTTTTGAGACTTTGTGTACTTTGTGTACTTAGCGTACAGACATGATAGCTTTATGTCAAGTGGTATCAATCTTCTCATGAAACATTAGTCTTCTTTACCAACCAAACTGAAATATAAAACACATTTTCTTTGCTTAAGTAAAGAGACACAAGCTGTCAGGCTACATACCAGCAATTGGAGGCTAAAGTAAGCTAGCAGAGACAAGCACACAAATGGAAATTCATGAATCGATTTACTGTTGAACCAGTCTTGTTTTAAAGCAAGAAATAGACATACATATTTGATAATATCACAGGTAACAGTATTACTTTAACAGAAAAAGACTGATTGTTTAGATGACGTGGGCGAGATAATACAAAACGAGCTCCATTAGAGACCTGACCTGCCCGAGAGTGAAAACAGTAGCTGCATGGCGGTTGTGGGTGGTGTGTGGAGGGAGAGGTGGAGCTGAGAGGAAATAAATTAATCAATGTTCATTTCTCCGCAGCTCGCTCACTCAACCTGTTTGGTCTCATCCCGATGCCCACGATCAGATCTCTGCTCTCCCAGCAGGTTCCAGCATCCTCATGTGGTGAGTGTGTGACCTGTGTGTGTGTGTGTGTGTGTGTGTGTGTGTGTGTGTGTGTGTGTGTGTGTGTGTGTGTGTGTGTGTGTGTGTAGGTGTGTAAAAGCACTACAGATGAATCAGTAGAGATAATTGAACAATGAAAAACAATTAAATACACACAACAGTATTATGCAAATACATGCGACTGATGGTTTCAACATAATAACATCATTTTGAAGTCGCTTTTAAAAGATGCTGTTCGCAGTTTTCCATTACGAAAGGGTCGGTTCACCTTAAAGGGACAGTTCACCCCAAAATTAAAAATACATATTTGTCCTCTCACCTGTGGTGCTAATTATCCATGTAGATTGTTTTGGTTTGAGTTGCTTAGTTTTGGAGATATCAGCCATAGAGACGTCTGCCTCATCTTGAATATAATGGAACCAGATGGCACTCGGCTTGTGGTGCTCAAAGCACATAAAATATATAAATAGGATAGAATAGGATAAATAGCAGTATGGGTAAAAGGAAAGACATTAATTTGTAATGTTTGTGTGAACTGTCCCTTTACCGGCAGAAATTTCTTCAGTAGAAAGTAGTCAATGCAAACACAACCAATTTAATTTGATTCACAGACAAATATCTAAAAATCTGGGTAAATAAAACCAAAACCATTTGCACCATCTGCTAGATACCACCAAACATAGATAAGTGAGAATGTAATTTTGTGAACTGGTCCTTTAAATGCATGAAATCAGTGTTGTATGCAAAAATAAATCAGAGCTATCAAAAATATTTCTTTAGCATTATAGTACAGACGGTGTCAGAGATCAGATAGAAGTGCAGGATCAGGGTAAGCACAGGAGGAAGTGGTGGTCAAAAGGGAAGATGATATGACATTTCCAGAAAGTTGAGTTTGCAGTGTAGGTCAGGAAGTCATGGAACGGTCAGAAATAAGAAAAATGCTGATTCGATACAGATTTAGTGAAAGTTGTGTAATAATACGTCACCTGACAGATAATGAAAGAACTTTGACGATGGTGAAAGCAGACATGAAGTTAAAATTTTGCTCTGTAACATCATCTAACACGGGAATGCTTTAGAAATGCCTGCCAGAAAAATGGATTTTATTTGGAATAATTTCCCGCTAATGCATGACACATCAGATATTCAAGTGTGGGGGGAAATGATCCAACTACTTAAATTAGGTGGTGTCGTTTTGGAAAAATGAAGCAAGAAGGATGAGCCACCTACGAGTGTGGTGTTCATAGATTTTGATCAGGCGACCAACATTTATAGTCTTCAGATCTCATCTTTAGTGTGTGTGCGCAGTGTCTGGCAGCTTTTAGGTATGTACCCGTGGGGGTGTGGTGTATACTGGAAACCTGCAGTCAGGCTGGTTTATACCGACAAGATGACGCATCATGTAGAGCCTGTTCTGCCTTTCTCTCTCTCACACATACACAGAGAAAAGGTTCACTAATGTTTACAGACTCAGGGTTATTGATTGTCAGGGTTTTTCCTCGTGTGTTTGCTCTGACACAACATATGTTTGAGAAGTCAAACAAAAACAGCACCCGACTCAACTCTTTTCCTGTTCACACAATTCACAAATATACATCAATACAAGACAATAGTCTGTCATATAACCCCTCATAAAAAGGCTGATTGACGTATATACACTTAGGTAGTTACAGTGATTAAACAAACGAGATATGACGTGAACTGAGCTTTAGAGGGGCTGTTAACTCTGTTTCCAGTCAGACTGATGGCGGTAGCTTCATATTTATATGAGAGTGGTTCTAATCTTCTTGTCTCACTCATGGTGTGAAAGCAAATTAGTGCATTTCCATTATTTGTGGAGAGCTTAGAAGTTAATGTATATGATATATTTATTTCTCTGTAATCTTACCTGTCTGTCCTCCTTCCCATCAGGCACCACGCTCACCGCCCTGCAGTTGTCTCTGAAGTTCGGAGGTCTGGCCTACATCCCCGCCTTTACTAAGATCTATCAGAGGACCCTGGACTGGTTCCCAGGCTTCGTCTTCCTGCTGTCCAGCATCTTAACAGTCCTGGGAATGATACCCATCAGGTAGGGCCTGGGGAATGTAAAGTTGTTGACAGTGTAGTGACAACAGGACCAGTGTTTATTTCATTATCAGTAAATCAAAAATGTAACAGATTTTTGTCTGAATACTCTATGAAATTTTTAAGATCGTCGATGCCACTCTTGGCTTCATATTTCCGTTGGAGCCAGGAGTCATTTAACCTAGCTTAGCATAAAGACTGAAAAGACTTAGTTGCATTTATGAAGGTCATCAGTATGATCATGGGTAAAGAGGAAATGCGGGTGGAAATTACCGTAGACCAATCTGCAACTTTTAAAAAGTTTTACAAAATAAAATCTTTAAGGTCGTGTGATAAACTTCCACTGCCTCAGCTCTGTAAGTGCCGTGTTGACAGGATGTACAACCTCGAATGAAAAACTTATTTTAAAAGCACAGATCTTCTCATCAGAACACTTTCTCTCTCCTCCCTCCAGTATCATCGGCTGTAGATCACCTCAGAGGCGTAACTACGAGAGGATTCAGGGAGACTGATGGCGCCCACGTCATCGCCAGCAGTGAGTTAGTGTTGGTACGAGGCAGATGGGAACTGAGACTTGAAAAGGGCAAAAGGAGAACGGTGCCTTTAATCTCACTTCCTATAATGTTCGAACTGTAGAAACCTCAGGAGAGCTGGTTTTCCTGTGGTTTTGGTTGTTACAGGAGGAACAGATCGGAGGTTTTTTGTTTACATCAGCATTTTATATTAAAAAAACACAAATGATCTTATATATGTATATTTTAATGAGGCCTACGCAGAGTTATAGTATACATGCGCACAGCCCAGTTTGACAAAAGGTTTGTAGCAGTCCAATTGTTTGACTTGCTATTTTTCTTTGTTTGGGCTGATTTTCCTCATGACTGATTGCAGGGGATTCAGATCACCTGTGCACAGGTGGGGGGACTGACTCCTGATTGAGGAGTGGAAGCAGCTTGGGGCATTTCCCTCCCAGCCAATCAGGATGTGACAACACCTTGTTTGAAAGGCTTAAGAGAGGTGGGAAAAGGCACACCGGTGGCTGTCACCCTCATACTGAATCTGCCCCTGACGCAGTCTGAATCTCTCCCTGAACCACTGTTTATTGTCCTAGTAGTGGACATTGGGCATTCCCCTAATTTTACATGTTTTTTATTTATATTTTTATGTAGGTTGGGCTGGCCTGTAAGCAATTAACAGCCAGTACAGCCACAGGTTGCAAACTGTTAAACTGTTTGACATCAGTCAGTGAAATTTCTCAAGAGCGCATTGAAACAAGTGAAGCCATGTCTACAACAACACACCCAATGTGATTTCAACATAATGTAGATTTGTTATTGAATGGGCTAAAAATGACTGACTGTACACATTTAAACAGGCTTTTTATTATTTTAATCTGAGGTGTGTAGACTTGCAGTATGTTGTCTTTAGACTGTGTTGCTGAATTGTGAATTAATTAACTGGCTAGTAGTGAGCAGTGTGGCCAAACATCATGTTAACATACCAACTGCTGTCTTACAAAATATGCTTAGTTATCATAGCATTCACTGCAACATTACGATAGATGCACTTTATGGTATTTATGGAGTCCAACAACAATTACATGCTGACTTCAGAACCTGCTGGTCAATGAAGGCTGACATTTTGGTGACGTTGACTTCTCTTTTACATTTCTTTAACCTCTTTTAGGTCCTTACATGTTTACTCACTTATGCAGTTTATCATATTTTTTCTGTTCACTTGTCTCTCTGACAAACAAACAGACATTTACATTTTTTTAGTTGTATGTTTGGTCAGTTAATTTTGCATTTGGTTGTAAAGTACTTTGAACTGATACCATATATGGTTTGATATTTTAATGTTTAGCTTGTGTTGTGTACTTTGCTTGGTTGACAGCCACATTGTTCGACAAGTGATCCAGTGAAATTTCACACTGTGTATTCTGTCATTCTGTTTTATGGTACTAATGGCAGATATGAAGGGAAAACCGTGCAGCCTGCATTACTGTTGTTTTATTCAATGCATATATTTATTAACACACATTTGTTTGTTGACACTTTAACAAGCACTGATGCCAAAGGAGGGCTGTCAGTTTTTTACAGGTAATTAAGGAACAGTTAATGTTGGTGTAAGGGTTTGAACACAAGGGAAAATATTTGCTGTAAGTTGTATAAAAGTTTAGTTTTATATATGTATATTTATATATAAACATTATTGAGGTATGTTTTGAAGTTTAAAATTTGATTCCACTGATATGAAACTTAATGGATGCAATGTTTTATAAGATTCATCTTGATTTTGTGAATAAAGTTGTTTAAATCATTTAAAATGTATTTTTTAATATGTTTTGTCACACCATTTTAAGTTTATTATTATTCTATGTATTTAATAAAACACTTGCTTATTTTTATGCACTTACAATACATTTTAACTGTACACACAAAATGTTACAG
The DNA here is from genome assembly GCF_040436345.1 of Pagrus major. Classification (NCBI taxonomy): domain Eukaryota; kingdom Metazoa; phylum Chordata; class Actinopteri; order Spariformes; family Sparidae; genus Pagrus; species Pagrus major. Next base: position 11,299,919 of record NC_133226.1, read on the forward strand.
AGAAAAAAATGAGACGAATCAGACCAGAGCAGACGAGTATCAAATGCATTCATTCTTTTTATTATTGGTCCAATATATCCAAAAAAATCATTTGAGGTAAAGATAAATTGCATCAAAACGACATCAATATACAAGCTTATTTATAATTACAACAAGATGTTATTAACATCCAAATGTACAATAAAAACTCTGAACGTAAACAGTACACACTGGGGAGGAACAGAGATTAAAAAAAAGACTGAAGCTAAATCCACACGTTCATAAATCGTCTGACTTTGAACCTTTCACACAGGTTTGATTGATCAGGTTTGATTGATCAGGTTTGTCCTGCACTGCAAATCAGAACTTCTCTTCATGTGTGAATCAACGTGAAGAAGACAGGAGGAAAAGATGGGGACGTTTGGCTTTCAAAACATTTGATTTGTACATTAAAGAAAGCAAAAAAATCACGTCCCTCATGACTCTACCGTCTTTACAGCCGCAGCCATTAATGTCCCTGTTTGCAGACGATGCCTTTCTTTATATCACAGAACAAAGTTTCCAAACTGAGACATAAAATACGCCTCAACCAACTCAACACCAACCCAATTATTTTCATTTTTGGCAACTGCAAGAAAGCAATTATAGTTTTTTTTGTTTAATGTTTTTCAGCAGACATGTCTGCCCGGGGGCGGAGCTCTGTATATAGTGCAAAAACAAATCAGCAGGCACACAGTATAAGATGGTGATTTTACAATGACTAAGAAGATTTAAATGAATCAGAGAACTACTGTTAGCTTTCCAATGAGCATCAAAAATAATTTACAAAAAAATCCCTTCTAACATGTGTCACTTACTCATTGGAAACCCAACAATGATCTCCTGCTTCTTTTATACAAAAATAGACTCAGCTGCATCATATAATTCAGCTGTACACCGGGGTATATTGAATATACAGTATATTGCCATTAGAGCAAAAAGAATTTGAAATCAAGCCTGAATGATCCCAAAACTTTCAGCGCCCTGCTCAGGTCCCTTCATCAGGTCATTACTTCATTTACATCACATAGCAGGAAAGTCTTCAGATGCACTGATGCCTCACAGTGCTGAGCTGTAACAGACACAAGTACTGATCTGATCCAGAACAAAAAGCAAAGCGTGACAAAAGTTGCTTTTCTATGTCCAATTGGATACATTTTTTTAAACTTTCATTGTTTGCTACATGTCCTATTCCTTAGTTCTTTTTTTTCAGGTCAATAATAAAATGTTTTTGGCTTACAGTGAACATTAGCTACTGGCTGAAATGTACTTTTTGCAAGTGAATGTGGAAATTAAGCCAGAGATACAGAACAGATTTTGAAATGCAGATCTTTTAAAAGGACTCTGTGCAACAATTTGTTGCAATTTACGTGTATTAATCCCTTTATAAATCATATGTGAGCAGATTGTAACGTGACATGAAAAACGAGACCTTCCCCGTCTCTCTCGGTTGCCTACACAAGCCTGTTTAAGTTGTTGCTGCTGGACTGTAGATTTCTTTGTGAAGGACTCAGGTCGGATTTTCCGTGACAGTCCAAAGGATCTGACTGTTTCCACGATCTTGAGTGCCTCGTCTCAGTGCCTCTCTCTGCTCTGCTAACAGAGAGCAACAGTCGCTAACATCCGCCAACATAATCAAATAAGAGACGTTCCACAGAGCCCCTTTAAAGTCTGATATAACAATGAAGTTGAAAGGTGCCCTATAGAGTTTTAAACAAACAGAAGTATTCAACTTTTCCTACCAAAATGCTGTCTGTTTCCATGAGATACAAACAAACTGGGGACTGGTTCATGAAAACGCTGCTCTGTAGCGCTACTAGTGGTCACATACTCCCTAGGGTGTCTTTAATTTAGCTTGAATGGCTGCTGTTCTTAACTGAATAACAATAAGTCAGTCCATGAAACCACTTTAAATATGTCTCTTTAAGTTGGTACAAATTAATTTGACAACATAAAAAAGATGGAAAATTTGCAAATTATAATGGAACAGTTACTTTTAATGCAGCAGTATGGGAATTTTAAAATAATTACTTTACTTGTTCAGTATTTGTGAAAGAAACAGACAATACAGAAGCTTCTGTTTTGATTTCTAAACACCTGGCTCTTCTTAGTTGATTTGAATGTTTTGGTACAAATACAGTATTTTAGCATCAGTGCTTCCATAGTACTGTCCGCTGTTACTGCCTCCACACTAGATCACAGTGAACCCACCCTGAAAGCTTCTCTCCTTCTTAAAACAAATATATAGAAATTAAGTTTTCTTCATGTGTCACCTCGCTGACAGAAGTGGAAACAGTAGCTGCTCTGTGCTTTTAAAGCTCGAGGGGAAAACATGAAGGATGAATAAAAAGAGAACCGAAAAAGTACCAAAACCAGTTTGCAAGCAGCCACAGTCACTTCCTCTCATCGCTGTGGTACAACTCTTGCATTTGGCTGCACCGAGAACAGGCGCAGCAATGTGACAGCAGCCTGAAAAAAAAAAACAGGGCGAGGGCCATTCAAAGACTTTAAAAAAAACAAAAAGAAAACAACTAAAAAACTTTTCTGTTCTTAACCAAACCTCTTCACGGAGCACAGACCGGAGAAAGTCAAATCAGCACCTTATTTCTGAAAATCCTGTCAATAAATAAAAGGATGCGAAAGAAACTCAGAAATTCTTTGTACATTTTTTGAAAAAATAGTTTTTTTTCCAGTTTGAGGCTACAACACTGTGTTATCCATGCCACACATGAACAAAGGTTAAAATCAGCATCTTTGTAAATGTTGTTCTGATGAAGATGCCAGACGGAGTCCGCCCTCGTCATCATTGGTCCAGTTTTTCGCTACTTTATGCCGAGTTAAAAAATAAATGTTTTTTTAAATTGCCAAAATACAATTTAAACAATATTTAAGGGATCCACCATTAATATGATAAATGGGAGAAAATCATTTTGGGAAAAGTCAGATCTCATTAAGTAAAGCGGGTTCAGCAAAGATTACACACTGAATGGATATTTCCTTTAAGGCCACATGAGCAACATTTTGAGCCAAAAAATAAGAAAAGAGGAAACAAGTGTGACGCAAAAAAGCTGTTGGCCGTACATGCTGCAGTGCTACGACATGTCCTCAAAAATGCTTCCCATGAGTCACAGCTGAGCAGATGAGGTCAAATCGTCAAACTGCTCTATCACAGGGAACTATTTACACATTCAGTCTGATACTAACTTGCTTACTTGTGTAGTTTTGGAGAAGAGAAATATCTTCATTGAGTGTTTTTTATGTCTTAACAAACTCTCATACTGTTTTACTTTGTTGATATGTGGCGGACCCTGCCACCCTTATAACTTCAGTGTTCTGGGACCTTGTTTTCCTCTGAGAACTGCTTGTTTACTCAGTTACAGAAAATTTAATATTTCTGAGTTTGTATTATTACCTCAAGACCTCCACAAAACTCTTCTGAGTGCTGGTTTATCTAATGTCCCAGGTGCTTACATGACACAGCAGAGATTTGAAATGCTCTGTTCCTCTATAGGCTAGCAGAATCAACATGTTTAGTTATTTCAGGCCAGAGTCCGCCTTCAAGACTTACTCCTCTTGAAACAGGACAAACGTTTTGTTAATAGGATGCGATAATATCAAATGTTCACAATGCAGTGTTTGTTCCTTTCAGAGATGTTCTATAAATGATCTGCCTCTAAAAAGCCGATTGTTTTCATTTGTTTAAAGAGAATAAATTAGTGTACCACTGGACTCTTCGCCTTCCTTTTCATTGAGTAAATCTGCCCTTTTACATCCCCAACTGACTTAAAGCCTTCACTGAAATCCCTACAGCCTGTTGAAATGGCCATCGTTTAAAAGAAAAAAGCATGTGATATCTAAAGCAAACACCAGTTTCAAAAGACTGAAAGCCATTAGCATCTTAACCACCAGGTGGTGCTGCTACACTCACTTAAAACACAAGCACAATCAAATCTGCTGTGTGGATCACTTCCCTGATAAAGCTCAACATTCATAACTTGTTGTTAAATGTGGTGTCTAAGGGTCAAAAATACATCCTAAAGTTTACATTTTGAAGAATTTTTACAGGGTTTTACTGAGGTTTGTTGCTACACCTCCTGCTTCATCTCCATCCAAGCATCATTTCTGTTTGAGCACACATGCCGTGTCATGATTCAAGAATGAATACGAGTAAATGGGAAACTATAAAATGTATAAACCTCCTGGAAAAATGAGTAACAGTAATGGCAAGTAAAAGATTTTATGTGCTGAAACATGCAAAAACAACAGGAATGGTCCTTTAAATTTAGAGCCGATATGATGCCTCTAAGAGTCTTGAGTGGAGAGTTTTAGTGTCAAGTTTTCAGAGGTTGTTACAACCTGACAGGAAGAAAGAAATCCCCGGGATGCTCTGAATGCTTCAAACTTCGCACGATATCCATATCTGTTTTTTGCTTAAGAGTTATCCTTCACACTTGATAACAGGCAGAAAACTCTGAGACCGCAGTTAAATAAACACGGGCAGCGACTGACTGTTAATCTGAAATATATGAAGTAGAAAAAGTCAATAAGAACAACGACAAAAAAACAAACAAAAGGAAAATGTCTGTACATAGTAGGTCTCTCTGCTTTCCTCGCTGTCCTTGAACGCGCCATTCGTTACCTCAGGTAACGACGACTCCCCTCCGTCCAGTCGTCTCCCAGGTGAACACGGGCAGAGTCCAGCAGTCCAAATCTGCAGCCCGGTTGGCCCTTTTCCTTGGCATGAGAGTGTGTTTCACAGAGGGGGGTGCAGGGACATGAGGAGGTGTTTCAGTTCGTCTCACTCGTTTTGTCCTCAGTCTGTTTGTCCTGCAGGAGAGTTACGAGCGACTCCCACGCTGCCTGGCACTGCAGAGGGCGGAGATGGATGGAGACAGTCGACAGAGGCAAAAAAAATGAAGTGAAAGGGAAAGAGGGAGACACAGAGAGAGAGATGCAGAGATTTTTTAATACAGAATGTGCCTTTGTACATTCATGCACAAACTGAACAGCTCCTTCATTTCAAAACCAACCATACTGTACATATTTTTTTAAATATTTTTTCATATTTTATTCTAATTTTTTCTATTTCCTATTTATGTTTCTTGACTTTTACAGTACTTGCCTTTTATTTAATTATTTTTCGCTTACTATGTTTATTGTTATGCACAGATTCCTTGTCGGTGAAAACTTACTTGGCAATAAACCTGGTATTTTGGTTCCGATTTTTATTGCACATTTGGTTCAGATTTATTCTCACTATTGCCAGTAATGTTGTGAAGCCAATGTTCTTTGGCCTCTGGCTGTGTGTGATCACTTACTTTGTGTTTCCAGGTCAACGGTCTTGGACAGATCAGATAAATCTGGGAGTGAAGTTAAAAAGTACTGCCACTTTCGCGAGCAAAGAATTTATTTCCTAACTGCTTCAGTAGATCAGCCTGTTGTTGTACTGGCTGGGTGTGAGTACGAACAGGCTGTTTCTGTTACAGAGTGTTCGTGATTTGTGAATCTACTCCAGAAAAATAAAGGTCAACAACAGACAGCTCATTTCAGCTCATCTGGTGCTCTGATCTGGTGCCAAAGCTCAGCTTACTACAAATACTAGAAATTTAACAGAACTGGCTTATTACTGTGTGTTAACTACAGACCTGCAAACTGAAATTAAGATATAAGACATAAGAGATTGGCGATGACGAAGGCTGAGCTTCAAACGTCTGTACTGTTTGAATACCAACTGAATTAATTCTGCAGTGCTGAGTACTGAAAACACAATAACAGACATTTTTGGATGTGAATAATGATGCTTGTAATTTCATGTTAAAAACGGCTATCCTCAACACATTTCAGAAATGTGTGTCATGGTGTTATAAATGTTGTAAGCGTTATTAAAAAAGTAGTATTTTGGTATCTCATATTATAATGGTGACAAGGGCTTCTATGGAGTAGGACTCAACACTTTGTGAACTCATTTTACAGCAGAAAGGGCTCACAATAATGGAGCCCTCAAATACTCCTTTCTATTGCCCTGGTATTAAAATGGTATCACTATGCGTTTACACCTGGTATTCTTAATGCCTTCTCGTTACCCTCATTGAGATCGCACCTCTGTCCTACATAGCAGAACCAGTGCGTGAGTTATTTGTGGTGGCTACAAATCAGCCCGACTCCCCTGCCTGTCGCAAAATCTTAATCATGTGTCGCTTTTTGTAAATTTGGTGAATGAATAGTTATTCCTTTTTTTCTATAAAAATATTGAGTCCATTTGTTGCAGGCTACTCTGTTACGAGATAAATCGTATGCCGTGTTAAGAGCAGATCAGCAGCACAGATGAGTTCAACACACACACACAGTTATTTCATACTGTGCCTCATTCATTTCATTTTTCCCACACTTCTGCTGAATAACTCTCCTTTTGGTGCTTTGCTGCAGAGAGCAGGCGTATAATCAGTACTTAGAGGCAAGTCTCTTCCAGCTTTATCGCTTGCTCTCTCTCCTAATTTGTAGAACAAACCACACTTTATGTTAGTGTTTAGTTTCTAAGCCAAACTACCTGACACAACACAGATCACACCTCTGTTTCAACTATAAAAATGATTTGATGAATGATCACAAGTCAATTAAATCTCCCCGCAGAGATTCAAAGTCTACGCCCCTGCAGTGTTTTTAAGTCTATTCCACGGATCTCTCCAGCAGCAGCCTCCGTACCTTTTCATAGTGGTTGATGTTTTTGTCGGCCATGCCTGTGAGAAGCTGTTTGAAGTCTTGTCTCTTGTTGCTCTGCCAACGCTCCCAGTCTGCCTTCAGGTCCGCGTTGAAACACTCCACTTTGTCCTGGCATTTCTCCACCTCCACTGGCATCTATGGTGACACACAGAAAACTACAGCTACAGGGGCCTTCGGGAGACATAATACAAGACTACCGGTTACAAGGCTACAACCACAGGAGACTAGGTGGTGTGGGAGTTTTGGATGGGAGGGTTGTATTAGGGAAATTTGACAATGTGACAGCTTTAACCAATTGTCTCTCTCAAATCTGGAAAATATTTCTTTGAGGACTTAGTATGGAAACTACTCAAAAATTATATATAAACTTAAAGTCATACACCAATATTGTGCGATTAAACAGTTAAATGCCCCATTGTGTGCTTACAACAGGGACAGTTAATGGATAAAAAAAGTTCTGTGAAGTCAGCTTTGGGAAACTACTGACACACCCAGAAAATGGCAACAGTGAACACAGCAGTTTTTAATGTTTACGTATGTGAGAGGAAGGAGGAGACTTACTGGCGTTCTGTCCTCCTGTTTGCGCAATATGGCTGCTTCTAGTCGACCCTCATACTCCGCCTGGGTCTGGTCTCGCTTCCTCAAAACATTCTACAACCAACAAGAAGACGTCAAGCGTTTTATTGTGACATTTCAATGACACTGTAATATTTCTGAGAAAGACGAAATGTGAAAAATATTAACATACAGTTAATAGACAGACAAGAGATATGCTGAGTCAGGAGCTTGGTGAGGACATGACACATGCAGAATATCAGATGCTGCTTCCTCTATTCAGGGTCTAAGGTGGCTCAGCTGAAAGAAAGCAAGCGTGTCGCTGTGTCCGAAAAATTCAGACTGCACACTAATTCAAAGCAGGTTCCAGTCAAAGTCGGAGGTCGGATTTTCCTAGTTGAAATTTCCAACTTTGGACCTCTGAGCGTTCCAGGAGCACGTCGCCAGAAGTTAACAAAAAACTTGGCGGATCATTGAAAAATGAAGCCTCTTTGGCACATGAGTGAACCCTCAGCAGTGCAGTCTCTTTGCATATATAAACAAATTAGAGAAGGGAAAGGACACATGAGGTCAACAGACGCCATTACACATTTTATTTACGGCACTTTTAAACTTGGAAACGTATCTAAATATTCCATTAAATGACCTAATACAAAAACTGTTGAGTTAACAAGTTGGAATTGCGACACCGAGTGAAATTCCATTGTACTTTTTCAAGCAGGAGGTTGGAAATATTTGAGCTCCGAGTTGTCTGGAACGCAGCAGTAGTATGGCCATTAGCATGAATGCTAAATTTTGATTACTGCATGTGCCGTCAATACACACTATTCTCCCACAATGGAATGCAATGCAAAAATTAAACAAATTATAGGCGGTGAAACAGCACATGTAGTATATACATGTAGTATGGATTTGGGATACAGAATGTTTTTGTGTGTGACAAGTGAAGTCAATTTTATTTATATAGCTCCAAATCATAAATAATATTGCTTCATTGGGCTTTGCAATCCGTACAGTGCACCCTTGATTTGAGCAAGGAAAAACCTCCCCCCAAAAATACCTTGTAGCAGGGGGAAAATGGCAAGGATGTACTCTGTAATCTGTGGAGGTAATGCTTTTTGGGCTGCAGGGGTTTATTTTCTTTTGTCTCAGGCCCACAGTCGTTAATTAACAACAAGTTTCACTGTATCCATCTCTCAAAATGTCCTTCTCACCTTCATGGACTCTATGTAGAGGATGTACTCTCTCAGAACGGGCAGGAAGTCCTGGCTCATGTTCTCACTCTGGTCATCCAGCGCTCTGCAGCACGTTGCCACGCATCCAGACACGCCCTCCAAGGGACGGCGCAGCTCCTCCTCGGACCCGGCCCAGCTGGAGTACACGGTGCCGTACTCACGAAGCTCTGTCAGGTACTCTAGTGGGGGTGGAAGAAAAAAAAAGGGAGGTTAGGAAGCCAAACGAGAAATAAAGAAAAGAGGAGTTCACCATGTTCGAACTGCAAAATCTATATTTGTAAATTACACATGAGAGGGAGTGGTGGCTAAACGCCAGGCTGCTGAGTCAAGCGCGCATGGCATGTGTTTTTTAACACTGTGTATCAGCTCACAGGCCTTCATTATCTAAAGTTCCCAGAGTTTCCATCTTATCTCCTCCAATGTGGAAAGAAAGACCTTTTGTTTACGCTGTAGATTCTTGCACGAAAGACCACAGCATGTCTAAAAGCCCCGAACAGATGGTGACGACGAGCATTTCACACGGCAGATGACAGGGATTTACAGGATCACTCGTCATGCATGAGTGAGGCCTGCAGTTATCAACCATGCATCACCTCAAGGCCCAAAGGTCTGTGGGTTTTTCTCCAAACAAACACTGAGTGGGTCAATACTGCAGATAGATTCACTCGAGCTACAGTTAGCCACCTGGCTGAAGACTGAACTGTTTTTATGACATAAGCTAACCACAAGCACCATGTAGCACATGCAAATGGCTGCCAGTAAGCAGGTCTTCTCAGAAAGTAGACTACTGGGGGCCGTGTTGCAAGCAGCACACACCACTGTTTCAAAATGTTTCTTCCTGGTGCCAAAAATACAGCCCCGGAAGAGGTAGCTATTAAGAAGTGGCTTCAGCTCTCCAGGCACTGGAAGGAAGTAATGACAAATTTAAAACAAACACAAATGAATGTAGTAAAAAAATAGCAATGTTTATTCTAGGTTTGTCAAGAAAGTCAATGTGGTGCCTCCAAATATTTAACTCTACAATTAAACGCACTCATTGGAAATTAAAAACAATGTTTTTTCTGTCAATTTCACATTTCAGGGACGACAAAGACATATTTTCAATAGAACACTTGTGACTCTCAATAGCCACATGCTTTGAAAAGTGTAACAGCCTGGATTTAAAGGATGACTCAGATTTGTTTCTTCACTAACAAGTGTCCAATAAAAGGTAAAAATGCCCCAAAATATATATAATATATAAAAAAAAAATAAAAAAAAGGAAGAAGAGGAGTCATCAACCTCTGTGTGATACCTGACTGCTCTTTGAGGATCCTCTGAGCGATGCGGTCGATGGTTCCCAGTTTCTGGCTGAATGTGTCCAGGTATTCTCCCATGGCGCAGAACTCAGGCGGCCGTGCCCGCAGCTTGTACCCTCCGGCCACGTGCTTCACGGACTCGCCCACCTTGGTCAGCAGTGCCAGACCCTGACGCTTGTTCAGGTCCTTCAGACACACAGTGAGAACAGGCGACAGTTGCATTTACGTCACAAGAAACCAGCATTCATAATAACCCATTCTTTTCTTCCACCTGCTGAAAATGTCACCTGTGTGTTTAGAAAACCCCTCCGCCTCACTGTTGTTTTATCACCTGTAGTGTCACTTTACATTGTAGACCTGATACTGTTCTACTATCCTCATGCCCTACTTTCTTTCGTTCTTTCTTTCTCTTCCTTCTGAGTCTAATTATTTTACTGCTGCAACAACCTCATTTCCCCACAGGGATCAATAAAGTCTTGTCTTGTGTCTCAGCTACTTAGAGACTAAATTTGTGACTGATGGCAGACGTGGAAAGTAAGGAAGAAGAAGCTCTGTACTGTGCAGTTTTGCATTTACTGAAAGAACTGCTGAGATGACTGTTTTTTATCAGCATTACAAGATCTCATGCAGCCTAAGTGGTGTATAAATGTTGTGAAAGTATCAAAACACTATCCACGGAAAAATGCATACAACACAGCCCGTAATAAAAAATAAATAAATATAAAAAACTTTAAAAAGAGTTTACAGGACTCCTGTAAGGTTGTGATGTCAACTATTCAGAAACGCAATGTATGGGGCCTCCACAGGCCTGTGAGAGCTGACCAATCAGAGCAGACTTTCAGACAGAGGGTGAATAGAGGTGCTACAGCAATGGACACTGCATGCAAGTATGCGACAGGAGAAACTTGAAGAAGTAGTAACAGTTTAAAACTAAATTTGTCTGTGAGATAGTCATGGAAAGAAAATCTTAAAAAGAGTCCCTGAACTTCCCACCCTTATGATGTCTTACCTTGGCAGACAGGAAAGCGTTTAGATGTGGGTTGAAGGAGAGGACAGGGTGGTCGGCAACCCGCTTCAGGAACTTGTCCAAAGCTTTCATCCTCGTCTCCACAAACTCCTCCGAAAAACGATCCACCACGCCCTTCATCACGAACTTCTCTGGCAGCGGCTGGAGATGAAGAGAGATGGAGAGGATGAGGGAAGAGGAGAAGCAGAGCAGAGAGGGTAAATTAAGCGTTTCTAAATGGAAAACAGCACAGAACGTAGGTGTGCGTCATGGCTCGTTTGCCCTACAGGGATGAGGTGGGTCGGCTGGCTTTCCTCCAACTTGATCCTCAGCCAGTCAAAGTCCTGGTAGCGCCGTCGCACACAGTACTCCGGCAGGTCAAACTCTATTCGAGATGTCTGAGGAAACACACAAACATATTTAATTTAAACACATTAGGAATGCATTAAATACATTTAGGTGCTAGGAATGTTGTACATGCTTATTGACCTTGAAATATAGCTGACAGTGCATGCACACAGTCTCTCTCTCCCTGACGATACAGTTCTAAAAGACGCCCCCCACATGCTCTCAATTAACACTTTGTGTTCATATTGGGCTGTGATATTTGTCATGGGCCTCTGAGTCTGTGCATAAGGTAACTGTCGTCAGCTCCTGGCAGCGTCTCCCTCTGAATCTGTTTCTTTCATTACACGAAGGAACGGCCTCCACAGCTATGATTCTCTGCTGGAAGTCTGAACAAATTAACTTTCTGTCAGACAGAGAAGATCCTCTTGCTCTGATTACTGGCAGAGGGATTTGGAGGATGGAACTGAGGTTCCAGCTGGTAAACACAAGCTTCTGAATAAATCTCTGGTCTCGAATATACATTTTTTATGGATTCCAGTAAAAAGTCTTTTCCAAACTGAAATCTTAGATGTCCCATCACCCCTGGGATATATTCTTTGCCAAGAGGTGGAGACAGTAGCACATGTGTAGTCTTAACTGCTACTGCTATTCCTTTTCATTCCTGCAGCTGGCACAAGCTAACATTGTGAAGTACTCAAGTGTAAACCCACGGTCTGAACCCTCGCCATCTTGGTTTTTCGGAGCGAGATGTTGGAAGCTAAAAGGTGAGAAGGTGAAGCTAGGGAAGATATCTTCATTGGAAATGACTGAGAATACGAGGACAAGCTATGGAAGCGACTTGTCAATCCCAAGGTAGCCAAGCCCTAAAGCATACCCTGCTTTGTCATCAACTTTACTCTAAATGGGACCATCATTTACTAAATGAACATCATTCTGTAATAGCAGACCTTGGTGGAGACTCTGTAAGTGATGTAGGTCTCCATGGTGGAGACGTGCTTCTTTGGGTCGTCCACTGTCACAAATAGGTCGCGGGTTTCTGTTGAGGCGTAGAGGTCCCGGACGTCTGCTTCCAGGTCGTCGTCCAGCTGCAGCCTGTTGAACAGTGAGGATGCAGAGGCGGGACTCGACGTCTCAACCGGCGTGCCATTGGTCAGCCCTGCTTCCTGCGTGGACAGAGACAACGGTGACATCAAATTTAGATGCTGCAGTGGGAAAAGCTGCAAACAAAGAGGTGATAGATTGATGCTGATGGTGATGCTGTTGTTGCTGTCTGTCAATGGGGCTCTTGTTGAGGCTGCTGCGCACTCATCTGACACTACTGCTGTCTGTGTAATTGAATGATGGATGAGGGCAGAGAAATGGAGTATCTGTGGACCAGGGGATATATTTCCACAGCCTTTATACAGAAAAAATTACAACTATGGGAAAAAATGTCTTGTTTTAATATATGGAGGGTAACAAAGGAACACATATCCATTTCATTTTATTATATTTTTGAAAGAAACAGTGTTTTAACTTGTTTCTGCCCTTGACAAATGATTACTTTTATTTTAGAAGGACAGAGAACCTTTCCAGTAAAATGGCATCCTCCAATTGTATGGATAAACAGGTGCATTAAACAGTTTAGTCAGTATCCGGATCTACAAAAACAAATCTGATCAATGTAACTATAAAAACTGAAGCAAAACTATTTATAGACTTTTCACAGATGACACTCCCCCACAGGTCGGACTTGTTCTAGCGCTTTCAATCTTTCAGTGGTTTTACAGAAACAAGTAGATACGACAAATTTCCCCAACGGGCTCCATCCAAGCACAGCGAGAGTGCTGTGGGTTTGGAGACATTACTATTAGGGATGCACAATTAAGATGTTTTTACCTGTTTCTTATTGTCAACACCGAGAAGATTATTGATAATTTCACATTTTAGTATTTTAGTAGAAGTTCATAACCTGTAGTTTGTGCACACCTGAGGGTAAAAAATAATCATCAGTCATGTGGATATAAGGACTAAGTGGGTAAACACAAGTATAATAAGAAGTAGAACTGGCTGGTATGCTGGGAAAGTGACATCCCTTTATTTTAATGCAAAAAAACATATGCCATATCATGATGTAAAATAACCAAAATCTAAGAAGATAGACAGTATAGTCTCATATTACAATAACGGTTCCATCGATATTTTCTCTAGCCCTGTATTGATTCATGTATTGCGCATTTAGAGGGGATTGCATTAGCAAACTGGAGGGACAGCAGGCAACAATATCTAAACAAAGACAAAAATGTAAACACCTTAACAGGAAGGAAGGCAGAAAAACGAGGCAGCAGGGTTGCTGCCTCATCGAAAGTGGTTCTGAAAATAAAACTAACCAACCACATCTGCCAGCACAACAACCTGAGCTGATCTAAACTCTTAACAACACTTCACAGCAGTTACTAATGTCCCGCGGGGCCACTTCTTGCCTCACATGAGGAAGAAATTATTTTCATCCTCAACAACGTTAAGGTGCATGAAAGCACAGAAGTTAATGTTCAACCTTAAATCATCTCTTTATGCCACACGCTTTTTTAAAAAATTACCGTGAGTGGGCAGGTGTGAAATTTTCAAATTCAATCTGTGTTTAAAAGAAAGGGGGTACGACTCTCTCTCCTCTCACTCCTGTATACACAATTTTAACACACTGACCACACACACTTCTCTCTCTCTCTGCCGCTGTACATTCACAGAATCACAGAAACACACACACACACACACACACACACACACACACACACACACACACACACACACACACACACACACACACACACACACACACACACACACACAGGGACAGGGTGCTGACGTTTCAGTGCTCTTTTTTGCACTGTGGTGCTAACCTGCAGTGGTAATCACAGCTAAGATAATTGCATTGCGTTGCATCATTACAGCACTGTGAATGAACAACCAGGCCACAGCAGCACAAACACACTCAGACAGACAGGGAGGAAGAATATGCAAATATTGGATTGGGGGACACGGATCTCTGTTTGTAATACAGAGCAGAGTTTAAATGTATGAATAGAATTACCAATATTGTAATACGAGAACGGATATAATGTTGAGTTCTGTTATTGTAATGGTAGGATCGATATAGCTATATGATTGATATTGTGTAGTTGATTAAAAAATTCAAGCTTTATCAGTCTAACAACAGACTGCTGTTTCCTTTCTCCGATTAAGAAATTAAGTGCTGTGCATGAAGAGTTTTTGTTGAAAACGTTCAAAAGTTCAAATAAAATTATCAATAGAATGTGACGAAATGTTATGACGTCTATGTATTGTATTGCAGAGATATCTACTGACTTTAGCATGCAAACCAGGTAGCCTCAGCCAGTTTCGGTCCAACATTCCTGTGCTAGTGGTGCAAACACCAGCATTCCCCTGGTGCTCCGAGCTCCCGGTCAGGACCACGAGATGCAGATGCTACTCAGAGGGCATGTTCATCCACCAATCTAAATGTATTATTTTAACTAATAAAAATAGAGCTGCAATGATTCATTATTTAGTTGTCAACTATTTAATTAATCGCCAAATAATTTCAGGGCTCCGGGGTACAACTAGGGGTACAACTATTTTGGTTGCACATGCACTAATCTGACATTTTCATTTGTCGCACCAGTGCGCCTGAATTGAGCTGTTTACTTTTCAAACAATTGAGGTTATCGCCTTTTCTTGTTGGGAGTGCTGTGATTTAGAAAAACATGAAGAAAAACATGTATTTTCATCTTTAATCCTGTTTACAGTCATTCACATAATGTGTTGAGAAATTAAATTCAAATGTATTATTGGGCGTACCTTAAATATAATTGGTGTACTGAATGAAAAAATTAGGCGCACCAGTCTGCAGTGTAAAAAGCTAATATGGAGCCCTGATTTTGATAATAATCATCAAAATCAAAATTCTCTGATTACAGCTTCTTAAATGTGAATATTTTCTAGTTTTATTCCACCACTTTGACAGTAAACTGCATATCTTTGGGTTGTGGACAAAACAAGACATTTGAGGGCGTCATCTTGTGTTTTGGGTAACACTGATCAACACTTTCCACCCTTTTTCTGATATTTTACAAACCAAACAACTAATGGATGAATCAAGAAACTAATCGACAGATTAATCACCAACAAGAAATAAACAATTGTTAATAATAAGAAATGTTTATAAATGTCAAATCTGCAACAAGATCTGGATTTTTAAATAAAATACAAAGTTGGATACAATCATGGGGTATATGTGGGAGATTTTTTTCATTCTTGTAAGTATACTAGTTCATTAAACAAAAGCAAAAGACGTTAAAAAAAATGTTAAGAATGCAAAGGGTAAGTTATGCTTTCAGAAAATCTACCCTGGGTCCTGTTTCACGTCAATAATGAATCACTTGTTCACTGGCCCACCACCACAATCTGACCTTCCATCAGACCTTATTGAAATGTGTTGACAAATTGTTTTAATATTTGGCTGACAGCCTGGGACCAGAACCATTAATGAAAACCATAAGTAGTGGGAGTAAATAGGGTGACTCTTACAGGCTTCACATTCTTAATATATAGAGGTTTTGCCTCCAAGTTAATGAAATAAAAAATGGCATAGGACGGTATGTTACCATGCAAACTAAACTTGCTGGAAGGACATATCATAGCATCTCCTATTGGCAATAATTAACTGCAATACCCAGTGGTTGTTAAGGTATAACTCCTGTGTTAAACATCAGCAGGAAGAGTAAAAGCCTCATGACTTGTTTGCTGGGTCCATCTTGTTTACACAGGACAGCTCTGCTGATAATGATGCCAGGTCCTTTTTTAGAGAGTGAGAGGAGAGAAATCTGTTTTCTAACCAAAACATGTGTAACCTGGAGTCACCACGTGTAAATAAAAAATCAATTTAAATGGTGTTATCACATTACTCATACTGTAGTAAGCTTCTGTGAGTCTGTGTGCAGTAGTAAGCTCATATTCTCCATCTTATATTTATCTCTGCTTGTTCGTGCTTGATGCTTTAGTGGTTTTGTTGCTGTACTCTAACTAAAGCTAAGTCTATATTAAAAATACTGCTAGCTAAGACAGTTTCTGAGATGTATCTTTCATGCAACAGTGATTCAGTGACAAACTCAGACAGTTAAGCTAACAGTCGTTGGCAGTAAACCTTAAACATTAACCAGAAAAGGCGTTGGTGTAAATGTTTATCCCGTTTTCTCCAGTAACTTCCATTTGTTTACTACTTCTTTCGTGCTGCATTTAGCCATAAACACTGGTGCCAGCCTGTAAACAGGTTAGTTTACAGGGTTTTGTTGGGTTAACCGTCCTCTCTACATCCCCTGGTTGTTTTCAAACCGACAAACCGGTCTCGGTTCAGCCCCTGCGGACCCTACCTTGTCCCCTCCGACGCTGACTGGGACCGAGAGCGGCTCCTCGGCGGCGGACAGCGGATGGAGGATCTCCGCGATGGGCTTCTGCCCCGAGCTGGCCAGGCCTCTCGGAGCGCCGACACTCATCCTGCGGGAGGCGGGAAGACGTGGCCGGGTAACGGGGGTGAAGGCTGTCCGGTTCTCCGCGGCTGATAACGGTGAGTGCAGACAGAGGGAGGCTTTTTTCTCGGTTCAGGGTCTCCTGAGTGGAGATGTTACACCCGCTGGTTGGTCACAACTGTCAGCTGACCCCCACTGCGCAGCTCCGGAAGTTAAACTACACGAACCCGGATGTAAACAGACGCGTCACGTGACGATAAGCATGCTGAAGATCGTCTCTCGAGAAGATCAGTGCCTTGTTTCTGAAACTGTTTACTCTGCCCATTTTTAGCCAGCTAGAATCACCACAGAGCCCACAAGCAAATCGTGTCTGTTGAAGAAGAGCAGGAAATAATGTTTAAAGCTCAGGGAAAAGCTAGCAACTACACATCAAGTTTGGATTTTTTTTTTATTCATCCAGTTACCAAAGTAAAGAATGAACTCAAATGTATTAATTCAAAACATGTGACAGGGGTTAAATTTTGGATAATTTGTGCTATTGGTGGGCTAATTTTTGCTGACATGCACATGATTCATATGTTTGGTTTATTGTGCATACAAATGTACAATTCGGGGAAAGGATTTTTGTTTTAATTCATGTGTATTTTCCATAGACATCTGTACTGCAGATATGTGGGCATCCGTATGATATTATGATTTATTTAACGAGTTCCCTTTACGTTATTTTCAGGTAACATACTGTCATCCTTTCATCATGCTCCTCTGCTAGCCTTTCTGCCTTGTTTTGGTTAGTGATAACGTTTTTGGCTACCGAAAGTAAGAGCAGAGTGAGACCTCTTGTCTTTTTCACTCCTATCTAGCCAACCCACCTAACAGAAAAACCGGTACACGGTCTCTGGAGGCGAAATGTGGCTGACCGACAGCACACAGTCAGGAGTTTTATCATTATTTTAAACTTTCACTCACTGTTACACTGGTCTACCACAGCAAATGTAATCTGTGTAGTTTATCCATCTTAAGTTTGAGGTACATTCATTGTCCAGTGGGACTTTTATCGCTGTCTCTTATCCAGCAGTGAAACATTAGCTGGGCGGAAGCAAACACAAACACATAACGTTTAAGCTAAACCATTAATATAACCCTTTCTGTAGTTTGTAGTTTCGACCTACCACTTGCTACCTGCACCGACATGACTACTAATCCTCCAGGACAAGGTAATTATGTTGTTTGGGGACAAATAATAATGGTATTGAAGTTCTTTGTCTTCCTTCAATCAACCTGTCCTGGCTCCAGGGGCGTAGCTACGAATCCTGGACCCCCTGAAAACATTTTCCTCTGTGGTTCCTCTTTGGGAAATAGCTAACTAGTAAGCTAATGTGGCTTCTGTAGTCCCTCTCTAACATTGGCTATGAATAGAAATGCAGATATATATATACCTTTTTTTAATTTGCAGTTTGTTATCACAACTACTATGTGGTCAACACAATCATCAACATTTACTCTAAATGTCGCCTGTTAGATGAAGTCCGTTATGTCAGCTAATATGTATTATTCTGTCCTTCTCTTTGTCCTCTGATGTCTTTCTGTCTCTTTGTCTTCTCTTTTCTCCATCCAGCCTTCCCAAACAAGGCACGGGTGGCAATCCTGGCCGAGCTGGAGAAGGAGAGGAGACGGCTGATGCAGAGTCAGTCCATGAACACACCTGGAGCCAGGTAGGTACTGTGTACATCCAGGGAGGGTAACGGGATACCCTCCATGGGTATGAAGGGTATCAGGTTTCCAAACCTTGGAGAAACCTTTACAGGGGGGCAAATTAACCATAGAAAATATCAGTATCCAGTAGACTGAGGGTATTGTCAGTGATTTTACCATTATAAACTATCTCTTTTTGTGGGGGGCCCTCTCATCTTGTAGCATCTCGCTGTCCAGACCGAGTATGAAAGAGTTCCGGGACAACGCAGAACAGCAGCACATCGCTGCCCAGCAGAAAGCTGCCCTGCAGGTGAGACAGAAGCCAATCAATGCAACTTCTTATCCGTTAACACCACTTTTTCACACTGTATCAAGTAGCATAACAAATTACTATTAAAAGAACAATATGTTAGAAGAAGAAACCATTCAAAAATTTACTAAAATTATGAACACAATGTGAAGAAACAGCAGTTTCGACATTATGTCAAAGACGTCTATGTACTCTGCTGCAGAAATATCTACTGAAGTTAGCATGCTGACCATCTAGTGCTGGCCCTTCCTGTTGAGTACGACTTTGTACCTCAACAGATTATAGTCCGATAGTATAGCTCAGCCTCCAAGGAGTGGGCAATGACTGATAAGATTGCTAGCTGCACGGCTAACTGAGCTAACAGGCTAATGGCAGCTACAGTTAACAGCAGTTAGAGGTTACTCCGGTGATATACTACCCTCTATTTGGTATTTATGAATTTGACAGGTGACCAGTTCTTACATACTGCCTCTTTTAATGCAGTTGCACTACAGTGATTAATTGCTGAAGTAAATACATGGGTCTTCCAAATAACTATGATTTATGTTAAATATTATTTTGCTTCATTCAAATCATAATGGTGATGTTGTTTAGTAAATATCCAGTTAGGTTTTCATTCAGTGTTTGTGAGTTTGTTTTCCCGTGTTTGGCTTGTCTTCATGATGTTTGTGGCTGATTTTTAAAGGTATAATGATGCAGGCAGCATTTTTTGTAAATCACAATGACAAAGGCACCCGTACTAAGTCATATTTGAATACCAGCCCAATACCAAATACTTGAATACAGGCCTGAAAATCATTATTTGAGAGAGAGAGAGAGAGAGAGAGAGAGAGAGAGAGAGAGAGAGAGAGGTTTCAAGGCAACATGAAACTCTCCACATAAACTATAAAAGGATTGTTGTTTTCTCTATATCACTATTTATGTCTCGCTGTTGAATAGCTTCACACCTGGCAGGTGGCTAGTTTAGCTTAGCTTAGCATAAACACTCAAAATGGGTAAACAGCTAGCCTAGCTGTGTCCCAATTTACTAAAACCTCCTACTAACACCCTTTTAGATGCACATTATATCTTGTTTTTTTAATCAATACGTGATTGTCAGTCAAAACTCCTCATTCTAACCTTTGCCTGTGTTTGTCTTTTTTCTTGCAGCATGCACATACACACTCATCGGGCTTCTTCATCACTCAGGACTCCTCGTTTGGGAACCTCATCCTCCCCGTCCTTCCGAGGCTGGAGCCTGAGTCCTGACCTTTTTACCTCCTGCCCCCCTCCTGCTGCTTGGTTTGAGACAGAGCTTTAAACAACATTCATGAACACCAGAACCACGTCTCTCTCAGTTTCCTCTTTTAAGTCTGTGATTAATGGACGGTTGTCATGTCATAAATCTCAGGGGAGTGTGAATCTTTCACTCTTACATTTTCCAGAGTAACAAGTTGGCTGCTGAATTTAGGAAAGTTTCCAAAACAGTCAGAAGTTTCCAGATAGCTGTGAAACATCCTGGGAAGTTGTCCAGGAGATAAAAACAAACTCTTCACATTTGTTGTAAATCCTGCTCGGTTGCCTTCCACGGCCCTAATCACGTGGCTTTCCATTAAATGCACATTAAGCCAGGTTTTTTACAATTGGAATGGATTTGTATAGATATTTGGAGAATAAAGTTGTTACATTGAATTGTATATATATTGAATTTCAGTTTTAATTTTTTCTAAACACAAAAAGAGGGTTTAAATACATAGTCTTTGGATATGTTTACATTATAGGTTCTTGTGATCAGATTTATTTATTTTGCTCACGTATGATCTTTGTCTTTTTAAGCAAAAAAAAGGGAACAGATGTCTGTTTTGAAAGCCTATGTTTAATGCTTTTTTAAAATTTTAACCACACACAAAAATGACAGCTTTTTTTTTTTTTTTAAATGCCACATCATACCCCAAGGGTAAAGGCGGATGTATCCCTTTTCTAATGTTAAAAGGTAACAGCTAACTGCTGCTAACTGTAGCTGCCCTTAGGTAGTTAACTTGGTCAGCTGTACATTTAGTAGTAGACTGGGATTCATAATGATGCTAATAATGCTCGTGGTTTTCAGTGGTTTATGGTAACAGTGTAGTAACAGTGGTCGGCAGCACACAAAATAACCTATGTAACAGAATAAACACTACTTGATCGTGTAAAAAAACTTTTTCTTCAAGCCACTGAAGCTTGAATACAAAAAAGTCCCTTATTTATCAGACTACTGTTTAATTATTTTTCAGCTGACAGAGAGGGGATGACATACAGCAAAGGGCCACAGGTTTCTTAAAGGCTGAATTTGACTATGATTAATTCTGAGCTGCCATGACTGCAGCATCAAATATTCATAAACAGTTTTGGTGGGAGGAGAATTTAAGAAAAACGTTTTCTTTCCCACCACAATATTGCACAGATGTTTCACATACATACGAGGAGAAATGCACCAGACAGGTGGCAGAGACTTATTTCTATACCCACAGTAGCAGATATGTGTATCTGTAATGCAGCCACATAATCATCAGAAGTACATTAGACTGAAAAAGACAGACTTGCAATGTAATTACTGGAATACGTTGTAAAGCACCATGGACTCGGATAGTAGAGGAAGAATGTGTTTTCTGTTTGTGCTGAATTTTAGTTTTATATGTAGAGTGTGGGGGAAACATCGAAGGTCCAGAACATTCTGGCCTCATAGGATGTCATAGGTACCCTGTATAAATGTTAGGCCCGATAAGGTATGGATGAGGGCATAGTGCCATCTGCTCTATGAGTTTATATCTCTCATGGTCTTTGCAAACTTAGCGATTCGAAGCTGCTGTAGATCCCCGACATACCAAAGCTGACTGTTTGTGTAAACTCGTAGGATGGCCTTCGATTGATCTATGGTTGCAGACTTACTGTCTTCTACCCATTTTCTTTCTATTCCTCACTCGGCCAGAGGTGAGAAGCTCTACAGTAACTTTTCCCTTCTTTGTTGTTAAACAGATAACCATGTATGGGAGGGATGCTTTCTGAGCTGAAGATATAATCTGAACATTGGGGAGACTCGAGAGTATTAACACGACATCGCACTGTGCAGACAGATGTGCTGTTATTTTGTTCCTCCTTGATCAAGTTTGTATAAACTACTTCAACTTAAGTGATCAGTGTCTCTTAGTCTTCTTCATCTCTCCTGAATGGTCAAGCGATCCGAAATTCCACAACATAGAGAAGTGTGCATCGATGTGATTCAGTCTATCTGTATCTGTCACTTGGACACAATGGGCAACAGTTCGCCTTTTGCCTTCATCATCTTGATCTTGGCTTTAATGTTGTCGTCCATCGCCTGTCTGCAGCGGAGGGCGTAATGTGCCAGCGTCTCCTCCTTCTCATCCCACGGTGCCAGAGCGTGAAACACCTCCGGAGCGGCCAGGCTGAGCTCAGCTATCGCCGCCGTACGGGAGATAGTGTTGCGGTCCACGCCGACCCGGTCAAAGGCAACCTTCATGGAAACACTGCGGCGAAACTCTTGCAGGGCTGCCATGTAGCGCGCTATCACACCCACCACGTTTTTCACTGGAGAGGAGACATAAAGGGACGGTGAGACACAGCAGTATGAACAAAAAACAAATAAATGCGCAATATGACTAGTGTCAGTGATACAGTGTGGTTTATTGTCATGTCCTTACTCCTGACTCGGGTGTTTTCTCCATCTCGGCTCCTCTTGCTCTTCAGGATCCGGTGGCACTCCAGAGGGTGAAGGTCCATTTCTTCAAATGAGTCAAACAGTGTTGGCGAATCAGAGCCTGCCACATCATCAGGAGAGGTCATGTGTGAACTTCCTGGTTCCATCTGATTGGTGCGACGATGCAACCTCCTCTCTAGAACCAGCAATAGAAAAATTACAACTCTAAATTTGATGAACGTGTTTCATTCTAACATTGCCAATGCTAGCTAGCTAATATTAGGCCAGTACAGCATGTTGGGCACATCCTGAAGAACTCAGCTATTCCTATGGGTTTTTTTCTACAAACTGGCAACTACCACAACTGCTGATCGCTGACATAACACGGAAAACACATGATACCAACGCCATTATACTATTGACTGACAAACATTGTTAGAACTGGAACCGACTGTCAGAATTCTTTCACACACAAACACAACAATCTTTTTTTGGACCCGACAAACATTGTAAAATTATTGATTCACAAGTAGCATGCAAAAATACACAAAAACAGGTGTGATTTTTACCTCAACGTGTCAACCAACTGTTAATTTTACCGGGAGTAAATGTTACAGTGACATAATTCATCGACAGCTGGACTTCCAATCCAAACTCTACCTGGCCGCAGTTTGTCCTGCAGGAAGTCGCAGATGAGCGCCGCTTTTGCGGCGAGTTCATGCTGCAGCAGCTCTTTGTCCTGCTTCAGACTGGAGATCATCTCTGTCATCTTCTGGTTGCGGCTGCGTTCTGCACACAGTAGCTCTCGCAGCCTCGTCAGCTCATTGTGCCCCCCTGTGGATTTACATCCCCAAGAAACACACTCACACTCAGTAACAGGGAGACAGACAGCTGGATAAAAACACACACATGAGCATGAATTTAACTTATTTTGGAGTATTTTAGAAAAATCAAGTTTTTTTCACGATGACATAAAACTAAAAATCCCTCACAACAAAGCTGTACCTGCAATCTTCCCTGTAGTCTCAGTGGTAGAGCTGCATCTTTTGCTGTGTTCCGTGGTCCCTGTTGTGGCGCTGCGTCCTCCCAGCAGCTCCATCTCTGGGTCCACTAACCCCTCATCACCCATTACCTGTCCATGCATGTGCTGAGAGCTGGGTGGGAGGGGCTTGTTGGGCAACAGTGTGTGTGCGATTTCACAGTGTGTGTCTGGTGTGGCCTGACAAGCCAGCGAAACAGCGTCTGTCACTGCTATGTTAGCAGCTGTGTCAAAATCCTCTGCTGAGGTTGCTTCCTGCTTGACCTTCTTCCCGGCACCTGCTCCACCTGGTGCCCCACCTCTTTTCCTGGATGGGCGGGGCTCGTAGTCGCCATCGTCATCGGTGGCCGAGGAGTCGCATCCAGCAATGTCAAACAGCCGGCTGCTGAACTCCTCCCCCTCTGACGCTGCTTCGCTACAAGAGAGGTCACATGATGCCCTCACTGTCACCTGGGAGGTAAGACAGAGAGAACAGATGAGACGCTCCACTGATTCAAGATTCAAGATTTTACAAACAGAACATCTCAAGTCTTTACCTTATTGGATGGACGCCCTCCAACAAACCTCTCCTGGCCCTGGCCGGTATTTGCTGAGCCTCCAGAGCCATTGCCATGGTCACTGAGGGGCCAGTGGTAGGCGTGTCCCGCGCTGCAGCCCCACACAGCGACAGGGACACTGCTGCCATGGTGACCGGGTTCTGGGGTCAGCACATTGCGGTAAGAACCAGTGGTGGGGCGCTGCAGGCTGGGGATGAGGTTGCAGATGGTGCCGTGGCTGTGAGCCCAACGGACGAGTTTACACAGACTGTCAGAGGTGGTCTGAACCGGGTCGCACATGGTGGAAACCTAGAGAAGAGATAAGGGATATACAGTGTCTAGACTGTGCTGCCATTGGTTGTTTAGTGTATAGCAATTGTTAAGGCTGCCACATATTAAATCACTTCATTAAGGGTTTTAGTTTGGACCTTTAAGTCATTTACTATAATAATGTTAGAGTCAAAATTGAAGTAGTTTATATTAAGTAGCAGCATTTAGTCCAACCAGCAGTGAGATGTCACTGTTGGGTAGATTTAAAGGATGCTCACAAAGCAACACTGTTCATAAAATAAGCACAGCAGTAATATCAGATGTATGGAGGGCATTAAGGGCCAAAACTAATACACAAATAATTATAGAATTAAATGCTTAAATAATATTTATTTATTCATTCATATATTTATTTCATACTTTCATGTATCCATAGAATAACTTATTGCAGCAAAATAAATCAATCTGTCATGGCCTCTAACCGGTGAATGAACAGTATTACAAACCCAAAAGGCTTGTCTGTCAATCGAGCGACAAGTTTGTGCTGAGAAGCTTGTGTGTTTGTGTAATGTGTTCCCCATTCAGGTGCCACTTGAATTTTAGCACGGATTTCAGTGGCTGCAGCAATTTCTCTCTTTTTCTTCTGCCTCCGTACTATTGTGGGAGGTGTCAAAGAAGAACTATACTCCACTGTCAAAGAGAACCGAGACTTGTTCACTCGTTGTGTCTGTAATACTGTTCATTTACTGATCAGAGGCTTTAACCCACCCCTTGACTGTCTAAAAAATGACTGATTTATTTACTGCCTTAAGTAACAGTCTGGAAAGTAAGGGAAGTATTAATTAATTAATTAATTAATTAAATCAAATTATAAATTGATGAATACATGTATTAGTAAGTAAGTAAGAATGTATAAATACACACAGAAATATGAAACGGTAAATCCACATATAAACGTAAGATTTATATTTTATATATATATGTCTCTCCTATTTTGTGATTTATTTATTTATTGTGACAAATAAGCATCAAATTATAGTACACAATTAGATAAAATACGCTGATTAATCGATTGTTTGGGTGATTTTTGTATTTTGTCTTAAAAACATTGTTTGGAATAATACACCTCACGTGTTTTTACCTTTCCTCCTCTATCTCCTTCACCTTCCTTCCTATCCTGTTATCCTCCTCCTCTTCCTCTCCACTCCACCTGGTTTAACAAGGTGTTTGTGGTGCTGCTGTGGCTTCA
Organism: Pagrus major; assembly: GCF_040436345.1. Lineage (NCBI taxonomy): Eukaryota > Metazoa > Chordata > Actinopteri > Spariformes > Sparidae > Pagrus > Pagrus major. The sequence continues at coordinate 11,325,372 of NC_133226.1, forward strand.
TTTGACACTTCCCGGCTCCTGTTCTAGTAGTTTCAAACAGCAGTTTTCCAAAGCGTAGAAGAAGAAGAAGTGGCACAGAGCTGCTACAGCGAGCAGCTCCCCCTGGTGGCCAAAACAAGCACAACACGAGTGAGACATCAACCACAGACGCGGCTGGTTTGCTCTTTCTCACCACGTTAGCTATCATTTTACTTTCCAAGTCTGTCTTTTCAGACACAAACAAAAAAGGGGAAGATATCGGCGGACAGCTCCACCCGGGGACAGGTCACCAGAAGAAAGGGGGACTGTCTCTGGAAGACAGGGACGTGTTGTCACACTCACACACAATAACAACAAGCTGGATGAGTGAATTGTGTCTTACTTTAAACTACACTCAGACCACTATCGAGGATAAACGGAGATATTTATCGACCATCATACATGTCTATGTGCACACCACGATTCATCAGGGACCAGAACAAAGCTCACACCACCCATCAACATGTCTCATATTTACCTTTTATCAACAGACATTAAAACAGTCCGGCTCTGAGTCCACACAGCATCACATCCTCCTCATTTATCCCGCATGTGTCGGCCGCTTCAGACAATATTGTTATGACGCTAATAATGTTTGATTAAATAACATGAATATCACCCATAATTATCAAATTCCTTGTCTGGAGGGTTTAACATGGCCAGATTTACACGTGAAAGTCGCTTTACTGCCATCAGCTGGACAGGAGGAGGAACTGTTGTCTCCTCTCACTGTGTGATGTAACACTGACCTCTTGTGGCCGGTATGAGTCATCGCACACTGAATTATATTATATTATATTATATTATATTATATTATATTATATTATATTATATTATATTATATTATATTATCCCTCTATATTTAATGAAGAACAATGTTCCTGTGAGAACAATCCTTGTAAAATAGTCGCTTTTCATACAGTTTAAAAGATTTGGACGTCCACACTTTATTTGGGGGAATAGGTCTAATAAATATACTTTAAAGGAAGTACCTATGCTTCAAAAAATGCAGAAACAGTAATTTTATGAAAGGATTTGTAATTCTTAGCTGCAGTCAGATTAGTCTATGGGCAAGTTTTGCGTAAACAGACCTACATTTGGGGAAATTCAAAGACACCCTCCACTCAAAAATGTGTTTTGCTCAATGTTATAGAACACAGTCAGACACTTGAAGGCTTTTTGAAATTAATCTGCTGAAGGGGGGAAGTTTTATTGTGTTTACTTTGAATGTAAGATGTGTACACATGAGCAGGATTTTGTGACAGCATAACTAGTTTGAAAGACAAATATGGTCTAGTGTTCAACTTACACAAGTGTGATGTGGAAACTTGAAGCCTCCAGTGCACGCAGACTGAAAATGAAGTAGAGGACAGTTTGGATACAGCTGAATTTTTGACAGAAACAATATTTGCATACTCACAGATTTTGTGTTTTTCTGTGGGGGAGAAGCAGACGTGTTTTAAAGAAGTTTAAATTTTTAGGTAGGTTTATTGAACCTACCTTATTAGAGAAAAAATGCTGTTCAAATAGTATATTTAATCATATTTAAAGGGTTTTTTTCTAACCACAATAACACCTCAATAAACTTAAAATTCATCTTTTTATTGGGGAGTTGTGACACAGAAGGGAAAAAAAATACACTTAAGATTTTTGACCATGATGAAAAAGATCCCAATATAAACCATACACCATACCTGACTCTGTCCCTTAATTGCAGCCTAATAAAAGTGTTTCCAGCCTTTATTTGAGTTACATTTGCAGTTTATTTGCAAGTCAGTACACTGTTTAATATGAGTTAGCTGAATTTGCAGTTGGGTAATGTAGCCCATTCAATGTTGTCTTAAAGTAAATCTTATAATTACATTACAGTAAACTAATAATAGTAATAATAACAATAATAATAATACATCCTAAGAATTGGGATGTTTCTTTTAAAGCCATATAATAATTAAAGCTGCATGGAACCATAAATAGAGAACAAACCTCCAGATTTGTGCAAGGACATAAAAATATTCTTTGGTATTTGATCTTTTAAGCCCATTTACTTTGTTTATGTGGCGGACCCTGCCACCTTTCTAGCTTCAAACAGTGTTCTCTGGACCTTATTTTCCTCTGAGAACAGCTTGTTTATTCAGTTATGGAACAAATATATAATATATCTGAGTTTGTATTATTAGCTCATCAATATCGTAAATATTAAAATTCTGAGTTTGAATTGCCTCTCTAAAATTACACAGTGCCCCTTTAAGAAGGTAGGAATACAAATTTAGAAATATTGATTTGATATATTTCCATAACTTAATGAACAAGCGTTCAAGCCGGGAACAAGGTCCCCAGAACACTGTTTGAAGTTAGAAAGGTGGCAGGGTCTGCCACATATAAACAAAGTAAAACAGTATGAATATATGTTGTCCTTTGAGGACAGTTGGTTTAATTTGTATTAAAAATATATCAATGAAGATTTTTCTCTTCCTATTTTAAAATGTCTTCCCCAAAACTACATAGTGCACCTTTAAAGTCTCGTCCTGTGGAGAAAATGTGATGCAGTGTATAAATGTAATATAGGTTCTCAATAAATGCAAGAAAATGAGTTGGGCTTGTTATATGTGCCTATAAATGGTTAAATTACAGAAGTGTTGGCAAGTTGTAGTTTAAATCCGAGTATTTTTTCCTAAAAATGGAGGTTTAATGCAGAAATATATTTTTCTAAACCCATGAGATTATTTGTCAGTAATAATCCGGCTAATTAATAATATAAGTGGCAGCCATTATATCATTATACGATTAATACCATTAGACTCGATGACGTGTCCTACAGAACTGGACATTTATTTCTATAACGAGGTTCATGTCAGCCCAGATAAAAGCTCTGTGTGGGTTTTGCTTTTTCCATGTATGACTCCAGTGACATGACTGGACTCGCTCCTGGCTCCACCCTCCGTTACTCAGCCAGTCTACTACGTGTTAAGACTGGTGCCTTTAACTTACAAGCATCTCGGGGAGAGGAGGAGACACGGAGGACTTTCCCCCCGGCTCTTATCTGGAGGAATAAAGCAGCTATACAACCCCGAGGAAGTCCGTCAGCTTTAAAACTCGAACCGGCATCAGAAAAACTTCCCATCAGGACTGGCTTCATCTCCGCTTTCCGCCTTGGATTAAGTTCTGGATGGAAACAAGTGATATTTGAACCCGCAGAGAGGAGGTGGGTGTCGGGTACAACCCTGTGTGTTTCTGCTCTTGTTCTTTTTATGCACGGATCTCTGATACGAGCCTGTTTGCTTATTACAAAAGTGGGAAGGAAAAAAAACCTCCCAGTTGTTGCTGTTGCGTGATCTAAACCCTGCTCAAGTTTCAGACTGATCTTTAAAGGTCTAATCCGGGAAGAAAAGAAAGTTGTTGAGGCAGACTTTGCAGTGAAAGACAAGACACAAACATAAAAGTGACAGAAGTCCTGAAGTTATGGCGTTAAAGGCCAGAGTGTTGTACGACTTCCACTCTGAGAACCCAGGAGAGATCTCCATAACAGAGAATGAGCTGGTGACTCTGTTCAGCGAGGAGGAGCTGGAGGGCTGGCTGGAGGGGGAGAACAGCAGGGGGGAGGCTGGCCTCTTCCCTGCCTCCTATGTGGAGATCGTCAAGGACCACATCACCTCCAACACCAACAACAACGGCTTCTCCTCGCCCAAAACCAAAGCCCAGACTCCCACCCACACCTCCTACACGTCCAGTGGCAGCGGTGGAGGCAGCTTCCACACCAGCCAGGGCAGTGATGACGACTGGGACGACGACTGGGACGACAGCTCCCCTGCGACCGATGCGCCTCAGGGTATGGGCACCACGCCCCCCTTGTACCCGGTGACCTCCTCCTTGCCGGGGCGGCGTGAGAGCGCCCAGTCTCATCAGCAGCAGGCAAAGAGCTCGGCGACAGTGGGGAGGAACCTCAACAGGTTCTCCACCTTCGTCAAGTCCGGAGGGGAGGCCTTCCTGCTCGGGGAGGCCTCGGCTTTTGTGAAGGATGGAGACAAGATCTGCGTGGTGATGGGGAAGCATGGACCAGAGTGGCAGGAGGACCCATACCCATTCACGTGCACCATCGACGACCCCACCAAGCAGACCAAGTTCAAGGGCATGAAGAGCTACATGTCCTACGGCCTGACCCCGACGCACACCAACGTACAAGTCAACCGCAGGTACAGCCTCTCTTCCTCCTTCTCTTCCTCCTCCTCTTCCCTCTCTGGGGTTTCCGAACTGGGCTTATTTCTTCACCGGATCCCCCCCAACACCCACACACTCCGAATAAATGTTTCTGTGGCTTTTCCTGTGGCCGCAATTGTTCACACAAAATGGCAAAAACAGAGCTGACTTATGGCCTCTTGCCCTCTGGAGTCCTCAGGAATCTCCCCCCCCTTTCCTCTCTGAGATTCCCTCTGCACCTTTTACATTGTTTCCCTGTCAGTAGGCCTGTCATTTCCAACCAACACTTACTCCCTTACATTTCCACTTGGTCCTGCTGGGAAAACACTTCGACAACTTGCTCCTTCGTTTTCACTCCTTCTCACCACATTTCTCTGCCCTTTACCCCACTTCCTAATCATTCCCTTCTCCCTCACAAATCCTGCCACCTGTCTCCACTTCCATCCTCCCCGCAGGTATAAACACTTCGACTGGCTGTACGCCCGGCTTGTAGAGCGCTTCCCCGTCATCTCGGTGCCCCACCTGCCAGAGAAACAGGCCACTGGACGCTTCGAGGAGGACTTCATCTCCAAGCGTAGGAAGGGACTGATCTGGTGGATGAACCACATGACCAGCCACCCCGTGCTGGCACGCTGCGACGTCTTCCAGCATTTCCTAACGTGCGGGGCGGATGAGAAGGCGTGGAAACAGGGCAAGAGGAAGGCAGAGAGGGACGAGCTGGTCGGGGCCAATTTCTTCCTCACAATCAGGTAGGAGGCTGGGTTGTAGAGAAGCTGTGGGTTCAATTCGTGAATGTATTTCATATAGAAACCTGATTCCAGCAGGTTGGACCGAGTTGCAGAAATGTTTTATTGAACTAAAACATCAGGTTTGTCGTCAGGCAGTAGCAGTTGGGGTTTTTACGTCTGGGATAGGGAAATGGGCCAACAAATCTCAACTTAACACAAATATTAAAACATTACCTTGTCTGTGAACATTTGTGAGTCATGTCTAATAGATTTTCATCAGCAAAGGTGGTTTTATAATGGTGTGTTCACTACCAGTAAAGCAAGTTTGACCACAGAGTCAATTGTGTTTAGTCACGTTACTCATAGGGTGTTTATCTGCCCCAAACCGCCAAATTACTATACTGTACATTAGCCTTAACCAACGTTAGCAAGCAACGGTACACAAAGTGTGTGTGTGTTTAAATCCCAAAAGTAAAAAGTAATCTTCGAGCTCTCCTCTAGTCAGTAAACGGCTCCGGATCAGAGCAGAATCTGATGAGACTTGGGGTGTTGATCTACCTCTGCACCCAACTCTATAGATGGCTCTGGACAGCGAGCAACTTGTGTAACTTCAAGCACAGCGGTATCGGATCGGTACTCCATGTCAGTCGAAGTTAATCGAAGTCATAGAAGGAGAAATCCATTGTAGAAGAGGCATAGAGACCCACATGTCCACCAACAAGAGCAGCAAATACACCGGAATGCGTTGATGATGCAACCCAGAATGGCTTTTCAATAAGGGCCGTGGTCCTCACTTTCGTAACTTGAAAAAGTATCACTCTGGTTGCTTTATTGTGGTCTTACACTCTCACTCTACTTCTGTAACCAGCCACTGAACTTATCAGGTTCCAGCCCAGATTGTACAAGGCATGCTGGGAAATGTATGCAGTTATAGAAGGTCATAGCATATCATAGAGATAAAAATCAAGGCTGTGGTGTTGGGTTACGTCGTAGTATAAAGTAGGTATAAAGTAGCAGTGTAGCATATTTTCCCTTCAGCAAGACGCACTGTTATCAGTATTCCTTGTTTCTAACTGTGACTGGAAGCTTTCATCATAGGGAGTGCCTGATAGTGAGGATGAGATAAGTGGGAGAAATAATCTGCTCTCACATGTTTGTGTAATAAAGTTGATGTAATGCTTGAATTAAAAACATCACAAAGGATTTCAAAATAAAGCTTCAAAGTCTTAAATGACCGTCTTTTTCATTATTTTCTTTAGCACGCCTTCTGTCCCACTGGACCTCCACGAAGTGGAGAGCAAGATCGAGGGCTTCAAGAGCTTCACCAAGAGAATGGACGAGAACAGCGTGGTCGTGAACACCACCATCAACGAGTTCGCTCGCAAACAGGCGGTTGGGTTCAAGAAGGAGTACCAGAAAGTCGGACAGGCCTTCAAACTGCTGGCGCAGGCGTTCGAGCTGGACCAGCAGGCCTACTCAGTGGGCCTGAACAAAGCCATCTCCGACACCGGTGAGGCCTACGAGGCCATTGGAGAGTATTTTGCTGAGCAGCCGCGGCAGGACCTGGATCCTATTTCTGACCTGCTGGACCTCTACAGAGGACATCTGGCCAATTTCCCTGACATCATCCATGTGCAGAAAGGTGGGTCAGTGTGTGTGTGTGTGTGTGTGTTCATGACTGCAGGAGTGTTAAAGTCTGAGCTCTTTAACACACCTATATTTCCACTTTCGAGGTGAGATGTAAATGCCAAACACGTCACAGCCTTGAAATAAACCAAGAAACTGTGCAGGGCTGTGTCGAGCAACGGCAGAAGTGCTGACATAAAATGCATTAAACTCTTCAACATGCCAGCAAGAAATGGAACACATGCAGGACCTATCTTCACAGGGAGGTCAGAAGTCAGAGGATAGCTTGAAGTAGAGCTGGTAGAGAGTGAGCGGTCAGGACTCTTGCTCATGGATGCCTGTGCAGGGTGGAGGGTTGAATCCAGAGAGGATTAACACGAGGCCTTTCGCTGAGTTTCCATGCTGCAGGCTGTACAATCTCTTCTGAAACAAAAGATTTATTTATTTTTAGTTGCATTAGAAGATAATTAATGACATTTCCAAAGGCCATCCAGCCCGCAGCCGCCCTATCTATTAATCATGTCAGTCCGAAGGCAGACAATACACAGTCCCTGATTCTGACTGTTTCAACATCTGTTTTCATTTACTGAATTGCAGTTTGAATCTAGGTTGAAAACTGAAACCCATGGCCAGTCCATTGTAACACTCTGGGTAGTGTGAGAGCCTGTACTTGCTCATTGAAAAACACAAACACAGAAACACACACACACACAGACACACACAGACATGTACAAAGGACTTGCAGAGGAGTTAGCTTGTTAGTTCCATGCAGGTCGGGAGGAGGGAGGTGCTCCTGGCACACAAAGTCCTGACGTTGGCCAAAACCTAGAGGCACTGTTTCTATAGTCCGCTGAGCTCTGTTCTCTAGATACAATCACAGCGCCGAGCTATGGAAACACAGTCTGAATCCCAATAGTCCCTGTGACTGACGGGACTTCACCTACTTTCTGATTGACAAATAACACATTGTTGTGCGTCCCTGAAAGAGCCTCTAACACTCTAACTGGTTTGAACATGTCGCTCATTTCTGCTGCACTGGAAGACACTGTTCCTATTATTGAAGCCTCGACTAATAGGTTTAAATTTAAATAGATTACATGAAGAAATACTTCACAAAAACGAATTATCTAATCATCCCATTCTGATGGAAACTGAGGAGAAGTTTACAGGAATACTGAAGTAGATGGGGACTTTTTTTTTCCAAACGTAAAAAACTAAAACATAAAATGGTTCCTTACAACTTCCCTCCAGAAGCCCCAAGATCTCAAACTGATTTGAAAAGATGTTATTTATATCCTTTTCAAGCCAAGATCTTTGCAGTAGCTGCTAAGCTAAAAGTGTTAGTGCGCACTCCATCTAGCTTGTGTGCATGAGCTTGACCGCACGTTGAGGGTATATATACCCAAACTGTCACTAAGCTAACTCATTAGCTAAAACAACTTTATCGTATCCCTTAAAAATTAACCAAGTAGTAACAGGGACATTATACTACTCATAGTAATGTCACAGGATATGATACCATTATTTCTGCTTTCACTGTTCTCACTTCTGGAAACCACAGCTTAGATTTAGATTTGTGGAAGGAAGGGAGACAGCAGTCTGTCTTTCTTTCTTTCAGCCCAAATTTCCACCAAATTTCATTGGAATCAGTCGAAGCAGAACATGTAGGGATGACGCATTTTTGTCGGCCAACCCGGAAGATAGCATCGCCCTGGTTCCCTCGACAGGGCATTTTGGATTATTGCAGAAAATAAGCTCTGTGGCAAACATGATCTTATGATACTTACATGTTTCGTTGTGTTTCTAGCTATTTAATGTTGTAAATTAAATCACTAGAAGTGAAAAGCTAACGTTAGGCTATAAACAAACTGTTGTGGTCGCACGACTTCAACGTCACCACAACTAAGCGTCTTACGACACGATTACTTTACAAGTTTTCTGTAAACAGAGCGACCTACATGTTGTAAAGTTTGAGTCAGCCTGTAAAGACAGACTAGTGAGCAGAGTCTCCGTGTTTGGCCTGATGACGTTTGATGTCCGTGACAACTTCTCTTTTTAAGTGCTTTATAATTAAATTGTGGGGACTTTATTGATGTATTTTATGTCGTAGAACAAATCTTGTAAAAATCTTCAGTCTTTGGTGACCACAGACCTTATTTCAGGCATTTAACTGGAAACCCATTCAAGAAACCCATTGACTTTGAGACGGGGGAACCAGAAGTGCAAAAATGCGACCAGATTCCCGGATTTAGGAATTTAGTTGCAAATTGATTGACCAACAAGTGTATTACTGATACAAAGAGACTCATTGACTCTAAATTCTTGAATTGTGCCCAGCATGTGGTAGATCATATAATCAGTCATGGCTGGGATATAAAGGCATAGACTCTGAGTTACTCATTATTGCTGCGTTGTTTTGTCTGCTTAGTAACATCATCCCCACAATGCAAAGTCTGCACTTCTGTCAGTTGTGAAATAACTACCTTCAACAATGGATGGCTGGTTTAGTCACAGTTTCCATAAACAGTCAATTTCGTGAAGGACTCAAATTGAGAGAAAGCTGATGAGAAGTAGTGTAAATGTATAAGAAATCTTTTTTTTCTGCCTTTCTTTTCTTTTTTTTTAGCATTTGATGACATTCTTTTGACTTGGCACACAATGAAACCCTGACTGCAGGAGTTTCACGTCTACATTCCCCAAATATCTATCTCATTTGGGCGCTGAACATTTATCTAGTACCAACCGAATTACAAAATCAAGTCAATATTGCAGCACAGATTGGTGAGAGAAACCACCGCTGGGCTCTTAAGGTGGACGGCTTTGTTGACCTTAAGGTCCCTAAATGTACAGTGTCATCTGACTGTCCCGGTTCTGTCTGTGAGGTCCAGAGGCTACATCTGATTTGAATGAGGGGAGATTCCTGGGCCTCTTGTCCTGTGTTGCCCTGGGACTGCAGGAATGCAAAATGGAGCGGTCTCAGGATTAGCTTCCCCTCCTCCTCTTTTCTTCTCCCTCTTTTCCTCCTGGTCATACAGCGAGTTGAAGAGAAGTCGGAAGAAAAGGAAGAGGGGAGGGCTGTGTGTATGTGTGCGAGGGCGCAGATAGTCACAGAGCCGGACAAGTTTCCCACCAGCCAGCAGTACAAGAGTTCAGATTACAGCTCTGTAATCGCCTTGGCAGCAAGGAGAGCAAAGTCCAAGTTAATTTCGGTTCGTTAGCGTTCTTAGTAGGTATGGTGTGTATTTTCCACGAGTGCGTACGAGGGTGAGATAAAGGGAGAGACAGATCAAGAGACTGTAGGTCAACGAGGTCAGGAAGGAGGGCGAGAGTGACGGCTACCAGCAAGCTCATCATTTCCTTCGCACGCCGTAATGTTAGAGCCTGACTCTCTGAGTTCCTCTTCATCCATTTCTTCGTGGGTCATGTCCGCCCAAACTGCGCTACTTCCCCCACGAAAGTTTAGTCACACTAAACTAGACACTCTGAGTCACAGATGTGCGTTGGGTGACTGCAAGGAAACAAAGAGAGTATGCAAACCAGCTCATGTCTGTAGTATTCAAATAAAATGTTATGGCCAGCTTGGAGAATTTCCCTGTCCTTCTTCCTGGCAGTCTTTTTAACTGTGGTTTGTACAAGCTTGTCCCGTAATCTCAGTGAGAGGGTAGGATCACAGTGTTACATACGTACATGTTCACTCCAAGAGAAAAGTTTTCAGCACATAACATTGTAATGACGTCATGAGTTTTGTTGGTAATTAGCACCTACATTACATCTGACAATTGTTACAGACCTGTGATTTGTATTTAAAACAGTGGTGTTCCACTCAGAAACTGTGGGGCGCCAAATCGCACAAAACTAACAATTCCTACATAATGCTACCTTAATTTGTACAAAATCCAAAATCTAAAAGGTTGTTTTGTTGTTTTTTTTTTGTCGCTAAGTTAAGCCAACTGTCTCCTGGCGGCAGCTTCTTAATAGACAGATATGAGCGCAGCATCAAAATTCAGTCATCAGAAGACTATGCAGTGAGACAGCTGAATACAGAGATGTGTAAAAAAAAAACTACAGATGAGTGAGTACACCTTATTCTGTGTCTGCTCAACCAACTACATCACCTGTATCTGTATGTGCAATGGTTGGGGCTTACCCGAAGTTAGTTAATTTAAGCCTAAAATTGATATAAGTTTATCAGATGTTGCTATTATTGATGAGAAAACTATTAATAGAACTGCCCTAGAATCGTCCCTGTCCAGCAAAACAGAGTAAACTGACCATTTTGAGCCTGGTTTCAAGGCTGCGTTTTTAGTCGTTGGCCTGTGATTTTACAGAAGTTGTTTTACTGGAACTAATCCACTAAGTTCTATTTTTAGTTCGGCTCTGTGCTTCATAAACCTGCCACACATTCTCAGTCTTCTCCCTCTCTGTCTCTCCCTCCCTCCCCCATCCTCTTCCAGGTGCACTGACCAAGGTGAAAGACTGTCCAAAGCAGGAGGGTGACCTCCACGACCGCTGCAACATCATTTCCTGTGCCACTCTGGCAGAGATCCAGCACTTCCACCGCACACGCGTACGGGACTTCCGTTCGCAGATGCAGCACCATCTCCGTCAGCAGATCGGCTTCTTCCAGAAGATCACCTCCAAGCTGGAGGACGTACTTCAGAGATACGACGATGACCAGTGAGAAAGAGGGGGAGGAGACGGAGAAGTTGGATTGTAAAGGCCTTGAGGAAATGGAGGGCATCTTGTTGTCCTTTAAGAGAGAAAACTATTTGCTGTGATGGATCCTGGGCCTGGTATAAGTGTTTGAGGAAATATACCACTCTTTTTAAAAAATATATAGGTCACTGGACTGTGGAATGACGACTTCTTGGATTATCTGGACGGCTCTGATGAATGTACCAGCAACAGGGATTTTGCTGACGCCCCAGGCACATCTTGCAACTCAGCGGGACTGTAACGATATTAAAAACAGCTGCTCTCAACATGACGGGGCCGCCTCTCGATTCCCGGTTTCAGGGTCACGTGATCTCTCCATGCCTCCTCTGCCTCACCACTTCAAGGAAACCCTCCATCTGGGAACACGGTCACTCGACATACACGTAGAGATGAACCTCCCCAAATCACTTAAACTGGATGTTTTAATGATTGAAAGACAGGACTTTTAGACTTTAATGTTTTATGTTCTCTCTCTATATGTGTCTGTTTTTACTTGAATGACCTGTTCAGTATTGTTTCGACGGAACATGACAGCATGCAAGTGATTGTTGATGGAAAGTGGGCATAATCTAATCTGTTGAATCACTTAAGTAGTTTCATTACAGCTTGAGATTTGACCTACTTCTTCTGATGTCTGGCATCTCTCACAACTCAGATCTTCACTCTATTATCATTTGGAGCCCACTGTTCTGCATTATGCTTTATGTGTTGCCAGACCTTAAATAAGAGTTGATTTCAGACTCAGATTTTATTTTTTTCATGGACTCGGTTTGTTTTGAGGTCAGGGGGTTTAGGGTGCAAACATTTCAACACGTAGGATTGCATTGGATGCTTCTTGGCTTCAAGTTGTGAACACAGATTTTCCAGTTTAAAGCCACTGTGTTGACTTCTTATGTGATCATAGCATATTTGAAATTCTTTTGTTTTTTGTTTCTTTGCAAAAAAGTTCGACAATCTTGATATGGGCGTTTCTGAAACCACACTCTACACCTTCTCCCTCCCCACCTCCCATTCCATTTGTGCGTCTGGGTGGCAGGTCCGCCACATTAGGTGCCATCCCAAACCAAATAGTCTGGAGTGGAAGTGGGTTAGAAAACCTTCTGACAATGAGTGTACACAATGCTGACTTATGGACCGCGTGCAATGCTGTGTTGTGTTCGTTGAGGAAGATGCTCCACACAATTATTAAAAAAGTGAAAATTGCTACAGATTGTCACATAGAGCTCCTTTAAAGCAGCTTATAAACAGAAAAAAGAAATGCCGCTTCCAAAAGATGCTGATAGGAAACAAAGCTTGCCACAAAACTTGCCGCTGCCCTACATCTTAATGAAGGGCGATTCATTAAGGAGTGGGAGCTGGGAGGGTCCGGTTTGAGGGAGGCCCTATATGCTGTCTTTTTTGATCCTACCAATCGAGGGCGCTGAAGTTAGAATTTTTTCGAATTCTACATATAGTGGCTTTAAAGAGGGTTGCTCGTCTCAGTTTGCTAACCAGCTACTTTAAAATATTCTTGTTAAACCAGTAAGTGACCAAAATAAACTCACAAAACTGTTTGTTGATGCTGAGGTAGTAAATCTTGGCATCCTGGAGCACAGACATACTGTATCTATGTCCTGGAGAGACTTTCTACAGACATCCTGTATTGATTTAACAAGAAACACAACATTTCATTACAGTGCCTTTGTTTCTTAACCCTTTTAATGTAACACAACAGAACAGCATTTCATTAAATAAATGAAAGTAGAATTTATTTCTGTCATATATCTGCATTGTTGTCTGTTTCTTAAAATATAACTTATAGTTTCATTTGACCCATTCTGTCTTTCAATTTCAATTAATGTTTTGACGAATATTAATGTTTTAATTATATTTAAGGTATATGTTCAATTCAATTTTTGTGTTTGAGTTGTCACATGTGAACGCCAACACTGTTTATTAAAATCAGAGAAGAGCCAAAGTCAGCCACCCTAATCAGCTGCTTTTGTCATTAAACATGCAAAACCACAAACAACTGACATCTACCTTTTTATCAGTTAATAAATTCACCCTGATTTATTTATTTATTTATTTTTATTTTTTACTAATAATAGTGCTGATTGTTCTTAGTTCAGGTCATACAAAACAATGTTGCTAAAGAGATGAAAATGCCACATATATGACAGTCTGAGAACTTTTTTCTCAGCAGCACATGTACGTAAAGCTGATCAGATCTTATATCAATCTGCAGTGGAGAACAGCATTACATCCACTTATTTATATAAAAATGACAGATTGTTGCTTTAAATCACACTCACTTTTTTTAACAAGACACCTGCTCCATTATATTTTTCATTTACATCTGTATTATGTGTGTTTTCAGTGCAAAGAGGAGCTGTTATCATTTGTCTTTCCTGTGGAGGCAGCAGCAGTCCAGTCCCTGATATCTGACACCAGAGTTCACAGACTGCAGGTCGTGTTACCGCAGTCGCAGGTTCTTCATTATTTAGACCAGCCTCTTTCTCCTCTCCTACCTTTTTATTTTCTTCTTCACTATATTTTGGTAATTATCATTTCAAATGATCATTCTTGGTTATTCTGAATTACCTAATACTTTCACTTCATAAATATGTTCTTAAAATTAGTTTATACATGATTCTTCCACTTCATTCAAGAAACAAAGCTCTCCTGCGCTTTAAATGCTGCACCGAATCCACCAAGTTTTAAAGTTTCACAGCAGGATGATCTGTTGGTCAGGCTAGTCATGGTGTAATTTGAAACATGTACGTACAAACACACAAATTATATGGGTCAGTGCACATCTGGAAACATTCACGTACTGACTTTGAATATTTACCTTGAGGCTAAAGCTTTGTCCTTGATTATTGAATCTCTCTGCCGGCTGAGGCCTACTTTTACAAGTTACATAAAACCTCAAGGTAGTTTATGTAATCGTCATAAAATACCGCCATACAACCGATGTAAAGAATAGACAATTGTGTGTGTTCAAGTACTCGGCTTATAATGTGTGCGTCATCACTGTCAGCAGATGAACAGCCTGTTGCTGTTGATCGTTAAAGGAGACCTGTTATGCTTTTTGTTTTTTTCCTTTCCTTCAGTGTTTTATATTGTACTGTATTTCTTGTGCTTGTAAAAGATCTTGAAAGTTAAAAAGGTCAAAGTCTGGACCAACAGAAGCTCCTCTCTCCCACAGAAATCACTGCTCCCGAAATGCCTCGTCAGAATGAGCATAATATGTCTCCTTTAAAAGAGCACAACTACATTGCACAAAAGGACGATTTCTGATCCTCTTTTTTAGTTTTTACTCCACTGACTGTTGTTTGAGCTCAACACACAGACATCTTTAAGAAATGTTTTTATTAAAAATAAATCTTTGACAGTGCATGGCAAAACAGAGGCTGGTATAAGTGTGACAAGAATATTGAGTTGATCAAGAACCGAGGAAACTAATCATGGCTTTGTTAATACTGTATGGACTACCAGAAACAGTTACACAGCTCGCTGCCTCAGTCAAAGGAAAGGGGAAAGTGCTGAACAGTGAATGACACCTGCGCCTGTGCAGGAGGGATGAATGTTATTACAGTACAGCCACTATGATTTACCAGCTGACATAAATACTTTTGAAGAAGTAACACATCAACTTTATACAGTTACAATTTTGTAGACTACAAACTCACATTGGAGCAAACTTAAAATTCAGCTACATGAAATCAGACTATTTTTTACAGTAAATGCTTCACTCACTTTATGTTTCACTTCCTTATTCAGCAACAGTAACGAAAATATACCATATCCATCACAACTATAGACGTGTTTTCAGGAATTAGTCAGACTGTGTTGGTTACAAATATGGTCTTTTTGCAAAAGAAACCAATGAGGTCATGTCTGTGTCACATTATTGCAGTGAAGTTGTGCAAAAATAGGAACAAGCCTTGAAAGGACGATGAGAAACAGCTGCCTAAGCATTAATAATGGATTCTGTTTACTTTGAATAGTACTTGACAGCTCCTATAGGTAGCTGGTTAGTGTGTTCAGTTTAAGTTGGTTCAGTGAATTGACTTAAATAAAATGGCATTCATTCATTTCCTACAAAAAAGAAACAATTTCTTTGACAAATGTGCATATTTTGTCCTCTTTTTGAAAGTTCAGAGCAGGTCACATGTGCCTTAGATGTCCCCTCAATGGTACACACATCACATTTACACCCTTCACACCAAAAAAACACCTGTAAGGCACAGTTTGTCTTTGAGCTACCTCCATCAAACCCAGTACTGGTTCTCTTTAAGAGTCGGAGTCGGGGACCTAGATCTCACAGTGGTCTTGAATCCTATAGTGACGGCTGCACCACCACCACTTTCACGATTGTTCCCACCTCTAATATTCCCATCACCACCTGATCCATCTGCTTCAAATGGCCCCCAGAAGGTCATCCCAGGAGCCAGACTCCTCCTCCTGGGATTTATGGATACTCTGGGTGAGGCAGGGCAGCTTCTAGGGCCCAGCGGGGTGACCACCACGGAGGGCATAGCCACGCTCCGCTCAGCCCGGGCCAGGTAAGGGCTGTCCTCAGTGGGTAACGTCACCGCAGCGAGCTGCTGGAGGAGCCGCAGCCGGGCTTTCTCCTTGCGGCGGCGGAACACCAGAATCAAAACTACGAGGATTACGATGAGGAGCAAACAGGCCAGCAGCGGCAGGATGATGAGGAGAGGGTCGGAGGCGGGGCGAGGGAGGACCTCGACGTGGACCGGGTGGGTGTCAGGAGGGCTCGCTGGACCGTGTTTGTCTGAGACAGAAGGAGTGTGGGGTTGTGGGGCATGACTGTGAGCCCCTCCTGCTCCATCTGCGCCGTTCCCTGATCGTCCTCCATGACTACGTGTGTGGTTCCCCCAGCGACCGTGAGGCCTCAGCCTGTGCTGCGTCCTGTTGTGGTTCTTATGTGACAAAATGTGGGGGGGCAAACCCACCCCGGCCCCGCTGTGCGTCGTGGATCCCCCTCGTCCACCTCTTCCTCCTTCGGTTGTAGTCCTGTTTTGTGTGGGCAGATGGGTTGTCGTGTGTTCCCGACTTGCGCCATCTACTTTATTTGAACCGCTCGGACCATGATGCATCTGGTGGTGGGGAAAGATGGTGAAGTGGAGCTCTCCTTTTGCTGGTTGGACGGTTCCAGCCTTCACTAGGAAGATGAAAGAATCATTGAGAGGTGTGGCGGGGGTGTGGCCTCGAGCGGTTGCAAGTGCTGATTTGTTGTTGAGGAGCTGGTTGTCACCGTCACTGAGAGTCTCCTCGATGGCAACCCGGCCTTGCACCACATCTCTGAATGTAAACGACTTCAGGACCTCTGATGCTCGGTTAGGGTCATAGGTCATCTGCATACATGACAGACAGACACAGAAGAGAAAGAAGATAAAGAACACTGAAATAAGACGTTTAGAGGGGTTTCGACTTTGCTGATCTCCAGTGGCTCAACTTCTCCCCTCACAGCAGTGATGCAGTGGTGTAGTCTTGCGTGTGTCAGTAAACCGTGACATCACAAAGTAGGATGAGGTTACAGCGCCCAATTCTGACAATTCAGCACCACATTATTAGTTACAACAGACTTGAAACTTTGAGCCTGAAAGAGTAGTGAAACACTGATTTTCAGCCTGGTATTGTGTAACTGTTTTAAAGAGTTTAAATTTAAAACAGATGAGTCACAGTCATTTTACAGGCTTACTCATTTCGCTAAAACGTTCCTGAGATCGGGAAATAGACTTCAGCTGTCTGTGTCTTAAACTGAAAGTAATGCAAAGACAAGCAACTAACACACGGTGCAAAAATACCACATGTCAGCTTCCTTTAAGCTCTTTCAAACACTTACAATGAGCAGCTTTACCTTGACTAGTTTTCCATGTTTCGGTGGAGACAGAACCTCAAAGACCGGGTCGGCTCGGCTGATCCTCGCCAGCTCAGAGGCGTCGATCATGGCTTTCCCCAGTTTCACAGCGATGCCACTGGGAACCCTCACTGGCTCCCTCAGGTAGATCAGAGGCCGCACAGTCACCTTCACCGTCTGTGCTGTCACGTTTCCATAGTCGACAGTTGGAGACGAGGCTGACACCAACACCTGAAAGCTGTCCTCTGATTCGCTGAGTTCAGTCATGTGGTAGACGACACGGCCGAACTGCAGGTCCTCGTGGCGGAAGGTCGTGACTTCCTGGTCGTTAATAGCGATGCGTCCGTGGCGAGGGTGTGAGGTGACGGCGTAGGTGATGTTGGCCGGGCTGCGGCTGTTGATTTGAGCCGCGAGCTGGTTGGTTGTCAGGACAACAGCGGTCCTGCCTTGAACCAATGATAGGCCAGTGTTGTTCACCATGGAGACAGATGGCTTTATCACCTCCAAACTGAAGAGTCTGTAGAGCGGACGATGATGACCGTCGGTTACATTGAAATAGAAAACACCTGTTGAGGGCTCACCCTGAAGGAGAGAAGACAGGAAGAAAGGGAATGAAAAGTTAACAACACGCTTAAAGAAATCAACCTACACTGCATTATCATACAACAATGATGTCAATTTAAAGAGAATAAGAAATGAATGAATGAATTACATATCGCAAGCAGGCTAATTTCCACACAATTGCTAGCCAAAAGTCGTGAAAAGAACAATAAATACTACTTTGAAAGGCTCTGATTCTTACTGCATCCACAGGTCACTTTCTATAACATGTAACCTTTTTATGTACAACAAATTTCTATTTTTAAAGCTTTAACTTAATGACACAGTGGAGGACAAAAATCAGAATTCAAACCCCAGAATACATTTCTGTCATTGGCGACCCCTAGTGTCAGTATCAAAACACACTGGTAGACAGCGATGCCTGCACATTGTTTAACTTCTGCCACCAGATTCTGTTAATAATCACGTAAAATATGGACACAGTTGCTAAAAATAAATCTCCTGACTCTTCACCTGCTGTATGAAGTGCAGCCGGCCGTGGTTGACGTCGTACTGGGTGAAGGAGGTCACTGGCTCTGGTCTCTCCCCCAGCGTCAGGTAGCCATTGTTGGGCCTACTGATCACCAGGTAGTGCAGCTCCTCTGGAGGGGTGTCATGATCCTCAACCTGGACATGGAGATTGACAGGGTTACATTTTTATAAAACTACACCATTATTAAGAAGCAACTGGGTAATTAGAAAATAAGATATTTTTGGCTTCTATAGGTAGCTTACGTATAGTAGAAGTTTAATTTTGTTTCCTATGATAGTGAGAAAAAACCTCATTTGCTATCTTCACACTTGCCCACCTGCAGATTATCTGGTCCAACTATGACTCTCTCCCCGACGACGACCTTCATACTCGGTGCTCTGCCCCTGATGAGCGGTGGCTGGTCGTTGACTGGCGTCACCGTGATGTTGAACTTCTCCGTCACAATCAGGCCTTCCTTGACACGGCGATGAGAAATCACGTCTACTGACGAAAGGGAGGATGATGAGGCTGAATAGAGAGGGGAAAAGGAGGAGGAGGAGGAGGAGGAGGAGGAATCAGAGGAGAGAGCAGACAAAGAAGTGGAGGAGTGAGAGGAGGAGGAGAGATCCAAAGGAGCCACCCAGGCCCGGAAAGTGAAGCTGTCGCTCGTCGTCTCTGAGTCATCGTGGATGTATGTGATGCCGAACTTGTTTAGGGTGACCTGGGAGAAATCAGGCTGGGTCCTGAGGAAAGAGAAACACAATTGTTTACTTAATATTTGTAAGGTTGTTGCTGAATGAAGGAGGAGTGTAATTTCAGTGTTCCGGTAATTAACGAGACAACTTGAACTGAATTAAGCACCTGGTGAGGTTGTATCCTCGTACAGACAGAGCCCCGTGACGCGGAGGGGAAATCACACGGTACAGGATGTGGTGATCTTTCCTCTGGGGCTCTGGGACTTGCTCGAGGAGATTGGAGGCATCAAGTTTAGACCTGTCAATCATCACTTTCCCTCCCTCAGCCACCACAGCACCTTAATAATAGATACAAACACCTCAGTTGGTCCTTTTGACCTTATATTCTTCCTGGTACAAGTGTGTATTATCCACACACAGTCACAAAGTACCTGCATTGTTCAGTAGTCTGGTCTTGTGTTGAGGGTTGTCGTGATGCTCGTTGGCCTGGTAGGAGATTAAGATAGAGAAGGTGTGCGGAGGAAGGAAAGCGGGAGGAGACGACACAGTGAAAGAAAAAGAGTCTGCAGCCGACCATCCGACTGACTCTGGCTTCTTCTGATCATACAAGATGACCCCACCATTCACCTGAGAGACAGAGACAAAGAAATGAAGAGGGAGAATTTTATCTGAATCAGCAAAAGTTTGCCTTTAGCTGCAGAGGCACACAATAATTCATGCCTACCATGCTCTGTGTGAACGTGGAAATGTCTTGTGTGGAGTTGTCGGGCATACGTCGGACCAGGCGACCGAGTTTTGGAGGAGCGGTCACTGAGAACACCACAGAGTGGTTCCGTTTGATGTCGTGGACATCGTTGGTTACGGCCTGAAGCTCCTGCACAGTGATTGGTGTCACAGAGCCTTCAACGGTAGCAAAGACACAATGAGAGTTAGAGGAAAATAATTTTGCCATGCCTTACATTGCCTAATATATATATATATATATATATATATATATATAAATAAAAAGTTAATATAACTAACCCTCTTTTAAATCACGAAAAGAATGCCTGACAGGTTGGGTTACCAACAATAACAACTTACACAAGAGAAAAAGTATCCCACATGTAGAAGAATACATCAGTACATATTTGTAGTTTGTGCTGCTAAATGCATTTTATTGGCAGTGAAAATGTTTTGAGTTGTTTATAGAGAAAAAAAATATTTGTAGAGCTCAGATTTTTGTGGCTGTGTCCATTTTTTTTTAGTATCAAGTGAAATATTTTCAATGTCATTTTATGTTTATATATTTATGATCACAAGGAATATATATTGTTAAAGATATTGTTTTTACTGTCTATCTATCAGAATAGCAGCTGCACTTATGTAACCTTGATCAGACAGACAACAGATTAGTGTGTATGTTTACAGGTTAAAACCACCTAACCCTGGAGAGTGGCACTACCAGCCTGGCACCGACTGGGCCCAGAGGGACTGTAACCTGTTTGTGTTTGCCGAAACATAATGCAGCGGGCTAATGCTCAGACATGTGATGCCACCCAGTGCCATTGTTATATTACTGCGCTACATTTGGATCGCTTTCCTTTTCAGATTCATTCAATCAAAGTAAGAATGTTAAGCTAAAACCCACTTCCAAGATAAAAAAACTGAGAAAAAACATAAACAATGAAAAAGATTTTATAAAAAAATGTTGTCCTAAATATCTTTTCATGACCTTTAATGCTCTGAATACCAATGTAAACAAGTGGTAGATCAACAGGCTGGTTTCACTAAATTCAAGAGTTTGGATTTAAAAACCATCTATACTGTACTTGAGCAGAGGAATGTCTGACTAAGCACCTCTGCTACCATCAGCTGTGTGTAAGCCCAGAGTGTTGAACCAGTTTTTTATTGTAAACCTTACCTGGGTAGACCTCCATTGGATGATTCCTCAGCAGGGTGAGGACCAGAGAGTGGGCAGTTGTGCTGAAGATCTGGCGAGGTGCGAAGTTCACGCCGTCATTCACCTGGAAGTGAAAGCCACCTGTCAGAGCACCTACACAAGAGCAGAGTCAACGTTAACAAACAGAGAGATTATTCCTTCATCTGTTCGTCTAAAAAATCTAGAAAAAAATACTCTAAATAGCAAAGTATGCTTACCACTGTGCACAAACACCAGTTGTCCAGTTTGTATGTGATCCTGGGTGAAGTTCAGGATGTGTCTGGAGGGGGCGCTCTTCAGGACCAGGTGGCCGTTGCTCGGTGGTGTGACAACGAACTCCAGCCCCTCAGGCGGAGTATCTGAGTCCTCTGCACTGAGCTCATTTACGGTGATTTCTGTCACTGAGCCCACCCACACCTGAGGCAATGAGAGCAAAGA
The DNA here is from genome assembly GCF_040436345.1 of Pagrus major. Taxonomy (NCBI): domain Eukaryota; kingdom Metazoa; phylum Chordata; class Actinopteri; order Spariformes; family Sparidae; genus Pagrus; species Pagrus major. Next base: position 11,346,649 of record NC_133226.1, read on the forward strand.
TGGAAGGAAAGGACAGGAAGATTATCACCTTTAGATGATGTTTAGATGAACATATCCCGTGAGAGTATATTGTCACTCCCCACCTTCAAACCCTTGTTGGCTGCCACAACAGGAGTCTCATCGTTGACAGGCGTGACGTTGACATGAACGGTGCAGGGCAGACTGTGCTTTCTGATTTCCGTCTGATTGGCCACAATGGTGAAGTTGTCTCCCTGTGTGTCGCTGCCATCGTGGATGTAAGAGATGTACTCACGTTCTACCTGCAAACAGAAGTGAGATGGAGAAGATTCATGTTGAAGTTGATCCTAACATGGTACTGATCAAATAATGTCGAGCAAAACAACAGGAGACTCTCTCTCTCAGGCCTCTTAATGGCAAGATGAAATTAAGTGTATCTTTGGGATGACTTTCCTGACGATGCCCTTGAGGAACACTAAAGTGCTGCTTTGAGAAATGGGCATTGCTAATGATCCACCTCTACTGGATCACACCTCAACACTCTTTACAGCACAGATCTTCGTAATTACCTGTTTAAAAATAACAATTTCAAAACATGTCCTCAGTGTATGTGTCTGTGCTCAGTCAAACCTCAGTGTGAGTGAAAGCAGTGATGGGCATCCCCGGGATCCGGCTGTGCTCCAAGTGTCCGTGTCGCGGTGGAATGATGACCTGGTACAGGAAGTTCATCTCTGAGAAGTGATGATTGGTGACCTTGATGATGTCAGAGGTCAGCGGCAGGGACGAGCCCTCATCAAGTGTCAAGTCAGACACCTACAAAATCAACCAGATGATTGATTGATTGGTGGGTCACTCAGTTTGCTAACTGAAAACTGATTCCTCCTTTGTGTAATCCTTTGGTTAAGAAAGAAAGCTTATCTCCCTTTTCATGCATTTTTTTCCTTTTCTGAGGATCTGGATATCTAGACACACATTCTTTACCTGTAGAGGGAGCAGGATAGGGATGATATCAATCTCCAGCCTGACAGGTCCGACCTTTGTGAGCCCGTTGGTTGCCTCCAGCAGAATAGAGTCGTTGGTGCTTCCTGCAGCCTGCTGATGGTAAATGATCATACCCTGGTTGATGTCCTCCTGGGTGAAGGAGGTTGTTGGCTGCTCTCTCATGCCCTGCGTAGAGGAATGGAGCAGACAAAAAAATCAAGTGCTATTTGTGTGTGAATCTTTTGACACTTGAATGGTGGGTCACAACTGTTTACCCATTTTCTTGAGCTCTACAGGGCTTTTTAGTCCCATTTTGACCTGTAAACTACTCTGCTTTCATTAAAATCAATAAAATGAGGTTTTAAATCTTTAGTACATCTCTATAACCTTATATATTCATTACTAACTGAGCAACACTTGGAGTTAAAGATTTAAAAGAAAACCATCCTAAGTAACTATTAATTAGAAGTTAAACATTCAAAAATGTCAGATTTGGGTCGGTCTGGTTTGATCGGATTGGAGCCCAATTACTTATTTAGCTTTAAACCCAACAAAATCTGGTTTAAATGTTGGAAGTAAGGAGGACTGTACTTGATAGAGGTGCTGCTGTTCTCCATTGTTGTGATGGTGATTGTCGCTGGGCGGAAACCTCAGAAGGGAGCCCAGGGCGGGAGGACTTTGGACAGTAAAAACAATTTCTGAGGGCTGGCTGTCCTCATGAACCACCTGTTCAAAGAAAACAGTACATATAAGAAAAAAAGGCTGATGCTAAAAACTATTTATTACATTCAAACATCCCCTTTAACACTGATGCTTTTAATGTCTTTTATGATTTTATTTGTCTGCTGTATGTTTTATCCTATTGTAAAGTGACACGTGTTCCAAAAATGTGAAACCCTACGTAGATAAAACTGTTATTTATCTGTTATCTGAAAGTGAACACTGGTTAAGTAGCTAATAAATGATTCATGTACTATGTGATGATCACTGGCTTACCTCCAAGTGCTCCCTGCTTATGGAGACATTCTCTCCCTCGGCCACCACCACTGGATGGTTATTTATGACCGTTGGGGGCCTCTGGTGACTCTCCAGGTAGATTTTCACCGGCACTCCTATGTCCAGATGCACCTCCCTCCTCCCTCTCTCAAGTCGCCTCTCTGTACTTTTCTCCATTGCTCTTGCCGTCACATTGAACCCATCTGACAGCTCGTGGCTGCCGTCATGCTGATACCCCAGGCGCCCTGCCACCAAATCTCTCTGGGTGAATATTGAAATTGCATCTGCTTCTGTTACAGTCTCTTGATCTCCATCGTTAAAGCAGAGCACACCATGTTTGGGTGGAAGGAAGACCTCAAACGTCACTTCCTGTGGGTCTCGGATGTCGAGGTTGCTGAAGACGCTGAGGTTAGCAGAGGTCAAGGTTGTGATCCCGCCTCGCTGGACCATGATGCCTGTGTTGTTCTCAACCTGGAGGTAAGGATCCTGAGCCATCACCTACACCAGCGCGTTACAAAGCAGAGACAGAAATGTATTATTTATTATTTAAAGCAGCATCACTAGGCTTTATACTGTATATTTGAATGAAAATCTAAATATGAAACAAACTATCATAACTTGAAAAAAACAAACATCTTGCCTCCAGCATTTTTCCTGTAAAAACATATAAATAAATGAAACCGTAAAATACATAAAGTGTGAAGATATTATAATCACCTCCAGCAGTGTTGATACGTAATGTTTCCCGTCTGTTACGAAGAGCACAAAACGCCCAAAACTTACTCCTCTGTGGACGAACAGCACCTTTTTCTGAGCGAAGAGAAAAGAGGAGGAGATGATGACAGAAGAGTAAAATGCTGCTGCAGATAAAAAAAAACAGCACAAAAAAACTGAAGAAACATTAGTATTACTCTTACTCTTTATCTAAAAGTAAAAAGCAGCTGGATTTGCTTTTTAAAGTGGTTATCAGATCTTCAAAAATCATCTAAACCTGCCTTCCTGCACACCTAACCAGCGTTGGGACTACAATTTTTGCAGCTTTCCAAAACTGATAATCTAAAAGTTACGCCCACTTCATGCAGCTGCTGGCCAGGTGTGTTTATAGGAAACTATGGATTTGTACAACCAGGTGTAGCACATAAATACCTTTAAGGAAAGACTATCTGAAAGTGTGTGCCCTTACCCTCATTTTTATGATTCACCACATCCCTGTGTACTGTATTTGTTTGTATTACAGCAGGTGTTTACCTTTAGATTCATATTTCCTGTGAACTAGTTCAACTATTAAAAAGCTTCATCAGTTCTTCTGGGAAGTTGCAAGGCTTTCATCCATTATTTGGATCAGTCAGATGTTTAGGATCACTAGAGGTTTGTTGAAATTATGACTAAGTGGTCCTAAATATTTTACCACCCGTACAACCAAAGCTCTTGACAAATAATGTGTGTTTACCTGCTCGAGGTCCCGCTGTGTGAACTCGTACAGCTTGTGAGTTGTATCGCTGGCCAGCACTAACTCTCCCATGGGAATCCCTCTCCGCGTGTACACCAACCAGCTGTCCTCAAAGTCCGAGTCATCGTCCCGGTAACGAAGGTCATTCAACGTCACCAACCTCTGCCCGTCTCGGGCCACATGGAAAACTTTATCGACAACCCTGACAGGTCTCTGATCATTGACGAGCTGCACAGAGATATTAAAGGTGTGTTCGGCTTTGTTTTTATCCTCCTTCTTGTTGGTGTGTTTGTGCGGTTTGTAAACCATTATTTGAAAAGTAAAGGAATCCTGCTTGGTCTCGCTGTCATCGTGAACGTACATGATCCTCTCCTCAATGATATCCTGATTTGTGAACGTCTTAATGTTGTCGTTAATGGAAGTTGAGTTGGAAAGGTTGATCCTCCGTATCTGCCCGTGCCTGGGGCTCACTGTAATGTTGTAGTGGACTTCCCGGTTACTTGCTGTGTGAGTGAACAGGATATCTTTATTGATGACTTTACTTCCTCCCTCCATGATTGACAGGCCTTTGTTTACAACCGTGATGGCAGACGACTCGGCTTTGATGTTGATTCTGAAGTCATAAGCTGCTGAGTTGGCATGTGATGAAAACACCTGGAAGCTGAACGTGTCTCTTGTGTCATCCTGGAGCCTGGTGAGCAGCTCGTACTTCACCAAGCCATCTGTGATGTTCCTTTGGCTGAAGGTTGAGTTCCTTTGCAGAACTTTGTTGTTGAGGAACAGCCTCCCTTTCTTTGGTGCTGTTAGGAGCCTGAAGAAGAGGTCGCTCTCATTGAGTTTAACAACCTTAGAAATCGCATGGAGATCCTCGGGAGTGACAGCTGCAGTCTGAACACCGTTCAGCTCCATCTTGCTGCGTGTGACCTTGAAGTGGATCCAGCGTACTGCAATGAGGAAAACAACCTCCTCTGTGGCCTGGGAATCAATGCTGATTTTACATTTGAAGTGATCAGTGATGTTGCTCCCAGACTGAAGGCCATGGTAAGTGTTGGCATATCTGATCCGTTCTTTTTCTAGAAGCTTCTGAGAGAAGGAAGTTGTCGGCTTCCATTCGCTACTTGAATGCAACCGCTGGAGCTCACCAAACTGTGGCAGCTCAGTAACGTCATAGAGGATATCCACTGCCTGATCAGCCACATTAACTTGTACTGCAAGGTGATCGGTTGTGATGATGGAAGCCCCGCCTTGGTTTACCTCCAGCCCGGTGTTATTCACTAGTTTGTGTTCGAGTGGCACCGCCATAATCCTCAATACTACTGTGTTGCTCAACTGTGGAAAGGAGAGGGAACATGAAACACCAGAGGTGAGGATAGGAAATGATTCAAGACAAAGGCATCGGAAACAAGGGAGGAGAGGAGGCACTGTGAGGCTATATTCAGGCACGGTGGTGCTTTAAATGTTAATATCAACACTGCTAACAAACCAATGTTTATCATGTTCACCCATTTAGTTTAACATGTTAGCCTGCATTTCCTTATTAGCCCTAAACACAAAGTATAGAAAACTCTGTCCAATTTTCAGTCATGACCAAAGTCACCCCCAAAAGCTAGCTCACACTCTTTATGTTACAGCTTATGGGTTTATTACAAGCTATACTTTACTTACCTTCTCCCCATCGCTGACCCTGAATGCCAGTCTGGAGTTGGGGACCCCAGTGTGCACATAGCAGATCTTACCCTCCTCCAGGTCACTCAGAGAGAACAAATTAATAGCCCTGGAAGAAAAATACAATCCTATTAAATTTGTTGTTCTGTTTTGTTAATTTAGTTATCATCACAATATTGTATTATCAGTAGGTTTGCAGAGTATTGTTGATGAAGGTTCTCAGTCATCCAGGTCATGGTAATTCTAACCCTAACCCTGTATCGTAGGCAACTGAACGTATTTCAGTTTCTTGAATATGAACAAGAAACTGAAACACATCCAGTTGCCTACAATACAGCACTTTGTAGAGTTTTGATATTATATGTGAACATATATATATGAATATGTGTATATATATACATAAAGGTACATTAGAGTATACTGTATGTGCCACTGAATGCCTGATATGTGTGTATGTAGGCATGTATAGATATGACGTGTGTGTCAACAATTATGTGTTCAATTATTTATGAATTTTTGTATGCTTTAAAGTCTTAAAAGTGGAGTCTCGAAAGGTTAGTATTTTTAGATGTTGATGATATTAGGTACAGTGTATTTAATATTTTACTTCATCTGGATAAATATTGTTTTAACATTTAACAACCTTCAATGAGTCTTTGATACCATAAAACATTTCAGGCATCTTTCTTTTTCTAGCCTGGCCCTTATATAGATATTACATAAATAAAGATAGGCACTTCTCCAAAAGACCTCTGTGACTGGTTGTAAGAAGATTTGCGATGCACTGTAAAGCCTCACAAGCCATAGCACAAACCTGCCGGGGTAATCCTGGTGCTCAAGGTGTCCGACCTCCGTGCTGAGGTTTCCCAGGGAGCTGAACACCAGATCTGCAGGACTGCTGTCAGGGTCCGACACTCTCAGCACATCTGTTGTCAGCTGGGGACATTGTGGTTGTGTGAATTTTCAGTTTGTACTTAACACACATTTTCATACCGTCTGGGCATTCTGTTACACCTACCGGTCGTTTGGACTTCTCCACCAGAGTGAAAAGGTTTCCCTCCGGCAGGCTGAGCACAGGTGCATCATTTACAGGGCTGATGCCGATATCAAAGCGGTGCAGGCGGTTGCCCTTCAGAAACAAAGGCAGCTCCTTCTTTTTACTGGAGAGGACTGAAAACATGAAGAAGTCCTGCTTGTCCTCTGACCCACTGTGAACGTACATCACCCGGCCCTGCCAGAGGTCCAGCATACTGAAAGTCCGGTCAACCTCTTCTGCTCCTATTGTGATAGTCCTCTCCTGCCCTTTCCCCAGACTGCCTTCATGGTCTGGACTGAGGTCCAACCGGAGCTGGCCATGGACAGGCTGCCCCTCAACACGAAACATCAACTGGGATGGATGAATGCCCAATTTCCGGAAATCCAGATTCACCTAGAAGGGAGTACAAATAGGAACTGACTTATACATCCTGAGAAAACTGAATATCTATATAATAATATTATTGACATTCATACATAAGAAACCTGTCAAATAACTAAAAGTGAAGTAGACAACCAGTCCTACCCTCATGTGTTTGGGCTCCAGTGGTGCCCGGCCTCCCTCCGCTACCTCTAGCTTTCTCAGCAACAAAAAGTTAGGGTTCTTCTTATTGTTGGGAATTGCTCGTGTGGTCGTAACATCAAAATCAGGATGATCTGTTGGACCAGTGGTGGCCACTGCATCGGCAGCTTGCTCTGTCTTACAGCCCACCGTGATGTCCTTGCTGATGACAGCTTGAGGTAGGCCCATTTTTTGTGTGTTCACCCTAATTTCTCGTAGGCAGCCTTTAAAGGAGCCTCCACCCCCAGCCAGTAGCCCCCCTGGCACAACGGTCAAAAGCCCGGCTCGCCTTGCCTCACCACAGGCTTCTTCGTTTAGCCCTCCCAGGAAGAGAGGCCCATTGAGCTGGATGAACTGGAGCTCCAGACTCAGGTCGGCCTTGACCAACTCCTCACCCACCTTCAGCTGGACGCTGTGGGGCAGCAGGTGTAGCTGGATTGGGTACCAGGTGTGGTTGCTGAGGACATATGTTAGAGAACGCAGCTCAATCTTACTCCCACCTTCATTTCCCACTGTTGCCACCAGGTGACCATCTCTGATCTCTATGGAAACAAACCCTCCCTGGCTGCCAGAGCTATACATGACCATGCCATCTTCTTCTCTAGCAGAGGGATGCAAGTGGCATTCAAACACCCCCTCCTGTAGCACCTCCCACGGCGGGAGAGAAATAAAGGCTTTAGAGCTGAAAAAACTGACAGAATCTTCTTCTGTTGCAGAAAACTGTGGACTACAGCCCAAAGATACCTCATGGACACTCTTGTATCCAGAATAAGGCCTCAGGCTGGACAGCAGGTTATGTTCATTGAACACGACTTCATCTACGCAACCTCTAAACCCAGAGGAGATGTTGAGAAGGTGTTGGTGGTTCAGTCCAGCTGCCCCGCCAACAAAAAGACCATCCTCGACACTGAGCTCCAGATCTGGTCCTGGCATACGGAGACTGGTATGAGCGTTTCGGTCCACGGTCATGGTGACATTATGGCGGTCGTGGGTCAGCTTCATGGAGTGCCATGCCAGGTCGCTGAGGTGGATGCCCTTTTCTGAACGTAGAGAACGCTCACCAGAGCCCAGGTCCAGGCGTACCTGAGGGATTTAAAGGGAATGCGAGGAATGAAAGCCAAGACAGATGAAATGGAAGCCTTTCTAAGATGTATTTATATGCCAAACACAAACTTTAATTAGTAAGACATCGAGTTTCAAGACAGGCAAAACACATAAAAGCAGACAAAACATAGTGATTAGATCTTAAGTGTGCACAACTGTAAACAGCATCAAGGGACTTGTTAACTGTAGATCTAAGGACTATTCCACAAACACAAATGCAACCAAACTCTCTCATGAGCAGCTCCCTTGCCATGTTGGAGTTTTCATTAAACTATTGCGGTCTTCTCTTTTAACCTGGGTCATGAAGGAACTTGTTCTAAAATGAAGCCAGTGCCAGGGGGTTATTTTTTTCTCTCTGGAAGCAATCTGACACCAAGCGTGTGTGTTCAGTCTTCTCTCGGGCCCTCCTCAGGATAGTAAATGCCAATATATATGAGCCAAAATGACCCAGGGGAAAAATATTTGCTCTTGTTTTGAAGGTGCGAGGCATCTTTATGTGAGAGCCTCTGGACAGGCTTAGTTCGACTCATTGGCTCCACATTAACAGATTTGTCTTGCTTGTTGTTTTCAAGTGCACTACTGTCCTAATGAGTACTTTAGCCTACCTGCAGGCGACCAGAGATCAGCTCCAGCAGCAAGAAGTCTCTGCGTCCAGCTGCCAAAAACAGCAGCCCTGTCTGACTGGAGGTTCGAAATCGTACATGGAGCAATGTCTCAATGGACGCCTCCACTGTCCGTAGGTGGATGTAGCCATCGCCGTAGAACGACACTACAACAATGAAAACAAAGACAAACGAGAAGTCCATAAAGTTATACCGAAAGTTTTTACTGACACTCAATGTGATTATAGAGTGGAGATATTGATTAGATCTAATGCCAGAACTTCTTGGCATTTTTTTTATTTTTTTTATTACATTCTCAGTTACATCTACATACAAACAATCTACTGACACAAAAACATTTGGTGACTAAAGGCCTTCCGCCTCCAAAGGCTATTCCACTAATTTGTATTGAGTGGCTTGTCAATGTGGTGTCTACTGTGCACTTTACACCTGCTATCTGAATTCAATTAATGACAACTAATGCATTCTGGAGCGGGCCATTCTGACATGTTCAGATGCTAATTAGACTTCACTGTTGACCCAAATGACGCAGATTGGACATTGAGTTGTACAAACACAAACGTCTGTACTAAAAACCACAAATGTCAACCTCGTGGTGGTGCAAGAGGAAAAGTCAAAGGGCCTCCAAAATAATTCAGATTTTGTATTTTGGAAACATGAATGTACACATTTTCATGGCGATCAATTTCATAGTGGTTGAGATATTTCAGTCTGGACCAAAGAGGACCAACCGACCACTAGTATGTGCATTGTCATTCCTGGAGTCATGCCTTTTTCATGGTTAAAAATGCATGAAGTAATTCAGCTGCATTTATATTTAAATGTTTTCATCTGGCATGCTTTTAACTAAATACCTTTAGAAATGATGTACAACTGATCAACACTTACTAGGGCTGGGCGTAATGGCTCAAAAATAATATCGCAATGAATCACTTTACTGTATCGCAGCCTTTGAAACCAGGATAAGGTGACACGTACAATATCAGGATATAACGGTTTCCAAAATCTAAGATGATAAATAGTTGCAAATCACCATAAAATATATATTTTCCAGCCCTAACACCTTTCCATTCTAGGGTTCTGTAATTGTGTCTATCTGCAATTACAAGGCACAGTCTTGATTTTAATCAATTTGACCTACAAAGCAGCTCTATTGGAGCACTCTTTCAAATGACTGTCTGACTGTGGAAAAAGTAACACACAGCAAATAGAGGTCAGGAGATGTGTGTGTTTGTGTGTTTATTGTTCACAGTTCAACAGTATGGAGTGGCAGTGAGACTAAACACAGAAAAGAAAAAAGTTTTCAAACTAAAACCACAGAAATTGTTTTATAAAACACGATAAAAAGGGTTGATTGGTATTACTGGGAGAAAAACTGAAGCAAAGACATTTTATGAATGAATTAGTTAGAAATTCTCCAGGATAATTACACAACAGCCATTAATTCATGTGCCCACATCACAGAACAACATTTTTTCGGCAACACAAGCTAGACTTTTACTTTTACCAAAAACCATTACCATTCATCATTTAACTTAGTGTTTAGTCTCTGAAACAGAGAAAAATCATCATCTTTTACTTCTGTTCGTCTGTACTCTATATTTTTATCCTGCACTGGTCTCATTTGTCTGAACAGCTTATCGATTTATTGCCTTTAAATCCGTTTGCAGGATTGGGTCGGTTGGAAATGCACTGCCTGCAAAAAACCATAGTTTATTATCAAGGCTATTATTGTGTGTTATAAGACTGGTCCCAGTGAGAAGTACTCAGTCAGCAGGCCGGCCCAGCATGCCGCTCTGTATAAAGCCTATAAGCCCGCTGTCAGTATAACCCATGTCTGTCCATCTATCTCTAATCTGCTTCTATGATACCAGTGAACATTGGATTATTAGTAATCTTCCTACAGCGACAGACACACCTCGAACGTGAATGCAGGTCTTTAATTCGCTGTCAAGTGCAGGGACGAGGATAGAGACATGTATAATTGTCTTCATTATACCTGAAATGTTATTCCTGTACATGCAGCAACCGGTGTTAGATGACATTCAAATGGAAATTATTAAGATTACAGCTCTGAGGCAGCTTTAAGGTCAATAGGCGAAGAATTAAGTGAAGTCTAGTGTGTGTAGATTTAGAAACACTTGAACACTGTAAAACCTTCTTATAAACCAAACTGTAGGGGGGCATTTGGTGAGCAGTTTGACAGATCAGGTAACCATTTTCCCACGGCATTAACATAAGTAACTACAAGCACCCAACCAAAATGTAATCCATTATCCAGCAGCATATTGCCATTATGTCTACAGACAATATTAGACTGGATTAAACATTAAGCTGCCAACTGTCACAGATTTTCACTCAATCAAATGTAGTACAAACAACAGCACTGCATTTACAACACTACTACTATCTCCTGTTTTAATTCATTCAAAGGTGATGAGATTCAGGACAACAACCACAGCCTGTATGCGTCAAAAGACCATAAAAAACCTTTTACATGTTTCTCTAAGGGAAAGCTTTTTACAGCTTTCCTAGTTCCATCAGAGCCATGCCACAAATCATTGAGCTATAATGTGGAAGGACAGTTCTTCTTAGTTTAAACTTTTGCATCTCGCAGTTAGGAGGAAGAGTGCTTTGCCCTCCTCTGCAGTGTCTTACCTCCATAAACTTGTCCAGTGGAAACCAGCAGGAGCAGAAACAGATCAGCCACAAAACTCCCCATTGTTAGTTAGGCCCTTCAAATCTAACCTGCGTTTAGTTAAGAGCAACATCTGGTTGCTTGATTGTGCCGTCCATTCTCATTACTGTACATCAGTGGCTCTGCATGTCACCACCACGAACAGTCTCTACCCACTTTGCTAGCTTTGGCTTACAGCTTTTTAAAAAAATGTACCTGAGAGCTGAGCACAGTGAGGTGGAGCTCCACCCTCTGACCCTCCCTTTGGAAGCTGTGGTGCTTAGAACCGAATATGAACACCAGGGGGCGGTGTCATAACACATACAGAGGCAGAGAGGGAGAGAACAAATGTGCAGAGGCCTTTTGGACAGTACAGCAGATTGTTTGTGTATCTTTGTTCATGAGGAAACTGAGACTGTCCCACGTTGTAAGACTACTGCAGATACAGACTATTCTGAAAAAGGAAGTCGGCCTGAACTGAACCCATCCTTACCTCAACCCATGGCTTGTGTTGTGGTGAGAAAACACATATACATATCAAAATGAGCAGCACTGACATTTTACCAATTTCTACTATAAATTTATCATGATGAATATTTATGTACTTGTAGGGTTTGGACGTGTTTTTTGGTTGACTTGGAGAAATTGTTACTTATAATTAATAGGTCAAAGAGCCAATGTGGCATCCTGGCTGCAGCAGTATAACTTCAAACCAACCACTTTACAATTTACTGATGCTAAAATTATAAATATATTTGTTATGATAGAAAGGTTTATCACACATCAGTCTTATGAGGGAAAAGCAAATAATCATGTGTCTCTCCAAAATTAGAGAATTAACAGCTATAAAAGCTGAAGAACATACTGTTTATTAGCACTTCTGTCTTTCTTGTGTTGAAGTAAATCAGTCTTAAAAACAGCTTTATCCAACTTCTATCTGTGAACATGATGCTTTGTTGTTTGTATGCGCAAAATACAGTGTAATGCATTGTTAATCAACTGGAATGGTAAACAACAGAGAACAATCCTCGCTAGAACTGGTATTTCAACTTGTTGTACTGGAACGCAGTCGACTCAGGTATAACGTCATTCCCAGCCCCAACCTCCAAGGTAAATGGAACGCACCATAATAGTATTATGCAATGTTGAGGTAGGTGACTGAAGCTAGTCTTTATCTTTCTTCCCATCTGACACATCCCTTCGCCCAAGTCTGACATTTTCAAATTCAACAGTCAGGAAGATAAATTCAGTTACTTGAGTCAAAGTACAAACAAGTATTTTAAATTGTTATAAAAAGAGAATCCTTTTGCCAGCAAAGCCGCCATTGATTTCAAATGAGCTGACCTTCTGAGAGAATGAGAGACAGGGAAAGAAAACATTAATGGAAAGAATGGAAAGGTACAGAGTGTGCAAAATGGCTAAAACAGAAGAGAGAGAGGGGAAGTGAAAGGAGCAAGAGGTTAGAGGAGGGAAATGTCCTGTGGCTGATTGAGGTAAAGTGGAAGTTTGGGTGTGATTGTTCAAACTGCAGGACACACTGTATCCTGAACCCGTCCCACCCTCTAAACTACACACACACACACACACACAAGCACACGCACACACTGAAATGTGCTGCTGTGCTGCTGCTTGAGAGAGTTTGCTCCATTAAGCTGCTGAAAGAACACATAAGGGCTTTTATTCAGCTGCTGATTCAAACTCTGCTTGGCTCACACATGAGAGGAGTGCTGGGTTTAGGTTTAGTTCCCAGGATGTTGAATAATAGACTCTGCAGACTGGTTTCTTAAGCGAAGGGGTCACACCCAAAATGGGTCACAGTTCAGCCGGTGATGGGGTCCTCTCATGACGAGAGGGGCGGTGTGTTTTAATGAGCCTGGATCCCACGCTGAGAGGATTACCGTCTTGTCATTTAGGCTGCAAAACTATTTTTTGTGTGTTTTGGTTTTTTTTTACTCTCAAGCTAAAATGAATGTTTATATTGAGTTCGCGTGCCAGGAATTAATCATGTCTGTGCATCAGGACCTATTTGCAGGGAAATTTCTGAAGCTAAATGCAAATTATCTTCTTCTCTTCTAATAAAAACAAAGTAATTACATGTACATACAAGGTTGTGGGTAAAGTGGGTATTGCTAAACAACCCTATAAACTCCAGCAGATATTTTATTAGCATTAAGTGCTATGTTGGGAACTATTGTAAGTGATGAAGACTCCAGTAGATATTTTATTAGCATTAAGTGCTATTTTGGGAACTACTGTAAGTGATGAAGTCTTCTCTTGTTTCAAAACATAATATTTAAAGGGAAATGTTACTTTGATTTCAAAGGTTTTAAAATAATTTATGTTGGCTACGCTAACAATTCACTCAGCTTAACACAATTTTATAATATAAAGTAGGTGCATTTATATTTAATACAATTACCTGTAATTCTTCCACACAAGGGATCTGATACATTAATAAAATTTAACCGGTTTACTGATACCTACTTGGAAGTAAAAGCAAAGGCAAAAGTTTTAACCTATTATAGATATTTCAGAGTTACTTTGTGGTTCCACTCTGAAGTACGCTAGCTGTGCATGCATGCAGTTTTACAATGCAATGGAGAGATGTGACGCATATTTTAAATCCAGTCTGTTCTCAGTTTCCCATCAGCAGTTTATAGAATTCTGTCACACTAGAGATTTATTTGAACCATCTGCTTGCTTGATTAGTCATGCTGCTTGCCCTCTTGTACAGTGTTGTTAAGCTGTGGCTAACAGTGTCACTACAACCCCAGAATTTGACAGGTTGATAGTTAAAATGCTACAGTAACTGGTGATGGCCAAAACTACAAAAGCACCAGCCCATCTTCACCAAAAAAGTAGCAGTATATGTCTCGTCTTTGCAAGCAGCTTAATACGACCCATATTTATGTATATTTTAGGTGGCGACCTCTAGTGGCCGCATTAATTATGATGGGAGCAAAGGAGGAAATCAGGTGAAAGAGCAACAAAGTCCGCACGAGGAGGATGATGAGTTTGGTGACTGGAACAGCAAGTACAGGACTTTCATTCAGGAGACCACTGATCCCTGCACGAAACCGAATGTCATTGGCGAGTTCTTTTAATTACGTAACATACCTAAAATACATCACATACGTAATGTATCTTTAATGTTACATAGCGTACTTATTTAAACCCAAACCATGATCTTTTCCTAAACCTTATCAAGTCGTTTTCTTAGCTGAACCTAAGAAAGTAGTTTTTGTAGCTAAACCTAACCAAATTAATAACGAGAACCACGTGACGACAAAGGTCCGGTCTGGTCGCTGGTACTCTCAATGATCATATATCGATGTGGGAACAGTCTTGTGTTGTTTTGGGAGTCACTGGCAGCCTATTCAGTCATTAGGTGTGAGGACGTGTTGAAAAACACTGAGGTTGTCCAATTTTGGAAATGTTTTTAGTCACCAAATGAACAATGAATCCATTGATTAGTGAAAAAAACTTGCATTAGCTTGCATGCATAATTGTTTGCATGCAATTGTTTTTCTATAGCTAAAAGCACTTTAATATGCAATATGCTCATCTTTTGGAGCTCATTTGAATTTCTTCCTCTACAAAACACTTACAAACACAAATCTTTTATTAATGCTAAAAACAATGATTCAACATAAATACCAGCCCTGCAAATTGTTGGTAGCTCTCTGAAAGCAGAACCAGAGCCGTGAAACAAGGTAGAGAACAGGAACCACCTGGCTTGGGATAAGGCAAACAGCGTAGACCAGGAAGAGATGGCGGATTGGGACCAATTTAACTCCATCAGCAGCTAAAACAACAAAAAACACAGCACACAGCTGGACGGGCAAACCTGAAGGGCCTCTGCTTCATACCCTGTCACCAACACTTTGCTGAGTAGTTCAACTGAACATGTAAAGAATAGAAAACAGAAAGACAAACCTTCTTCCCTCTTGGAAAAATAACGGATGACAAGCTTTCCCCATCCTTCCTCCCTCACCTTTGCATCCTACATGTGTTGGCGCATTCGTTCATGCTTGCACACATGTCAGGTCCAGTTTGAAACAGATCTATCGATTTCTAAGCTGCTAAACAAACAATAAAAATAGAAGAAAAAGCCGAGCACATTATCCACCTGTGCAGTAGAAATCAATGAGTCACTGTGTTTTGATACTGGAGCAAAAATAAAGTTAATGGAAGTAGGCTTAAAACACTGTGTGGGCACTGGTATAAACCTTGGCCTGAGCCTTTAGTCCATTACCAGTATAAATACAGTAATTGAGTGACACATCCATTTTCTATTTATGAGCTGGTTGCGTAAGAACAGAGAGAGAAAAGGGGCCGTGGAGAAAGGCCAGAGTCTCAGACAGAGAGAAGTTTTAGGAGAGGCTGTCAAAGAGAAAGAGCGAAGCAGGGTTTATACAGATTCTGATTCTAGCATGTCACTCGTGTGGCTTTTGTCTTTTTAATAGTCATAAATAGATCAGATACTAAGCATTGAGGAGCTGAAGTGTAGTGCACGTAGCCTTGTTCTTCTGGTAAACGCACGTAGACTTCTCTTTTTGTTTGTTCACCTTCTAGTGTTTCAGAGATTTACTGCAGCATACTGAGCATAAACGCCATAGTAGATTGCGTGCTGTCTGCGGAGGCCGTATAAACAAAGCTTAAGAGGGTGGAGATCAGTAGATAGTCCATAGACTGACATTAAACCATAAAGGACACGGATAATTAACAAGCTGCAGTTTTTCTTTGTCATTTCTAGCATTTAGCTTAAATATCATGACATTTTTTAACAAAACTCAACAAAAGAGCAGCTCAGGACATTTGATCCTGTCTAGTGGGGGGAGTGCATGTTTGTGTGAGTGCGAGGGAGGCCAGAGCTTTCAGCCATTCATTAGGTGTACTCTCTCCATCCCTGGCATATACAAGTTGCATTAGTAGTAAGACACACCAGACTATTCACAGTCTCTCTCTCTCTCTCTCTCTCTCACAGTGTGTGTGTGTGTGTGTGTGTGTGTGTGTGTGTGTGTGTGTGTGTGTGTGTGTGTGTGTGTGTGTATCCCATCTCCAGAGGCACTTCTTCAAACGTTTCGGGGAACTTTTCAGATATTTGATATTTCTCTGCTAAAACATGCAATGTGATGCTGGGAACAGCTGCTACCTTTGCTTGCGGACACCTTGGGGAGTCTTTGTTTGTGTGTTTGTGTGTGTGTGTGTGTGTGTGTGTGTGTGTGTGTGTGTGTGTGTGTTTGCGTGTGTGTGCCTACATGCGCAGGAAAGTGATTAAGGTGTGAGTCAGTTTGAGTCATAGCTGCTGTATTTAGCTCACTTGTTGAAAGAGAAGAGGAGACAGAATAAGACACACAGAGAGGTGATAATCACAAGATGAGAAGAAGATGTAACCTACGATGAGGAGTTCATTTTAAATGATTTATCAAAGAAAAGACAAAAGGACAAATAGCTAAAGCTACAGTATCTTTAACTAAGCTAACTTGTTTTGGATCTAATCTTGTCTGTTTGCAGGTGCTGCAGGCTCTCACACACTTTAGAAAACAAGACTCTTCAGCCAAACTAGCAGCTCTGTGAAGCTGTACGTGGCACAGTAGTGCTCTGAGCTGAATGTTAATGTTGGCACGCTAACACACTCACCATGACTGTGCTTACATGCTTTTGTTTAACAGTATATTGGTGCGTACCATTTACCTCAGAAGTTGGAATGACGTCATACCCGAGTTGACTGTGTTCCAGTACAACAAGTTAGAGTGCCAGTTCTAGCCAGGTTACAGGTTGTTAACTTTTGTTCACAATACCATTTGATTAACAATGCACTACACTACACCAGAGCAACATGTCCACAGGTAGAAGATGGACACAACTGTTTGTAAGACTGATTTAATGAGACACAAATAAGACAGAAGAGCATATCAACAGGAATAAACTCAAATGAGACTGCATAGTAGACTGAGAAACGGGAAAAAAATGAAGATAGACATCCTGAAGACAACAAACTTTTCACTGCAGTAACAGCACAGATGGAACCACTAACATTAACAACAGCTCAGTTTGATTGAAGTGTCCTAGTGAGTGGAATACAGCCATTTTTAATGTTACAAGTTACACCTGTGCTTTTCTGACTTGTCATGTCCAAATGTCTTTTTATTATGTTTTCTTGAAGTCTGGAACACTGTATTGATGTATGTATGTACAGAACAGTTTTGAAATTAATATTTGGAAGACTTATAAGCAAAAAGTAAAGTTAATAAAAACACTTTTTTCAAAATCCATTGGACTAACTTCCAACGCTTATGCTTACTTTCATTTTCCTCTCCTCCTTCCCAAACCTATAAATCACAGATTGCTCTGAGAAAACAAAGATGGGCAACATTTGCAAGATCAGCACTTACAATGAGGAGTGACGGGAAGGGAAACTGCAGAGAAGGAAGGATGGGAAGGGATGAAAGGAAACGACCTGTGGTTATCTTACAATGTGGTTCTTTTTTTTTTCAAAATGGAAAGAAAGTTAAAGGAATGGAAGAAGCCTGTTCACAAGTCAGGAGGTCTCGCTCGTCAGTCCTTTCTTTTTGCAATGTTCAGCTCTACAAACACTCAAGTGGTGATTCTGTTCCAAAACCCTTGCAAAACAAGCACGTCAGGAAATCACATCTTAGTCTTTGTCTGAATCAATTTTCCAATTACTTAACACTTTGAACACACACACACTTAAACAAGCTTGCAAGCATACAGAAAAGCTTTGAAGCACAGAAACATAGAGGCCTACACGTGCAGGTATCACATGAATCCCTTACAAGTCACACATGACATGTTACTCTCTCTTACACGCCCACGCTGCTCCCCTGATACAATATCACTCTTTCAGCTGAGGATTGTTTTGCTCTCCTCTCTTACTCTTCCTCTCCATCTCTGTGACAAAGGTCAGTCCCCAAACACAATGGCCGCCGGCAGCTGGTGGCCTGACTCACTGCCAAACCACTCGACCCTGCAGCTTATCGGGTGATTTAACATTGTTAAAGGCTTCTAAGCAAAACATGATCTGAGTCACTGCTTCTGTCTTAGTCATAACAACAAGCACTCAAACTATGAAATGATGGACACGGTTCATCATGTCACTCACTCAGCTGGACTTGTTGCATGCATTAACAGTACAACACACCATTCATACATGTGATCGATGACACGCACAGGACACGGTAGTTTAACTGTGTGACGTGCTGCTACAACTTTGTGGTCTGTTAGTTTTTGAACATTTGAATTGCTTGTGTATTGAAAAACAAGATTTTTTTTTTACCTATCATGTGCTGTACCCAAAGCTAATATCTGATCTTTTCCCATGCAACGTCTAACTTGATTATCTATGGTGATACAATTTCTCAGTTTACGACTCACTTGCCAAAAGCTATTTCTGTCAGAGAGATGGGCCATGTTTTTATTCCAGGAATAAGAAAACAAAAACAGCATGCTACTGAAAACATGAGCATCATATTTAATGTGCTGAGAAGGAATTTGAAAGGACACACTCTATGCCAGGCAAACATACAATGCAGAATTACATAATATTGGCTGAATTTAAATTAAACATTGAATCAAAAAAATAAAATGATTTTTGTTTCATAACCAATTTATCACCCAAATGAATGACCAGCATGCAAATATGGAATCAAGAAAGTCAACTAAATTTAAGTGAATAAATACAACAAACTGTTGACATGCAATAAAAAACAATAACAGTTCTTTATATCCAGATAAGTTCTTGCTTATGTCCTTTCAGACTTATAACTAGACTCACGTGGATCTTGGCTATGCATTAAGACCAGCTCCACCCCCATTTAGTTTTTAAACCTGGACTGCAGAGATTCCTTTGCCCCCAATAAACAAGTACAACCAGTACAACAACTCCTCACTGTCTTGTCTTTTTAAAAAACAACAGTGAGCCTGGGTAGACGGGAAGTCGCAGGGGTATATGAAAGAGCCAATTGTAAAGTTGAACTAATTAGGAGGCCACGATTGAGAGTCATAGACAAAACTGGGGTCAAAGGGTCAAACTGTAACCTGGTCATTAAGTGAGTTAGATATGAATCAGCTATTGTTGTCTTCCAAACGGACACATTTTTGGGGCTTATAATTGAGTTTTACTCTAATACAAAAAGGCATTCACCACATGAACTTATGCAAAGGATTCCCATCGGCACACTCAACTCAATTTTATTTGTGTCGCATTTTTCATACAAACATGCAGCCCCAAAGAGCTTCATAGAGCAAGATACTCCTCAGATCCTCAGCCAGACTCTTCTTCCTTCTCATTACTTCTCTCACAGTTTACTGAAAGCTCCTGCACATCACGCGGTGGTGTGATTACAGATGTTGCTGCGAAGCCTATTATAGCGTCACTGCTTGTTTGTGAACACAGTCTAAATTTGGTGAGACAAACTCAGATGTGTGTTGCATGTGTTGTACACAATTGTGTGAAGACTTTCTTTCATCACAGAAAGCCCATGGAACATTGCTGTATTCAGTAATTTGTTCCCATAAAGATGCACAAAGTTTCCAAAAACTAGCTTTTAGCTCTGGTTTGGCTGACTGTAGAGTTGATCCACAGTGGGATCAGTAGTACCAGCAACTCTTACACATTACAGAAAGCCATTTGATTCAGTTCCCAGGCAGTTGTTGGCCATGCCCTCTAGAAAGACACTTACTGTAGAAGTGTTCTCTCTAATCTGCCCCTCTTTAGGAGAACGTCATTATTTCCTTTCCAGAACAGTTACAAATTACATTATGTTTAATGATGTGAAGAATCGTTTAAGTTTAGGCAAAAACAAAAAACGACTTAGCTACAATTCGGGAAACAGTGTTTTTTGGGCTGAAATGACCACTTCATTAAGGGGTTGGGGACCTTCATGATGGTTACAATATTGAAAACTTGAAAAGGTCAAGTGTGACTGATAAAGGGGATCTATTGGCAGACCTGGAATATAATTATGATAATAATATTTTCATTAGTGTATAATCACCTCAAACTAAGAATCACTGTGTTTTTGTTACCTTGGATTGAGCCTTTTATATCTACAGAGGGAGTGGGTCCACTTCTATGGTGTCTGCCATGTTGCATCGCCATGTTTCTACAGAAGCCCAGAAAGGACAAACTAAACACTAGAGAGAGTTTTCCTTTAAGCGGCCAACGTAGGTTCTCCAACACACTTGGAAGGGGAAGGTAAGTAAGTGGTGTTCAATTGGTTGCAATCTGCAACCTCACTGCTACGTGCCACTAAATCCAACACACTGGACGTTTAATGTTAGGAACCATGGTTTTAAATAGCGTTGACTGTCGATTGGAAAAAATACACGAACAGCAGTCTCCTGTATTAAAGTCTGAAGTCTTATTGACCCATACATCAACGGCGACTTTCTCCCTCTGCAGACTTTGTTATTCTATAACAACTTCACCTGACTTCCTCCTTTGCTCATACTTTGGGCGCTTAATGTCAACATGTGTCAGTTAGAGGAAAATTTTGCTGTATTAAATGTCAGGGACTGTAATAGCCAGCAATAAAACATACTGATCTTACGTAATATGAGTTTGCTTCACCTCTAAAACACCTAATGGAAACTACTGTTTTGTACTATAATGTGTTATCCCTGCTCTCTTTCTGTCTCCCTCTCTTATTTGGAATGAATCACTCACATGAGAGGAACTGGAGTGGCACTTCACTCTAAAAACAAACTCTTCCCTCCTTTTGGCGCCGTTGTTTACAGAAGAGCTGTTTGTGGCCCAGATTCGGATCACAAATCGTTGTTGTTAAATGAAAACCTGATGTCCCTTATTGCCGATAGTCATATGAAAATCATTATATCCAACTGAAGAATGACGCACTCATCTTAGAACTGAAGCCATCTTCAATATTATGAAACACTAATAAATCAAGTTGGATAAACCCAGAAACAATTGGCAGTCTGGTTGGACTTTTTTTTTGTTCTTTTATTCTTGAAAACTTGACATCTCAGAGCTCCAAGTTATGGATGATATATAACTATTATAAAATAATTACTTTAAAAACATTTGTTAGAGACTAAGTACACTATTGCTTAACCCACAATCTCTCTCAAAACTCCTCTAGTATCAGTTACTTCAGAGGAGGCCAAACTGAGGCAAAAGCAATTTTAAGGGATCCTATGATAGCAAAAGTTTCCAAACTGTTTGGAGAAAAAATTAGACCAAAACACAGAGACTACCCCTCTGCTGACTAACTGTCCCAAAACACAATCTCAAGTCTGGGATGGGATGTCTGGAGTAAGTGGACAACATGAAAATGCAGACAGGCAGGAATGTTTGCCGTGACTCGTTAGTGACGCACTATTTGTTGTTGTGCCACGCTGTAGTGCACTTATTGTTGAGGAGGGACACTTCGCACTTGTTGGGGGAGGAGGAGGAGAGTGAGGAAGGGGCAGAGGGAGGGGTTTTGTTGTGAGAATGAAAAGTCGAGGGTGTTCTCCTTTCGTTTCCTCGTTTCCCTGAAAGACCCCAGCCCCCCTCCCTTGGTCTGTCACCCTCCCTCTCCCCCAGCACTCATGTTGTTCCTAATGTCTTTCCTGTACAGGCGTAGGATCTGTTCCCACACCGTGTAAGACGCTCTCAGACACATACACACAAGGAAAACACACCCTGCTGCCTGTACACACAGATCTACATACTGCAGGAGTCTGGCCAGATACTAAATGTATGAATAAACTTCGAGGTTTGAAACATTTTAGATCTTCTTTTCATGAATCACTAAAATTTAATTACAGACTGTATATTGGCAGTGACACTGAATTCTGTTTGTGCTGGAAAAGAAATAAACTGTCTTTTCAGAGGGCAGTGATTAATTTTGGTCATTTTTTAATGGAAGTTTTGAACAGAAGAGTGGCTGCTTTCTAGCTGTGAGGTTTGTTATGACTTCTTGCTCTTTGCTGGAAAGGATTTCTAGAGGGCTCTGGAAATTTTCAATTTTGTTACCTTGTTGGCCTTCATATCTACTGTTATCCAGTGGTTTACATTGGCTGGCATTTACGTATTTCTGCTGGCTATGTGCTGCTAACAGTTTTACTGCCTCAGGCTCAGTATTTGCTTGTTTTGGGTCCAAAAGTGTTAGTCTTAGTGGCTAAGACAAATAAAAAAGACTTGTCTGGTCTTTCACCAATATTAAGACAAATATTCTCATAGTTTACCAGAACCAAATACTTTTTTAGCATGTTAGTGAACATGCTAAAAAAGGCCTTGTTTTGCCATCAAGAGGCATTTCCTGAACTTTCAATGGCATTCTGCCAAGACCTCCCATTACATACTGACTCAGATCTGTACTTAAACAGTG
This sequence comes from Pagrus major, assembly GCF_040436345.1. Classification (NCBI taxonomy): domain Eukaryota; kingdom Metazoa; phylum Chordata; class Actinopteri; order Spariformes; family Sparidae; genus Pagrus; species Pagrus major. The sequence continues at coordinate 11,369,057 of NC_133226.1, forward strand.
GTCTGTGTGAAGATAAAAATGTGATCAATGACACTTAAAAAAGATTTCACAATGATAGATGTGAATTTAGTCCTTCAACAGCGCCTGTTATGTAAGCTCCTGGCAAAGCATATTGTGTTAGATAAGCCTATGCAAGGACAAAGTTTGGAATAAACCTTTCGTGAGCACCACTGAGCAGAAGGGAACACAAAGCTTGTTTCCTGTTTGTGCCACATTCAAACCCCTCCCCTCCATTTCCTTCCCTTGGGTTCGATTGTGCACCTGCGCCTAAAGGCCAGCACAAACACACTCAGCTGCTCGCCGCTCAACTGGGTGCTGAATTCACCAGCTGCACAACAACACATGTGGAGGAACAATACAGCTCCTGGGTGAAAACAAGGTTGTTTTGCACCGATCCTTGACAGTATGAATAGAAAGTCCAGGATGCCTTCAGATTCCTTTGCATTCCTCTCGTTTGTGTTGACTGTTTACCTTGAGTCAGTGGGATGAATATAGATGTTATATCCATCTTATTATGTAGAGGAATGAAAGGAATGTGACCAACTGCTTTACTTTTTGTTAAAACATAAGGATTCTAGGTCACACTGATGGATGTGGTTAAGGAAAAGTACACTGCAGGGACTGTATGGGGTTTTTGAAAACACACGTGCAAATCTATTTTGTTTCTATCTATTCTTTTCTTTGTTCATTTCTTGTAACTGTAATCACAATATGCATTGTGGAAAATGGCCTTTGGTTTACCACAACAATGAAAGACAGCTAAAATTTTATTTGTCTTTGACAAATCAAAACACAAGGTGTATGCAAAGAATGCCACACTGTTCTCTGCTGAATCTATTATGTGAAATAATCCACAAGAAGTCATGAGGTTATAGAAAATAAAGCAATACTAACAAGGCAAACAGTACAAACTTAGTCTTTTTTTTTTCTTTTTAAATAACAAGGTTATTGATGTGTTCAAATTGTGCAGTGGTAATGTTTACAGACAGTTTATGACATCATGAGCACTGATTTAGAGAAGTGGTTTAAATCACCATAACTATGTTTGAAGTGCGGTCTGGATTATAAATTATCATGAACAATACATAAACCAAAAATATCCTTCATGGCCATGGTACAGCAAACCATTATTATTGTATTATTATACATGAAGTCAATGTGCTTTGGTTGGCAAGGCAATGATACATTTACAAATGGATCCTCAGTATTGTAGAATTCTTTTGTATTGTAAATTGTGGCCAAAACTAGGAAGGAAGTTTCCATTTTTCTGATTAAACAGTGACCAAATCTTGGCAGAAGTTGTTTCACTGACCTTCAGTTAACTGTTCCAACACATCCTCATACCTAAACGACTGAATAGGTCGATTGACTCCTAAAACAGCATATCATCATTCTCAACTGTTGTAATGTACCAGGGACAGGCCCTTTGTTGTTTCTGTTAAAGGCTGGTTAGGTTCAGGCACTAGAACAACTTGGTTCGGTTTCTGAACATTTCATATTTCTCACTAGCTTTGTCTGTCTGCTGTTTGGCACTCAGTGCTTGGGTTTTTAGAGTTTTTATACAGAAAACAGCTGCATCCGGAAACAAAAATGATGGGAGAGGTGAGAGTAAACCAAAACAATGACCTGAAAGATGCTGAAAATTATTGGTGGGCTTTGTCACTATGAGGAGCACCTTTCACATCATAGTCGTGTGATCCATACTAATATAAAAATATAGATTATGGCAGCTTCAAAGTATAGGTCAGTCTTATACACCACTGTTAATTCAGTGTTTCCTCTACGTTCATTTAGAAGTGGTGGACCACCACAGTAAGAAGATACAACATCTAGATACAATGGGAGATTGAATATAATAATAAGAAAAACAAACAAACATGAGGCTTTGTGCATAGAAGTAGCCCTTTAATCACGATCGAATAACTAAATATAAACAAGGGGGCTTCAATTACTTCTAGCACTTGAACCAACAGAGATGTACGCAGAACAAATACCAAAAATTACCCCCTGCCACCACTGCTACAAAACAATTACAGAGAAAACACTGTAATTACTTCAGAGATAAAACATGTTGTTATGTTTCTTGCATTGGGTCTTGTTGAACACTGAAATTTCAAGCATTGGTCAGTCATTGTACGTCTGCAGGATGCCCTCTGATTATATTGTTTACAGAACTAATGAGAGCAGAATTGAAGTCATTGTGAAGTGAAAGGGGAAAACAAGTTTTGTTGCATTTTCAATTGTCCTGTAGAAAACAGAGTGATTGATTAACGTTTGTAAGGACGAAGTCAGTTTGCTCTGAAAACACCAGCAGGATTCCTTAAAAAGAATCCAATTTGGTTTGGACATGTAGCTGAACACACACACACACACACACACACACAGACACACATACACACACACACACACACAGTACACATACATCCCCTCCCACTACATCCAGTGCCACATCTGCAGACAGTGTAGGAGTGGTTTACAGTAAAACCACCGGAGCTGCAGTGAAATTACAGAAGTAAATCAAAACACTCAGAGTCTGTGCTCACTCCCAGATGTATCTTTACTTTTGTTTTTAGTAAGAGCGTGGGCAGCTCACATCCCACCTCAGACATCTATTGGGTTTAACGCTTTATTGGGAGGATTGGGAAACAGCAGAGTGGGCACTTCATACTGATATAGAACTAAAAGCCTACGCTGTGACTTTAAAAAAAAAAGTTACATGAATATGTGTTCACCGACTCCTTTTAAATATTTACTTTTCATGGGTCCTCAGCTTTAATTAGACAGTAAATTGGGTCATGAGAGGAGGGATGATTGAAAGGAAGAAGGCGAAGGAGGCAGAGTGAGAGGAGAGAAGTTAACTGGTGCGTGAACTCTGTGGCCTGGAGTCAGACCTTTATTTTGTAAGTGAACAATAAAGACACTAAAAAAACAACAACAAGATTTTTTCTCTGTCATCACAGAATTCTGCCCATACAAGGGCCAAATTTCACCCACACAACAAGATTGTGCAAGTTTCCAAAGAAGCGCTGTGCACGGCTGTGACGGCAGCATTTTCATTGTCCAAATGGAAAACAAATGGTGTCTAAAGAGGGTGTTATTAACAAGTTGTGCTTCTAGTGACCCAAAATCCACAATCTTATTCCCAGAATGGAATGAAAAAGTAGCATTTTCTTTGTTCTACATTAACTTTAACAAAGTAGGCTTCTGTCTCCTACATAACAAAAGTAAAATAAGTTACATCACATAAATTGAGCAAAATGTCGGTCTTCCAAAGCGACAAAACACACTCCAAGAGCATGTTGCTTAATCGTTGGCCACCAGTCCACTACAGTATGACTGAGGTAAAGTTTGGTATTCTCTTTGCAGTGATTCATATGTTTTTCATGGATTTGTTGGAAGCAAGTTTATAGTTTTTTGGCAGAACATTCAGTCTGAGGAGGGTTGGGTGAAAGGGTTCACCTGCTTGACATCTTTACACAGGTACTTGCAATATTTTATATGCCCACTGTACTGCAATATGACTCCAAATATCTAAAGGTATGCAGAGACCATCAAATATTTTTTAGGTTACGGTTTTGTCTCCTATCGTTTATGTAAAGCAGATGTAGGTCAGTGTGGGGAGTGTAAAGGTATTTATACAAGGAGAGTAATATGTAACATACAATGTGTGCGCGAAAGTGGGTCATGAATGTGAATGTGTATATGCATGTACCTTCCATCCTCAGAGGATATCTGTGTGTGTGACATGGAAGTCAAGGGCCCCTCCAGGAAACAGGCCCTCTGTCCGACTATCATCCATCACCATCAACCATCATAGGACTCCCACATGAAAAGGTGGAGGGGTCAAAACTGGAGGCAAAAGAAAAACAGCAGGATCAAGAGTTGGTGTCTTTTTGGCTTCACTAAGAGAAGAGGTTGATCCAATTTGTTACTCAAATTTGCAGTCTTCTTTCACGTAACTAGAATCCTGTGGAAACTTGGTTCTCACTAAAGCTGATCGACCAAATTAATTCTGGTTTTGTTCCTATTTTAGTGCAGATGATATAAGTCAACAGGAAGGATTGGGGTATCACAAGCATGCAAAATTGAACTCTGGCATATGCACTTCGTGTAATTTTAAATGTCAGTTGTGTTATTTATACACAGATGACCCAATTGCCAAAATAAACTGCTTTTCTTTAGCTTCAATTTTCAATTTTATGTTGAGACAACTCTGTTTTAAGTGTGGTTTAGGCACAAACCCCACTTGTTAGGTTAAGGAAAAGATTACATTTTGGCATAACTGGTTATGTCCCGCACCAATTCAAAAATATTTGATTTTGTTGCCACAAATTCGGATGGAAAATATCCCAACTTCGCCATAAAAATATCCAATGGTTTCACAATTCCAAATGTTAAAACACAGGCACAACCAGTGGTCTATTGCTTAACAACCATCTCGCCTAGCTGTAACACCTTCACCATACCTGACTGTCATTAAATGTAATGTAAACCTGATATGACACGTATTGTAAAAAACTGACATGTATACATTTGACGGTATCCATGTTTGCAGTAACATTAAATTTTATTCTGACAACACAGACGACATAGACAGACGTAGATGAGACTGAGTTGGGATGATTGTTCACATCTAATAGGCAACAGTTCCTCTCGCTTGGTTTGATGCCTCTTCATGTGTTCATATCTGTTCCTAACAGCAGGAGAAAGCACACACAGACGACGACTGACGTTCAAGCTTTAGTCACCAAATGCGTAATCAAACACCTGCATTTTCCCTTTTGTTTCACCAAATAGCCAAAAACAAAGAACAAACAGCACAAAGGGAGCATTTCAAATGTGATTAAAATTGGAATACGAACACAGATCAGCTGTCTGCCAACCTGACTCATAATGGAGCATCTCTTCACAAGTTTTCTGTCACATGGCTACTGTTGCTGTGGGAGAAAAGGATACCCTTTCAGAGCAGAAAGATGGATCGCTTCACAGAATTAGTATGAGTGACTGAATGAGACAATGTGCACATGTATCAATGGGGGCTAGTGTGCATGTGCTCTTTTCATAGGGAGGATGACGATGAGCGGTAAATCAATGGATGTAAGCTCATCACTAATGTGTGTGAGTCATGTACTTGTGTTTTTGAGAAGTCGAAGCATCTTTAAATCTAATCTTTTAGCTAAGCTGACAAAAGTGTAAAATCTGTTTGAGGATCTTTTTCTGGCAAAACATTCATGTCTATAAAACACATACAAATAATCCAGATATTGGGCTTTATTCAGAATCTTGAGAGTTTCTACACACACTTTCAACTCTAACCCTAGAAAAAGTGAAAGCAGTGGCAGCTGTTTGTTATCACCTGCAATCTTTTTGTTTTTAATATTTTACAACCTCAAGGGTCTCTTTTCTTCAGAAAGTCAAAAGCACAGATTATTGCCCACATATTGTCTCCAGACAGGGTCAGGGGGCTTCCAGTAGCTGAGTCAGACCTCTTACTGGAAGCCTGTGAGTCACCCGTCTTCCTCTCCCTCCTTATCCGCCCCCCTTCTCCCCTCCTCATATATCCCCCATATCAACCTGAACTGTCCTCACACTTGTCTCTCGCTTCAGGTCCTTCATGAATGTAAACATAAATGCAAAAGAACAACTAAGCATGTTGGGATTTGAAGCGGGTCGCTGTTATTATACAGCTGCATTATTTCCTCTCTTTAACTTATCCAACATATAAGTGTGTGCATTCCTCAGAGCAAAGAATGTCACCATGAAAGCTTTCCACCCCCCCTTGCCCCAGCACCCATTATACCCCATCCCCTCCCCCGGTTTCTCGGGTTCTCCCCCTTCTTCTTTCCCCCCTTTCCCGCACCGTAATGATCTTACCCAGCTGTCACTGTGTAATCCCACCCACACTCACTACTACTACACTAAAGTCTGTTGCTGCTGCTGGGGGCGGCTGACATCATTTGTTTTGTCCCTGTCACCATTTCCCTGAAATCCAAAACACACTGCCAGTCCGAAGCTTTTGAACATTTTCTTTAAGTAATGCATTCACTGCAACTGCTATAGCAACAGCTTTGTAAGAGTTTTATTCTAAAATCTGCAGTTGGCAATAATTATTATTAGGATTAGGCTTATATTGTGCAACTAGGGTTCAGAGTCCAAAGTAGAAATCCTATTGATCCAACAGACAAATTGAACAAGATAAATGGGACAAATGTGGACATTTAGAAACATTAGAAATGTAATTGAATACCATGCAGTACAAGACACTATAATCAGTAATTATTGCATAAAAAAGTTCAAAATCATTTCTGATACCATTGCAACAAAAAATTAAATCTGCAATAATTGATTTCTTGGCCACTTGAGGGCAACGATATACAACACCAACATTATATCACCTCTTAGGTTGATATGTTGAACTTGTTAGCAATCAGTTGCTTATTTACACATCCAGCAGACAAAGACAAACATGTAGGTCCAATATTTACTCTGCTTTTAGCTCTGTTTTTGTTCTCCACCAACTCCTGAATGAAATACCTGGTGTTTTAGCCGCTAAATGCTCCACTAGCTAGTTGCTAACTTTGTCAGTCCGAGCAGTTAGTGTTAGAGATAGGTTATAGGGTAGGTTTATAGGGTTTTCGTTAACAACAACTGCCTGCTGCAGCCGAAAATTACACTTTGAGAGAGGTGAAAGTGAGCCAGAGAGGGAAAGTTGGAGGCCAGAAAACCAAAACAATGAAGGGAATTCTCCTTGAGGGTCTCCTTTCACATATAAGTTGTCGTGTGATCTTTTCTTAATATAAAAACATTAATTATATCCACTTTAATATGATAACCATGATAAAGTAATCATAGTGTATTTGATCATACTGGTGTTGCTAATATACTTGTAATTATAAAAGGTTTAATCCCCTGTATAGTTTACTTACAGTTGACGTCAGGTAACATACACCAGTGTTCCCTTTTTTCCCCCATGATCTTCTACATGATTTCATCTGAAGTGAGTCATAGTTCTCAAAGATGATCAATTTCGCAATGTCTAATATCTCTGTAATACAATCTTTCATTGCTCAAAAACCTGCCAAGATGGCTGTTGAGTGTCATCCTGAATTTCCTACTATCCAGTCTATTGAATTTACTCTCAGATAATACTGAGACATATAAATAAGTTAGTGTTTAATCTAGGGCCTGTGCCCTGGAAAAGTCATCCACTTAAACCTGCATAAGATGAGGCAAGAGATGGGTGCATTATGACTAAACTATGCCTGTTTTTACTTAATGTCTAATTTAAGTTTACTTGTCGTCAATATACAATTGGACTGCATCAGATTTCACAACAGAAACATTTGCCTCACAGTATAAGTTGTCATGCGACAAAGAACTAAGGACAAGCCTGCTACTTTCCCAGTTTCTCCTGATGATGCATTCAGTATCTGCAAGTAATTCTGATGAATAATGTGAAAATGAGAAACATCTCTTACGTTATCTGTGTTTGCGTGTGTGTGTAGGAGAGAGACCTGTAGGCAAGATGATGAGTGTTTTCCATTAATACAGAACAACTTAAACAACATGACCTTCACACTAAACGCTTTCACATCAGCTCTGTGCATTTACACAGGGCACAGATTAGTTTTTCATGATGGTCTTTCCCTTAATGGTCGTCAGAACGTTTTTCTTGCGTGACAATGTGTGCAGACGAGAAGCAGAAATCCTCCTTAACTCAATTAAACCACCTTTTTATTTAACCAATTAAGCCTCTGGAACCATGTGGCCTAGGTTTGAATCCTGCAGGATGTTTCCCTCCTGTTTCTCCGTTCCATTCTCTCGTGTTAAAGTCATACTCAAAAGAGATAATTCTTTCTTTTGCTCTGTTTGGGAAACATTTAAGGCCAGACCAATTCTACTGTCATTGATAAATAGTTTCTAAATGTCTTAAGGGTTACATAAGATGTTTTTCAGAAAGTCTGAACTTTTTTTAATTTGATACTTCTTGAACATTTTGTCTTCAAGATTTCAGCAGAAGGAGACAGGTGAGAACAAAGGAGAGACAACATGTGACAAAATGTGGGATAAAAAGAAAGTAACTGTATGCCAAATACATCCATAAAACAACTGTTTGGCTAATGGGGATGGTGTTAACGTCATAGCAGTTTATCTTATTTACACTGACATCCTTGATTTCATATGCCACTCGGACAGGAAGTCTCCCTCAAAAGCAGCTGTGGGCGTCATGCAGCCAATCAAAAAAAAAAAAAATCTCATGAGGGCCCTCACCAGAGCGTCGCCATGGTCAAGCACCACCGGAAGCAGATGCGTGTGCATGTGTGTGTATGGGCGTACTTTGTGTTTGCACGCATTTGTGATCCACACATGGCCGAGCGCATCCGGAAGCTGTGCACTTGGGAGCCTGGTGTAGGAGTTGGGTTATTGACGAGAAAACCCTGCAGCCTAAAAGACTCAGAGATCAGCTATTCTCGCCTGAACGGTGATGTGTCAGAATGTAAGAGGTGTCAGTGATCAAAAAATGAGTGCCGCCCACAACTTCAGGGCCCGTAGTGTAAGTCTAACGCTGTGTTTATGTAATTGGATGTTTATGCAATGAAAAGGACAGGACTGTGCTGAGGTGGATGGCAGCGGTGCAGTGGTAGATGAGGGGGTGGGAATGGTGTGCACCCACCTTGCTTTAATTACCATATTTCAGAGGAAATTAGACTGTTGGAGGCAGAATAGTATATATATTTAGAGTGTATTCTAAACATTTAGAGAAAGAGATGAGGTGTGTTTTTATACTCGGACAGAGTAAAAACCTGTTGTTTTAACCCTGCCTGTGCCTACAACGACCCACACTGCACACACAGAGCAGGATTTACTGTACATATTCCTGTTGTTACATGAAAACCTAAATTAGATAATCTTCTTGTTTTCACTTCAATTTAAGGATAACTGTGTTATGGGTTGAGTAATTTCTCCAACTATGTGGGCTTGTGAAATCCTTTCAAACCCCCACCAGATAATGTCGCCAGACTAGTTTTCTTAATTCCTGAAGATAAAGTTAATGCAACATGTAATTAATGCAGTTCCTGTAAATAAAAAATCCTGTAAATTACCACTTTGCCTTTAATGCCCACTGTGTTGAATAATGTACACAGTACAGCTGAGAGTAAATAACTGTGTTTATAGATTTACTCAAAGTCAGGTACAGTTTAAAGGTTTAGCAACATACAGTTAGAGGACGGTCTTGCAAGAAACAGCTATGACCAGGTATAATTAACTGTGACCACCAGTCTGGTATAAATTACCTAATGCGGTTCGAGTTTGTTATGCTGCACCTTTACACACAAACATTGTATGTTGAAGTGGTGTGTGGCTCAATAAAAGTGTTATAAACTAGCTCTGAAATCTTGGACGCTACCAACAACACTGATATCAAGGATATCATATGTCAGAGGTGTTTTCAGTTTGCTCCACTACCCACTAGTGGCCAAATAAATTAGTTTGACTTGAAGAGGTTATCTGCATCCTTTTTTAAGCTGAAATCTTCACTGCAGCTGCTAAGCAAAAAACGTAAGTACACACCCCAGCCCGGCCGGGCGTTAAAGGTCTAAACGTCAATGTCTTTTCAAATCAATTTGGGATCTTGGGGCTTCAGGAGACTTGGATTACACCAAGTGAGCTGTATGGAGCCATTTTAAGTTTTTTTAAAGTTGTTATTCCATGTTTTAAAACAAGTCCCCATCTACATAAGTTGTTTAGAAGAATGCTGCCATGCTTTTTTCGCTGTGAAGCTCCCAAAATGTTTTGTGGACTACAAAACTTCACCCAACTTTCCACTGAGCTCTTGCAGTATACTGTCTGAAATTTCATTTTTGGGTGAACTTATTCTTTAATTAAATCAAGGCAGCTTCAAGCCAACAAAATGTTCACTGGCAAGAATGACCTGAATTGGAGCAAATTTAAAGATGCCATCCTCCCACTGCAGCCTTGATGCTGGAATGCAACCTACAATAGGTATGAAAAAAATATTTTGTAGTAAATGCAAAAACAATGCTACAATATGCTGCAGGACTGCTATTCCTTATATCAGCATCATCTTTCTAGCTAAAAGCTTTAGAATAGCTAGCTTATTTTCATGTGCCTCATGACATCATTCACAAGACGAACCTTTAATAAATACTGAATAAACCAGCTTATACACTTATACTCTAACAAACTCTTGCTTTTTAAGTCATTGAGACTAACTCACAGCCACACACACGGCCACATTCCGGGGGGAAACCTTACACCTTCCATAGTTCAGCTCTCCAACAAAAACATTCACTGCTCCTGGCTGCGGTTGAAAAGAAAGAACTTCGACGAACGGCGAGCCAGCCAATCAGAATCTCCGGAGATTTCGATTTTTCGACTCCTCCGCCGCGATTGGCCCGCGCCGCCCCCAGAGGCCCCCGCCCCCGTGCCGCGATTGGCCGGTTTTCCCGGCTCTATGGAAGTCATTTGAATACGCCTCGCTTTGAGGCTCATTACGGCGCTGCTGGTTCAAATTGACTCAGCCACCAGGAGCAGACACACAATGGAGGAGAGCACGGAGCAGACGCACCGCTGACAGACTTGTGCGAGTGTTTCACCGTGCAGCTGTAACCGGAACGGAGATTACAAAGAGTTTGGGATAGTCTCGTTTATTTGTCAATTGAAAGAAACTGCATTCGGACACTGAGCTGCATCGCATACGAGGTAAGTGGAGGGTGTGGATGATGGTGGTATTTATAGGAACTTTATTCTTGTTTGAATGAGCTTCATGCCCGCAAAAACTATTACGACTGTATTAAAATCTGACGTGTATCTCCTGGAGAGGTTTAATAGGATGATAATAAGACATTTTACGACACAAAATTAAGGTTTATAGCCATAAAATTACGTTTATAGGGTTTTAATTTCATTTTAAGTAGCTGTGAGCATCGATGCAAATGAGACTTTATTCTCTAAAACGACCATAGCTTCTGTTCAGTTTTGTAATACTTAGAAAACAAAGCTAATATTATCCTCCCCAATGTCTTTTTTTCTTCCTCTTTGCTCCATTTGTTGTTGTTGTTATTGTTTACCACCCATGTGGGTTTATAATTAGGCTGGCTGTCAGACACAAACAAACCTTACTCACCAGCACCTGTGATGGGACTGTGGTTACACAGCATGGCGTTTTTCACAGTCAGCTCTTACTTTTACTGTGTTATGACTCAGTCAGAAGCCCATAATGTAGACCAGGCATGGTGGCCTGTGTGTGTGAGTGTGTGTAGGAGAGAGGGGAGAGAATAACAGATTGTGTATGTGTCTGCTGGGAAAAGAAAAAAGACCGAGAGAAAGTGTGTGTACTTCTGGCCAAAACAGACTTTAAACAGCTTTATTCCCTCCACACCTCTATATATAAACCAACAGGCTCTTAACTTAGCTGAAATGATTGCCTCGGTTCCCTCTCTTACTTTGCAAGCTAACGTGACAGGCTGCTTGAATAGACCTCAATAAAATGGTTTAACTCATTTAATAATTAACACAAAGGCAGTCTGAGGAGCACAGGCAACATTTGAGGTTTCAGCTGGTCTAAAAACAATCAAGTGCAGTTGTTTTTCCAACTTTAATCTTGTTCCTGTTGTGCTGTGAGGCAGTGGTTTGTGGGATGTGTAGATGCATCGACAATAGAAAATATGTGTGTGTCTGTGTGAGAGAGCTTAGATTTATTGTATCCCAGAAGCAGGGGAGATAATGTGTCTTTATCCTTTCTGACTCTAGGTTAATACTGTACTAGCCTACCAGATCATACAAGGGACAGGTGTGTGTCTGTGCCTAGTTGGCACAGTGTGCCTGTGCCTCCGTCCTTTTAAAACACTGTGGGTGTGTGTGTGTGTGTGTGTGTATGTGTGGCGCCTACACACAAAGCAACGCAAGCTTGAATGCAACGTGTGTGTGTGGGACTAAAAGATGAAAAACAGGACCATCCGTGGGTGAATTGTACTCCACGTATCTCTCCAGCCAATCTGAACATGGAGTCTGTTTCCGGCTCTGTTTGCCTGTCTATCAGATTCAGTTCAGCAGGTGCAGGTTTTATAAACTGGTCAGCGGGTCCTGCAGTCTGGTGTTTTGACAGCGGCCGCAGGCCTCGTCTGACCCCGTACGCTTACTCGAGCGTGAAGTGGAGCAGTTTGTTTGAGCTCTGCGGTGTTTTCCTACTTTGGTTTTGGCCCATTTGGTCAGGTGATGATGACGCTCGAAGTCTGGTAGTGATGAGGTTGCAGAGTCAGAACTGTGATTATGGGTGTGCAGTGGGCTGCCAACTAGAACAAAATTACATGTCAGCGGATGCTTGTGTTCAGCTGTTTATTCATATGTTCTTAAATAGAGAAGAAGAGCTAACTGGGCAGAAGAATGGGTGCGCTTACACTTATAATTTGATCTAAAAGTGTCAGAAAAAGGAGAAAAATGCTCAAATGTTTTGTTTTGATTGATCAGCAGTCCAGAGGAGGTGCATGATTAGTGAAATAATTGGTTAGTTGATTGAAAGAAAATAAATAGCCAGATATTTTTATATTAGATATGCACTGGTGCACCTAATGTTTTCATTAAGATGCACCAGTACATGATTCAGGTGCACCTAATAATACATAAAAAAGAAAGAAAAATGCATAATGTAAATGATTGGAAACAGGAATAAAGGTGCAAATGCATGTTTTTCTTCATGTAGATCACTGCACACGCAATAAGATTTTGCGATAACCTCAGTTGTTTAACGAAACCCCACAATAAATAACTTGATGTTTGGGCGCACTGGTGCAACCAATGAAAATGCTTAGCTGTACTTGACAGATTTTTGTGCGCATGTGCAACCAAAATACTCACACCCTGGAGCCCTGGTAAGAATTTGCTGCTTTTCTTTGTAATTTATGGTAATAAATGAGGAGTCTTTGGTTTTTGGACTGTTGGTTGGACAAAAGAAACAATTTGAAAACGTCACTTTGGGCTTCGGGAAATTGTGATGAGCATTTTTCACAATTTTCTTGACATTTCATATAGTAAGCGATTAAGCGTATCACTAGAGTAAACGCTTACTGCTGCTAACTAACTGTAGCTGCCGTTAGCTATTTAGCTCAGTTAGCCGCACAGCTTGTGTTCAGGCCTGGCAGCTCGGAGCACAGGGGAAGTGATGATGTTTATACCACTAGCCCATGAGCTCGGGACCAGGACAGGCTAGAGCTAGCTGGTTAGCATGCTAACTTCAGGAGATATCTCTGCAACACAATAGACCTACATAGATGTCACAATGTCAAAACTAACCTGAGTAAGGTGGTTCTCAGTGAGAGGTAGCAGAGCTGATTAGAACTATGATTTGCGTGAGTATAATTCATTTGCCAACAAGGTGTGGTGAGTTAGTCAGATCTGATAGAATGGAAACATTTCAGCAGGCAACGTGTGAGGTACTGCATCAAAACAAAATCAAGACCAGACTGTCCCCATTCCAAACATTTAGGTGTCACAGATTCATATCATTTGACGTAGGTGACACTTCTCCACCTACAGGAAGTAACAAATCACAAGTTTGGGAGTGAGGAGGCGCTCCTTCCAGAGAAAAATGGACTGACTAAATGTGAGCTCACTTTCTTTGTTTTTCTTTGGTATACAGAAATTGTTGAAATTACTGACATCATCTTGTGGGATTTGTGTGTATGGTAGTGAGCTGTTTAAAGGGTTAACTCTTGTACGTGTAAAAACACGAGTAAGTGATACGTGCCTGGACTTTAACCTCATTTATTGTGACGAATAAGGCTGACTGTGAAGGGTTTCCCTCACACTCCATACGTGCTGCGACTTATTAGTGCCAAAGTGCATAAAGTGCAAAGTAGAACAAAGATAACATTGCATTAGATTGACCTTTTACTACTCTTATAAATTGTTTTACACATCCTGTTATCAGCTGCTTTGCGCTCACACCACATTGTGTGAACCTATATGGTGAACTTTACACAAGTTAGTGCATTTGAAGGGGCTTGGTATCCATATTTTACTGCAGATTATGGAGCCCCATTGGAATAGATTAAATTGCCCATAAACTGAGCAATATGAACAGAATATCCCAATCACAACAAATTAATTACAGGGCTCCAGGGTGTGACTATTTTGGTTATCATCATTTTTTTGTTGCCTGTGCTCTGATGTGTTTTCACGCTTATTCCTGTTTGTGATCAATTACATAATTTGTTAAGAAATTAAGTTTAAATGTATTATTGGTTGATAAAGTTAGTCTAGAGCCCTGAATTAGTAGTTTATGTAACTTCATAGTGCTTCACAGATGCTTATGACAATTTCACTGTGGAAAGACACTAATGTTGAATTGTTTTCTAGCCACATGTCCTGCTTTAAGGCTTCCAATTTAATTAGATGTCACAAAAAGCAGGAGTCTTTGCAAACACATCTTCTCTTGTTCCTTTTAGCTCCTGTTGTGGTGAAGCATCGGGGGGTTTCAGGACCAACTATTATTAGGTCAGTGAGTACATAGACGCTTACCGGGGTCAATTGGCTTTCAATAAGGACAATTTAGACTGACCAGGTCAGCTGCAGAGTGCTTGCACACAACAATCCATGATTATACTGTTGTTTTTAATAGTCTATATGTGTGCTGTGCATGTATTCCTTGCACTAAATGAGAGCTGACCTTGAGGTCCTAGCACCACGTGCAGATATATCAGCTTACGTCAATATGAGAGTTTCGATATGCTCCTTTACTGAAGCCACCAAGTCTACCTTTATTGCACTGGGCAAATAAAACTGGTGGCTTTATGGCGCATTACCTCAGAGTAGATGACGCCTGTCAGGGTATAATAAGCGTTCACGCCTTTCCAAAGAATGACAAAGTCTGCTTTAATGGTTTGACTGATGTGAAAATGATCCCAGCCTTGCTTCATGCACAGGCAGGGCGTCATATGGCCTGACGATGGCAAGCAGAGTTTGTGAAAGCTGCTGTGTGGGTCTGATCTGCTGTGATCTGCTCTGATCTCTTCCTGGGGGTCTTTGTGTGGCTGTTAATGCCATGACAGGATAGATAATACCTCTATTGTTGAACACCTCCCCCTCGTTCTCCCCCGCCTGTTATAACCGGCCTCAGCATAGCTGGGTGTACCTTTTTAAAACCACATTATGTGATTTAGGGGGAAAAAAATGGTCTGCTTCAGGTTGAAAGATTTAGGTTGTTTTCAGCTCTGGAACCAACTGGAGTGAAGTTAATCTGCAGGGATCTAAGAAGGAAGCTAGTCCAGCAGCAAAACCAGGCTTTCCTTTAATCAGTTTATTCATACACCCTAAAGATGCTTTCAAACTCATATTGGACACTGAAACTAAAGCTGGACAAAGACAGAAAAGGTGCTCATGTGCCGTAAGATATTTGACAGCAGTCACATCCATTGAAACCACCAAATTATGTTGTCTCTTTAAAGGTGCAACATGTCAGAATTTTACTTTAAAACATTCAAAAATGAATATTATCAACAGAACGTGAAGAATAACAGTTTTGACATTATGTCAACGACGTCTATGTGCTTAGCTTCAGAGTTATTTCCTGAAGTTAATATGCTAACCGGCTAACGCCAACCCTTCTTGTCAAGTACTACTTTGTACCTCAAGATGGTATAGTCCAATTGTATAGCTCAGGCCTCCTCGGGTGGGCACTGACTGATAGGACTACTAGCTGCACAGCTAACTGAGCTAACAAGCTAATGGCAGCCACAGTTAGCAGTTAGCGGGTACTCTATTGATTGGTTGGAGTATGAATTTTACATAATTTTAAAGCAGTTTGGACAAATTCCACTGGTTTAAATCCTTTGACAGATGATATTTTGGCTGCAGCTCCATCAAACATTCAATTATTTTTAACCTTTTGATGAACTGGGTTATGACATTTCAGGCACCACATGCCATTTGTCATCACAGGAGATATTGTCTGTTGTGCCACATTACAAAACTGATGCCAGTGAAAGGAAAAAAGCTTTAAGAACCTTATTTTTTGAAAAGCTGAGCACTTGAACAAACCCTGCACACATGCAAATGTATTCTTGTGGTATTGTTGGGACCATGATCTAACAAAACTGTACATTTCTGCCCTTTCCTGTATTTTAACCACCACATCAAACCCCAGTGTAAGGCTGCAATTTCTCAAAGTTTACAAACAAGAGAATTTAGACAATGCTCTCAATATGAAATTATGCTCCCAACGTCATCATTAAGTCGTCCATGGCGAGTCCAACCTATGATTTAGAGCGAGTAAAATTTCAGTGCTGCAGCATGGAAGCCGCAGACTATCCAGAGGTCAACTTTTCAGGAAGTCTGACTGGAAAAACTCAGATTGGTTTTAAATTTTTAGATGGTGTTTTCCATGTGTGTCACCTTTCAATGCAAACACAAGCTTGGAGACAGAAAAAAACAGCATTCAAACTGGAGTAAATATCACACAGTGGATTCTTATCTCAAGCCGCGCTGCTCCAGAAAGCATAGTGTAACTTTAGGAAGGTAAAGCCACCGTAATCTTTTAACCGAGTTAGAAGGAAAACAGCAGGCGGAGATCACAGAGTTCAGAAGAGGGGCTGGCACTGGACTGGCTTACACTGGCATGATGCCAGGCGCTGTGGAGTGTGTGTGTGTGTGTGTGTGTGTGTGTGTGTGTGTGTGTGTGTGTGTGTGTGTGTGTGTGTGTGTGTGTGTGTTTGTCACTCAAGCCATCATTTGTTTATGTGTGACATGTGTGTGTGTTTGGATTATACCCGCGTGGGGCTAGGCGCCATGGTGGACAAGGGTGTGTGTGTGTGTGTGTGTGTGTGTGTGTGTGTGTGTGTGTGTGTGTGTGTGTGTGTGTGTGTGTGTGTGTGTAAGATGTTGGCTCAGGCAGACACTCCTCTGTCGGCGCTGTGATGGACAAACAAAAGTCTGCTGGAGTCGTGCAGGGTTTTGTTTTCTGGCACAGTGTACGTGCATGTGTATACGTCGCTGTGTGTGGCACATGTGTAAGTGTGTGTGTGCGACTTGGCATGTGGTTCCTAGACAGACAACAGTAGCAGGATAAAGATGGCTCCAGAGTTAAAGCACGCCTTGGTGGTGATCTGGGATCAGCTTACCTACCTCAGATCCAATTATCTACACCATTAAGACAGAAAAGATCATTGCTGTCTCGAGATCCTCCATCTGTTGGCCTATTTTTTTTCCTTATGCAGCGCTGATGCCAAAACAAATTGCCTCGGGAATGTGATAAAGCAGGAGATGGTGGAGAAAAATCAGTGTTAAAAAGCCATTTGGTAATTTTTCTTACTAACAAATAAGATTTAGGGAAAGTGGATTGCACAACAGGCATCTTTCAACAGTTCAGAGCCAAAACGGTAAACAGAGGAGGGGTGAAATTATGTGATTAAGTGTAATTATTACTTCCACAGACGTGTCTAAGTCTCTGGGTTGCGTGATCGAGTCCTCAAACAGATATTTACACAACATGTGAACACAGTAAGAAAACATTCCCAGGGAGTGAGGGAGGGTTGTGTCATAGTATAACATCAGGGAAACTACAGCAGACATTTGTAGTCATGATTTTTGATTCAGAAAATATACTGTGGCTTCTAATGTTGACTGAAAGATGGTTATTAAACAGCAGCATTTTCAACAGCAGTGAATATCAATGTTTGAATGCCTAATGTAGATAGAAAGTATCATTTCAAACCAGAAAGAATGCTTGCTGCTTTTTTAAACTATTTATTTTTACCTAATTGTATCATAGTATCAGTACTTTGTGACAAAATTACTTTGTCTACACTTGCTTGGTTGCTATCCCTTTAATTATCTCAGTGTTTTAGGTCAGTGGTTTCCAGGGAGGTTGTAAGATAAATATGAGGGGTCATGAGATGAATAATGAGAAGGAACAAATCCAAAACCTGTTCTTCTGCATGAAATACATTAAAGGTATTACAAAAGGGTTTACAATTTCTCTCTTGATTGTGGAAATATCGAGATATATATTGATATGTCCTAAAACCTCCTCATGTCATGTCGTTTCTACAGGTCATCATGCCTCCCACGACCCCTTATGCTGGAAAGTTCAACTCTTACAGCAGCAACAACAACAACCATCCTCAGCCTCACAGCCCGTACCGCAACGGCACTGGCCCAAAGCCCGCCAAGGAAAACGTCTACAACAGCGCCTATTCCTCCACAGAAAACCCCTACGACATACCGCAACGTCACAGTTCGTACCGCAGCTCCTCAGTCTCCTCTTCGACCACAAAGGAGCATCATTACAACAGCACCTATGCCGTGTCGGAGAACCCGTACTCCTCGCCGCAGCCCCACAGCCCGAGACAGCATAGCACTTCCTGTCCTGGACGTGCGTACCGCCACACCAGTGGCAGCAGCGGCGGCAGCGAGCAGTCATGCCGCAACAACTCCATCACAGCAAAAGGCCGAATTTACCCACACGGCGTCACCGCTAGCTATGGGGAGATGTGTTACCATGACAACAGTTTGGTTTCAGCATCCCTTGAGGCGCTGATCCAGCACCTGGTTCCTACAGTCGACTACTACCCTGATGTAAGCACCAGTAAACTGCTCTAAATGTTTTAGTTGTAGTGGTTACTTCTCATCTCCTGTTTCTCTGAGAGCTGTTCTGTTTCCTCATCATCAGAGGTCGTACGTGTTCACCTTCCTGCTGAGTTCACGCCTCTTCCTGCACCCGTACGAGCTCATGACGAGGGTTTGTCACCTGTGTGTGGAGCAGCAGCGGTCCGGAGATGCCCTGCTGGATAAGGTGGGCAGATTACACACTCAAACACGTTCACACATACACACAGGTGTAATTAATCCTCTAAATTTCACCCTCTCTCCTACACAAACTCACACCTAGTTTAACACTGTTACACTCACTCTCCCACACACATACAAACCTCTGTATTTCTTTTTTGGGTGAAAATATTTATTGACTATTTCATGAGCAAAGAAATTCCAGAGGAGACAGAGAGGGTTCAAATCGACAACGGGGAAATAAAAAATGAAGGGAACACATTTAATGTGAACAATAAAGTTAACCAACACACAACTAATGGCAGCATACAAAGACAGGCTACACTGGCTTCTTTTGTGCTGTTTGAGAAAGGTCACAAGGTTTTGTCTCGACACATGACTCTCAAAAATGCTGTCAAATTATAGAATGTCTGCTTCAGCGCCACTTGACGTGCCAAATGATGTCTTTTAGATCCGTTTCCGTGAGGTGGCGCCCAAGCTGGTGCAGCTGCTGACCGAATGGACGGAGACGTTTCCATACGACTTCAGGGACGAGAGGATGATGCGATGCCTCAAGGACATGACGCACCACGTAGCCCGAGGAGATGAGGTCAGTGTCAAATCTACCGTAGATACATTTTAAAACAATTTTCTAGCAACATTATATAACTTTTTACCTTAAAATAACAGCTTCAATTTATACATAATGTTGCTTTAATGTATGTAACATTAGCCCAAAGCTAACTACAGCTGATTCTTAGCTAATCTGCCCAAGTCTGCACCTCCACAACCTCGCCAAATATGTCTGAACTGGTTTACATTTAGTCCAAAGTGACAGAAAATAGCATGGCTGCAAGCTATTAATCTAGTTTAATTTTAATGGCTGCAAACTGAAGTGTACTTTGAGCTGGTTAATGACAGAATCTAAATGAGGTAGGAACAACTCTTATGACTTGTTCTGTGTGTGTCATGTCTCCAGTACTCTTGGCGAGCCATGCAGCAGATGACCCAGCGGCTGATCAAACGCCTCTCTGCCCTCGGCCAGTACGAGGAGGCCGTAGCTGCGCTCAATACCGTGGCGATGGAGCGGCCCGCTTCTCTGAAAAGCAAACAGGCCTCGGGTCAGCGAAGCGACGTAATGAGCGTGTGTGAGGACGCCTTCATCCTCGCCCAGCAGCTCACACACATCGAACTGGTAAGACATGAGATGGGCTAAGATTTGGGACTCTGTCAGGAGTGTCCTGTGTAACCATCTGTTGTTGCCTCTCTGATGAAATGTGTTGATTTTATGGCATGTGGTTACTACTCCACAGGCGGTTTTTACCCATCTAAATTTAGTGAATTTATTATGTTGGTGGTGTAAAAGCTGTGTTTAAGAACACTCATTTATAGGCTCAATGAATATGTGTAAGCTGCTAAGTTGCTTGTGTGTTGACTTACTGAGTTTTTTGCTGTTATTGTCATTTCTTGGTTTTATTGTTTTGCAGTAAACCCCTTTTGTGGTCTGTCCTGCTTCACAGCATATATAGAAAGTAATAAAACTGGAATTTTATATGAAGATAAATTGTTTTCACTCGTGCTGTTCTTAGAGCACATGTTTAAAGGGGCAATATGTAAGAATTTTAGTTGAAAACATTCAAAAATGAACTATAGTTATCAACGGAATGTGAAAAAATAGCGCTTTTGACATTATTATGTCAAATTATATATATGTATATATATATATATATATATATATATATATATAGATATAGATATAGATATAGATATAGATATATCTATATATATATATATATATATATATATATATATATATATATATATATATATTTATATATATATAAAATCTACTGAAGTTAGCATGCTAACCAGCTAGCTCTGGCCCATTCTGATCCAAAAATCCTGTGCTAGCAGTGTAAATACTCACATACTGCACAACTAACTGAGCTAACTAGCTAAGGGCAGCTACAGTTAGCAGCAGTTAGTAGGGGTTTTTGCTGCCCCCTATTTGTTTTGAGTATGAATTTGAACGGTGGCCACTTCTTACGTATTGCACCTTCTAGAAGATGTCAATGTAGGTTTTTGTTTTGTTGTTTTTTTCTGTAATGAACACTTATTATAGTAATAGCTGTCCTTCCACACAAATTAAATTTTTTCATCATCATATCCAATTTTCTCAAGCATCTCTTTAATCTCATTTTTGGTCTTCTGCGTCTTCATCTTTTATTCATCTCCTTGTCTTCTTGATTATCTCCCTCTTACATAATACTGTTATCGTCATCCTGATCATTTTCTCTCCCTCTTCACTGCCTTCAGGACAGACTGAGTTTTATCGGCCCTGAGGAGTTCATCCAGACATTCGCCATGAAGGATCCTCTGGAGAACCATAAGGTACAATGGGTTTGAATGAAAGCCATTTATTATCTCTCTCTCTCCAGTTGCTCAGCCTGTTTTTGAACACCATAACTCAGATTATTTCAGAATTGTATGATCCCTATCACAACGTTTGGAAACAATAAGACATTAAACATAATCACGACCCGAGTCAAGCAGAAAACATATTTGTTAGTTTACTTTTTCCTTCTTGTATTTTATGTTGCTGATTAATAGGATTTGTAAATGATTAAAGCAGTCTTTCAATGGGTGACATGTCTATATAATTATCAACATCAAAGCAATGATACAGAAAAGCCCCAGTTTGTAGTCATTCCTTATTTTGATTTCAAGTGTCTTCATTTTGGGTCCGCTCTCAGTGTAATTTGCGGTCTGCTTCACTTCAAGTTAATTTGCTTTAGAAACCACATGAAAGGTCCTCCTGGCAAATTTGGGGAAAATGTGCAGCTTTTATTTTTTTTAAATTTGGTTTTTGAACATGCATCGAACACAGTATGAGAGAGCCATTGTGTGTATGTCTAAGTGTATCTGAAGGGCTCTTTCTCTCCTAAGTGGTCCTGTGAGTCAGCTGAAGGGTCGTTTTCAATCAGCGCTGCCCAGAACAAGCTTTCATCCGCTGTTTGTGGCCGCGCGGCATTTCGGCCCTCACCGATGCTGCGCCCCTTATATAAGATCCACTTTGTGTAAAAGAGCGGTTGAGTCAGCGTAAGGGGTCCTGAAGTGTAGAGGGGAAGTTTTGAGTGGAGTGGGCTGCCAGTGTTGTATAAGCATTTAATAGATCCATGAATCTCTGGGATTACATCACCACGGCCAAGTCAAGGTTATTTATACAATGCTTTTATAATGTTTATTTATATAAAAGCGCCTCCGGCGAGCAGGTTCACTACTGAGTGTCTCACAGAACACCAAAAGCAGATGTAAAGGAGATAGAAATAACAACAGACACGTCACAGGCTCCACTGTGCAGGTTCCACGGGTTGTGTGGGTGTGAAGGCTGTCAAGGTCCATTTGCAAAGGAAATCACAGAGTAGCAGCAGTCTGTTTCCTTGTATTTCTTTTTTTGATAGAATTATTTCTAGGATGTCTATAATTATAAGGCAGCATTTCATATAATGAATCAGAATTTGTCTTGACTGATTTTGACCACATCATCTCCCTCCTTCTGTTTGTTAGGGTTTCTTCCGGAAGCGTAAAACCAGCAACCTGGAGGCCTACATCAACTGGTTCAACAGACTGAGTTACCTGGTGGCCACTGAGATCTGTATGGTACGTTGTTCTTAAAGAAGTTCGTAAATCTGAAGTCTGTCCGTTTACACAGCAGGGCTCTTGTTGTTCATCAGCAGGATTCACTTTCACAATGCTCAATCTTCTTCTGCAACATAACCAATAAATGGTTTCTACTAGTTTGCTCATTGTGCTCCAAAACATATATTAACTATAATCATTAAGGTTAAAATTGTGCATATATTTCATGGCAAGTGACTGACGAGTCATTGATTCACTTCCTGTTCTCTCATTACAGCCGGTGAAGAAGAAACACCGAGCACGGATCATAGAGTTCTTCATTGACGTTGCTCAGGAGTGTTTCAACATTGGCAACTTCAACTCCCTCATGGCCATCATCAGTGAGTACAGAACAGAAAAACCTACAGAAACGCACTTTTCATCAACAGACAATTAAACACAACCCACACACTGTCTGACTGACAGGTGCGTTCTCGGAAATTATGTGAGGAGTCACCGCGGGGCTTCAACCTGTGTCAGCACACATTAAAGAAAGTGGAAATCCAACACAGATCACATACTGCTAAATGCGCTTGATATTTCTGAAATGATTTTAATGGTCGCCACTTAAAGCTGTAATTAACATTACACTTGAATTCACAAACCACTTTGTCACTGCTTGTTTTTGAAGTACAAGACACTTAGTCTTAGTCCAACAGCCGATAATCAAATCCAGTGAAGTCAATAGATATAGTGCCAGCTGGAGTTTAGACTAACGCTAAATGGTTTAAGGACGTACAAACTGAGTTAGTGGTGGCCTGAAGCTGTCCAGTCTGCTCATGTTCTTACTTTCTTACATTTCTGTGTCTCTCAGCTGGGATGAACATGAGTCCTGTTTCCAGACTGAAGAAAACCTGGAGTAAAGTCAACACCGACAAGTTCGAAATATTGGAGGTGAGAAAACATGCACATGTCACTGATTCACGTATTCAAGTGGATTGAAGATTTTATGTTGTAATTTGACCGATATCTCCTCTGTCTTACCTCACTCAGCACCAAATGGACCCGTCAAGTAACTTCAGCAACTACCGCACTGCGCTCCGTGGCGCCACCCAGAGGTCTGAGACGGCACACAGCAGTCAAGAGAAGGTAAGAGAGCACGCGTGACTCTTGATGACAGACAAAAAAATTGTAAATGTAAAATGTCAGTGACAACTGTTGCCTCTTTCCTCCAGATTGTGATTCCTTTCTTCAGCCTCCTCATCAAAGACATCTACTTCCTGAATGAAGGCTGTGCCAGCAGGCTGGCCAACGGACACATCAACTTTGAGGTCAGTCCACAGTTCAAGAGACACATTCAGTTGTTGAATGAATCAGGTTGTGGTCTGTGCCTTTGACTTGATTGTTATTATGAACATTCACACACAGACCTGCTCATTTAAACACAATAAGAAACGATCATTCACTGTACAATTATGTTACAGTGACACAGTTACATTTTAGGCCCTGACATTTGATGTAATGTCTCCCCCCTGTGGCTTAAAGGAGCATTACATTTCCCCTCATCGTCCTCCTTTTGTGTATTTTCTGTATCTTCATGAGCCAATAAGATGAGTTCTATAAAGTTTGTTGTCACTGTGTACCAACAGAAACTGTGGGAGCTTGCAAAGCAGGTGAGCGAGTTCCTGGTGTGGCGTCAGGTGATTTGTCCATTCGACAGAGACCGCCGCGTCCTCCAGTACCTCGTCACCACGCCTGTCTTCAGCGAAGACGGTCAGTTTGCAGTTTTCTCTGCATTTTAATCACACAAATGCCACGTGTAGCAAGGCTGCTTGCCATCAAGAAGGAAAACAAATGAAACTAATTTACGCTTCGTCTTGTGTTATCGCCACAGAGCTGCATCTGGCGTCATATGAGAGTGAAGGACCTGAGAACAACATGGAGAAAGACAGTCGCAGGTCTCTTCGGTGAGTGTACACACACTCTACAATCAAACTGCCTCAACTGTAACATATGACAAACCATTTAAGACTGTAAGGCTGATTATCTTTGTTCTGTTTTGTCTGATTTTCAGATCTTCCCTCCTGCATCGAGAGAATCGATCCTAAGAGAACGACATGACAATCCCCTCTGCTCTATGCTCTACAGACTGTACATAAACGAGGTGTTTTAAAGCTACAGGTTCCTCCATATCATCGTATGGACACATTTTTACAAACTAATGGCCAAAGTTAAGGTCGTGGACCTGATACTGATACAGGACAACAAATGCAGCTGGGAATCCTGTATATTGTCACAGATGAACAGAAGAGTATATTGCAAAATGTGGGCTTTGAGCTCTCAAGGATCATACATCAGAGAATCCTTGATGAGGTCCATCCGGTGCCAAAGCTCCTCCTCAGTTATTACTATAACACTCTGCCTTGCAAGCATTCATGGCCCAAAGTCATAATCATTCCCAAGAAGAGCTCAGATTACCTGATTTGGATCATCTTCTTCAACATCGGCTCTGTCCAAGGCTCTCAGAGGAAGAACATGTTTGGATTTTGTTTATATCTCCACCGAACCTTCATCATGGCGGCCTCACATTGTGCGGCCTCACAATGCTATGGAAGCACGAAGGGAAGGGCCAGTTTTGCCTCCAAATGAGACACATATGGACCCGATACTGCAACATTAGCACTGCTCCTCTGCTGTGTTGAGTCAAGAACCACAGAGAGAGAGAGAGAAGAGACCTTCTCTGAAAGGACGAGTTGATTATCATCGATTTGTATTATAAATAACAGGCTAACAACTGCTTTCAAAAGTGGCGTTGGCGGCAGTGTTGTTTTGTTGAGTGCATGATTTTTGATGAGAACATCTTGGCAGCAAACGCTCCACATCCAGCACATTTGCTCTCAGTTTGCACCGATATCTGGCGCCGCACAGTCACGCGAGCCTTTTATTTCATTTAAACACATAATGCAAGTCGATGCATCAGCTACATATTACCAAACACATTTACAGACAGTTTTCATCAATCATGCTTTTTGGTTCCAAACATTTTGTGGTGTGTGCACTTTGGTGATGCAAAATTGTGCTAATCATGCAAGTGAAATGAAATGCACTTCAGTGGGTTTTTGTGTGTTGTATTATAGGATGTGGTGACTCCTATTTTAAGGCGTCTTTCTTACAGTATTATGTTGTATTTTGTATCAGAAGGTTTTAAAAAGAAATGTTTTTTCTGTGTACATTTTCTGAAGTTTCTCTGTGAGCTTGTTGCTGGTTGGCTGGCTCTGCTTTGGTAAGCTATTTTGTTAATACAACACCAGTTATGACAAAGAAGTGTTTTGAGTCTGAGTGAAGCGCAAATCGACGTGTGTATGTGCAGCTTCAACAGGATCCTCGTCCTCCTCTTCATCTCGTCTGTGATGATGTGAGCGTGATGTGATCCTTTAAAATCTGCCTGTGAGTGAACGTGATGTGATTTGTATGTTTTTTTTAAAAAAAAAGCTCATTGTGTGTTGACGTGTTCATTTTATAAGTGTTTTCTCATGTATGCTTTTTTCTATCCTTTTTTTTTTTTCCCCCTGTGTATCATTTGTGTTACCGGTCAGGGTACTTGTACTGAAGGTCTTTGTGAAAAGAGAATTATATTTTTTCTTTCAAATAAACAGAATAACTGAATAATGTGTTCTTTGGTTTGGTTTTAACTGATGCACATAAAACAACCAACTTGAAATACAATAACAACACAAGAATATAAGTAAAACATTTATTTACAACACACACTGAAACAGTTTATCTCTTGAGTGTACATGTCAGTCATCTTTGGCCAAAAATTGGAATAAAGTGAGAAGTGTTGAACGTCTTGTTTGAACATCAGTGACTCTGAACTCTGGTGAAGTTAATGCAGCGGCCCTGCAGACAACAAAAGACAAATAGATAATATATACCTAAAACAACACAAGCAAATCAAAGGTGATACATGTTATGTTTTGAAGCTAGAAAGTGACATTTCCATGTCTTTGTTGATTATAAAGCAGGTCTGTGTTCAGAAACCGTCTTTAAACGAGCCATCAGGACTACAGTCGTGGTTGCAAAAAATGGCATGTAAACATTTTCTAGTAGACACCCAAAATCAAAGTATGAACCTGAAAATCAGCATAATATGGAACTTTCAATTTATCCGAATTAGCAGAAATACAAGCCACCATGATCCATTGTCTGTAATATTGGCAGTATAAATTATAAATGAAGATAGGAACAGAGTTTAAAACAAGGAAAATGTGGTCTATTCTACATATGAAGGGATGTATGTATTTAAACAATTGACCACAGTGTGAAAATGTGCCATCCTTTAAAGCTGCGTCAAACTCTGCATGGAATGGCGAACGAAATGTGTGCTCAAAATGTTGGCTTTTCCTTTGAGCTCAGCCTGATCAATGTAACACTTCACACAGAGACAAAATATGACGATAAATCATCAGATTTAGATCAGTGAATACAGTGAGAGGAAAACAATCCTGGATCATTGGAGGGCCTGCAGCCGGTTTGATGACGCACTGCACAAGTGCTGACATTCAGACTGTTATCTATAACAGCTGGGTTGATTCAGTAAACTGGTAATTTGACTGTTGGGATATATAATTAGAGGGGGGAAATTGGGCTGTTATTTTCTGTTATTATCTAATCAAAGCACTGTGGAGTCAAGAGCGTGGATTCATTTTCTAATCAAATTAACTGGTGACAAAAAAAAATGTCAAAAACTTCTTTGTGACTGCAGACAGCCAAGAAATAAATGATAATCAAAGTAGTCTGAATTGACTGGCAGCAGTGTTTTCTTTCATCTGACTGACAGTTGGAGGGAAATACTGCAGATATTTCTTACCTTTTCCTGAGATGTGGGTCTCATGACTGCCACTCTGTTGTACTGTCTCCTCAGTAATGCCAGCAACGCATCAAAACGCCCCTGAGGGTCGAGTGAGATCAAGTTGATTCAGTGAAAAACAAGAAATAAAAATACAGATTAAGAATGTGTGTGAGGAACAGCAGTGACACATAAGCCTTAATGCAGTCAATATCTGCCAATATTCAAAGAGTGAACAATAATGACTTGTGATTATTTATGACACTATCGTCTCACCTTGATCGGGGTGTACCACTTGGACTGTGGCGGGGGGTTGTAGACCGGAGGAGGTCGTGGTGGGGGTCGGGGTATGATGGGCTCCTCCTCCCCCTCTGGCAGAGTGACCACGGCATCTTTGGTTTTCTCTAGTCGTGACCCTTCCTCTGTGGACCCCTTCTGCCCCCAACGCACCTACAGACCATGGGTATGTCACTGCACTTACATACCATTGTGTGTGTGTTTGTCAACACTTCGTCATTAAAAATGCTGAAGTTTTCCTCAATTAACACATTTTTATTTACCTCCATGCGTTTGATTCCTCCAGGGCCTCTGCCTCCGTAGTATGAAGCGTCCACTGTCGGCCATCTGTGTTTGGGCAAAGGATCTTCTTCTGGATCCTTGAAAACAACAAAAGGACATTGAAATAACTTTTAAATGTTAATACAAAATTCCATAACATTACGATCTAAAATAGAAATGAGGATCTACATTTTAGCTCAAGTCAATCAGTCTCGCCTATACTTACTGCTGGGACAAACATCTTTAAATGAGTCAACACCAAACTGTGACCACGATGGCTGGAAACTGAAGCCAGTGCTCAAGTGTTCAGTACCACTAACAGCCACAAGATGCTGCTCTATAAACTGTCGAGCACCATTGAGATCTATTCAGAAACTCTCTCCTCTCTTGGAAAAGTTAACTTTTTTTTCCACAGTTCTTGTCTCGGTAGCAATAAAAAAAAAGGGGGGGTTTCATTAACAAGAGAGTTTAAAGAGGGGCATGACAATGATGTGGTTAGTTGTGTCATGCACATACAAGTGCCCAGCCCATGTAGACTTATAAGACACTGAAAATACAGCTGCAATGGTGAAACATTCATCAGACAAGAACATAACCTCTTACATGTAACATGACATTGCAATTACTGGTCCTTTAAATCATCACACTTCACAAACAAAAGCGTTTCTCCTCAGGGAGACCATCAAATCTGCCTGAACTTCTTGACTTTTGGTTAAATTCTACCTCACAATATGTTCATAATTTAGGTTTGTGCTAAACAGACCATCATTTCTCTTCAACAAATTGGGCTGAGATCAAAAGAAAGAAAACCGAGATGATGACTCTGATGAGGGCTATGAGCCAAAATGTGTTGGTCTCACTACAACTTTGTACAAAGTTTGGACCTCTTCAGAATCACACTAGTCACAGGCAAAAGTTCAGTCTCTTCAGAAACATTCTGATGATGTAAGAGAAATACATTTTTCAACAGTCTGTGGTTTACTCACAATGACCGGAGGTGGAGGAGGCGGGCGATCCGGGGGCGGGTCTCTGATCACCTGTAAGAAACAATATGAGGGATAAACAGTCACACTACAGTTATCGTAGAGTTACTAAAGGAATCACTAACACTTCAAATGGTGGCCTACTCTCTAAATAACAATGGCACTGAATTATGGTTCATGCTCCGCTGGGCCTGAACTGGCACTTATATGGACCTTAAACTCACCACAGTGCAGCAGAGAGGCCAGAACCACCAGAGCAGGACCAGAGCCAGCAACAGCAACAGAGCCAAGAGCAACCACAGCACCCAGGTCCCATCGGACTGAAATATACACACACTAATCAGCTGCACATGTAACACCACACATACACCTAAGTTTTCCTCCTCAGGGACACATAATGGGTAACAGTTGACTGTTTGACAATTGTAATTATCGGCGACCTACTCACACATGTTGTGGCGTAGATGGTGATGGGACTGGAGATGTAGGATTGTCCATTGTTCAGGCTGACCAGCACCTCAATCGATCTGCAATTATCAGACAGAATCAGAAGAAGAGGAACCAGGTCCAGCACACCTTTTATTATTATCAGCTACAACTATCATACTTAGTTGTAAGCCCTCGTTGTACAGTATGTTAGAACAATCCAAGCAACATGTGAGCATCACCGTTGGCTATTTGTGTCATTCCTCCCAATATTCACTGAATAGTTGATTATGATTATGATGATTCAGTGAACTAACCTTGAGCCCTATGAACCATCAAAGGTCAGTGACGTGGTTTGATAAGTTAGTCTGAGTAAATGTTTGCTGTAATCATTCCTCAGTTTCTCACCTGTGTTATTTATTAATAATGAGGCTGTTGCAGTTGCCGTCAGTTTTATCAAAACCTTCACAGCTCACACTGATTAGTTGTCTCACTGTTGATGTAATGAGCTCTCTGATGTGATGTTTGACACCTTCACAGTTCTAATAAAATAGTTGTTGTCAATTGTCAAATAGTCCTGGTTATGTGCAGTTCATTCATATTTGTAGCTAATAAAACAAGGGGCCATAACACAGTCTTTGGCCTCCGGCTGAAAGGGTTTTTCATGAGTATCCCTTTTCCGCCAAAATGGGACCAGTTCTGCTCCGGTTTGCACCTAATTTTGAACCGTTGGCAGCATTTTCAACCAAAAGTTGACTCCCAGCTGGAACCAAAAATAGCAGGTTTTCCACGCCCTGAAGTTGAAAACAAAGAAGAACCAAAAATGTTGAATGGAAGTGGTTCAGGAACCAGAGCTGCTTCAGTGGAAAAGGAGCTGAAGTGACACCACGTAAAACAGAGCAATTTTGTTTGATTATTCACAGTTTTTTAATATAAGGCCTCATAGACTACAAAATGGAATATAAGTTTACTCAAGTACAAGTTTGTGGTTTGAGATACTATTTAAGTATTTCCATTTTCTGCTACTTTGTACTAAAAGGTGCACTGTGTAGTCTTGGGGAAGACATTTTAATCAGAAGAGAAAGATCTTCATTGACCGATTTGTTATGCCAAACAAAACAAGCTAAATAAACAAACTCTCTTTGTTTTCACAACTGAATAAATTGAATAAACAAACTGACCTTAAAGGACAACACAATTTCATGGTGTTTTACTTTGTTTATATGTGGCGGACCCTGCCACCTTTCTTGCTTCAAACAGTGTTCTGGACCTTATTGTCCTCTGAGAACAGCTTGTTTATTCAGTTATGGAAAAAATATATTATATAAAAATATTTCTGAGTTTGTATTATTACCTCATTAATATTGTAAATATTACAATTTGAATTTCTTCCTAAAAGTCTTTAAAACTCTTTAAATGTTTTAACCCCATTGTGTTTTGGGGGCAAATGTTGTACTTTTACTTCACTAAACTAATTTGATAACTTTGCATGTTGCATCAGAGTCAAATTAGTGATTTCTTTATTAATTCATTCATTTTATTATATTCTAATTTTACTTTTACTTGTACTTTTGATACTTAAATAGGTACTTTACCTTTACTCAAGTACTATTGGTATGGGTGATTATTATATTTTCACACAATATCTTTACCTTCACTCCAGTATGACTCTGGGTACCTTTTACAACTTGCTTTTTTGGTAACCTTATCAGATTCCCTGTTGACGTTCCAACCACATCATTAGTGCCAAAAACATTGACTCACTGAAATAGGAAGCCATTCCCATTCATATTCTTATCATTTTGGGGATCAGATTTCCTCGTTCACTGTTAGAGCATGCAGTAAAATATCGTTTGGTTCCAACTTTTAAGGTTGGACTCAACTGAGATTGTTTCAGCTTTGTCCCTGCTGAGTTATACAAACTACGCATGAGTGTTTCTGGAAGGAGGGAGTGTTACAGAGTGGGCGAGACATGATGGAAAGTGAGAGAGGACTGGGGACAGATAGGGAGCGAGGGATGGAGCGCTGAAGTGGGTGAAGTTAAATCAGCTTTGGCTCGCTCTCTAAATGCCACAGATATTTATTCTGGTCGGACTGGCTTCAGATCATCCAACACTTTGAGCTGTTCGCACATATTTCTCCTGTAAACATTCTTCTGGCTTCTCTCTCTGCTGAACACATTTGTAGTTTCTAATTTCCACCTGCTGTATTTGCTCAGGCCTAGTGCGGATCTATACATATATTTTATCGTTGTTTTAATTTACTAGCAGGAGAAAGTTAGGACTGTACATTACTGCATTATTGATACATCATCTCTGTGAAATGTTGCCACACCTCAGTGTTGTCCTGGCGGGACACCAATGCTCTCCACTGGACCGATGATGCACTTTTCTTTATGTGCCTGGGTCGAGCCAGTGTTGTCAGAGAAAAATACCACGGTCATGATGTTATAAAATGATGTCATGCCAAATAGCATTTTATTTCTTTTTTTTTTAAATCCTGTTTTTTTGGATTTATGTTTAACACAGGCTCAGTATTGGAGAAAAGGCTGATGCAGCCTGGAGAAAAACAAGGACAAAAGCCGGATCATGTGAGCGTGGATAATGAGAGCTTCACGCACTATTTTCAGTGTTGAAACACAAGTGTGGTTTCTCAGCTGTAGATTAAGAAATTCTTGTGGCTACTGTTTAATTTGTGTGTGACTGCAACAATGCACTATTGACTCTCCTTAACAATGATCAGAATGTGAGGATACAATAATATAATTCTAATTAGACTTTTCATTAGAGTTTGACATTTTTATCTATAGAAAGATAATCAAGCTCAGTTTTTTCCCACTGGCAGCTTGTTTACAGTTTCACACAGGGTCACAAACTTTTTGTGTGTGTGTGCGCGTGTGACTTGACTTACTGTCCGACCTCGTGCAGAACAGGAGCAGGACACAGCAGATGTCCGTCTCTAACTACTGTCGGCTTCTGGTCTGAGAAGAAACGGAGACAGACAAACACTGAGACACTGTTTCTGCCTATAAAGACAGGAGTTTCTTGCAAAAAAATGCAAAAACGTCCTAAAACAAGTTAAAAATAAATCAGTCAACACATCAATTTTGCCTCTTTGTGCACTCAAGGTGGCCAAAACAATTGGTGCTGATGGCGTTTTAACTCCTGAAAGGAAAGTTTCAAATCATAGTCTTTGGTGCGTTGTCTAATTTTACTCAAAAAGAAGGTGGTATGTGTCGTGGTTTGGGTTTCCTGTTTTATTTTGTAGTTATATCCTCATGTGTCTTGTTGTGACTTTCCACTTCCTGTCTTTGTCCTTTTTTCCCGCTCCTTTTTTTGTGTACACCAGTGTTACATTTGTTGATTACTGCTGTGTAATCCAGCCTGTGTTTTCCCCTCATTCTTTGTCAGTTCCTCTGTTTTTGTCCTCATGTCAGTCCTGCAGCTCCTGGGTTCCTGTGCCGGTTCCTTTTTCCCTTGTCCCTGTGTGTCCTCTGTGTTCCCCCTTTGTTCTCTGCGGCTTCTGGTTTATCTTCAGATTTGTAAACTTTTCTATATTCCTTTGTCGGCCTTTCTGTTGCCAGGTTTATGTGGCCTGTCATTTTATTGCTCGCACTTTTGGATTTTGGACATCAGCTCATTAAAGCTCACTTTTTGTTTGTGTGTCTTTCATTTGGGTCCTTTTTTGTGTAGCTGTAATAGTCTATACTCTGATGTCTAGATGTTACATTTCTGTGTGTACATAATGAGTTTGTAGGCAGCAAAGGAAAGAGTGACAGGAATTTCCAGCAGAACAGATAAAAAACAAGCCAGTTAGAAGAAGAAACCAAAGATAAAATACAGTCATGTCCTCCCAGTGACCCCCCTCCCTCAGATCTGTTAATAGACTAATGACATAGATCTTCTCCCTCCCCCTGCTCTCATAATGTCTCCTCTGTTCTCTGGGCTGAAGTCAATAAAATGCAGCCTCTGTTTGTTTCTGGACATCATGACTCTGACTTTCCACAGCAACACAGAAATCTGCACGTCGTATCACATTGCACTTCATAGATGATGTTATCCTGCAGTCGCATGTGGGCACACGTTTGAAGCATCACTGGGAAGTAAACAAGCTGTATATCACATGTGATGAGTGTGGTGAGTGTGTGTCATTTACTGACTGTATGTCTTTTGATTGACAGTGAGGAAGCAGAGGACGTTGTCTGTCCTCTTGGATCCGCTGAAGCCGCTGCCCCTCAGCACCACATCGAAAGACTCTGAGAAACATCAGACACATTTCACAGCCGTGACGTTTTACTTACACTGCAGCTTACAGACACAGCAATTCTTTAACAGCAAGTGTGGTAACTGAGCAAATTAAAAATAACAAGAGGCTCTGTGAGGCTTTTTGGGCACAGCTGTGCTTTGTGCCAAATGCCAGTGTCAATATGCTAACATGTGTATAAAGCTAATGTAGAGACGGTATCATGTTTATCGATTGATTGTATAAAATATGGATGAAGCTTCCAAGTGAAGCCAGTGTGGAGGTACATCAAACCTCCATTCTTTCTAATGGCCAACAGAGGGCGACTCCACTGGTTTCAAAAGAAGTCCTATTGTATGTAAGCTTATGAGAAAATGATCCTACTTCTCACTTGATTTATTACCCTCAGTAAACAGTTTCCTTGTGAGTTTTTGGTCTCAGTCACTAGTTTCAAGTTTTCTTAAATACAATATGATGTTCATTTAGTAAATTATGGTCTCATTTAGGGGAAAAAGGACAATAAAGCAGGGTATGCTTTAGGGCGTGGCTACCTAGTGATTGAAAAATCGCCACCATCAGGATAGAGGTGCAGCAGTGAGTGCTCCCCAACTCAAAATGGTCACTTCTGGCTCCATAAAACCCAGATGGCAACGACCGAATGCCAAACTTGAGGCTACAAAACGGTAGTCCACAAACCAATGGGTGACGTCGTGATGGCTTTACACTGAAGTTTATCATGTTCACCATCTTAGTTTAGCTTGTTAGCATGCTAACTTTTGCTAAAGAGCATTAAATACAGTGTACTGTACAGCTGAGGCTGATGGGAGTGTCATCAGTTTTGGCCATTAATAAAATTATTTGACAAATTCATGTTTTCACCTGATGATGGTGCTAGAAGGTTGTTACAAATCATCCTGAGGGGGTCGTGAGCATGGGGTACCAAATTTCATAGCAATCTGTCCAATAGCTGTTGAGTGCTTTCACTTAAAAGCACTAATGTCAACTTCATAGTGGCAGTTAAAAGAGTCAGCAGATCACCAAAGTCTTTAGGCTTCATGAATAGCTGTAGGTACAAAATGTTCACAGCAATACAGCCAATTTTTGTTGCAATGTTGTAGTTTGGTTCTGTTGAACCAACCAACAGACTAACATTCACTAGCTGGTGTGTTTGAAATATCATTTTACATAAGGACATGATTTATTTCTACCATATATTATCTGCATAGATGCAACAAACTCTTCCCCACTAACTTACCATTCACACAAACACTTGACGGCTCTATTGTGAACACATCTGTGCACGTCTGCTTCAGGATCTGTGTGGGGACAAAGATAATGGTAACAGCTCATGTTGTAAGTCTGTACTCTCACACCGTGTGCCAACGACTGTTTTGTGATATGACCTCACCGAGTTGACGATGTCTTTGAGGGCATGAAACCCGGACAGCACTGGGAAAACTTGCTCCGTGCCGTCTGCTATTTCAGCAAGCTGTAAAACAACAGTATAGAAATAGCTAACTATCTGCTGATATATGTCATAAATATATGACGAACTTTACATTCAACTTCTTGCCTCCTTTCTGGGAGGTCTTCTGCTTATTTCAGTTCAGTGCTTCAGCAGTGTTTAGGGAGGAAGAGCTGGTTTATAGGAGATGAAAAATGCGGACGGCTGGCTGTAGCTTTCATCTCCTGCTTTAACGATAGCAGAACAGGAAGCTCGTCTGGCATTATCTAATTAGAGTGATGTAATTATTTCCTCCTCAACTGCAAAGTACACTCGGTCACTAACTGGGCAGAAGAACACTTGCACCCGCTGACTACTGAGGACTTCCCCAGTCATGATTTATAGGACTGTGAAGCATTTCAGATATCTTATTAATACTTATTATGCTGATAGAAAGTGATGTGATTAAAGCTGCTGCAACAGCAAAACAAACCATATTAATGCATGAATGATTCGGGGGGGATGTGCCACTTTAAATGAAAAATTGCAGTGTTATATTTCTCAACAAATGTAATTACATGTTTTTTCTTTGCACTGTAAATCTTATTAAGTATCAATATGACCCATGCTGACTGCAGAGCAATGGCTCCTCTGGGATAATGCCTGTTTTTGTATTCCTTTCCCAACACAGTCAGCAGGAGGCATTTGGGCTCATTCTTATTCAGCATTAAAGAAAACAAGGTTTCATCCTCACTGAGTTTAGTGTTTTCATTACTAACACAACACTCCCTTCAGTCACCCGATACCTGCTCAGGAAGGAATCAAAGTCTCTCCAAGGAAATGGGAACTCTAACCGAAATGTATTCCTTGTTTTTACACAAACTAAATGCAGAATAAACTACAAATCCCTGCCAGCTGCGTGCTGTTCTGTCCTCAGGAGGTTTCAGTTGAACTCTAACAGACTAACCAATGAGGTCAAGGTGAGTTAATAAATCTGGGCCAAAAACAGAGCGGTCTATTGAAGTTCTGACCCACACACACTGACACACAGAAAGACAAATAAAAACTCAATGTTTGAACAACCAACACTATCAGGAAGAGAGAGAAGTGTCTCTTTCCCACAGGCAACCAAGTGAAACTAAAGAGAAAGTCCTCCTACCTGTTTGTGGTCAAAGTCCATGACCCCGACACAGTACACCCGGGCTCCATACCCTCTGGCTTTGTCAGCCTGGGAAGCACAAACACAAATTTCTGCTTCTAATGACAAACAGTAAACCCACGTTTATGTTTATAGAAAGGAGGTAATTGATAAAAGATCATATATGATGATATAGTATAGTATGATTTTAAAATTCATTCATGTTAAATCCTTTATTTTTTATATTATCACTTAAGAGAAGACTAATATACAGACCAACTCAACTGGGGACCTGTTGGCCCAATGCAACCCTTAAACAACCTCATTCTGGCACTTTAATTATTTTTTTAATTTTATTTTTAATTATGACTGTTGCTAAGCATAAAAATACTCTTAATAAAAACCCAGTCTGTTTAAGCAGAGGTCTTTTTTTATAAGAATCAAACTGACAACCTACTTCTAAGATTTTTCCTGGACTTTGGGGTTTTTTTGTACTGTGCTTGAATGGAGGTCAATGGCTGCTTGAAAATAGTCATAAAACTTAGAACTTGTGGTTTGTGAGAGATGTGACGCTCATCTTGATCTCTTTCACACACACCGCATCATTTTCACATAGTTTTTTACTGCTACCATTCAAATTATTTTCAAGCGTGTCTTTGT
The DNA here is from genome assembly GCF_040436345.1 of Pagrus major. Taxonomy (NCBI): domain Eukaryota; kingdom Metazoa; phylum Chordata; class Actinopteri; order Spariformes; family Sparidae; genus Pagrus; species Pagrus major. The sequence continues at coordinate 11,405,758 of NC_133226.1, forward strand.
GTGTGTGTGTTCGATACCTCCTGTACGCTCAGCTCATAGGGGTAGATTTCCAGCTTGCCATCAGTCAGAACGATGATGATGGTGGATGACGGTGAAGTTTGTGCCTTCATCTGCTCGGACACCTGTTGAGTGAAAATACAGTTATAGAAAAGTTGGATGCATCTCTGTCTAAAGAGCAGCACTCAGTACAGCTCACACACACACTGTGCACACATGCAGCTCTGAAAGAGTCATGACACTTTAACTGTTTTATGTTTGGTTTGCTGAAACATTTTCTGTCACAAGGCCCCACTGGAGCTGCTTGAACTATCTGACAACATATTATCTACTTTAGTGGTCTGATCTCATCTAATAGCATTAGTGGCAGTAGGGAACAAAGGAACTAGTGGCAGTTCATGTTGAAAATAATTAAGTGTCAGTGACAGGCTCCTGGCAGGTATTCATAATGTCAGATAAGAGCACTTACCGCTTTCATGCCTTCGTGCATGTACGTTTCACCAGCAGGTCTGATTTGGCTCAGCTTCTCCAAACCCTCATCTATCTTAGACCTGCACAGCCAGATCACAAAACACAGAAACACAGTGTAAATACAGACCGATAGGAGCTCTGTGTGATGTGGTTATCAGTGTTAGGATGTTGTTTTTTTGTGAGGAGGAGGAAGAGGAGGAGGATGGAGAGGGAGTGAGGAGGAGAAGGAGCAACAGAAAAGAGAAGGAGGTTTAAGAATTGGAGAAGGTACCTGTCTCCCGTTAGTGGCAGTATTACAGCTGCTCTGGCTGAAAAGACGATGTAGGAGACCCTCATCCTGGGACTGAAACACACACAGGAAGCTTGTGAATCAACAGATTTGGATCCGCTGACGCTGCTGCCCCTCAGCACCACATCAAAAGACTCTGAGAAACATCAGACACATTTCACAGCCGTGACGTTTTACTTTGATCGATTGTATAAAATGCGGATGAAGCTTCCAAGTGAAGCCAGTGTGGAGGTACATCAAACCTCCGTTCTTTCTAATGGCCACACAAAATGCCAATTTCTACATAATGTTGCTTTATCATTCATCACGCAACATTTCATTCAATTAAAGGTGCAGTAAAGAATTCTGGAGAAACACTGTTGAGTGTTGGGTCTCATTCACAGGTAGTTAAATACTGATGCTTTGGGTTGGTGGTGCAGTCGAGGACCTGAATGAGACTCAACAATCAATTATCTTTCTCAAGAATCACACACATGCACTAACATCAATGCGGGGCTGGCTCTGGTATGAAAAACAACAGACAGAGGAGCTCAGATTACAACACACACAGAGGGAATGTTATCTTACCTTTGCTCAGGATGCTATTACTCCACTATTTCTCTTCATAGCATATAGATGTTTGCTGCTATATTAATGTTCAACATGATCAAAGGTGTCATGTGTATTAAACCTCTGAATTTCTTATTTTGATGAATTTTATATCACTACACAACATGGTACAATGTCAGTGCCTTGCTCACCCACTGATTTCCACACAGTAGGGAACTGAACCCCTAACCCCCGTCAGTGTTACTTCCTTGCTCTACCCTTCAGGCTGTGGAGGGGGACAGGACTGTCTGTTGTGGTCAACACCACCTTCAACATCTGGTTGGATGTTTTACTCTCATATTTAGCAACCTGCTATTAAACCTAAAGATATCACACACCCTCTGCACCATTACCCAGAAGGGTTTTGGAGTAGTTGGTGTCTGCTGCCCAAAATAGACATGGCCTACTTTTCTACTCACTACTACTGTTTGTTCTGTAATTTAAAGACCTATAACGACTCCCCACTCTTTAAATAGTCTTTTTTATTAGTGTAATTTCTGATGTATGACTCTAGTTCACATGTAATATGCTGGGCTGTCTGTATAGCACTTTTAACTTCATTTTTGACTGAAAAGTTTTGTATTATTTCACATTTTCTAATTCTTTTTATTGTTTAAATGCCCTTAAAATCTATGGAGGAGGAGATGAGAGAAGAGGGGCTGGAGAAAACAGAGAGGAATAACATCACAATATATGAAAACACACAACAGAAGCTTTACTTACCTGACAAACCTGTTGGTGAGCTGCTCCACAAATCCATAGATCTCATCCCAGTGTCCCCACACACTGCCCGACCTGCAAAAACAAGCAGCACTGGAGAGATAAATCACACTCACCCAAACATGAAACATCAACAACACAACACAAGATTAAACAGGAAGCACGCCAAACCATGAGGACAACACATGTAGAAAAAAACAAGGGATGGTCCTTCAATCAGAACCAAACCTAATTAAAACCAATCTACTCACTCCCATGCCAATGGAGAGTCAGGTGAACCTTTTAAGTCCACAAAACAGAGTTGCAGCATTCTCCTAAATAACTGAAGTAGATGAGGACTTATTTTATAACGTAAAAATACAACAGGAAAAAACACAAGCTCATGCTTAAAGACAAAACAAACACAATGGGTGTTGGTCAGTTTAATCTTTTGTTGCACAGAATAAACAGAGAAAAGAAAACTGAATCTGGCATTGTGTTCTGTTCTGTACAGGACCTTAGTTTGTTCATACTTAGCAACAACATAACACACTGAGAGGAACTCTGGAGGCTCTGGAAGTTAACTTTCTCCAAGTTAACACCACACACACACACACACACACACACACACACTGGTGTTCAGAAGAGAAAAGATTAAAACAAACTGTCAAACCTGCAGTGAGGCAGCAGAGGGACATGGAAACTAAACACAGCCATACAAGGAGAGGACTGAGTCTCTACACTGAGGTTACAAATATTACATTAATACACTGGCCTGTTTCTGTTGGCTCATGCAAACACACAAACACACACATGCAGACAGAAACAGTGTGTGTGTCCACTCACCTGTCTAAGACAAAATAAATATCAAACGCTCCATCACAGGACGCCTCGTCGCCATCATGGGGCGATGAATTCACAGTAACACACAGAAGAAGTAGGATTTGGCAACATATCCATATCCGATCCATAATCCATGTGTTTCATATCAGCAGTCAGCCCATGCAGCTACAGTCCGAGTCCTTCATCACTGTTCACAGCATCAGGCCGGAGGATCACATGTTGGACCAGTGCTGACTGGAGGCGCACACACACACAGACACACACATACTGGAGCTGTGAGCTCTGACAGCAGCTCTTAATGAAGTAAACTGGGCAGGGCGCACAGCTGCTGCACTCTGCTGTCACACCAGCAGCAGCAACACAGAGACACAGCTTCCCTCAGGACTCTTCAAAGTAGACCACAGACAGCAACACAGCAATATACCACCATTAATGTTACTGCTGTAATACATTTATAAATATATCTGAAACCATTTATTCTGTAATATGCCATTAAAATATTCACCTTTTTATTGATTTCATAGGCTTTTATATGTTTCTATTTATTTATTTTTATTTTTCCTTTTTTTAAATTCAGGCCAAAATCTATATTTTATATAGATCTTTTATACAGATCTTATATAAGTCAACCTAAATAACACAATTAGAATGAAAACAGTTTGTATGAAATGTTTGTATTAAAATAGTTTATAAACATGCAGGGAAAATAAAAAAATATGACAATTATTTACAGTAAAGGTGTAAAGAAAATAATGGTACAGTCTATATAAATTGATTGCAACCAAATTATATTTTTCTTTTTTAAAAGCTTTGTTTTTTGTATCACTGTGGAAAGCCTACATAGATTTTCAGGCACGTACATTAACAAAATAATGTAAATTCAGATTTCTAAAATACAAAGAAACAGTTTAAAGTAAATCAGTATTAAGTAAATATAAATCATTATCAACAAATCAACAAAAAAAAGTAATTTCATGTCTTGCATGTGTTAAAAAGTCTACAATAAAATTATAGGGAATATGTAAAAAGAAAATCTTCAAAAAGTTTAATTTAATGTGATTGTATTCCTCTTTTATGTCTGACTCCAATATGCTTTTATTTTGAAAGACATATCCTTTATCTTCCTGTGTTGTAGAGGCCACTCAGACTTGACTTTCAGTTGCCAGAGCAGCTGGCATAAATAGTGAGTGACTGAGATAACAAAAGTACAAAGGATGACAGACTAAAAATAACTACTAAGGAAACTCTCTGACCTTTAAATATCCCTGTATTTTGAATAAGAGGTGAAGGGAGGAAATTTTCCTCTAATAAATAAAAAAATTAATTCCTTCTCAGTCTTTGAACAATTCAGCAGTGGCTTAATACAAAAGTCACTGACTCATAAATCACTCTTCCAATAATGAACTCGACCGTTTTCACTTCAGGACAAACAAGTGCATCATGTTCCTATAAATCTGTTGCAGATGGAAAATCAGAACTGAATATGCTAACACAACGTCCTTGGTATGTCAGAGTGATTTGCAGCTTGTTGCATGAGCCTGTTTCCACATGGTGACTTGTCCGAGAGCTGAAATTAAACCGACTCCTTTGTCTCAAGAGAACAAACTGGGTTTGTGATTAAACACACGTCTCTTCAACACCAACACAACTGTCCTCAATCTAAGATGATCAACAGTTCTTTCCAGTAGTTCTTTTCCAGTGTTGTGCTGTAATTACATATTTCATTGTGTTTGCAGGGATGCAGTGCTCTGACTGCCTGTGGCTTCCCAGTAGGTTTAATTGTAACTTTTGAGTAGGATGAAGTCATGACAGTAAACAACTCAAATAATAACATACCAAAGTCAGTGTGTCAGCAAATGTCATTTACTGTGTCTAATCTTGTGCTACAGTCTGGGATCCCTCTGGGATATCACAGACGGCTGTTCTGGATTACGTGATCTGGGCTTTGTTCTTGGGTGAGGTTCTTGGACAAGAGAGGAACCCACGCTGCATGCTCCCTCCAATTCTTGCTATTATAACAAAGACAAAAATGTAACATTTTACACAACTGCAGAGTGAAAACATGAGGAAAGACAGAGAGCATCAATTCATCATTACAGCAGTTTTAAAGGGACAGGCCACCCAAAATGGAAATTCAGTCATTCACTGATCAACCCCATGCCGGTGGAAAGTCGTACTCCACAAAGTACAGTTTGGACCGCTAGTTGCACGGCTAACTGAGCTAACTAGCTAACAGCAGTTAACAGCTACTCTAGTGATATGCTGCCCCCTGTCTGTTCTGAGTATGATTTCCACAGGTGGCCAATTGTCACATATTGCACTTCATAAAATGGCTTCGTACAGCTCATCCAGCCTAATCCAAGTCTCTGGAGGCCCAAGATCTCAAATTGATTTAAAAAGACAATATTTACACCCTTGACATGCTCTTGACATACGCTTTCAGTGTAGCAGCTACAGTAAAGATTTCAGCTTTAACAAGGATGTAAATAACATCAATCCAAATCAATGTTGAATCTTGTGACTTGTCTTGTTCCAGAAATGTTTTGTGGACTATGAAACTTCACCCGACTTTCTGTCTGCATGAGGGTGAGTAGATGACGACTGAATTTTTTAATTTTTGGGTGAACTTGTGCTTTAAGGAAGATACTCACTGTTCACAAAAGGATTTTATGATGTGGGATGCTGATGCAACCTTTTCAATCCAACTGTCTTGCTGATGTAAGGAGGGATCGCCAGATGCTCTGCTGACCTCATTTAAAAAACAAAACAGAGGGTGTTTCTTCATACCACTGCTGATGAAGCTTGAACCACAGCCAATCCCTTCCATCAAAAACAACACAGATGAAATTGCAGGGTGTGGTCACAAGTCTGCTTTATTAAATAGAAAAGCATTTATACAGCCAGAAAACAATCTGCATTGTAATTAAACTGCTGCCAAAAGCAAGGGCGTGATCTTCTTTTCAGCTTTGGTGGAGATATCTGCTCAAAACCACTAGAATAAAATGCGCTTCAGGACATGTAATTCTCATCTAGACAAAACAGACTTAACTCTAAGCCTTTGAGAAAATTAATTTAATGTAGGATTCAAGAGATATTTTGCAGGAAAGTTCAGGAAATGATCTTGTTTCATGAATGAATGAATGGCTACAGGTGCAGTTCTCCACACCAACCAGTTGGTGGCAGCAACGTACGGTGTCGTCGTTTAGTGTAAACACCAGAAAGAAGAAGACCTGCTGAATTCAGTAGCGGAGTTTCTTTGTAACAAAAATGTGATCATCTTTTACCGCAATGCCAGCTTCATAGCCATCCGGATATGGCTGAATTATCTGAGCCAGGACATCGACAGTCGGACCGCGACTAACGGTGAGCTTTGTCACCCCGTTTTCAATCAGTTCAGCTGGCTAAAATAATGTCTGTCAAGGTTAGCATAACGTTACCCGGATGCTAACATGGCTCGACAATAACATAGCGGTCGGACATGCAGTTTGAAGATGTCAGTGTGTCTGCACTGTTATTTAAAAAGCCTCTATCTCAAAGTGGGAGAGATGTTAGTCTCTGAGCTGAAGAGTCAACATGTCGGGTGGTGGTAAAAGAGTGGTAGCTAAACAAATGCTATTGAGTGGATGAAGGAGTCAGTCAGCATCAATGACATCGTTAGCTTTAGCTAGCCTTCCTGTAAACAGTAAAGTCCTATTCAGCTATCCTAAAACATTGACTCTAAACTCATTAATACACGTATTTAAATGTGGAATGAAACGAAGTACATTCACTTAAATACTGTACTTCAGTACAATTTTGAGGTACTTGTACTTTACTTGAGTATTGCGTTTCTTAATGATATATTATACTTCATTTAGGAAGCTAATATTATACATTTTACTCTACTACTTTTATTTAACAACAGTAGTTAATTTGCAGACTCATATTGTTTATAGAAAATATAAAACAACTAATGAATTATGACATATTATTATGCTACCCTAAATTATTTAGAGTAGATAATTAGTTCCAACTTTGTCTTTAGTACTTTAGTGAAGCACACATTCATTATAATGCAGTGATTTAATGTATTTTATTCTGAAATGGCCCTTTTCTGCTTAAAGAGTACTTATGCTTTTGGTATTGTAAGCCAATACTTATGTACTTTCACTTAAGTAAGGATTTAAATGCAAGTATTTATGTCTACACTGTGGTACTGCAGTACTTCTAACCAACACCGGAAGACACGTCATAAGCACAACATGTTTGCACCGTTTTCTTCTCTTGAATCTCTTTGTTGTTACTTGACAAACTAGTCTAACCAATACAACCAGAATTCAAATTATGTAACTGAAGCCAGCGCCTCTTACTAACCGGCGTTTTCTCTTTCCCTCTCTCCAAACTCAGCCTTAACCTCCCCAGCTTGCCTTGCACCAGAGGAGCAGAGGACAAGATGCTGCTGAAGATGCCCCAGAAGCTGCTGAAGACTGCCCACTACATCGAGTTGGGCAGCTACCAGCACTGGCCCGTGCTAATACCCCAGAGAATAAGACTGTACACCTACGAACAAATCCCCCTCTTCCTCAAAGAAAACCCCTACATCACGGACGGCTACAGGGCTCACCTGCCCTCCAAACTCTGCCTGAGGAGGTGGGAAATACACACTTTTTAAATTAGAATTTAAGACTTACTTAATATATTCTACAATACATTCAATCTTTGTTTCTTCTTTTCTGTCACAGTATTTTTATGATGTCCAATGAGACGGTGAACATCTGGAGCCACCTTCTGGGTTTCCTGCTCTTCTTCTCTTTGGGGGTCAACGACCTCTCCTCAGTACTGCCAGCCTCTGGAGCTAACAGAGAGGACTATGTCATCTACACTATAGGACTGTTCTGCTTCCAGGTAAGACTTTTTTGGCTAGTGAGGGTGACATAGGGTGGAAAATCCCTCTCTTGGAAAAGTTAATGACATTTGAGAAAGTCTTGTACCCTCATCCAGACCTTGTGATGTTGTTTAGACAAACTGAATACGAAGATGTTGGTCGATAAGAGCAGTGCTGTGATTTGGGTCATACAGATGGTTTCAATTTACTAAAATAAGGTCTCCTCAGTCCTTCCAGCCTTTATTTTTACAGAAAGAATGTGTATGATCTGCAAGTGTCTGTGATTTAACTACTTGTAATTCTAGTGGCTTCTTCATTTTGTACAGCTGTAAATATTGTGTGTGAAATATATGATATGTGAAATAATCTACACAGTGTCCTGTGTTACAGTGTATTTGTATGGCTTAACAAACTGATTCATGTCGATTCACGTTTCCTGCCACAGGTGCACTCAGTTCACCTCTGCCCACCAGGTGTGTAAGCGGTGTGTAGCTGTTACTGTTGTAAAGGTGGGGCTCAGTGTATTATAAAGAGCTACAATAGGAGTGGCAGTCTAGTTCAGAGTCCCCATTGGCAGCTGTGGAATTGTTCTCTGTAGAGACGATGTTTATTGTCTGTGTGTTAGCTGTGAACCGTTTGTGTTGTAGGTTGTGTAGAAGCTGATAATGGGATTGGTAATGTCAGTAAGTATGTTGTGTAGTATGCATTGTGTAGTAATGTTAGTCTACCACCCTTCTTCTTAAACCCCTTTCTTTGTCCATATCAGTACATGTTGTGTTGTGTGTCTGGATTGTCTTTACAACCATTGTTTCTTGAGAAGCTCATGTATTAGGATTTTGTTGACTTCTAATCAAAAAAGTCAAACAAAACAAAAGTTTATCTGATGAAACCATAAATGACATCATAAAAAAAAAACTTGAAACGCAGAGTTTGTACAAGTGCTGGAAATCCTTCAAAACACTAGTATTTTATGTGATGTTTTCAAGGTTTGAAAAGTACTTATATGTTGCATAAAGTGCTTGAAACTGCTTGAAATTGTAACTGTAATACATTCATAATATGTACTTTTATATTGGCTCAGACATGTTGTATAGGATGCTAAGTCTACTGACAGACAGGTGACACATTTTGAAAAAATAAATCTTTTTTGTGTTTACCTTCATTTTGTCACCCTTCTGTAGAATGCGCTCACAAAACATGTTTGTTGTTTATAGTACAGTAACATCTGATTTAATGTGATGAAGTCAAATAATCATTTTTAGTATATGTCTTTAAAAATGTGTATTTTTAATTTCATTTATCCTTTATCTTAGTGGGATACCCACTGAGACCAAACTCTCTTTTTCAAGGGGGCGGCAACTACAAAACGAAAAAGAAACTCAATCTCACAATCGCACAATTTTAACAACTGCAAGTATTTTCCTTGAGCAGTTTGGCCACTAGCTCGTTGAAAATACACCATATGATACCAGAGAGGAAAGCTTGAAAGTTTTTCCACATAATGGCTGCAGCAATACTGAAGGCAGCCTTCCCCCATTCTGACCTAATACCTTGGCATTGTTAATGTGATCCAGTCATGAGATCTAGTTTCATGTGTCAGGTTGTTGATGACAAAAGACTATTTAAGTACAAAGGGAGTTTACCAGTTAATGCTTTATAAATACAAAGTATACTATGTTGCTTCCTCCGTTGACCCAGAAAGGGCCAACCAACAGTGCTATACAGAACACAGTGGTGAGTTTGAAACCCAGCACCTGCATCAAAATGCACTGCGCTATGATATATAGCATCCCTTGGCTTCAAGATCGAGACTGCCGCATGAGTATAGAGTTTGTCTCCAAAGTCTAATACTGGCAAAATTGTTGCCTGCACATGTAATTAACCACTGATGTAAGTTGCTGGAGAGCTTGACAATGCTTCTTTTAAAAAAGCTTGAAAATTGCTTTAATTTGACTGTGGATAAGGTGTCAGACTGTAATGTTACGGTGTGTTTTCGTCCCAGGTATGCATGTTGTGTTCTGTGGGGTATCACCTGTTCTCGTGCCACCGGTCAGAGAAGACTTGCCGTCGCTGGCTGGCGTTAGACTACGCAGGCATCTCTGTTGGCATCCTGGGCTGTTATGTACCTGGGATCTTCTACGCTTTCTACTGTAATGCTGTAAGTGTGCACACTTCAGATATCAAGTGATTTGTACCACAGCGATTCAGATAGAATAAAGTAAAAGATATTATAGACTTATAGAAACAGATGCTCTAGCTCTGACAAGACTGTATCTAATTGGTTTCTCTCCCGTCTTGCAGTTTTGGCGACAGGTCTACCTGATGACAGTCCTGTCCCTGATCCTGGCCGTCTTCTGTGCTCAGGTGCACCCTCGTTACCTCAGCAACGACTGGCGACGGATACGGGTGACGATCTTCTGCTGTGTGGCTGGAATCAGTGTGATCCCTGCATGTCACTGGGTCTGGCTCAACGGAGGGTTCTCTACTGATGTCGTACAGGTGAGGAAGTACAGTGATAGTAGAAAACAAGCAAAGTGAGAGTGCGCTGATGTATGCTCACATTAAGTTTTTACACCTTTGTATATACTAGTTAGCAGTTTTATTAAGAGTGTTCCTCACTCCTGAATCTCAGCATTTTCTTCCTCTCTGTTCTGTCTTACAAACGTTGTTTTTATTATGTGTGCAGCTGTTCCTGCCTCGTGTGATAGTGATGTACCTGATTGCTGGATCTGCCTTCCTGTTCTACGTCACCAAGATCCCTGAACGCTATTTCCCTGGTGAGTCCTCCTTCTCTCTCTCTCTCTCTCTCTCTCTCTCTGTCCGTCCGTTCGTCCGTCCAGGCCTGAAGTGGGGAGCTTTAAACCAATTGAGACATTTGGTCACCAGAAGAACAATTCAGCAATTAAAGTGACTGTATCAATGACTATTATTAAGCAAAGTAAAAAATATATTTCCCAGTGTTAACTGTATTTTATTTTGTCAGCATTAAGCTGCAGTTCAAGGTTTAAGATGGTTTGAACATGTGTGGTCTGGAACAAAAGCACGTGGTCTCAAACAACTATTTGCTATGATAAGATATAGTGGAGTACTGGGTGCTGAACTGCATTCAAAGTGTTCTGCAAAAGGCATTCGCTTTCAATTGAAACCATCAAACTTGAGCAACCTAAAGCATATTTTTATTGATATTTTAGGTTACTTATGTAAGCAGGATAGCTAGCAAGCTAATTACTGTATACGTTACATGGATTTAGGTCACTCGATAGATCGAAGAAACAGCTCCTTAACAAGATGATTACGTTGTCTCAGCCCATCACAGCCCATCACATCACATAACTGTCATCAGCAGGTGGAGTTTGCCAGTTCATTCAGTTGTAGATGTTCAAATCTCCATTTTTTCTCTGAGCACTTTAATGAGCCCTTTCCATGTTGCCTATAAAGTTTGGACTTTGGTACTCATCCCTCTGCTCTTTGTCATCTCCTGATTTAATTCTGTGAGTAAGTATGTATGTAAGTATGATAATAAACAAAACACAACTTTGAGCCTTGTATTTCCTGTCCTCTTCTAGGCCAGCTGAACTACTTGGGTGCCAGCCACCAGGTGTGGCACATACTGGTGGTGGTGATGTTTTACTGGTGGCATCAGACAGCCGTGAACATCATGCAATTCAGACACAGCCAGGCCTGCCCCACCCGGACCAGCAGCTAAGTTAAACTGATCAAATATTGTGATGGGAAGGCAATCAGATGCAGGCTAATTGTAAGTAGATATCAGTTAAACTCATTATGTTATTATTCAAGGACTTCTTACCAGTTAGCTGCTGGTTAGAAGTTGCAACCTAACTACCACTAACTACCAGCAGCTCCTGACTATTATCTCCTAAGGTTCGAAACCGAGAGTCTGACAGTAGCTTTCACTGAGCCGTTGGTTACTGTCGGACCGTTTGTACCCTGGCCAGCTGTTGAAGACCAGTATCGTCTGTAAGTCTTCTGTCTCTAACTGAAGATGCCAGCTAAGAGTTTTTAGGAGCTCCAGTAAATCTTAAATCCTCTTAACAGAAGCTGAACTGATGTCAAAAGTTATGTAGCCGCTCCACACTGATGGACAGAAAATAACACTCGATGTTGCTCCGTAATCACTATGATCAATGCATGAAACAGGAATTCTTTTGTAGAAACTGACTAACGTTTGGTGTTTTTTAATTGGTTGATAATTGGTTACCATGTTTTTTGTACAGAAGTATTGAAAATCTATCCATAGGGATTCTTTTGAATCAAACAAACATAGCCTGTGTGGACTTCTTTTGCATTTAATTTAGTTTCATCTATCAGTTCCTACAGGATTAGATTGTATGAAATGTCTTGAAAGGTGGAAAGCAGAGGAGAAAAAAACATGACAACTGGAAATTCAACACTGTGAATCTAGTATTTGAAGCTTTTGAACAAATATTTTAATCAACGATCAAACTGGAACATGTAAAAAAAAAAAAAATGTGGGAGCCCTATTTAGGCTACACTGTTTTCTTAGCACTTCTTGATTTGTGTCTTTTTAATTTTGTGTGTTTGTTCTTTGCAACAATTAAGGTGGCAGTTCAAGAAAAAAAAATACTGTAATAACTCTTTACATTGCCCTCACAGTATGTGACAGAGACAGAGTTAATCAACATGTTGTATAGTCATCATCACCTTTGCTATAATTGTCATTATTGGATTTAATCTTTTAAGTAAACCAGGCCTGCCATTACAAGGCAAGTTATGAAATTATTGCTAAATCTACATCTACTGACATCATGTTGCATGATTTTGGTGTCTTATTTGTTTATTAGTTTACCTAATTTGCCCATCACAGCTTTCGTTTGTAGACGCACAATAAATCAGATCAAACTGAATCAAATTCTGGCCAGTAAACAAGTTTAAAGTTGAGGTTTCCAATGAACCGACAATGCTGTGTTTAAATATTGTGGTTCATCCAAATTACAACAAAACTATCTTTAACTTATCTTTACAGGGTAAACATAGTTTTGATTTTATGCATTGTGCGATTAATACAATGAAGGTGAATGGAATTTAGGTTTTGGCGTCTAAAACATTCAAACATGACATTAAAAACATGATTCTAACAGTTTTTTAAGGACGGCTGTACTGTGTGTCTTTGTTAGAAAGTGTTTTAAAAACCTGAGCAAAAACAACCCCAGTTCCCTAAAAAGTTGGGATGCTGTATAAAATCTAAATAAAATCATTTGAAAACAGAACAGAGGAAACAAAAGACTGGGAAAGTTGTGTGATGCTCCAAAAACACCTGTTTGGAACGTTCCACAGGTAAACAGGTTCATTGGTAACAGGTGATAGTATCAGGATTGGGTATGAGGAGCATCGTCGAAAGGTTCAGTCGTTCACAATCAAAGATGGGGTGAGGTTAGACACCTTGTTAGACACCTTGTGAAACACATAAAGGACATTACTACATGGGAACACTTTGTAAATGATTGCATTCTGTTTATGTTTTACACAGCGTCCCAACTTTTATTGGAATCAGGGTTGTAAAACAAAAACTATCTCATGAATTAAAAAATGTTTCTATAAATCTAAAGGTAATTTGGATGATATTACTCTTTAACAATAGCTTGAGTTGTTCGATAAAGACAATGAAGTCACATTTGTGCTGAGAGCTCAGTGAACAGAAGTTCTCACTGACTGCATCAGCCATAGTGGTGACCAGTTATCAGATGTCGTCTCTATCATAAAGGCTGCCAGCGTGTTAAATCATCATTGTCTACTTGAAGCTGTTTAAATAAGGTCAGTGTTTGGAGCAGTTATGTATTTAAATGTTTAGTGTTATGTTTTGTGTTTACTTTTACATAGTTTTAATCACATTTGTACTGCATTTGCCTTATTATCTTTGAGTATTTACACCGTATACACTCATACTGTTTTTTGGTCCAGAAGGAAACAAAAATCGAAAAAGATCAAACTTGGACCGACATCATCTTCGCTGTTACACCACAAGGCCATTATGGTTTTTACTTTATTTCATTTTGCCTTTTTGAGCGTGTGTTGTTTTTATTCTTGAACATGAACTGCCCCTCTCATTAACATATATATTATGCCTGATGTTTTTCTGAATGATCTCATGATTGTTTGATCCTGTGTTTGGGTTTTTCTTGAATATCATTTATATGATGAAGCACTGACACTGACCTACAAGATGTATAATATTTATTTCAGTGCCTATGTGAAAATATATTTTTAAATATTTTGAATGAATAAAGAATGCTGGAAAATACATTGCTGCTCAGTCTTTCGTCCTTTGTTTTTGGATTAGAATTACTCTCCATACAGTGATGTTCACGTTAGTGAACAACAGAGGGCAGCATTGATACAAAAGTTGCCCATTTACATTAAAGAGTTCAAAGAAAATGTGGGTGAACATTTCTGATTTTTGTCATATCACCGTCTCTCTCTCAGTGAGTGGGAACCATGTTTTTCCTTTGCCTCGTTTGACCTACTCGTCCATCCATTGTCTTCTAACGGAGGTGAATCTTGCTGAGTGGAGAGTTTTCTGTTCACCCAGAGTCGAGTGATTCACTTCAGTTAGCAGTTCGACATGCTTGTTAAACACAGGGACTTCTTGATGACTCTGCAAGTCATAGTCACATACTCAGCAGCTTGAAATACACCATAAACACTCCTCTAACTTTAATAAAGATAGTGCACAAAGACTATCTTAGTTGCTGCAAATAACTGTCCATCAACAAATCACCTCATCCAGTGATGAATATTTATGCAAAGGTTGTGTGACACAGTCAGGGTGGGAAATCAGCCTGAGCTAGGAGACTACTGGAACTGCCTTTATAATAGCAATTTTCATAAATTAGCTTATTCATATTCTTGCTGAGGGTTAGATGACAAGATCGATTCCACTGTTAATTGTGACCAGCTGCTGGTTAGCTTAGCTTAGCTTAGCAGACTGTAAAGAGGGAAACTAAGCCAAACTAAGATATCACAATACACTGACCAGCTCCTCTGAATACAAAATCTTTACAAAAACTGAGGTGAAAAAACAATTCACATTTTTATTGGGCCGTTATTAAGCCACTGCTCCAGCACGTAACCTGATTGTAAAAGAGCTGATTGTCATTTTGACATATGCCACACTTCAGGGTTTGCCCAGATTGAACTGAAAAGATATATTTTGTTAATTGGTGAGCTTTAGAGGTACTGGTAATGTAGGTAGATTTTATTAAGCTACATTTGGGCAGAGCCAGGCTAGTTGTTTCCTTACCTTGCAAGTCTAAGAAGGCCGATCACTCTATGAGAAATGCATCACCAGAAAAACCATTGTTTTCCTGGTGTACGCTCCTCTTTTGTGCCGCGTGTTGATTTTTTTCTTGCAGTTTGAAGTAATTTAAATATCTTCAACTTTGTAGCGCTTGTTGATCCATTTGGTGATACCTATAAGAAACCTTAACTTTGAACTTCAGCTCCAAGGCACAGATCTTTGTGTTTTAGAGTTAGTTCGTGGGAATGAAGCATGCTGAGGTTTGAAATAGGTTTGGTCTTCAGACAGGTGTACTTGGACAAATCTGTCCATGCTTCAAATGAATTAAAATGACTAGTAATTATGTAGACTACTATTTCTATCATGTTTAGTTGCCTTACAGACTCTTTCTTTCTGTTCTGTTGCAGTAATCAAAGGAGCCATAGATCGTACATTGTGACACGTGCATGACTTTTCATTTTCATCTATGTAAATATATTTAATCATTGTCAGTCTCGGTGCAGAAAAACTGCTTACCTTCAGCATCTTTACAGTTAATAAGTGATGATGGGCCCTTAACCTCAATGTGTAACTGTGCTATAGATAATTACATGGGTTATAAGGGCAGTCACATGAAATGCTGTAGCAGCGCTATCATTTAGGATGACTATGAGCATAAGAAGACAAACTTAAATGTTAAAAGTATGATAATTATGTGAGCAAATGATAGTCATGAGTGTGTTACCTCATGGACTGATGGATGGTTGTGTGGAGCCTGACACAGCAGCACTGTGTTGCCTTTTAAAGCTGCTCAGGTTGTTTAATCATCATTTCTGGAACATTCAAAGTTAATTTGGACACATTTCAATTTAGAATTTATTTCAATTCTTAAAGATGTAGTTGCCTTTAAGTAAGTTACGATATCTTTTACACTTTCATTTATAAATGTAGCCTTAGCAGCTTTGTGACAAAAGGTCACCTCCAGTGACAAAATGTGCCACTCCACGTTACATTTTAGCACATTTTGTAAGTTTTATTTAAAAGTCTGACCACTGACAGGACCCACACACACCAAACCAACTTCAAAGATCTTACGCCGCCTTATTAACCACAACATTGTTTGTGGAGACACACATTGCTGCTGAGTTTTTAGATTTCAAATTAACACATTTTAGAAGTGGCCATAAAACCAAAACAATCGGCTTAAAGATGCTGAAACACTCCGTGAAGATGAGGAGAACTACAGAATTACACATATTTTTACATATTATACATATTTGATTTGATCCATTGCTGATATGAAAATATTGATGAGTGCAGCTGTTGTGTTCCTTCCTTTGGCAAAATAATATGGTAAAATAACATCTGTCATTACCAGATTCCCTTGTACATCTGTTACTAATGGCAATAACAGAGTCACAGACACATGCACTTAGCTAAAAACTTGTGTTTAATTCAAGTATTCAAACATTAAGGCAGTGTTTGCTTATGAGTGTTGAATGTCAACACTAAGTCAGAAATGAAAGTCGAACAGACTTCTCCTAAAATCTCATGTAATCACTATCATGATTTGGTTAAAAGGAATACATGGAAAAAATGCTGATGACAAAATAAGTGTATGAAAATACAGAATGATGATTTTCTAAATTTACAAACCAGAAAGTCTGCATCTTATTAAATTACAAATTACTTTCAAGAAATGATTTGAAGAAGTTTGAAGAGCTGACAGAAACAAAATTGCAAGTCATAAAAACATTTCATCGAACAAACCAGTGGCAGTGAAGCATTTTGACAAAATACGTGGCATCACCTGCTGCCATCAGTGTACTCAGTAAAATATCAATCTAGAAGCACCATATGATGATTATCTTTCATCCAGCACCTGAGAAATGACCTCAGATGTGTCAATCCTCTATTTTTTACAAGAACAGATCCTACTGTTCTTGCTGGGTCGGGAAACAGGGCAAGAGTACAAGTATGTTGTAATGAGCCCTGGTTTGAAGGCAATGCTCTCTCTGTGTGTGAGACCTTGTGAGTCATATAAAACTTCTGATCCCTCCATGAACAAGCGCTTCTTCTTATAGTCAGGAAGAGATTAACAGGCCTTTTCAGAAATTATTTTGCGGTCCAGGGTAATAGTTGGCTACTTAGGAAATCCCGCTGACCGTGGCTGAATCTCTGTGTCTGAACTCTTGGACTCTTGGATCAGGGCCATCGTGGACTTTGACCAAAGGCTTGAAGTGATATAAAAGTTTAAAACGGCTTTGCAGTGACACAATTGTGTCGTATGAAAAAAACCAAGACATTAATCAGCAACTGAATAGAAGCTAACCTGGATACTGAAGAAAACACATTTGTGAGAACTAACATTCACACAAATCAACTGTAATCAATCAATCACTAAACAAGCAAGGACATACATATTAGATGTAGGTCACAGTGCTCGCTGTGTTTACATTTAGGAGACCTCATTCTTGATATCACTAATGCTGTGGATCATGGGCAGTCCCTTAAAGGTCTTCAGACATACACACACCTTGGTCTGTGAGTCCCAGCATTCTGATTCAGTGATTGAAAATGTGTATAGGTGTATAATGCAACCAACTTAAAAAAAAAAAAAAAAAATCATATCTCCTTTTCTTTCTTTGTATCTTAATCTGAAACAGCTACTGAGTCAGACAGCAAATATATGACTATATGGGCTGTAACAACATTCTGTCATGTATGAAAATTTTCAAATATTTGTAAAGCCATTTTATAATTTGCTGATCAGTGAATATATTTACTGACTTTATGTTCTTCCTTTTCCTTTTCTTCAAAGACCAATTTCCCTTATTTTCACCTGATTCCTGGTGTTTTCTCCTTCCCCTTCCTCGGTTTCCCCTTTTAAAACCCTCTTAACCCTCCTTTTTCTTCACTTTTCTTCTTGTCTGGTCAGTTATTCTCTCTGTAGTAAGTCCATATCACATTAGACTCGCTACTTTTTATTATCTTAAATGATCTTACTGTTAGCTGGTTGCCTGCTCTGTTAGCTCAGCCCTGAGCCTAGCCTAGCAAACTAGCTTAGCCTCTAGTCATCCACAGCTAACGCAACATCGATAACTGTGTTAAAACGGTTTGTGTTAACTGTTTTGCCTGTGTCGATGGGGCGTCTCAAGAAACGTGTCAGTAAGGTAGAACAGCTCATCTCTGCTAACGTTATGGGGACTCTTGATAGCTTAAGCCCAAGACTTGATGGCAAGCCTGTTACTGATAGCATTAGCATAATGTCTTCTGCAGATAATGCAGAGTTTATTCCTTTTCAGCTGCCAAGTAACTGGTGGTGCTCCTAACTTCCTGTTTTTGACTCTCCATTGGTTGTCCTGTTGCCCCATGTGCCTCCTCTACCCCCGGCGCACAAGGTCAAACAATGCACGCTAGCATTAGCAAAATTGTAATCCATGTTGGCACCAATGATGTCAAAATGACTCAGAGATCACAAAAGAGAGCCCAGCCAAGAAGTTTGGGTTTGCCAGAAAGAAAAACGTTCTGTTCACCATATTGTTTTCTTGCTGATTGTAAAGAAACCCTGATATTGAAAGGCACCTTGAGCAGTAAATAATAATTACTACATTTCATGAAATGACTTTCTTTTCATCAGTGAAATGGCATTTTATTTCTTGAAAAATGTCTTTAGAGAATGCTCATTGGGCAGGTCAGATCTTATTTTTGTCGAAAGGTTTTTAAGGGTACAAATAAGGGTATTGGATCCTCATGGTACCCCCGGGTTTTCTTGGACATCGTTTCCTAAAAGGCAACCTCAAAGCTGCCTACTACAGTATTGTTAAAGATGGCAAGATAGCATACCTAAATTGTCTCATTTCCTTCTTCTTCCTGCTGCTCTACACCACAGAGTCTTCTGACCTGCTTTCTGCTGCTGCAAATGTACTGTTTGCATGAAGCACTGCAGCGTGGACTGTATGAAACAGCATGCTGCTCATGTCTTGGTCATTCTTCCCGAAGAACTGTCCCTTCTGCAGGAGATCAATGACCGAGGTGTTACAGTTGGCGAGGAGAACGCTCACCTTGATCTCTTTATATTCCTTGACCAGCCCCTTAAATGTGGCCATGCCTGTTGAGTCTATGAAAGGCATGGCAGAGCAGTCTAAAACTATTGTGTGGAAATCCAGTTCTCTCTGGACGAGTCTGATAACGGCCTCTCCGTTGTTTTTATCCCCATTTGCCTTGGTTTGTTTTGAGGACATCTCTTTGGCCTTCTTCTCTACCTTTCTCCTCTTAGTCATCTCTAAGAAAGGCTCCACTCCGACAGCTTTGTAGAGGGATTTGAGGAATGAGTCCTTGTTGGCGTAGTACAGAGGAGCCTGGAAGCGGAAGACCTGAACCCGAGGTGGAGGTGTGAGGTCCTTGTACTCGTCCATGTCCTCGTAAAGATCAGTGTCATTGGCCCGGCCGAGGAGAGAGACCTGACATCAGATGAGATGAGATCATGAGCTTTCAGCTTTCAGCTTTCAAAACCATTATCAGCATCAAGTCAATTACTCACCTTAGGGTTCTGGGTCTTAAAGATGACGCAGGTCATTGAAAAAACTACTCCGACCAGGAGGCCCAGCTCCACGCTGATCAAAGCTGTGGCCGACATCGCGACCAGCCACACAATGGCATCATTTTTACTGGCACGCCACTTAGCTGGGACATCCTTGAACTTCCTCAGAGCCCCCCGAAGGCTGACAATGATGATACAGGCAAGAACGCACTTCTGGAGATCGTAGAAGAATGGTGCGAAGAAGAGGAGGACGAGAAGGACAACCAGGGCACTGATCAAACTTGATACCTGAGGGAGGAGCAGAGAAATGGAGAGAAACGGAGATAGATCAGCCACAGTATTAAAACCGCAGATGTGAGATGAAAAACACTTTGATCATCTCGTTACAATGCAATGGTCTGCTGGGAAAGCTTGGGTCAGTGCACTCATGTGGATACCACTTGACACACACCACCCATCCAAACACTGTTGCAGACTAAGTACACCCACTCATGGCGACAGCACTACCCGATGGCAGTGGCCCCCCAGAAGGATAATGAACCCCGACAAACCACAAAAACTTTTCAGGAACTGCTTGAAGAACACAACAAAGAACCCAAGGCGTTGACTGGGCCTTCAAATTCTCCAGCTCCAAATCTGATCGAGCATCTGTGGGATGTGCTAGAATAAGTCTGATGCATGGAGGCCCCACCCCCTCCCCATCCCAACATACAGGACCCAAAGGATCCACTACAAACATCCTGGTGCCAGACACCACAGGACACCCCCAGTCGCTTATGATCATTGCCTTGACAGTTTAGAGCTGCTTGGCTGCACAAGAGGAACCTGCACAATATTAAGTAGTTGTGGTTTAAATGGTGTGGCTGGTAATTGTTTAGTGAACACCTTCCTCAATGTTAACATGAACAGGGAAAGTACACATGTCCTCAGGACAGACACCAATTCCTAACACAGGAAATATTATATCAATATTTGCCTTTCGCAGAACTTTTGCCCCAAGATGTGTGACAGGACAAATTAGTTGAAGCCCCATCCCTTGTTGTCTTTGGGTAGTTATCGATCTGATTCATCCTTGTTAAGAAAATAAAGGTAGTGAGAATGTTTTGCACAGATCTTTGAAAGCGTGAAACAGTATTGAAGCTGTTTTGCAGCAGAAGGTAGCTCAACAATAATGTGAAAATGTCTTTAGATAAGATATATCTTTAGATAAATAGGTTTGACCATTTTCAGAAGTGTGAAATTCACCTGTGTCTGGCAGCCTGTTGAGTCCTTCACCATGGTTTTGGCCAGTGCTGCACTGGTGGTGAAGCAGTGGAAGAAGGAAGGGATGATGTTGCATAAGCTAATGGCCAGCATCTCCTGGTTAGGACGGACCGTGTAGCCGTTTTTCTTGGCAAACATCTCGGACAGCGACACCGTGAAGGCAAAACTGCAAGACAAAATTAGATTTTGTTTACAAATCAGGGCAGTAAATTAATCTTTTTGGCTCATAAAAGCACGTTAAGTCCCTTTAAGACCTGGTGTAAATAAACATTCAGGGTAATCATATTAACAGAAGCTTAAGTAAAATGGAATTTGTTTGCTCCCATACATTTACTATTATAAGATAACAATATTTCTGCATCCATAAGTATTGTTGAATTAGGACTTAGGTATTGTCTTGCAATGACATACTTAATCCATTTCAAGAGAAACTGAAATAATAGAGGAGGAAATGTCCATAGTTGTGTGTTTCTTGGGGTGAAAGTGCAATGAGATCTCAATCTAGGCAATCAGGGCACATATTATTGCCTGACGGTAATCCAGCTACTAAATTGTATCTGTAACCACCCAGATAAGAGACACATGTTGATGCCAAGCAAACATGTTGTTAAATTTGTTGTTCATTACCTAATGACTGCCAGAGGAATAGCATCCAGTGCCACCCGCTGCATCAGACCAAAGTTGGGCACCTCGGGAGGAATGAACCCTGTGGGGATGTGACCGGAAACACTGGAGCTGTAACGACTGTTCAGCTCCCCAAAATGGCTGGCCAGCGTAGCTCCTGCAACTACTATCAGCTCAGTCGGCAGAGGGATCTTTAGACGATCCTTGTAGCGCTCCTGGATCTCTTTCCCTGCCACTATAAATAAAAATTCAGTGTTATTCTATGATAAAGAAATGAACGAATTTGAATCTAATAGGAAGTATATGAAATAGAGGTCTTTACCTAATATAGAGATACAGAGGGCACTAGTGATGAGGTCACACATGTTGGTCTTATGAATGTTGGCAAAGATGTTAATCCAGGTGACGACAACTGTGCCGTAGCCCTGGTGACGGGGAATCTTTAGACCCAACAGGTATTTAGCCTGCACAGTCAGGATGGTGAAAGAGGCTCCAGTGGCAAAACCATCCAGCATAGGAGAGGAAAGGTACACAGAGACGAAGCCGAGCCGAAACACAGCCATCAAGAGCTGGTGAGGAGATTAGGAGGTGGAGTAGGAAGGAAGAGGATGGAGGGGAAAGAGAAAGTTAGAAACCTCATCTTTCACACAATACTTTGGTTCGTCACTAAATTTCTGCATGATTAATGACCTAAAATACCCATTAGCCACAACCTGTATTTTGTGTTAAGTGCTAATTAGCAAATGTTAGCATGCTAACATTTAAAACTAAGATTGTGATCACAGGATACATTATACCTACAAAACATGAGAATGTTATTAGGGTTACTGGGACCATTTTAATATATATATATATATATATATATATATATATATATATATATATATATATATATATATATTATAGCCAATATAACTCTAGGACACACATTTTTGGTTCATTGCCAACTACCAATCAATAAAGTAACATCTGTAACATCACAGTAACACTGTGTATTACGTCACCCAGCTACATGTGTGCATACATGTGGATTGTTCTGTGTGCACTAGATGCAAACAAATTGAGAACCAACACTTAAAATCTTTGCTCTTTAGCACTACTAGTGGTCAAAAACTGCACAGGGTGCCTTTAATTCCGATATAGAGTGTTTTGTCTCATGCATTAGCACTTTGTTCCTTTACCTGATAGATTCCAGCCAGGAATGTAAGAGCAGTAGCGATGGCGATGGCGTAGCACTCCTTCTCGCACTGCAGACCCATTAGCTCCACGCTGTGAGGCTTACCAATTGTGAGGTTAGTGCCCAGTGTGGCATTAAACACATCAGGGGCAGGGGCTTTGGAGTCCTCATTGAGGTCAAAACCTGCCAGGTATAGCTCCTTATCCACCACCTGCAGGCAAGTAGAAACCACCAGTAAGAAAGGATCAATGATCTTACCTGACCTGTTTTCCAGTGACCAGTATTAGCAGGAATAGAATAAAAAAAATCCCTCCAACATGTAATTAAAGACCCTAATTGTATGATCATTGCTTGCTACTTATGATCCATTACCTGTCCGACCATGAGGCTCATGAGGCTGAAGATCCCCACACTGACATGTCTGGATGTCCCCATGAGGAAGTAGATGATGTTGGCGTAAAACGAGGTGTATAAACCATAGATGGGCTCCACTCCTGCCAGCAAGCAGTAGGCAATGGCCTGCGGTACCAAGATGATACCAACAATCACACCGGACATGAGATCGCCCCAGACGTACTCTCTGAGCTTGTATTTCGGAAGCCAGCGCACCACAGGGAAGAACCCCGTCAGGGTGGATCGGACTCTGGGCACGGAGCATGTCGCACTCTGCTTCAGCTTGGATTTGAGGACTGAAACTGTGGGCTGTCGCTGGCGAACCCGTCGTTCCAGGAGAGCTGGCAGGGCCGGTGTGGTGTCTGTGACCTTGGTGACCTCCTCCATGGTCTTAGGGAGGAAGAGGAGGCAGCAAGGTGAGAGGAAGAGGGAGGGGATGTAGATAACGTGGTCAGCTGTGCTCCTGGGAGATCATCATCAAGGGAAATAGGAGAGGGGGAGGACAGACAGGGAAAGGGAAACAGTCAACATCAGTAGAGATGCCTTCAGTCAGTAGATAAGATATTGTATCTTCCTGTATACACTAAGCATGTTTGCCATGCAGCGTTTGAATTCTGGGGCGTTCCAAGATGAAGAATCCTAATTGATTTTGTTGACCCATTCATCGACCTAAAATCTTTATAATGTCTCTTTAAGTGTCAAAATAATTCATGTTAGTCTTTTTAAATATATTCCTTTTTTCTGTGAGTTAAATTTTGAGGTAGCAATGTATCCTACAGTTGTTACATGATGGTCTAAATGATCTCTTAGTCGGTTTCCACAAAAAAGTATACCATTAAACTAATCAATGGGCTTTTAAAACCTATAACTGTCACTATAAATGAATGACGTAGATCAACACATCCGTGACACTCATGACTGAAGCTTGTGACCGGCGGGTCGCAGAGGGCCTCTCTCATAAGATTGAGTTATTTTCAGTAGCAGCTGCGTCTCAGCGGAGATAACCATGTCACAGAAATCATAAAACATAATAAATGACGTGCTATCAGCCTCTGCCATCACAGCAACTCTGGTATGTGCTGTGACTTCCTGCAGCAGCGCCAGCACCTCTAACGGACTGATATGACGGGTGGATAAAGAAGGAGGAGTATTTTGTGTTATTATTATGTCTACGTATAGCAGATTTGTTGTTTTGCAGTTGTTTTACCCGGACTCAAGTTTAATTGTGTCTTTTTTTCTAATTTGATGATTTTCCCACTCACTTCAGGACAGTAATTACTTAATTTGCATGGAAATGACCCTTTAAATAAATGCAACCTTAGTTTTTTTGTCGGATAAAAGGCACAGGAGATAAATAATGAGGCTTTGCTTTGAGGTACAACACACAGAGACCGAATACTTAAGAGCTACCCCGCATTTATACTTAACACTCCTGCCAACAGATAAAAACTGTCCATCTAAACAAGGTTTTCTTTCACGGAGAGAAACACACACACCTGATTAACTGCTGGACATGATGGGAGTCACACTGAGGACCTTCTTGAATAAAAGGATTTAATTTACTTCAGTGTCAGCACTGAAAACAATTGATTAAAGCTGTTTCTGTAAACCATTTCTAATCAATGTTCTCCGCCTTTAATCATGTGATATAAAAGCACCCCAGCACTGCTTAGAAATGACCTGAAAGCGTCCTCTGAGGGGGGAGCGCGCCTTTCATGTATAGCTGCAATCTTTTCCATTCAATCATGTTAAAGGAGCGAAAAAAAAGCCTGACTTCACAGATGAATCATCACTGTGTGACAGGAAGCTGATATTTGTCATGTAAGGTCTTCAGTATCAAAGAAACAACATCGACCTTGTTCAATCTACTGCAGTTAATTAACTAATTTTGTCCTGCATGTGCAGATTTAAAGAAAATCAAGTGTGATTGTTTTGGCCAAAAGTACCATACCGAAATATGTATATGTATCTAACTTTTAAAAACCTGATTCCTAATCTGGTGACAAATATTGTGGCTTTTAAAAAACCCTTAGGGTCGGTCTACACACTGAGCAACACTACTGAAGCCTGGACTGTTATCCCTGGTAGACTTTCAACTTTAAAACACAACAATAAAGATACAACAGGTCATAACCATGAAAACTGTGCAACCAAAGAGCCCCACACTGTTCTGACTTGAAGAGAGAACAGGTGGTTTCAAAAAGATCATGTTGTTCAAAACATCCATGTTGAACTTGCAAAGCCAACAGTCAAGCGACGGTTTTCAATATTTGACATTAAAGGTGCACTGTGTAGTTTTGGGGAAGAAATTTTAGAAGAGACAGATCTTCATTGACTGATTTATTTTCTGCCTAAACAAACTAAATAAACAAGCTGTCTTCGTTTTCATGACTGAATGATTTGTTTATATTTGGCGGACCCTGCCACCTTCCTAGCTTCAAACAGTGTTCTGGGGACCTTATTTTCCTCTGAGAACAGCTTGTTTATTCAGTTATGGGAAAGATAAATATCTCTGAGTTTGTATTATTACCTCATTAATATTGTACATTTCTGAGTTTTGAATTTCTTCTCCAAAATCTACATAGTGCCCCGTTAAGGAATATCATAAAGGGCTGGAACCAGTAATTACTACGGCAATTCTCTACTCAAATTAAGTAGACGTCAGACAGTTCGTATTAAAAAAAAACTCAAATACAAAACTTGCTCCTTTAAAGACTATTCTGAAAAACAATTACTTAGCTCCATATTTGTAAAAGGTTTCATGTGGACCGACCAACACCTCTCCAGTTCAGTAACGCTCTCCACAGACTGAAAATCCAAGTCAAACTGATCCAAACCACAGCAGAACTGTACGATACCCTGCCATTCTCACCTGTCCAGATGTGGTTAATACAATACTTCCTGCATGAAGGACAATTAATGATTGTAGATTCACTCAGAAATCCCGGCTGGACTGCCTCTAGTTACAGTATAACTATACTGAATGCATCAGTGTTCATTTCTTGGACATTTAAATCCAGATGATAAGAAAACACAGTTCCATTCGCTGAAGTGTCACAACAAACTCACCTGCAGAGTCAGAGCCACAGGGACAAACAGGACCACAAGTGTCTGATGTGTCGTACGTTAATCAGCTCTGTGTTGCCTGAACTTCTTCTCTCTCTCTCTCCCTTTCACTCTCTGTTTGTCTCGCCCTCTATCCGTCTCTGATGTCAACTGAGCAGTCAGACCGCAGGAGATCTGAGTGATCTCTGCTGGATAAATAGGAAGATAAGAGCAGCCCTTTGCTCACCCCTCACACTGTTTCCTATTGGCTCGATCAGCAAGTGTGGGCGGGGCATGGCGTCATTTGCAAAAAGTGACAGGCATTTGTGTGTGTGTGTGTGTGTGTGTGTGTGTGTGTGTGTGTGTGTGTGTGTGTGTGTGTGTGTGTGTGTGCTTGTATTACTCACACTGTGGAAACTTGTATTCCTTTTGGACACAAAATGCAAGTCCAATTGTAGTAAATCATTAAAATTTAGGTTCATGGTTAGTGGAAGGTTCAGTTAGAGATATAATGTGTAACATTTCTGTGTTAAAATGCCTAAAAATAACTTGATGTGTACTTGACATTGTCCCAAATGTTTCCAGTGATGTCCTAACTCAGAGAAATCTGTAATTTTATTCAAGGGAACGGTGTGTTTCATTGGGTCACCTGTCAATACAACTTCAGTGGAAACATCCGATGATGCGTCAGAGAGTGAGGAAGGAAGCTGGACAAATGTACTGTGAATAAAACTTAAACATTACCTCGTCTGTTAACATCTCTACCTGAGTCATGCAGAATAGATTTTCTGCATGGCAATGGAGGCTGTTAAACAATGAAGACAGCAACTCCCATGATCCTACGCTACTTCACAACGTCATCAAACCACTCTTTTGTTTTCACTGATAAATAGCAAGTTAAATACCTGGTTTAAAGGGTTAGCGTTTATCTGTATCGTGTTTGCAAAGTGAAAATGAGCAAAGACTTGTATGTCAGCTTGTCACACTGTTTAAATACATCCTGTGGAATGAGTGGATTACATAGCAAACACGAGATAAGCTGTAGCTGAAGTAGTGCTGCTGTTATCTGTTAAGACACAACCTGTATCTCTCTTAAACACTCACATCAGGCACAAGATAAGTGCCGTGTGATTATGAAAAGTGTAACCAACAGGTAAAATGTGTGTATCACATCTACCGTAAATATCAGGTTGTTTGTCATTTATTATAAAAGCTTCTAAAGATTAAATCCAAGCTTATAATCAGAAGCGTTAGTGATGCACCTATGACATTCTGACCTATATCTTCATATTTCAGAAAATAGTGCAGGAATTAATGAAAGCCAATATCATGACATGTGAAAGACTTTTTAAAAAGTGGTTTTATGTTGATGCTTAAAACTTTGAAGTCATCATGACAATCAAATAGAAAAAATCTTGACGCACTGCAACTCACTTCTTTGATTTGTGAGATTCAGAGGGTATATATTGTGCGCATGGATAAGAAGGCTTTGATAAAGAGGTTGGACATTTTGATTAAAAAAAAAGTTATAGTTGGCAGAACATTTACTTTACATATTACATTTCTGATCATCTTTTTGCATAGTGGTTTAAATTTTTGCCTTTTCCAGGCAACCGCAGGTTTCCATTTATTTCATTACAGTATGAAAATCTCCTGGCACAGACTTGCAACTTGCTTCAGAGGGTAAGTGAACATCTCATTTCTACGTGTGGTTATTTAGTTCAGATGGTGTCAATAGTCAAAATCTTTCAAATAACTTTACATAACTACAAAAGATCAGAACAACGGTGACAGAAATAAAAGCATACATGATGTTCAATGTGGATCACCTGCTTCAGGAGTCACTGCAAGTGGAGGGAAATGAGAAAACAAGGAAAACAACTTACAAAGTCTGAGACAGTACAAAGTCTGAGAACTGGGGGGGCAAGGAAGCTGCTGGACGTCAGTATTTGTTTTCAGGCCTCAGTGGAGGCATTTTCAAGGTGTTGAGAACCTCCCTTGAAATAATCTAACCATCTAATCTTTAAGATGAACTGACTACACTCAGTCACCATTGTCACTGAATGAATCAGAACTGCTGACAGCTCATCAGTGATTACTTCCTGGTTAAAAGCTTACTGTTATGTGAAAGCCAGATAAACAGTCACCACCAATACTTGACAGCTTTACCTCTGATAGGATACGTTTGTACTGAACTGAACATGGAGGGTATTTTGCATCATTTCGAAGTAAAATGCGACCCATTTAATATTAATCACTGATATGAAAGAGTTTTTTTTTTGAATATATACGACTAAAATTCACAGTGTGAGACAAAAGTGGGTCTGTGCATGTGTGTGTGGGTGTGTCTGTGCATTATATGCTCGTATGAATGGCGTCATTGTCAGTGTGACAACATGGCACTTTCTTTATGTTCTTCTAAAACAGTCAGTCACAGTTAATATTAGGGTCACATTTGTAACACGCCACTGAAACATCAAGGGAGAGGGGGCTGCCTTTTAGTATATGTGTGTTTTGTGTGTGTGTATGTGTACAGTATGTGTGTTTTGTGACAATATCTATGCACAGTGTGACAGGCATTTCGCTTCGAGATGATAGAACCAAACCAGAGTAAGATGTTAGGAGTTTCTGCGTGCCTTGTTTCCTTTATGGACCCCTCATTGCAAAGCAAAAAACCCACTCAACCTCAGAAGATAACTGCACTGCCCCTTTAAATCCACCGGCAGCATCCGTCTGGCATGTCAGCCTCATCACATCATGATTCCTGGACACAGCTTGAGAGACAAGTGAAACGAGGGAGGACTCACCCAGAGAGAAGGAGCAGCTTGAACGCAGACAGGAGGCAACATGGGCCATACCTCCCTGACTGGTGCCTCTGCCTCCACCATCAGTCTGTTTTCCTCTGTACTGCCGTCCACTCACTGCTCCTGCCTTCTTCCTGCTTCCTCCTGCAAAGCATGATGGGAGAAGCACCCCCCGTGTCGTTGCTGTCTGCGGATTGGAGCCGAGCAGAGGGGGAGGGGAGAGGGGGACTGTTAGCAGTGGATGATGGTTACCACGGTGACTAAGCCCCTATGTGTGCATGGATGACATCCTCTCCTGACCCCAGCTCCACTCCTGTATGATATTAATGACATAACGATGTTTTAATGTGCAAAAAACTTCTATTTTCAGTTCAGTGAATCTTCCATTCAATGTGTTTCTGTCTTTTTCTCAGAAACTCCAATTCTGCACAGTATTAGATGCATTAAAGGTATCCAATCATATCTTTTTAAATAATATGCTGTTCAAAGTGTGTACCTCCCAGTACGTTGGTTTATTATAAAACACAAAAACTATGCATCCATATTTGGACGTACTTCCTCTGCTATTGAGAAATCTTTACCAGATATTTCAATTGCAGCTTAGTTAATAATGCCTTTAAAAGGTGCAATATGTAAGAATTTTTGTTGCAAAACATCCAAAAGTCAACTAAAATGATCAAAAGAGTGTAAAGAAATAACAGTTTGTTATGACCTTTATGTATTGTTGCTGCTACCCAGCTAGCCCCGGCCCTTCAGGGTCCAAAGCTCCTGAACTAGCAATGTAAACACTCGCTGGTCTGAGCTTCAAGGCCAGAACGCTAGCTGCACGGCTAACTGAGCTAACGAGCTAACGGCAGGCACAGTTAGCAGCAGTTAGCAGTTTCTCTGGTGATATGCAGCCCCATATTTGTTTGGATTATGAGTTATGAGTATGCCAGTTCTTACATATTGCACCTTTAATGTCATTTTATAAAACAGCACAATGGAAATGTTACTTCCTTCTACAAATTCATATGTTTACTCACCAAATCTACACCATAAGCCCAGTGGTAACAACTATTGATATCTAGCATTTGGTAATATTCTATATTGTTGTAATTCTAAACAAATCTCATGAAATAACCAAGAGCAGCAAGCCTGTGTATGCACAGAATACTTTGGCATATCTGTGCTCCATTATTATCCAAAAAGTACTAAAAACACATCAGTGATTGTAGTTTATTTTGAGTCAATCCCACATGCACCACCCTGCTGCCAGAAATACTCACTAGAGCACGTGATGTGTATAATTCCACCGCTGAAAATAGTCCCTGAATAAATGTTCCCCCCTGTTTGAGTGCTTTTTGCTTAAAACTACAGTGCCCAGCTGTTTCAGGAAATGATTCAGCCTATTTTAAAAATGAAATATAAATTACAGGCTGTCTATTTCAACCACAGCAGTGCTGCTTACGGAAGAACAAGCGCTGCTCTTTTCACGTTCCCTGTGCAGATTAATTATCTTGAATCAGCAGCCCTGAACAGTTATGCCAACGCTGCACATTTGAAACTTTCCACAACAACTGTTGTTGTTGCTGTTGTTGCTACATCGTTTGAGTTACCTCATGCATTGACACTGACCTTGATATTCACAGAATCATTTACTATCTATTGTCTATCTATCTACACGTGTGCAGCTATGCAAAAAAGGACCAACAATACATTGTACATCGTTCAATGCTTCGGTAACATGACACTTAGACCAGTACATTTTTGGTGCCTTTGCCCTTATCTCCAGAGTGTTGGTTGTCCTAGAGAACTGGTCAGGCAAGCAGGATTCAAGAACATCGAGTGTGAAGCCAGGTAGCAGGAATTCAGGAGATGTATGATATGTATGACAAGGTCAAGGACAAGGTTTGAAAGTGAAAGGAGCTTTGTTTTTTTGTCACTCTGTGAACACAAAGATTACATCAGATCCTGACTGTTGATGATGTATTAACTCATGAGTTTACCCAGAAGCGACACTTACAACAAATTCTACGACATCTAGTCTGTCTGTCGAAATATAAACAATGTATCACTGTCGTTGATTGACGTGCAGATTCCCAGAATCCCAGGTGATGCTGTCCCAAACTGAGTAGATCTTTGGACACACAAATTCATAAGAAAGGAAAACACAATGTCATAAAGGGACTGAGAGACGCCCTGTGGCTACAGATTAAGAGGGAAGAATACAAACAACCTGAAGAGACACTTAAAGGCGTTCCAGCTTGCTATTAATGCCTTGGGCAGTTGGCTAATTGTAAGTCCTAATGGTAACTAAGCATGTAAATTTGCTAATGTTAAGTCAGTGCTAACAGGCAGTCAGCTGTGTCAGCAAATTTGTTAGCAAGCCATGTTGGGTCATCCCAGCTAGAGGCCCGTTTTTCTAGCAGAAGCAGCAGAATAATGACTGAATGTGGCTGAGTTAATGTGTTAGCTAATGTCAGTTCACTAACTTCAAAGCTTGTGAGTGAAACATTCAAGGCTTTACATTAACGTTATAACTTGTCCAGGATAATTCAACTGTATGGCCATGCAAGTGAAATGCTTTATGATATATTGTCCTATCATTAGAGTTAAGCATATGGGGAAAAACCTTGTTGGTGTTTCAAACCTGATCCCCAGTGTGTGTTAATGTGCATCAGGTGTTGCTGCTGTAGCCTGCAAGTTAATTTATTCAGAGCCTGTATTTGAACAAGAAACTTGTAATTCTCTCACTTTTCTTTGCCAGAAAAATCGTAATGGCAGCTCCCCACATGGCATCGCAGTTACTATCTAGTCAAACAGTTTTTTTTTTCTAAGATTACACAGAAACTTATTTGGCAGATATTTGCGAATGATTTCGTAGCGCTAAGGCCGGGTAGGCATATAAATCGACTAACTGTTTCAACACTAGAGTGATTGTAATAGTAAAATTTGTAAGTTAAACCTTCTCAACAGGCTGTCTGGCGTGATCAAAAAGAAACCTGCAAACATGCAGCTGCTGATGACGCAGAGGTTTATAAATCAGTAAGTTAGAGACAAATAAAAGACAAAACACTTTGTGATTAAAATGTATGACTTTTTCGTCGACCACAACTATGGAGGAAAGGATGGCTAAAATGTGACTAACCCCAGTAAGCACTAAATCTAAAATAGCTGCAAAAGTTAACACTGTAGGCTACCTGCTGCCATTCATCATTTCTATGTTGTTGTTCGATGGTGTGCCTCACTACTATAGACTAACTCCACCACTGACAAACTTGTACTACAGAGCGGAAAAGGAAGAATGCACATGTTCTCATCTAAACACCATATGGATTTGTTTATGAACATGCACTTCAAATGATGCATGCAGTCAAATGATAAAATGGCTTTTTCTGACATTAAAAGGGTTTCCTGAGTTAGCTGGATTTACGGGATTACACTGTAATTCCAAGAGATTTCTATAAATTAGGTTTGGCATGTGTACCTTTGAAATCCAAACATCCTAATAACTCCATGACATATCGGTAACATATGGAACAGCCAGATTCTGGTCAACCTTTACAGAGGAGCGATAGAAAACATCCCAAACTGGCATGGTTTGTGCACGGCCCAGGACAGGAAGGCTCTACAGCGGGTGATTAAAACCGTCCAGAACATCGGTGGTACCATCCACAGAGCATCAGTGGTGAAGTGAGATGTCTGCACAGAGCCCAAATGAAACTAAAAGACAACACCCATGCCAGCCACAGTCTGTTCACCCTGCTGCCATCTGGCAAAATATACAGAAGTATCCACTGCCATAACACCAGACTACAGAGCAGCTTCATTCCTCGGGCTGTGAGACTGCTCCTCATCATCATAATCAGAATGATTGAGTCCTCATTATCATAATCATTATTTCATTTTTTTTAAAACTTTGTTTAAAAAATGACAATAAATGTACCTTTACATGCCATCACTTAACTTTCTCCTCCCCTCCAACATTTCTCAAAGGTTAAAGGGCTCCGACAACAGACACAAGAGTTCATTTAGTTTACTCATTAACTCCCTTAGTTGAGAAGTCACTTATATGTCAGGAATGTAAATGTTTAAGGAAGATTAGTTGCAACAGAGGAAAAGTCATGCACACAAAATACCTGCTTTCATTCTCACACAAACATGGCTAAAAAAGACAGATGTCAGTGTTTAAGTATAGAAAGCATCCTGATCTGGACTGCATTTCATTCTACAACCCTGTGTGTCTTGAACCAAGTTTGAATTGAATGTGAAAAGGTTTGATGTCCATACAGCCTCGTCCTTTGTGGTGTTCCAGGAAGACGTAGTGCAACACAACATCTACTCTGAGGACTTGGAGCAATACTTATGTTCTGTTAGAAAGTTTCAAGCAGCATGAAAAATAGTAACTGTGCAGTTTGCTAATCAAAGGTGCAATATGTAAGAATCGGTCACCTGTCGAATTCATACTCAAAACAAAGGGGCTGCATATCACCAGAGTGACCGTAAAGTTCTGCTAACTAGAGCTGCCGTTAGCTAGTTAGCTTGGTTAGCTGTTCATTCTGTTAATAATCTGAGTTAATTCTGCTCCTCCTCTCTATTCACTTAACTTAACTGCTCATTGTTTGCACCTGCCTGTGGTACATTCAAGTGACAGATGAACGTCAGAGAACAGCAAAGTTTGCCATTGATATGTGTGCATGTGTGCTTTCAATACTTTTTCTGTATTGTGAAGCTGCAGGGGAAAATATCTGACTCTTTTTTGTTTGAGGCTGTTTGCCTTCTATTTTCTGAGTTTGTATAACTTTTTAAGCTTCTTCACAATAAACTGATTCAGTGGAAAAAGCCCAGAGGATAAAATCAGCACTAAAACCTGTTGTATAACAAAACCAGAATGTGCCATATGATTGTTTCATTCATTTCAGTAGTAGACATTTTCTCTTGTTATAGTAGGAACAACACAGGTGCTACAAATAACATTCATGATGGCTCTGTTCTATTCAGGCATCCAATCATTTACACCTGAGCTTCTCCTGCTGGGACATGTCAAAATGTGAAATAGGTCCTCTGCTGGGGCTCAATATGACGTGCCCATCCAAAAACGCCAGCAGAGGAGTTCAGCTGCATAAGCTAAGTGTGGATGCTTGTGTTGGAGCAGCATCTAGTGGTAGTAATGAGAGAAGCAAGCAGGGAGGGTGTTAGAGCTGACACACAGCAGCTGATGCTACTTTCTTGTGTGTTGTGTGGGTTAAATGCAGAGTAACAGTTTCACTATGTTGTACATCATATGACATGTGATGAAGTAAAGATTCTTCTTCTTCTTCTTCTTGATTTTAACATACAGTAGTTACAGTACATTTAATGATTTAAGTTTCTGACTGTCGAGGTGTTTACACAGCAGGGTGTGTGTATAGTGCTCATTCCATATGGCCTATTGTGTTGGATTGGTTTTGTCTACTGTAACTGCCTACCTGGTGTTATTTATTAAAGGGTAACTCCACCCATTTTACACATTAAAGTGTGTTTACAGGTGGGAGTGGGGAGTACGACTGCATATGTGAAAAAAAGTAGTTTGAAGTCTTTTATGGCTCCAGAGGAAGCTGCATGTAATCTGATAAATTACCTCCAGTGATGTCACTCAGTGGCTAAGCTGCATTGTGGGTAGTGTAGGCACAACAGTCCAACATTGTTATAAGAGTCCAATGCTAGACCAGTGGACTGCTTTTCAAAATCTTGTGCCTTACGTTACCCACAATGCAACTTAGTCACTAAGTGACATCGCTGGATGAAATTTATATTTATATTTTACATGCAGCCTCATCTGGAGCCACAAAAGGCTTTATACTACTTTATTCACCTATACAGTAGTACTCCCCAAGACCTGTAAACACACTTCAATATGTAAAATTGGTGGAGTTACCCTTTAAATAAATGTAACCAACATATTGTATCTCCTCATAAGTTGCCATGTGATGTAGCTAATCAGAGTTTTGGTGTTCTCATTGATACTCCTATTCTTTTTTTTCTTTTTTTAAACTTTCAAAATAAATTTTGAAGATATTTTTCACTGGACCTCCGTATAATAAATATAAACCGTCTCCTACAAGGCAGGCAACCTTTAGCCCAGAGAAAATACTTACCGCTACAGGCTTTTCTTTATAAAACAACTACAAAAAAAGATGTTTAAAACCATTTGATAATAATAATAATATTTTTTTTTAAAAATTGACCTTAGTGTTGCTGGTCCAAGTTTTTGGTAAAGACTCCTTGTGGATGACATCATAAATAGTGGACAGAGCCACCATTTATGGACTTCTGTTTTGAAGCCTCGGCTGGCTGTCCCCATCTTGTTTTTTGGAGCCAGAAGTGACCATATTTTGACGAGAGGGTGGAGCTGATCCTGATTAGATCCAACTGCGAACTCGAACACAAGCTGTGGTAGTGACTTGTCAATCACAAGGTAGCCACGCCCTAAAGCATGCCCTGCTTTATCGTGTATTTCACTGTAAATGGGACCAAAATTTACAAAATGAACATCATGTTTCATTGAAGAAGACTTGAAACTACAGACTGAGATCATGAACTCATTAGGAAACTGAGTTAATAAATCAAGTGAGAATTAGGGTCATTTTCTCATAAACTTACATACAATTGGAATTTTTGAAACCAGTGGAGTCCCTCCCTGCTGGACATTGGAAAGAACTGCTCTACCCACTTATTATGCTGTCTAAAGGCTGTTATCACCTGCTGTCAAGTAAAGCAGCGTGTGTTTTCCACCATCTGGCCTCGAACCGCCTTTCTTGATGGCAGAAATTACGACTTGGCTCACCATGATGAGGCGAAGAAGATGTCGAGCCAGGAAACTTACTTGGAAATCAACATGTAGGTCAGATTTATGCTTTATCGGAAGTGTTTTCAAACAGTATTTTTCAGTTTTGCAAAAACAAAAGACTTCAGGGATGAAGACTGGTTGGCTTCGCAAATGTACGTCTTGTTAACTTTCCCACCTCCGATGAAAAACAGCAGCTCACATCTGCTTCCCTGAGCTTTTCTCTGGGAATCATCCTGAACGGCCAGGCCCAGGTTTACTGCTTTGATGTCGAGGCTGACCTCTTACCTCCACATGGAAGGAGATAAGTAATAAATCCCCTCAAAGGCTTTATTAGAAAATCACATTTTAAACCCTAGAACAAATTGTTTCTTCAGTGGACGTTTCTGTTGGAAGAGCCGATTAGGTCGGATTCATACAGGAATAAAAAGTTGCATGACTAATTTGTAGCAGCCCATAGAAGGATAAAATACTGGATCTTTGTCTTACGGGGTTAAAAATAATTTTGTGTTCCTCTGTTAAATTCAGACCGATCTTGGAGCCGAGGCGCTTTTAGAAAACCCAGGTCCAGCTGTGGCATTGCTGTGCTATGGGCCAAAGCCTTGAGATCTTCATGCTTTAGACAGAGTGTAAGCCCACAGAGATTGTGTTGGAGTCAGGGAGTTTTGAAGGGGCTCACAGAATAATGAATCCCTCCTCTGGAGTTTTCCTGATTGGTTAATGGCCCAGCAAATCAGCTCGGAGATTATTTGCAGCGACGGAGGGAATGATTGGTGATAATCACATTTGCTGCTACCAAATGGGCTTCCTGACAAGGGGCTTTGTGTTTAATCGCTTGCCTGCCACGGCCAACAGTAATAAAGGCTTGTTCAAATGTGTCAGGCCAACACGGGATAATATCAGCCTGCGCTTGATGCTCATGTGGTTTTACTGGCAGGAACACATCACAGAGCTCAGGTGAGGATGTGTAAATCATCAACAGAAGATGTGTGAAGACTGAAATAGTTACCCACCTAACATGGCGGAAACTGCTTTAAAACATCATGTAAAGAGATGTGAGCATTCACCGTATTTGACAGTAGTTCTCGATACAGAGTTTACCCTCCAGGTGACCATGAAGTTAATTTTAGGGGTAATAATATGGTACATCTGATAGATCTGAACTGTTTGCCATCTTGGCTCTCCCTCGTATGCTGCAGGTTATAAACTACAATCTCTGGCCCAGAAATGAATCACTTTATCTCAAATTCTCTGTTTATTTATCATCTCCATCACACACATAAAAGATGAAATACAGGGAGCAATGGACTGTTAAAGGTTGTCACATTGTAACAAGACATTCATTGACCTTTTCATCTCTGAAGCCGGATGTTGAAGTTGTGCTTTGGAAAATTAAAAAGGAACAGTGATGAGTTAACGGTTGCTTTCTGAGGCAGATGCAGAAGGAAAATGCAGATCTCAGTGATGACTGTAGGCGTCTGAGCTGGTTTCACACCTCGGTGTGTCAGTCTCCTATATGTGATGTGATTGGCAGAGAGAGTGAGACAGACGGAGTTCAGATATGTAAACTGAGCATCAAACATCAGAGGAGACATTCTTCAATCTACCTTTGAATCAAATCACTTGTAACTAAAGCTGTCAAACCCACGGAGAAACACAGCTGGCCCTGCAGCTCTATACTGATTTTAGCTGTTTTTGGCCACATTTTACTCAATATTTTGTTTGTTCCACGCCCCGGCTCACCTGGCTAGGAAGCTGTTGCAAGCAAAGCAAATAGCTCGAACATGCTGAGAATATGCTGCATGCCCGACAAAAAACAGCAGAGAGCACAACTGAGTGGCTGGTAAGAGAATAGAGACCAAATTAGAGCTCAAAGTTGAGCGAATATAGGACTTTTCTGCCCTCTAGTGGTCAGAAATCACCTAATGCAGCTTTAAAAACACAACCATCAACTAACTGAAAAATGCAGACAAGCCTCTTGTTCTTTATTTGAGTGACATCAGACCTTTAATATCCTCCATGAATTTGAAAATAGTTCATCAAAATGTTTTGATTTCGTAGTTTTCAAGTTCACTGTGGAGAGAACAAAAAAATATAACTTGCGCTAAAGAACATGTGTGTCAGTGCAAAAATGTATTTTTTGTAACAATCTTTAAAAAAAAATAAAATTGTGAAATGAGCCTAAATGTCCAAAAAATGCAGATCATGAGTTGGTGGTTTAGTCCGCATCCATTAAAAGATGAAGTCACAATAGCATCAACTGGACAATGAAAAAGATATTGAAGGAAGTTATGAAGGGATATAGAGTATTTCAGGGTCAACTCTTCAAATGTGTCATTTCCTGTATTTTTTCATTTGTAATTTGTTTGTTATATTTAATTAGTTTGAAATATTCCCCAATATGAGAAAAGTAAATAAATCTAATGTGCTATTTTGTGCAATGAATGCAATTCTGGGAATATTTTGTATTTTTCTTATTGTCAACAAACCCTGTGAAAAGACCAAAATCATCACGTGTAATAGACCTCTGCAGTTTATTTTTAGTTAATTAACATAGCGTAACATTTGCAAAATGTCACACAGTGTCCACCTCTGTTAGGTAATAATTGTGTCTTTTTTGAAAATATGCCACAGACAGATTCTTTGTTTTGGTCCTTTCACTAAAAAAAATAAAGAATATTTCCAGTCTTATCCTTTCAGGTTGAAAAGAAAAAGAAATATTCGCAGTGTTAACTCAGAATCATGTCACATTTCTTATGAATTACAGCCTGAAATCATTTAAAAGCGAACCTCTTTTCACCTGGGGTATCAATTACTTGTTATTTGTTCTTTCAATGGAGTGATCTGAGTCTCGGAGTAAGAGGCCCAGGAAAGCGTCAGTCAGCTTCTTCCGTTGAGTGTCGGTGTCCTAAAAAACCACACTATTTTTAGAAAGTATTTATTTAATTGTAAATACTGAATGTTACTGAGAAATACTTGATTTAAAATCCGCGATGCGAATGGAGTTGTTTTTTTTTAATGGATGTCACCTCTTATGGATTTTATGTCTTGGGTTTTATTGTTTTACCATGGTGTCAAAAGACACTTTAAATAAGGGTGATGATGATGATGAAACAAACTATTCAGGGGCTTAAAGGCCAAACTGGGATAAAATAAATGTGTGACAGAGGATCACCTATCCATTTGCAGGATCGCCTCCTTTACATGGTGGCTGCTGAGTTTTAAAATTTGGTCAGTGAAATCCAAACTAATGGAGTTTTCATATGGCGTTGATGCTACTGTGTCTAAAACTATGCTTCTTGTTTCAAGGTGTCTAATTCTTTCATAGGGGAAGCATTTTCTTACACGGTATACATGATCTGCATTTTAAGAATTTTTGCCCACCTTTAATGAGACCAGAAAGTTTTTCTCAACTTTTCCAGATACACGTATGGCAGTGTGATTTTAACACTGGTAATTACATTTTCCACCTTGCTGCAGTGATGTAGAGCTGCAGCACAAAACCACTCACCGGTGTGTGTCGTCAGAGATGCGACAGATGTCAAGAGGTAAGTGCAACAATATTTTATGTGCCATGACAGGTTTAGGGAAGTGTTTCATCACAATGATAGGAGGGTTTTTATGACGCTGTATTTCATCACAAACTTACAGACTTCTAATTTCACATCCTCAGACTCAGAAACTGGTGTTTCGAAGGGAAACACGAATATGAACTAAAGCATTTTAACAAAAAATGTCCACTTTTGACATCCAACAGTTTCAGTGTGCCATCGATGCTTGTAAAAGGCAAGAATACAAACTTCTGTACAATAAACTGAACTTGACTCTAATAAGACCTGCGGTCACCTGTGTGACCAGCTGGCAGTTAACTCTGTTATGACATGTTTCTCCTTCACAACACGGCGCCAAACGATTTCACGCTATGATGGAACGTCATCATAGAGCGTAAAAAAAGCAGAAGAGGCCTCTTGCTTCGTCCATCATGTTAGCCACAGTTTGCCTTGTAGTCTGCTCTTGTATTGGGAGATCTGTGGGAAAGTACAGACCTGGAAACATTGGCAGAAGTCTTCTACAACTATTAGGTTAATTCAGCACTAATATGCATCATTCCTTTCTCGTTCAGAGTCCGTGGGAGTCAGATTTGACTTTCAGTACTTGTCTGATGCCTCTAACCTTTGAATTACCCCAGACAGCATCATCATACGTGTAGCAAAGTCAATGATGATGCTGGATCATAGCTGAATATCCAGGTAATCTTCATTAACAGGTCAGATCAGTTTACAGCGGCTGTTGAGAACCAGACTATCTCAAAGGTCCCCCACACAGCTCTGTGAAGACATCCTCATAGTGGTCCGAGAGAGTCCTGGGACTCCTGCTCGTTGGCCAGTATCGTCCGTCCGTTGTCGCTGTAGCTCCGGTTTGGCAGGAAGGACAATCTGAAAAAAGAGACAGAGACATATTTAGTTAACTTAAATCAAGCCTTAAAGGCAAAAGTGACCCGTGAAAAATAATCTCAAGTCCGTCTCAAACAATCAAATAAAGATCTGATTAGTTTGTTTTGTAGGAAAATGTTGGGAGGTTGAGGTTAATGTCCAGGAAGACACAGTTGTATGATAGTTCTGCTGGCAGAGAAGAGCTTCTGTGGCAGAGTCAGTGGGAATACAAGAAGAGGGAGGCATGGGAAATGAATAAAGAGCGACTGGGAACCACTGTCTACATTCTTCTCAAAGCAGGCAGCAAAGTCCTCACCAAAGATAGCGGAAGAGGAGGGAGCTTAGCATTGAGTTAGAGTTTAAAATGGCCAAAGGACATTTTAGCATTTGTTTTTTCAGTGACAGTTTATTTAGTAAGTATAACTTTTAAATATCCACATAGTTAACATGGCAAGAAGGAAAATATTCAGTGATTTACTGTATGTTTTCACTGGTCTGTTTACAACCAAACAGACTGAACCTCAGACAACAGAAGCAAAATGTATTTGTGTATAACCCGAGTGGATGTTTGACCATGATTTTATGGTAGCTTTACAGCCATGACGTTTTAAATGTTTCCAAGAACTGCAAACACACAGGTACGACACATTGTGACAAATGCAGTCTTTTCAAATACTTGTCCTGTATATGTTTGTACAGGACAAGTTGAAGGTTTCACTGAGAGAACGGAGAGTAATTACACCGGTGTGTCTTTGGTTAAAATGTAAATACAGTTAAATATATGTTCCATCCTGGGACAAATCAAAACTCTAATCCTTCTGTGTACAGACTGCAGGACCTCATGAGCACGTCACTACTACAAAACACACACACAATCAAAAACACACCTGAACGGAAGTCCGGGTAGGTTCCTTCTGGTAAGTCCCCAGGATTAGCTGTTATCAGACCATTTACTACAATGACCGCACACACACACAGTCCCACATGAAGGCATGTCCAGGGTGAGGAGGTGACGGGGGAAATATAAACACAAATGTTCTCTAACTTCTGCTCCTCTGTTTTGTGTGTTTTCTGTACAGCCAGTCTATTTACTGTCCAAACACGGCTCGCTCTGCCTTTCTGTCTGTCTGTCACACAGTCGTGGATGAGAATAGCCACCAGGGGAGGGATCAGTGTAAGACAACAGCAGCCTGAAGCACTGAGGAGGAAATCCAAGGAAACAGGCATCCGGATTACAAAAAAAAAAAGAGAAAAATCAACCCTACATTGATGCTTACACAAATCTAATTTAAGCTGGCTAATATAGTTTGCGGAAATTGCAATTGCAGCAACTTTTCCAATGCAGTGTGGCGAGTGTGACACTCTTAGACACAAAGCGAAGATGAGATGCTTAAAAATGAACATCTTCATCATACAAACATCATACTTCAAAACATAAAGCATTAGCTTTAGCTTAGTGTATACGATGTCTGAGAAGACTCTGAGAAGAAGCAGTGTTATGTTTGTGGTGAAGTGTGCCAATCGGTGGGTTCAGAGGACATTATACCCCGAGTATCCACTGAATCCAGGGCTTGCACTGCATTCTTCAACATGAGTAACTAAGTAGTCTGAAACAGAATATTGGCAGCCTCTCTTTGGGACCACAAATACCAACAACAAACCTCTGCCAGCAACAGCTGTCTCACTGCCTTGAGGAAGATTAAATGTTTACTGAGTTTATTTTAATTGGATTGTAATGCAGGAATCCTTAAATAGACCCTCCTGCAAAATCCCTCTCTGTTCCCCGACTATTGCTCTTTATGAGACAAAGCAAAACCCTCCTCATCCCAGAGATCTGACCCTGATTGACCTCATGTGAAAAATACATGTCTTTGTAGGGATGGAGATCAAATTTAATCATTCATTAAGCATCGTTAAATTAATGCTCCCCTCGAAATCTGGGGGCGTTTTGGATTCAGTTTCATCCGGCGGCTCAAGATTGATTCACTTTTAAATTCAGATGTCCAGTCTGAGCAAAAGACTTACATAGCACTGATAAAGATGTTTATACTTCTTATCATCATAAATGAATTCACGTTCAGTTGAGATACGGGTCACGTTGCTGGACTTACATATATGGTATCGTTCATAAGCAAAACAAGAACATGTTATCCTTAAATCTAATCTGTGAGGGCTAAGCAGACGTTTTGACTACACACATCAGATGATATATGACACTTCAAGTACATACACATTAAATATATTACTGCACATATCTTCCCTCAGACGTTCAGTGTAGCAGCAGCAGTGCGGCTTAAATTTGGGTCATGTCATTGAAAAAAGCAGCTATTTTTTCCCCCCCGTAACAGAACATTTAAAAAGAGAGCGGGGCTGGGTGTGTTGGAAGTTTCCCACAACTTAAATCAAATCTTCTAACATCAGTTTCATGAAGGAACCGCAGGCTAACGCTTTGTCCACAGACAGTTTAGTGGTTAACTCCCACCAGAGATTTTCCCTCCTGTGTCTCCTCTAATCTGTCTCACTTTCTGCTTCATCACTGTCCAGCTGGAAGGAGAAAAAAAGGGAAAGGTGAGAGGGATTTATCTTGCAATACATGTGCACTTTGGGAAGTGTTTATCATTTTGTTTAGTTTAAGGGAAGAGAAACATTTTTGTGAGGCTTCGTCAGCTGTCAGTATTGATAAAAATCAATGAATCCTCCAGTGTGGTCTGAAGGACAAAGATGAGAACCAACTTGTGGGATTTGACTAATTTCTCTCAAGGGGATCTCAAATATGTTTCTGTTTCCATTCTGATTATATACACAGCAACTGATCCTGAACTGAACTGCAGGGGTGACGACTGCACAGCTGATAAACACTGAGAGTTTAAGTTGAAAGTTTTTATGACGTGAAACCCATTTTTGACACAGTTTATTGTCCTCTTTATGTTGTGGTTTTCACTGTGGCGGGGTCCGCCATCCCTGTGATGGATTCAAATTGCCTCTATCTCACTGACATCAACCTCATTTTTTACTGTTCACTCTGGAGTTACTGCTAATGCTAACCCAACGTTTTTCTAGCATTCATCTGTCGAAAGACGGCATCGCTCAGAATGGGAACAAACACGGAGCATGAAGACAGAGGGTGAATAGAGGTGCTGCAGCAATGGACAGTTAAACCGTTAAATTGAACTGTACATTCGATGCCATCAAATAACTAAAGTTGTTACAATTTCTTCAATCCTCCCACCTCATATGTCTGAGTGCCTGAGAAGCAGCTCTCAGAAATAAAAGGCCAGTTAAAAACAGCCCCAGTACAGGTCATGTATTCAACTTGCTGTTCCTAACTGCATCTGGTGCCTGTACGCTGCCAGATTTGCTGTTATCTGCCAGTTAGTTTGATTTGTGGCTGAATTCCAGTCGATCAAAACACGCATCAAAAAGCTAGATGTGCAGGAAAAGATCGTGAGAAAGGAGGACTCCTTGACTCCTTCATCTGATTTTTAAAGGGATTTGTTCTTTTGGAGGAAAGAGGGGAATTTAACTGGCAGCAGGCATTTCAGACAAGGTTTTTGAAACAATATTTATTGTTTTATTTATTGTTTACGCAGTTGTTTGTGTATGTTGGCTCCAATGTTTCTACTGCTTCAGGCTGGTGATTGTTTTCTGATGGGCTGCTCTTGGCATTAAATGTGGACATTTGACAAACGACAAAGGTTTTGCATTCTTTTACTTAAAATGTTTTTTTTTAAATACAACCTTTAAACTACTGAAGACAAGTCCCTCACTTTAGGTTTTATGGGAATTTAATAAAGGGCGCTTCCCACCACAAGGTCTCATGAAATCCTGATTCTAAAATGTCTTTACATGAACTATTTTTGTAATTGTATCTAAGCCACAGTCCTTGTGCAGGATTCATGCATGGCTCAAGTATATTAAAATATCATAAATTATTATTCCAAGACTTAAAACGTGTTGTACAAGCAACTTTATCGAAACAATCTCTGTGCTTGCATGTCATTTAGGAGAAGAAATGTCTCAGGTAAAATCAGGTTATCGCTTTCAGACCCCATGAGAAGTCATCCCCCACACACCCTTTCATATTTCCTCTTCCAGCTCTCCAAATGCAAAAATTCCCTTCTTGCTGTCCCATGCAACAAGTGACTTGTGACAAAACATCACCTGATCCGTGACGTGACCTTAACAGAGATCAACACGAGATAGAGGAGAGGTTTGTATTCGTTTAATTTTGTGCTAATATCTTTCAGGGACATTAAATAATCAAATTTCGCTCTTATCTCCTCGCTTTGGGAGCTGAAGTTGTTAGGAGGGAGCGCTGATGGGGATGGCAGATAAGCTTTGTTTTCCCACAGGATCGCAGCGGAGCAGGCTGGCCATGAATGTAGTAGTGGTGTTATGCCTGACTGACTGGAATGAGTGAGCCTTCCTCGACCAGTTTGGCAGATATTACTGGAGGAGATAGTTTTGTTTAGTTTCTAACCACCTTTGAGACCATACTGAAGGTTTCACATGTGTTAATTACAAACTGTGTATAGTTAACATGATCATTTACTAAAGCAAAAAGACCTATCGTATTGTAATTTCAGTCACAAACTGGTACATGTCAAAATAGTTGCTACTATCATTCAATTAATAAATTAAACATTTACTAAAAGCAGAAATAGACAGCATTTCCCTGTGGTATTACTGCTGCTGCTGTATACACAATGTTAGCAGCCTGGCTCCTGTCTCCCTCCACCGTTACCCAGGGATAGCAACCGGCACTCTTCATTTTTGCAGGAAAAATCCAGCCCGGTTCAGACTGAATAGCGTAGTGAAAGCGAGACTTACAGGGAATCAATCTGCACGTTTTTTTTCTTCAAT
Source organism: Pagrus major (assembly GCF_040436345.1). NCBI lineage: Eukaryota > Metazoa > Chordata > Actinopteri > Spariformes > Sparidae > Pagrus > Pagrus major. The sequence goes on from NC_133226.1 coordinate 11,450,717, forward strand.
ATTTCAAGTACAACTAGAAATAGAACGACAAGTACAGACTGAGACCTAGCTTGGACGGCTCCAGCACCCGAGGGAAATTCACTGGCTAATTGGCAGCGTGAATTCATTCTGATACTCTGGAATCTGGACCAGTGAGGCTTCAGTGCTTCCAGCGCAACAAATATGTTGGACAGATCGACTTAATAAGTGAAATCCAAGTATTCTGAGATCTAGTTTTTATAATTTAGGAGCACCTGAACCGTGTTGACCACTAAGCACCACTATCTTGACACAGAAACAGGAAGTGATCACTCTGCTTTGATATAAGAGCTCTTCCTCCGGTAAACAAAAAGACAATATATCAATATATGGCAGGGTGACCAGGTGTTACCCTGCTGTATATTAAACTAGATTTGTTTTTGTTTTGACATGTTAGATCCGACCATATTAATAATAAATTACAGCCTATCAGAGACCCAGATTTTTACTTCTCCTGCTTTCTACACTATAAACAATGTCAATTCCTCCCAACTCGCTAAATTTAGTTTTTGCTCCTTATGCTAAAAGCATAAGATAGATGCTTCTCTTTTCCAGGCAACCCCTGATTTCAGAGACATTTCTTTCCAAAATCTCACGTCATTCCAAATCGAAGATTTCCCATCTCTCATCCTGAGATCAAACTGAATGAAAACATCAAGAGCACGACAGGACATCAGTCAAAAACTATGGCTTCACTGGGCACAGTAAACAAACACACAAAACAAAAACAAATCCAGAAATAAATAGCGATAAAAATGTCTCAATAAGTTGATACCAGTTATCACTTTGGCATTATTATGTGTGAACCTTTTATTCCAGAAGCTCAGTAAGTTGAAGACAGAAAGTGATAAAGGAGGAGTCATCTTCTAACATGGAAATATGATCTGAGAAACCTGAGATGCTCATCTGAAGTGTCTTTGCTCTTCAGAAAATTGAAAAAATACTGACCACACAGTGACAAGATGGCCAAAAGATCCCTTTAAAATTAAAGTTGTGTGCACAAACACGTCTTTGAAAACAAACTCTGACACTGACCGACTGAACCACGTACTGCATGCTCTAGCATCAATCCACACGGGTGTCCTGCAGCCTCTTTTTGTGATCCTGATCTGGGTTTCTAGGACAGAACACCCTCTGCATTTGGTTTCCTGCTATTCTGCTGTGGATTACACAGCAGCAGACACACAACAAAGGAAGCTTTTCATGCAATGACTGGACACCATCTCCACACAGATCTTAAAAGTCAGTCTTCACTAATTAGGTATTTTTATTAGCATCATACTGGCAAGTGGAAAGAGATCGGTTTATTTATTTGATGTGGTTTTGCGTTTGTTATATAGCAATATAGAATTTATTATAACAAATGTGATATTTAGACTTAAAGGTTGAAACATGTTTACATGTTTAACCACTATGATAAAGGCTTTTTAACGTATCCTTCCTTGTTTATTACATTTTCTTATATTTCGAGTGCCTGGATTGTTTTGAATGTGATACTAATTTTGCCTGTATCGCTGTGCTTCAGTGCTGACTCCCATCATATAGCATAAAAAAAAAGAAGAAAATTCCTTCCTTTCTCCAAACAGAGCTTGTTTTGTTAGAGAAGAACGAAAATGATTCAGTCCATCCCACTGAAGTTAAACCATCTCACTTCCTGCTCACAGATGGATCACCTGATAGTGAGCTGCTGCTTCCATTTTAGACGCTGTTTCTGTGTGTGTGCGTCCAGATGAACGGTGATCTCTTTCGTCATTTTTCTAGACATTATATCCTTTTTGTTGGATGAAATCTTGCCCAATAATTAAACCTAACTTTATCTCATGACTCGTTGCTAATAATTAATTAGCAGCATTACTCAACCCAGACTGGCCTTACATATTTTCCAGAGTTATACACTGACTAGTCTTCTTTGCTGCTAGAAAATAAACTTTAATTGTAGAGATCAAACTGGTTTGATTAAACTTGGAAGAATAATAAAAAGAAAACACGAAGAACCTAAAAACCCTTAAAAAATGTTTACACAGGTGTTTATATGTTTATAACACCTGTATGGTCTTTATTGAAAGTTTGTATTTGTGTGTGTGTTGTTGAGTGACTGATGCTTCTTCAGCTTCAGTCAGTCTTTCCCATAGCTTCAGAAATCCAATTGCTAGATCAATCTATACCCGGGAGTGTTGATAGTTTTTATTTAATAAAACTCAATTAAAATAAAATAAAGTGATTGTAATGCAGCCTAGCCTGGAGTTTTATCTGGCTGCACCAGAAACGTTGGACTGAGCTCTAAGAACTGCAGAACTACTGGCCGATCACAACTCAAGACAAAAAACACATATGAGAAAAAATATCCACGACTATCTATATTCAATCTTTTGGCCAAACCTCAACAGTCAGAAGCTGTCTGCAGCCAAAATCCATCCAATCCAACATCAGCGCTGACAGATTACTGCGGATATGACAGCTATAAAGGGGTGATTCATCCACGCTCTCTACGGACGGGTTGCCTGCCACAAATTTCTGATGGCATCCAAATCTATCCATATTTCTGCATGTCAGCGACTGTAGCATTGAAAGAGTTAGTCACAGGAATTCTGTTGAGTGCAGTCCCTATTTTCCTACAAATAAACAATCAAAAGAGGAAGAAAGTTCCTGTGATTTTCAATGAGCTTATAATGTAGTGCCTGTTGTTTCTTGGAGCATCTGCGTCTTAAAAAATGTCGGAATGCTGCAGCTAGATCATGCACTACTTGTTAAAAAGAAGAGTAATGTCACTGCTAGGTAAAAAGAGTGCTCTTGTTAACATTTCCAGGCACGCAGCATAGCTCTTCCACATGGACAGCACTTATCCTGGGCAATTTTTCCACAGGTGGAAATACCGCGAATACTTTCTCAGTGGCCATAACTAAATAATTGAGGTTTGATTATATGATATATTCAGTTAATCATCATCTGAAAACATCACCATCTCCTCTGCAAAAAACCGAGACTGATGGAATATTAATTTATCTTTAAAGCTATAAGTTATTTACATGTTAGATGCTGTGATAGGCTCAGTTTTCATTTTAAACATTTGTGTATGGAGGATTACATGTGTCATGTAATTATTGATTGTTTTCTGTTGTTTTTGGAAATCCCATTTTAATTTGAACAAATTAATTTGTATAAATACATATTTTTCTTGCATAGTTAGTTATTATTAATGAAATGCTTTATTGCTATTTCCGTGACATTTGTGGTCCTCCATATATGGACATCTTTCCCCATATCCTCCTATAATTTAACTCTGTCACATGTTATTTTGTCTCTTCTTTCAACTACATTAGAGTGAAATCATTTCAATGACTAACCTATGAGTTAAGAAAAACTGCTCATCATTTTCTCCTACCTGCTTGCTGTTGCTAAGGAAACAAATAGTAGCAAAACACTTGAGGCAAAACAATTTTTTTTTTTTACAAAAACTCTTTAAATGTCTGGTTCACTGGAGGGCTTAGAGCACACAAAAAATTTGGGGAGGCAGGAGAGAATCTGAAGGAAGAGAGCAAATAAGAAGTGCTCTTTCTCTCCTCAGAGGCTTCACTGATCTTAGTAAAGTGCATGACAACAGAGTGGAGCAGCTCAGATCCGACAGCAGAGGGCTGAGGCTAAACTGAGCTGTGTGAAATGCTGGCTGTTACTAAAATACACCATCAAGTTTACCTGAATAAATACAGTACACACACACACACACACTGACTTGAGACTATTTGCTAAACTGTGCTGGAATGGTGTACCATCAACCTGTCACACAAAAGTAATTGCTTGTGCAAGTGTGAACAAAGCACAGTATATAATCTGTACATCAGATATAGACATCCATCTTTGTTTACAGAGATATTTCTGCCCCCTATCCCAGCCATACTGTCTTCCTGTTTTCTCACTATGTGTCCTTATGTTTGTATTTTTTACTGCTGAGTAAATCCATCACTCTTACAATTTCTACCCAACTATAACTAACTTTACATTTTACAGCCTATAAAAAACATACAGCAAACTTACACACACACGGTTTATAGGTCACGAAGCATCTACGAGGGACAGTAAAGTCGCATGACATATTTGTTATGCAGGGAGAGGCTACTGAAGCTATAACTGAGAACACAACGTCCAAACAATTTTCTAGAAAACAATTTAACTGATCTGAATTGACCTGAATTACTGTACATCTTCACCGCTCCTTGGGGGGAAAAGTGTGCTCTGCAGACAGAGTTTAAAGTAAAAACACATGATCAGAGCACTGAAAACAAATGAACAAACAAATCCTAAGAAAGCCTGAACCTCATCCCTGAATTTAATATCAGCTCGGCACAACGCACTTGCTGACTGCCAGTGTTTATGTGTGATTTAAACTGAGCCGTTATATTATCTGTATCAGACATGGGTCTGTTATTTTTCTCTCTTTTGATCGGACGGAGAAATGTAAAATATGTGATATTCACCTGAAGCTAAAAGAAGGTCAGCAGTAACAGGTTGACAGAGACATCTGACAACACCAGTGAAACTCAATTGTTCCACTGTAAAGTTGAACATATGCTGTATAATGTCAGAAGGGAGCCTGACACAAGACCAAATAGTTTCCCACTATATATGCACACACACACGCACACACCTACTACTATCTCTGCAACTCTTTACATCAGTAATTCTGTTTCCAGCAGCTTTCTTCCCCCGAAGGGTTGCAAAAATAAAAAGCAACAACAGCGAAAAAAAAGAAAGAAATAAACACGTCATTCGCACACAACTACAGAAAGTAACTCCAAAACACAGGGGATTATGGACAGCAGAAGGGTTGGATTCTAACGTGATAAGCAGCAGGTGCTAGTGCTTGGAAAGCTAAGCAGAAATAAAGTGAATCATCAGATGTGTTTCATCCATTCGCTGCCAAAATGTTAAAATCAGGTTATCAAAACTTTGGCCATTTAATAAACTGCTTATGATTCATGGGATTTTTGCTTACAAGTCCAAGTTTGCTAAAAAAAAATAAAAAATGAGGCTGTAAGCATCTAATGAAACCAAACACACAAAAATACAACAACGCTGACATTACCAGACTTGTTTGGATACTTTGCTGGTGTGATCACGCCCTTACTCATCCTCACATACAGTATGTATCCACCTTGTGTTGTTCTTGACATCAGCTGAAAACTGAGCTGAGCTCAGCTGAGTGCAGAATTTGCAAACATAACATTAAGGGACCAACACTGCTCGCAGAGCGATGGAAAACCGAGATAGTGGAAGTCGTCAGAAGCCCTATCGGATGCCTGGCAAGAATTCTGATGCAAAGTTTAATCACAATATTTCAAGGTGCTGAAATGAAGTTAGAACTTATCTTCCTGTTCAGTTGTGTTTTTAGCTGTATCTATCTGTGAGGCCGACTGTCAGCTGAGGTGAAGTCCTGGAGGAGGGTTGGCTGGGGATCATCTTCTTTTGATATTCTGTGAAATCAATTAGAAGTAATCTGCTCGTGACACAGTGCTGCACATTGTGTTCCTGTTTGCCTATCAGCTCCGACATGTATCTTATTTGTGTTATTTCTCAATTGTTTTTCACCAATGCATGAATGTGCACAACACATTTCTTGCCATTCTGCTTATCAGATTTTGCATTTGTTTTTCACAAGTCTGAAGGACTTTCATCGCAGTCTGACAAATCACCAAGTTGGATGCCTGAATGAGTGACGAACTGTTAGCATCCTTTTTTCTTATTTAGGAATACTCTACGCTCAAGTTTTTATTCTACATCTCCATAGATCCAAATGAGAAATCAGGAAGCACAGTGGGTTTATAGCTCTACAGCAAAACATGGCAAGTGTGTTGTCATACACTGATTTGAGGACAGTCCCTTAATTTTTATGTGCAGCAATTCGGAAAAACGCAATTTGTAATTCTACAAATTTTCCTGAAAATGCTGTGGTGAGATCAACATTGAGATGGACATTATGGTGTTATTAAAAACTCCTGTCCTCTTCTCTTATTAGACTGATAATTACAACAATAAAAAAGTACATACAAGTAAATCATGACCGCAAGTTTTTTTTTAAAGTGTGATCAATCGCCCGACTCTGCAGTCCACCTTAACTCTACGGAGCATTTCAGCATCTTTTAGCTAATTGTTTTGGTTTTGGGGCCGTGAACCTCTATAAATCCACGGTTCACTGTCTGTATTCAGAACCAATTAACAGCTAAGAGCCAGCTATTTCCTTCAAGTGTTGGTTGATACCAAAACAAGAAGAAATAGGAGAGTGAATTTTGGACTTATACTCGGCGTCCTTCTGGTAGATGTATAATTAAGCCATTGTTTGCTAACAAAGTTTGTCATATCAACTTAAAAGGTGATAAGATGTTAGTCTATACTGCTTGTTTCTGCTGCCCAGAGCAGACATTTTAACTTACATTTTTAACTCACAGGTGTAACTAATAACATTAATGATGGCTACATCCGGCCAACCAGGATCCTGAATAACAAGCATCTTAATAGAATTCAGCCACCTGTGCTTTTCCTGCTCTTCTGTGAAACAGGCCTATTGTAAATATTAATCAGTATCTGAAAGCACGAATAGGTAGTAGCTGAATGTGTATTGTTTTTTTGTTTCTTTTATTGAGATTTTATTAACATTCTGTATTTACATTTTCCAGGCCATTTATAGCTGGCAAGCATGTAACTAAAGCAACCAGCGAGTAGTATGTTGTCATTTAAACACCCAGAAGGTCTTCAGTACCTAAAATCATGAAAAGAACACAAGCACAAAACAAGCCTTTTGTCCCTAACAGAAAAAACATTTCCTTAATTGATTTTCAAAAAGCTGATTAGCCCAGGTGGGTCCATTCATGGTCCAATTTGTCACCAAGGAAACAATGTTTCTATAACAGGAGAGCAGAGACAGAGACGGACGGAGAGATGAGTTTCATTTACAATCACAGATGAGTTCAGAGCATCCAAGCCGAGACTAAAACTGAGGAGGAAGAGACATGACAGCAGCTGATGTCCTAAACCCAAGTCTCTGGTTATTTTATTATGCTGCTTAGTTTTTATTATTTAGATGTGACTTTTTCATATTTTATTTTCCCTTCTTTCCTTTTTTATCCTTTTGTTCTAGTTAAAAATAGGACAATAGACATGAATCCTGTTTTTTAAGAGCTTAAGATGAGGAAGTCAGGGACATCCTGGTGACAACTTAATTGCACATAATTAAACTCCTTTTCTTCCCCCTTTATTCTAAATTTAAGGCATAAATGCTCAAACTCTTCTTCTCAAAAGAAATGTCATGTTTTTTTTAAATAAAAAGGTCAACTTGGAAAGAGAGAAAGAAAGAAAAAGACGACACGTAGCAGGCTGAAAAAGAGAGAGGAGTGACAATAGTAACGAGACAAATATTTCACACCAATTTTCAACAAAAAATAAGTAGAGAAACAGATGATAAAAACCTTCTGAGTAATAATAAGACAGAGAGAGAGAAAACAGTGAGAATCAGAGAGGAGCAGCTGGCGGATTTTTAGGTTTCAATCAAACAATAATAAATCAAACAAGTCTCATAATAAATCACAGACTGGAGTGTTTACACTTCTCCGGCCTGTCTGTCCAAACTGTGTCTGTGGGCAAAAAAGCATGCTCTTTTTCACCAGTGACCTGCTTCTCATTCATGAATTTACACACCTTCACAGCTGCAGAGAGGGATGCAGCCTGGACAACCACAATCTGAGGAGGAGGAGTGATAATACTCAAGGTTCCTGGTTTTTAATGATGTTGGCAGTGCTCAGCTCCGGCATCTTGGGACAAGAAAGGTTACACACTCCTCTCCTGATGATGTGAAGGATAAACCATATGAGAGTGGAGGATGATCATCTAGCCTAAATCACACCAATTTCACACAGTCCTGAAGGATGAAACCGCGAATCCTCAACCAAGATGGACAGATCTATTTTGGGACACTATTTTCCCAAGATGAGAAGCAGCTTAGTCTTAGTCTCCAAGACTAATTTTAAGTTAAAAAAAGACAACATTATGTGTTTAAGACTTGATTTGCCTCGAGACTTCAAAAGAAAACAGTTCAAGTTTAGAAAACAACAACAGGCAGGTTTTGTACGCTTGGACAAAAACATTGGCCTTGAAAGACTCGGACTTGCCCCAAAAGACTGAAAACAGCTCTGTCTCCAATTACTGACAGGAGCCTACAATTGTTTACAGCATGTTAAAGGTGTACTCCGCTGATTTAGTATTTTATTTTCTATAAAGTTAGACAGCCTGTGATTGGCAGAACTGTCAAAATAAAAGTACCATAGGCTAAATCTTGCCTTTTAGTCTCTAGTATGGGTCAAGGTCCATCTGGATCCTACATATCCCACAATGCAACTTAACAGCATCTTTTTGTTAGACCACTGGCTTGGTTAGGTCAAAAGAGAGGCATTAGGGTTACAACAACATTGATGTCTTCCAAACTCCAAACCTACAGTCTCTAACACAGGCTGGTTCGGTTTAGTAGTCTTCAAGTCCAATCTGAGACAACCCTGATGACATCATCACTGGGGTTGTATATATAGATGTATGAGAGTCCTGCCCCTTCTGGTGGACCACTCCAGATCCTTATTTCAGGAAAAACACACAGGAGTCGATGGCGAGAGACGGATCATTGATCTGGTTTGAATTGTTCCATGAATTACACAAATGATGTTTGTCAATTTAAAAGATAATTTTGCAAGTATAATACTGTGAAAGACTACACACCCAGAGACCCAGTGCCGTTCCAATTAACACTTACTGACTCTCCTCTTTCTAGAAGAAAAAGGTGAAATGTGCCACGGTGACAGCCACGTTGGTGTTGTAGATGTAGCTCACTGAGCAGTTTCACCCAAAACTACATGGTACTTTACTATGTTTGGAACAAAATGCGACTCTCTTGACTTGCAAAATTACCTTTTAAATTGATAAACACAATGGAATCAAAAAATTGTCGACTATACAGATTTTTCTTTGCCACTTTATTCTTGGACTTGACAAAGAGCTACAGAGAACAATATACATACCAATATACATCATTGGTGCTGTTACAGGAAGAGTTTGACAGTCTGAGTTACACAATATACATTGTGTAAACATTGCTAGAGTGTGCCATTAATATAACCCGACAATGATTTACGTTGTGTCGGATACCTTTCTGGTTTCATTATTTTAGCATTTCAACAACGATTTTGTATTACATTTTTGCACTCAAAGCTCATTAGTCTCCTTTTCTGCTGAACCCCTCTGTGTAGACCTGATTTCCCTACATGGAGCTGAATATTTTATCTTATCTCAACAATCAAAACACAGAAACACTGAGGATGGAAAAAAGCACTATTTGAGTATGGCGGCAGGGCCTTGAGAGTCATCTTTCCCGTCTCCCACGTGACCTTCATTCCAAGAGAGACTTCAAATTCTGCTGTTTTCAAGTTGCTAAACAGCTGTGCTTTGCTTTGGCATCGACTGCCAGATGCGTCGAATCACATAACAATCGTCCTGATTGTTTGCCGCTGATAACAGTCGCTGCTGCTCGGCTTTATTTATGTTATTCTACAGGACTTGTGATCTCTCTGCCGAGTTGAAGGTGACGTCAGGAAGGATCACACTGTACCTGATTTACTGTTCCAGGAAGAGTTTGACATTCTGAGCTATCGCTTGTTATTTTTCTCACCAGACACTTGGGGGAAGCATAATAATAGCACTTCCTGGCATCCCTAAAATGTCTAACTATGGGCTCCTTTATTATCTTGACCTTTTTCTTTAATAAGGAACGTACCCATTTACCTGTGTCATCTGGGCCCAAATATGTGCAAATTAAGCCAAAATCAACACCTTTCACTCTTGTTTGACTCACTCCCATTTTATTTATGAGTTCGAGCTCACACATTCAGCCCACACTGTTTGAGGTACTGATGTCAGCTGCTCTGAAGGAGGTAAGATGACATAGCTGAGAGCATCACAGAGAAACTACAGAGGACCAGAGGAGAAGTGAGATTCATCTTGGAAAATTCAGGCAAACACAAAGCATTTACAGTCCCGACTTTTAACCACCTACAGAATCAGTCATTGTACTGCTGATGACGCATTTAGTTTTTCCGTAATAAGGGGTTTTGTTTGAAGTTTGGTCACTGTCTCAATAATAGGTTATAGGATAAAGATTTTCAGGTAGACGTGTGGTTGTGATGCACCTATATGTTGAAGAATAAGCAGGCAACTATTTTGTTCCCAGATTGTCAGCAATTATCTGCATGTAAAAATGGGATATCTAGCTGAATTAAATCATTTCAGAAATGATTCAGAAATGAGATCACTAAAGTAGAGCCCTTTTGTGGTCTGAAAACTATTCAGACTTTAAAGGGACAGTTCACCCTTTGGGGTGACATGTATTTTTGATTTTGGGGTGAACTGTCCCATTGAAGTGAGAAGGAGGAAATTCATTATCACATAAACTATTTGCTTTCTCCCAACACCTTGTGTGATCTTTCAAAACTTAAGTTGAGCTGCATACCAAGAGCCTTTTTTTTCAATGGCAGATAATTTTTTCAAGTAGGACAACTGATTAGTATTGCAGCAAACATAACAGATAATACATATCACAATAATAGTAGGGGAAATGCTGAAATATTTCTGAATTTCAAATGCAATGTGTAACAAAGCTGTCCTTCATGGGGTAATTAAAGGTGCAAGTAGGTGTAACTTTTGCTTTACCACAAACGAAAATCTAGTTGAATTAACTAAAGCTAAACTTTAATACAAGCTTACCCAATTATTTGGTCAAACTCCTCCGCATAACAATATAGGAGGTTCCTTCCAGTGTCATATCAGCAGTATGACCATCAATTTGTCTGCTCGTCATGTTTGTGTAAATGTGCCAATAGGGAGCAAGAAGGCAATTACTGTAAAACAAAGTTGTACATTATCCTCTGACTGGAGCAACACAAGGACCCGGGGGACGGTGCGACTGTATTTACTCAACAGCTTTAACCTCTTTCAGATGGTCGATATGTCTTCTCTACTTTCTCTACTAGTGGGCACAACAGAAGGTCTTTGTTATGACTCTAATCACAAACAAGTGTCTACTATCCACTGCTGGAGCTGTGAGCCACTACAGTGTGTGTGTGTGTGAGTGTGTGTGTTTGTCTGTTTGTTGTTAGGACCAATCAGGATAATGGCCTCAAGAATTTCAGAGTGGAAAACGCTGATGCTGTTTCAGGAATGCAGGAATGTGTAGTGAATCATAAGCCAAAACTCACAACACATTTTGTTTTTAAAACCTTCCACACACTTATCTATCGATGCCAAGACATCCAAGACAATAGGATTAATTCAAAGATTTAAGAATTGTACTGTTACAAATTAATACTGGATGAATAAGAGGAAGAACAGCTTTGTATTTATTTTAAGTTTATGGGATCATGCTGGTTTTACCAAGTATTTTCCACAGTATCCTGAGGTCTTCTGTTGTTTTCCTGCCCTGTAGGCACTAACTGTTTGAGGTGCTTTCAGTAAAAGGAACTTGCAGAGACATGAAACTTGCAAGCTTGTCAACAAAAACACGACCACTGCTACATCATATTCTTTACCCATAGTGAATGCAAAAATGATCGCTTGGAGCAAAATAAACTTTTAAGCCAGGTGACCAAAAAATACCAAAAAGCTCCAAGAATTAGTCCATTAAATTGATTAGTTGTCAACAATGTAATTATTTTCCGTGTATTTTTATTATTGATTAATAGTTTTTAGTCATTTTTTTTTCAGAAGAAATGTCAAAATTCTCAGTTTTCAGCTTTTCAAATGTGAATATTTTCTGGTTTCATTTTTCACCAGCCTCAAAAAATATGGTAAGCACCAAGTGGAAATACTCCTCTGCCACAAATGACTTTTATTTATCTGTAGCCAGGCTTCAGTAGAAACTCGAAATCTATTGCTAACCACAGAATAAAATGGTTTCATGAAGCAGATGAAAAATGACGGACTGACCACTACTTATTAATTGTGAAGGGAACAATCAATGGCTGAGTAAAAAGAACAGTTATTGACCGCCTTTTATCTGGTCCAAGTCCACTGACCTATATTAAGCATGTGTGCCCGCAAGCTCAAAAACAGATAAATAAATAAAAGACAGAGGACACTGAATATGAAAAACACCCACACAAACACACACACCATCCACCTACCCACTCCATCCTAAACACCTAGACAAAATAATTCAACAGGATTCACCCAGTAATTTCAGTTTCCAGTATCCTGCCGGCTTTAATCTGATTGTCTGAGTCTGTTTTCTGTCAAGGCGGTTTTTAAGAGAGGACATCAGATTGGAGTTAACACTGTTTGCCTTTCTGTTTCCTACACACAAAGACAGAAAGCCCCAAAAATGCACACAGACACCACGGAAACAGACACACATAGACTATACACACATTATACAAGTTGCAGCAAAGAAGGTCAGGTCAGAGGTTTCCTCTGTACTAACTACATACGCACAGTAGAAACCACACAGTACTAATGAACAGGCAATAAAAAAGGAAGCACATTTAGAAGCGTGCGGAGTGTCATGTGAGACAATATCGGAGGGTCCCACTCACATGCCTGTGCTTATACACATCTTGTAGAAATGAATTTATCAGCTGTGTTTGACTCTGTGTGTGTGTGTATGTGTGTGTGTGTGTGTGTAAGTGCGTATGCGATTGCCTCTGTTTCTCTGCGGCAGTGAAGTACTTGTGTTAAAGTTAAACAGTGCAGACACAAGCAGGTCACCTCCTCCATCATCGCCACTCGAAGGAGCTGAGAGCACAAACACAGACGTCAAATAAATCACCACCATTAACGTCAACAGAAATCCTGCTAAAAAAAAAGACTGTTGGACTTTTATCGTGACATTGTACATTATCATTTAATTAAATATTCTGATCTGTAGAAAAGACAAATTTGGAAAAATTCAATCTATCCCTGCTGAAGTAATCATTCAACACCTCAGATGACTCTAAGCTCAAAAAACTGTAACTCTATGACTCATATCTTTAACAACAAGTAGCCTTAGAGTGGGTGTCTACACAAAAGTAATAACTACAAAGGCAATAAAGTTTACAGTCAGGAATAGTACTCATAGAAAAGCACCTAAGATCCTTTCAGTCCAAGAACAACACAAGACATAATGATAGTTAAATAAAGTCTGTGAATGGGCGGATTTATGTTCAGTTATTAAATACAACTTTGGGTCAAATGTAGTATTTCATTTTCAAATAACAAAAATGACAACATTTTTAATCAAGAAACAAGACTAAAAGACTACAGCCATGCTAGTAGCTTGGTGAGGTTGTACTTGAGTCCTAGTGGTGCTTTAGGATAAATACTTACGTCAGTGTTAACCTGCTCATGCTTTATATTTAAGTTTAGCGTGTTATCACGCACTGAAAACACAGATTACAGCTGCTGTAAGGCTAATGGGGATGTCAGTATTTTTACAAGGGGCAAAAAAGCAAGACAAATACAAATTTCAACCTCATGATGGCATGAAATGAAAAGACAGAGCGACACTGATATCACTAGAGGCACACTGCGTGGTTAATACACCTGGGCTCAATCCCATATCTGATTTTACCCCTACCGCTCGTTTTCAAGTGTCTCCTTGCCCCTCAGAACAGAGTTACAAGAGACTGCGAGAATATGAAAAGTGAATATAAAATAGGAAAACCCTTCAAGACCCTCATATATCGCCAGTTGTCATAGATGGCGTATCATCAAATAGGAACACTGCTTCATTACCTGGCCACTGCTTTTATAGGCTAACACCAGCAGCCCATGCTCCTGTCTGCTCTGATATTAGAGGATTGTAGAATGAAGTCAGTTCTTTTAATCAGAAGGCAAACTTAACGGCTTACTAAACTAATTTTATAAGCCTTTATAAGATGACCAGCTCTCACTCTCAGCCCCTCTAATTGTAATGTTGCTGCTGCTGCTGGTTTGTTATCCTACCTGCTTCATGCTATTACGGTCTGTGTCGTCATATTTCTACGTCCTCCTCCCCAGCTGATACTGTTCTGCTTCCTTACTGCACATGCTTAAAAGTTAAAGGTAGTTCAAAAACTATGCACATCTACAAAACACACTGCATGTGTGCTAAAATTCTACCTTTAAAGCCTAGCTTAGATCACGTTTCCTAATGAAATATGATAGAAAGAGAGAAAAACATATGAGCAGACTACATATCCACAACATGAGTACATACTATGCTCCAAAATGGAGTGATTCACCTATCAAATTCATTTTACCATAGTCCAGAGCATTTTTTTTTCTGGTAAACTGTTCCATCTGCAGAACACCACAGCTGCTTTGAGCATTTTGACATTTATTTCTGGAGAAGGCACAGCATGTTCACATCTATTATTTAAACATTAGGGTATGACACATGGACTAAATTAAATAACTTAATTCAAATAAGATGATGGTTGCACCGTGCTATTTTGTCTTGCTGCTGGTGTTGATGTGCAACTAATCTCTGATCTACCGGCCAGGATGTAAGAAAGACCGAACAAAATCAAATTATCGTTATTATTTTAAGGCAGGACTCTAACCTAATCTATGCAGCCAATCAGTAATTTACACAGCAGGTCACCTTGCATTTATATCTATAAATACAGTGTCCTTGTTACGCCCAGTAGACTTTTGCAGTTCATAAGAGCAATGGTGCAATGCTCCAGCTCTTTGGGCCAACTGGTCTAACTTTTGAAAGTGCTGCCACAAAACAAAACTTTGTTAATATCTGCTTTTACAGTGATTTACAACATTCAGACTTTCCAGTAGCAAACTGGTGATGCACACTTATCTCTCTTTGCAAGAAGAGATAAATTAACCTGTTTTCCTACCTGAGGCCTTGATCTGTTAATTAAAGAATTTACTTTAAACAGAAAGGATAGCCGGACAACACACACACACACTCTCTTAGACCCATTTACTCACACCGCCCTTCACAACAGTATTAAGGTAGCCACATTTTTAATCGGTCCAACAAAAAAGCCATGCATTAAGGATAAAAGAGGACAGGTGATGAAAGAGTGGCAGTAGGCAATAAGTATTTTGTATATTTAGTGTAATATGGCACAACACTGTTTAAATGGCCAATTAGGTAAAATCAATCAGAGGCATCTCCTACCACTGCTACTCTGACGACACTCAGCTCTATCAACAATTGCTAAATCTGCATTGCCTCAGAGACTGCCTTTAAGATATAGAAAGCTGAATGTCTCAAAATTTCCTCTAACTGAATGAAAACTGACATTCTGAGCATTACTGTGTGTTTACCTCAGTGCCATAGATGTCCCATTGACCGACACAGGAGAACATGCTCTGTGGGTGTGTCCATAGGAGAAGCTCCCATGCCGTGCGTACCGCTCATCCCCACAGCAGAGAATCACCAGAAACGCCCTCCGAAACGCCCGGTTCAGAAAGGCGTACAGGAAGGGATTCAAACCTGAGTTAATGTACCCGAGCCACAGCCAGGCTGTCCACAGCTGCCAGGGCACTGAGTAGTGGATGAAGGGGTCCACCACGTTGGTGATGAAGAACGGCGCCCAGCATAAGCAGAAACAACCCATTATGATAGCCAGCGTCTTGGCCGCCTTAGTCTCAACACGCATGCGGCTGTTCACTATTGGGGCGTGCTCTGAAGAAGAGGAGGAGCCTTTTTTTGTCCTGAGGCGATAGTGCTCCAATGGATCAGAGGAAGTGGAGGACCTGATGGTGATAACAGGAGCAGTCCCAGTGACGGGGGCAGAGCCGGCCCGCTGTAGTGTCTCGATCTGTCGCACGTGGGTCATGGCAGTGACGTAGATACGCTGGTAGGCCAGGACCATGAGGGCTAATGGGACGTAGAAGGCCACTGCAGAGCAGATCAGGGCATACGGCCGGTTGACCAAAAATATACAGCTTGTGTCATTGGAACCTCGCCTCTCCTCAATCTGGGAAGGAGAGGAGACAGACACAGATGTAATCTATATGTTCAGTTGAATTATGCTGGTGACCAAAAGAAACTTTACAGGTATCAAAAAAAGACTAAGAGAGAGCAGAGACTCCTCAGTTTCAGATCCCCTTGCTCCAATGGAGTGAATAGCCTTGTTCTTTCTTTTTTGAAAATGGTCTTGACACAATTCAAACCAAGCAGACATGCTGTACCATATCATTTACCTTCTGTCACAATTATTGAATCAGTTCTTGTGGCTTTGTGACAGCTGGAGTGAAAAGAAGTTTCAGTTTCAAACAATTCCTTTTTTGGGAAGGAACAGGAGTGCAATGGGAATCTTTTTGAATTTTGAGAGTCAGATTAGTGACCAAAGGAGACAAAAACGAACACACAACATTTAAAATAATAAACTAAAACCTGGCCTAAATGTCCAGACATAAGTAATTTAAAGTTTTGTGCAATTTTCTCTGACTTCAAGACATCCAGCGAGCTTTTAAAAACAAAACATTGTTCTTTGGATGCTGCCTGACTGAAAGACAGAGAAAAGAGCCATGTATTTCATTAACTCTGGCCAAATAAATTCATCTATCCCCGTCTGCCTCTGGGAGTCCTGCAGCTCATTTCGGGGCAGCTCTGAAATAACCTCACGCCAAAACATATCCAAACCAGCAGAAAATGCTTGTTGAAGTGGCATCTTTGCTTGCAGCAAGAGAGCCTCCACAGGGACTGGAATTGTTTTGTGATCACTGCATTATCTTGTCATTGTTCAAGGGATTGGAAACGTTATTAGAAACAGAGAATATTAGCTTGGAAAGGTTTATGCAGCGTTTGCCCTGAGCAGAAAGAACATCTCTCTCTTTATGGGAGGTTTATGAACTCTTCAGTGTGATACGTTGTTAAAATTTACAGTATACTTTGTTGACAAAGGATTGTATTAAATTTTTTTATTAATAATAATGTCACCAGCAATCATTTTTGAGCTCATACTGTGTCACCTCTCGCCCACTCCTTGATTTCTGATCTTAGAGAGAGAGGACTTACAATATCCTCTATGCCGATGGCGTTCCAGCTCTGCATGATGGGAAGGAAGGAGATGAAAGTGGGAATGAGCCAGCAGCCACTGAGCATCACTGCCACTCTGACCGGGGTCATCTTGTGTCGATAGACCAGCGGCTGGCAGCAGATAGCGTAATACCTGGAATAATACACACAGAGAAATACACTCACATAGTGTGTACTACAGTGTACGGCTTTTCAAATGATAAACTCAACATCAATACTGTTATAATGCAAAAATGGATCAAAGGTAATCTTTCAAATTGACCCTTCAAATGGAATCAGGTGATAATCTTGGGTCTTGGAAGACCCACCCAACTAAGTTCTCCCACCCATTATTAAATTTACAACACTTTTATCTAACTTTGTATCATCACTTCTTTTATAGCTGTTAAACACAACAAAATGTATTATGTATTATTACAAATGTATCATTATCATTTTATTTTATTCCACTTTTTTATTGGACTTATTTGGAGGAGTCTCTCTTTGAAGTACCTCTTTCATCAGTGGTTCTCAGTGCTTGCAGATAATTTGTTTTTTCATAATGTTCAAATCCCCCTTATCATTTCTCTCTCCCATACAAACCTGTCCAGTGCAATGCAGCAGAGATGCAGGATGGATGCTGTAGTCAACTGGACGTCCAGAGACGTTCGGACCAGGCAGAAGATCTCTCCGTACCGCCAATGTCCGGTGGTCAACTCGATTGCAGCGAAGGGCATCACCACCACAGCAACCAGCAAGTCAGCAAATGCTAGCGACACAATGAAGTAGTTTGTCTTCTTCTTTCTAAGAGACAACAAGAGACAAGTTAGCATGAAATATTATCCACAAACGTCATCAGAGACAGTTAATGAATGGTGTACTGTATGATGTACTCCACCACCATGTCTCATATGACTATAATAAATGTGCCTCTCTAACATTTAAAGGTTGGTCAATCTGCCAACTGTCAGGGTGACTTTACAGAAATATGAAGCAGCTGGCAGCTGTCCAGTTTTTCATTTATAAAAGAAGGCTGTCTGACGTCTGTTCGTTTGTAGGTTTTGATAGTTTTTAATTATTAATGGAATTACAAAACTTTTCATGAGAAGTCTTTTAGAGAAGTCAGGAAAAGGTCACAGGTACCAAATATACTCGTCTAGTCAGACAGTTCTGTGTATTCAGGAAACACCTCCAAAACAGGTGTCATTCAAATGCGGAAAAGTGAAACACTGAAATGCAATACCACGCCTTATCTGATGTGCTATGACAGCAGATTTATGATATAGATGACACTAGCTTTGTTATTGTTGCATGTGGCATTTTTGAACAGAATGCCCTTTAGGAACACGTGTGTTTCCAATACAAATAGCAGGAAACAGAAGTAGAAGTACAGAAGAAACTTTGTTTCTTTGTCACATCCGACTTGAACGTCAACAATTTTCCCACCTATACCATAACTTGTGGATCAATTTCTTACCTTGCAGGCAGCTTTTAAAATACTACATTTTCATTAGCTTGGTATTCCATGGCAGTGAATATGTAGTTGCCTTTACTTTGTTATAGGAACCTTGAGGCTCGGTTTGTTTTAAATGGATTCTCCTGGCTGCAGAGAGACCCTTCTCATTTCACTGAGACTTTGAAGCCAGATAAGAACACTGTCACTGCTTTCCACAGGCTCACCGTAGATGTCTGTCCTTGCAGAGTGCCACCATGACCAGCAGGTTTCCAAACACTGTCATGATGATAATGATGGAGAGAAAGATGGTGAGAACAATTGTCTCCAGCGAGCTCAGGAATTCCTGCTGCTGCTGTTGGTCTTGTTGTTGTTCTGTGTTTATTACGTCATCCAACAAACTGCAAAAAAAGAGGAAACTTTTCAGTTATATCAGATTATTTAAGGTAGATAATAGTATAATAACTTCATATTTTGCAACAGGACATGAACAGGGGTTTTGCACAAACAACCCTAGTGGTATCATTGAGAACGGTTTCTTTAATGAATTAGAAAGCCACACCTATTTAGCATAAATTGCTAAATAGGCAGTTGGAACTTTAAATGAAACTGCTACAAAATTAATTTTATTTTTAGACTGACATAAAAGCATTTGAATGTACAGTATAACTTACTGTCGAGGTGATGTTGTGGCCATCACTGGTCATCTGCATTGAGGTCAGTTGAGGATACTCCTCATCACCCCATACTCTGGCCCTGCCGACACAATCACACATACAAAAGCACACACAGTAATTGTTTTGGCTCTCGCAATAAGTCTGCGTTTTTCCGAAAATAGTATCCAGCCTGCGTGTACAAACGGGCTGGATTTCTTGATGTTTGTACGCCTTGTGGCAACATTAAGGCGCCAAAAATGCGGTATTTGTACCTCAAATAAGTAACTGGATCAGAGCTTGAAAGCGTGTGATATTTATAAGAAAAACAGGCTGCAACAGGCAGCAGCTGTGTCTGCCAGATTCCATCAGCATGTTAGTTTGTCTGTGTAATGCAATAATAACACCATGCTTTAGTCTGTACCACAAGGGAAATTCTCCTTTCTTATTGCCCCTGTCAAGGGAGGTCAAAGGTCAGGAAAGAAGCTCCTGAAGGACAGGCAGAGTTTTAGCAGAACCTGGTTTGCTTTGTTGAGGACAGTCCATCTGACCCTGCAGCCCGTATTTAACCTGGTAAATGAGGTATACGTAACGATTTGACCAACAACAGCCTGAGGTAACGAGAGGACGTTTAGTTTACAAACAGTTGAGGGAGGTCAAAACATTGACTCTGGATCAATGTCCACCTTGCTCCTTTATGTTAAATCAATAAGATCTAATTCAGATTAGTATACAGCTTTTTATGTGTTTGCTTCATTGATTACAACTCTCAGTCCATCACTGAACACTCCAAGTTTAATGTTCTAGTACTCTACAGCGCATAGCTACAAAGATCGGTGTCTGTAGTGGCAGATACGGTAGGAGTTTCACAGAATTTCACAGCACTCTATCCAGTATGTGTCACAATTTTTCATTAAAATCCAAACAATCAACCTCATGGTGCGAAAGTCAGCAGATCACCAAAATTTGTTGAATTTCTGCAATAGGGACTTTGGATGTGTGTAGCACATTTTCTCGCAATATATAGTTATCATTATATTTAACTCTTAACCACAAACATCACGTCATGTTGGTGCTAAAGAAAAAGTTTGGGGATTACCAAAGACAGTTGGATTCGTCATCTGCAGACAATAAATGTCTGCACCAAGTGTCATGGAAATCCATTTTGTACTTGTTGAGATATTTTAATCTGGGCCAAAGTGGCGGACCTTTCAATAGACAGATGGACCTACAGAGCAAACATTACCATCCACTGCTAGCATGGCTAAAAATAGATGTATTATAAACCACAGACATTTACTGCACTGAGGTGAGACACAAGTACATCCTGTATCTCTGTATATTCACAATAACTGGGAGGATTATGTCAGAATCGACCAGTGTGACAGCAAACAACTACAAAGGTTGAACATGGCTGGAGTCATTTTACAGTAAGTATCTGTTGTTGCACAGCAGAGAGCCTTCCATCAGTACAGCTGGAGGCGCCTTATCACCTTTAAGCACCTATTATAACATCTGCTGCATCTCAGCCTTTTTATGATGCCTGTTTGCTCTTATTGCACTTGAGGGTAAATATCATCACCTGACAGACTGTGACAGACGGCGATCTGGTCAACCACACCTTTCTGGTCATCATGTATAGCTGACGTATCATCCAGTCCAGTTCATTTTCAATTCTCTGACCTGGTGTCAGTGGCTGTGCGGCTTTGATTCAAGTTTAACTAATCCACTGCTCACTAGAATCATTTGATTTGACTGAATAAAGAAGTTACCGCACAGGTCCTTGAGACTGGTCTTGACCCACTTGCTGGTCCCCACATACAAAAAGGCTGAGAAGAACTGATCCAGTCCTCACACTCATTGGGTTTGTAAAAATATATGGTGCTTTTTTCCAAATGTCCTCAAAATGGAGCTGATATCGATATCGAAACAGCAGTGATGAGAAGAGATCAGGGTGGTTTCTATCAATGGTTTCACTTCCTTGAGGAGAGTAGAGAGATAACACAACCTAGATAGATTACACCAAAGCCTCATTGTATTTACATACCAAGGCTAGTATCTGTACTTATAGGGGCCAATGAGACACTATGTACTTTTTCTAACCACGTGAGGACCATGGACACATTATAAAATGCCACAACCCAGTCATCAGCACCATAATTTCTTAATTCAACAGTTATGAAAGCTACAATAAGTCATGAAGTGTAAAATGTTCTATTTTGAAATACATTTTCTATTGATCAATAAATTGTCAGTGACATTGAATACATGATCCTGTCTACAGATGAATGTTGTTTTAATACGTCTTATTTCCCTATCATTGACACTGTTGCCATGGCAACATTGCCTGCTGTTGCAGTTCATGTATTAAAATTACAACGCAGAATTTGCTATCAGCTCCTTAATTGCCTAATACAAATGTAGTTGTAATAATATGTCTGAGTCAGAAAAGGATTGTGGGCTAAATGTGGGTAGATTTTGCATTTGTCAAGTAAATCTTGTACAGTAAGGCTATTCGCCACACTGGCTGGAAAATGTTTGTTCAGAAATAGTCATGTCATAGAAAACTATGCTGAGAGTACCTGCTGCTTTTTGGTGTAATTTATGAGCGAGTTGCTTCTCTCTATTGATACAGACGGATACATTTAGGCTTCTCTCCTTTTGTTGTCTCTTTCTAAGTTTGACACCAATGAGGAACTTCATGGTGCATTCACGTGCACATCATAAACTCAGAAATCTATACTTGAATGGCCACAAAGGTCGTTTGAAACAGGAAAGTTTAGAGTTTTTATTTTCCTTCATTGAAATACACAGGTCTACATCTGTTATTACTTTCTTGTTCTTTCACGACAGCACATTTAATGATTGAATGCTGAAATAATAACAATTTCCCATTAATTTCTGCATGGGCAGATTTTTAAAATTCTATTTAAAAAAATCCTATCAACATGATATCAGCAGAATCAACCATATTCGTGTACAATTAATGTACACATTTCAATCCCATATTGATGTCTTCTGTTGCTTTAGCAAAAACGAGCATCTGTCGCTAATATTAACATCTGTTAACTGTTGCATCTATGATGAAATACATGCAATATTTTATCAGACAATGTTTAACCGGACAAGTAAATGCTCAATTTTAGACTGTTCATTGGGTGTTTTCTTGTTTGCACGTTTCTGTTTAAACATCAGGAACATCCCATATTTATTGTTATAAAAAAGAGAAAGCTACCACCGGCACTAGGAAGACTGGACAGGACACGCCTAACACCAGCCTCAGTCAGTTGTAACACCGAAACACCACATGCTGCTGTTGAGAGTTTGGTAGCAAGCACACAGGGGAGTTGAAATTGGAAGTTTGGTGGTGATAAATAGTTGAAACATCCAGCTTCAGCACTTCAGTACAGTACATAACAAATGAAAGAGACCAAGAAGGCTGAAAAATTGACAATTCAAGGATCACTATGTCTTGCATGGAAACATTTTGTAATGATATACTGTATCTCTATCTATATCTTTAACAGTGCTAAATAACATCTAATAAGTTTCTACTTAAAGGAATTAATGGTGTTGCACTCGATTAAATATGTGAATAGTAACTGAGGTTTTTGCAAACGACCAACAAAATTTCGCACCTCCAAGCACCTGGCTAACAAACAACCTGACAAGCACCTAATTTAGAGCACACTGAGGCCTTTAGGGGCCCCTGACCCCTTGGCCACCTCAGCCTGTACCCACAACCATGATTAGGACACAAAAACACTTATTATACACACAGTACATATATTTAAATGTCAAGTTGCCGAAGGAATAATTCAGCTCAACAATGGTGCACAGATTGGACGGTGTTCAGCTTTGCATTCTCATTACAAGACCCAGTTTTCAATTGCACGCAGCAAATTGACTGATTACTGTTTGCATCTTAAATGGTCTGTCGAAGAAACTGTAATAAGCATTATGCTCTTTGCTCCCCCTCTCACACGCAGAAATCATCACCGAACACCAAAACTAACACTACCCACTACCGTACTGGTTGCTCACTCGGTTACTCACACATCGGAATGTAAGGAATGAGAAAATATTTGCTCAATCTGAATTTCAGAGAGAAAGAAAAGAAGAGAGTGAGAAGGGAGAGGAGACGTGTTTCTGACAGGTTGCTGTGGGTTCTCCTGTGTGATGTGCGTCCAGGGAGGCGTGTTTTCACAGCTCACCGTGTCCATTTCACATCTGGATGACACAGGGTTGAACTGAACAAAATGAACTCAGGAGAGCAGAGAGCAGGGAGAGACCAGGTTGCTTTTTGACTATGTTATGACCTGTAAAGCCCACAGTGGTTATTAGTGTCATTATTATAATTTAGAAAAGTTACTTTTGATTTTATACTTTTATTATCCCCCTTACTGTCGTCATTATTGACTATGATCAAAGCTTCTTATATACAGGAGGCCTATATACCAAATCTAAATTGTGCTCAGTTAAGTAATTGGATGGCATTTCTTTAAATGGAAGAAGAAACAAGACTAAAGGCCTTTAGATACTGGGGGCAAGTTTTCATCACCCTTTATCATATGACAAATGACACAAAATTATTAAGACAATGTGACAAAGGTGACTTGTGTTAAGTAACTCTGACTGCTCTCTGCACAGATCGACTGCTATATATGTGGGATTTAACAGTGGGGAACCAAATTTGTTCCATCTGTTTCCATCTATACTCTCTCAAATCCACCAGACTGTAAACTAAGTTCATCATTTTAGTTTTACATTTTTGCATGCTAGTAACATTTGCATATTAGCATGATATATTTGACCAAATACCTCAATGTCAATATTGCGGCAATATTGTAGGTATGTACTACTGTGTACTAAAATGTGTACACAATGAGATTTTAATAAATAATCATCAGTAATGTGGATGCAAATGGTTTGGTGGGAAAAAGCAAGTAACAGAACAAAGTAGAACAGTCTGGTAAGTTCATAAAATCACATAATTTTACTGCAATGTAGCCTTTAAAATCCGGAAAAGACAACACTTACACCATATCACAATAGAATGATATCCAAAATATATAGTCTCATATCAACAATATATTGCTCAGGCCCAATATTACAATTCCTTAAAATTTCATGGCAATCCATCCAAAAGGTGTCATTGATAAGAAGGCAGACTTAGTGACAGGCAAAAACAATATATAGTCAGGGGTAACAATTATTACAGACAGACAGAACGACAGACAGACAAACAGATACAGTAAATAGATGTGAACTGAGACTGACTGATCAACAAAAACAAACAGGTAGACAGACAATGTAGGAGGACGGACTGACTCATCTGATGTGAGCTGTAATTATAAGATGCTCACTCACCATCTGGGGAACTTCCTGATCTACAGGGCTGCACAAACTGTCTGCCTGATGCATGTCTGAAAACATGGCTCTACCTGATTCAAGACAAAGTTTGTTTTCCTGTCTAAGATGTCCCTGGAAAGATGTGATTCTCTCTTGATGCTATCACGTAATGATCAGATTAGCCTTGCCTTCAGCAGCTACTAAAATCACTCCATTTGTGTTGACAGTCAGTGAGAATAGGTGCTGTTAAAAGGCATAAGAGGGTGTAATTGAAAATGCACACGTTATCGTGATTCATCGAGGCAGAAAAATTTGACAACTATGAAGAGGAGAAGATGCAAAAAATGAATTCAGAAGTCATTCATTTTATCTTTTGTATTATCTCTGTCAAAGGACTGTTTTATATATCAGCCTCCAATTCTCAAGAAGTGTCAGGAGGTCACAGAGAAGACACTGAGCTGTTCTCTTAACATACTGAAGCACATTTCTTTCTTTGCTACCACTTGAATTATTGTACTTGGAATCACTCTATAAAGCTATTTTTAATCTAACTCAGATCTTGAGTGTTCCCTCCTCCTGTGTGCACAGGACACTCCTGACTGAAAAAGCCCTTTGTTATATAATTTTTTACTGATTTTACCCATTTTATTCCTCTTCTGTTGGTTTCTAATCATTTTTTAGCACTGCATTTAGCACTCACTGTGACATGGTTATTACAGGATCTAAACATGAATAATTTGCAATGTGCTGAGCCTTAACAAATTGCCCACGAGTGTGCACTGAGATCATTTGTAACTTAACAAAGTCTAAAAGTTACAAATAATGTTGATTTAATCAAACAGTAGTGTGTGTGGTGACTATTTATCTCTGTTAACACAACAAATGCAGCAAATTAAATGCTCTTTAACTCTCCTCTCACTTGTTTTCTTGTCAGGTGAGAAGTAAATAATTCTCACATAATCTCACACCTCAGATTGTGAGAGGGCTGAACCGTGTGTGTGTGTCTGTGTGTGTGCACATTTGTTTGTTTTTATGTGGAGGAGGAGTCCTTGGTCCTGTTGCCAAGGAGACTGAGAGGTATCATGCTCTGCAGACTATCCTCCTGTAATTTTATATGTTTGAGTTAGGAAGGCTGGCTCTTAAACAAACTGCCCAGGCAGATGCTCTCACCAGAAGTTGCGCTATAAGGTGTGTGTTAGTGTCTCTGAATGAGCTGCTGATCAGTGTTAATATGCAGTACATTAGAAGGCACGATTAAAAGATACGTCTGGAAATATTTTTCCATATTTTTCTCATTGTCAGGGAATCTCATGAAAAGACCGAAATTACATCAGGAATACTACTAACGATTATTTTCATTATTGATTAATCTGCAGTTTTTTTCACTATTAATTATATACTCTATAAAATGTTGAAAAAAATCTGATCTTCAAATATCTTCTTTTGTCCAATCAACAGTCAAAGACTCTTCATTTACGGTCATAAGTGACAAAGAAAAGCAGCAAATCCCGACATTTAAGAAGGTGGAACCAGAAAATGTTTGACACTTTAGCAGAAAAAACAAAATACAAATGAAACGATTAATGGATTATCAAAACAGTTGGTGATTAATTTCCTTTCGATCAACTAATCAATTAATCCATTTGTCGTTGCAGCTCTAAACACCATGTGAATTAACCCTTCTTGCCTGTGTTGCCAAAGGCTCATAAAACATATTCCTCTGTGCCATAGACCTCAACAAATGTCAGAAAATGATTTAAAACACATCAAGAAGCCACATTGTTACACTTCACTGCCATAAACATGGTCGCAGTTGTTTATTTTGAGTCAATCCCAAATTCACTTGCCTGGTTCCGTAAATAATCACGAGGGCACCAAATGTGTATTAATCCACCACAGAAAACAGGAGTAATATTACTGAAACCTTTTACATCCTCTATAGGAGCCAATGCATTTAGTTCATACTGCAGACATAAATCATAAATGGGCCACAGACATGGTAGAGAAGTTGTATTGATAAACAGACTAGTTGGCTTTGGTCTCTTCGTGGGATTTCTTTTGACAAAACTGACACATTTCACCAGAATTGTCCATTAAGGGAAAAATACACAAATCCACATAAATTATTAAGTTTTAAAATGTACTGAGGTCCACTTTTCCAGATTCTGTACACTTCTGCATCGTTCGGTGATTCATCATCATGCATTTAATTTGTGCAGGTGGAGAGAGTGACAGCAACAGTCCAAAAAAAATTAGCACTCCTCAAGCTGTTCACTAGATCTGCATTGAATTCTGGTCTACTTTGCTGCTACTATTAGTGTATTTATTTTCTACAGTGAATCTTGTGCTAAATGACGTCAGTCAATATTTTTGGAGTTTGTCTTTAATCATTTGCCAAATGTTAGTGGCTGGTATGATAAGGCCTCACTGGTGGAGGTGTTGTTTACTCATATGTTACGATCTGCAAACATCTCTTCTTTTTCCAAATACATTTGGAGCCTCGCACAGAAGCCCAGAAGAATTATGTTTTTTCACAGCCATCCACACACCATGCACCATGTTGCTGCTAACTGGTCCCAACTGTGAGGGAAGTCAGAGGAGAAACCACAGGTGTCCCCAAATCGACCGTACCACCACTAAAACTTACCCACAGATTGCTGCTACCGATTTGCTCACATTCTCATCTATAATTTTCCGGCTGGCTTCAGTGTTTACAACATTAGAGAAATAGGTAGAAAATTAATGGGGAAAGTTTGCTTGTTCCAACGAAATATTTCTATATTGTTCCTTAATTCTAAAAAATCCTCCCAGCTCACTGTCGATGCTCACTGGGATCCAAAAATCACCTTTTTCATGCTTCAGTGAAAATCTGATCCTGAAACTTAAAACTGATATTCAAGTCAGATATATATATTCAACTTATCTCACACTCTTATGAGATAAAAGGCTCCTCACCTCAGCCTGACATGAAGCTTGTGGAAAGATGACATCTGTTTTGCCACTATTTTGTTTGACAAGCAGAACTTAAAGAGCGTTGTACACAACAGAAAGCAGAGCTCCTGTCAGTTGAACTCAGCAATCATCACTCAAAAGCAAAAAACATCATCTGGTCTCCCTCTTCTTCTCTCTTTCTCGCTCTCTCTCTCTCTCTCACACACACACACACAAACTTAGCCAGGGAGTTTTGATTCGACAGTATGACGTTAACTGAAAGCAGCAGCAGGAAACAGAGGAACGGGAGAAATGACAAAAGTGCAACGTTTGATTAAGAACCGATTGGTTTGGGATGGCAATCAAAACCATGAAATGACTCCCCACCAGCAGCAGCCATCGGCACACCAACACACAATACACGCACAGAAACACAATCACACATTTTCTCTGGTTGGTTAGGAAGGCCACACTAAACTCTTGACTGCGACTAAAACACATTAAATTCATAATCTGTTGTTGAAAGAGCATTTGGAGTGTACTCGCCTGGCAACCAGACGAATCTACCAAGCTCATGTTTTATTTGCTCTGGCAACCCCGTATGTTCAGACAGATTGCGACCCGACCTGTCTCGTGTCAGGCCAATCGCGACTGTTTATCTAGTATGGGGCGGGTTTGATACGGTGACTGACAGAGGAGCGTCAGTGGTTCAGACTTGAAAAGTCACACATAACGCAAGTTGAGATTTCATAGACACGAATGACGCAAATCTGTGAATTTCGTGTGACTTGCAAATATTAAGATTTCAGTGAAAAATGTGCGTGTCGCAGGGCTTTGCCCTGTGTTGTGTGGGGAGGGCCTGGCAGGTGTGGAGAGGCAGCTGCTGCTCAGAGTCGGCCAGCTCTGGAGGAGAGAGCTGAGTGCAGAGCCAAAACTTCTGGAGGCATAAACAACCGGAGTCACACCAGATTCTTCTGTGATTAGTAGAGGCAAGTACATCCAGTGCCAAGCTAACATGTTGTGTACCATCTCTCCGTTGGGGACAGAAAAAAAACAACTGATATCACCCTTCCATCAAACTCCTGGTGAAACAGGAGCGATTACTGGGAGTAATAACTGTAATGTATTTACTGAACTTCAAAGTGTAATTCCCTAACCGTACTGATAAAGTAATCAAATTACTGTAATGTGTTTCTAAGTAAAGCATTACTGCCTAATTCTTCCACCAAATAAACAGAAAGGACTTTTGTTCAGAAAACTGCTACCAGAGCACAGCTGGAAAACTACTCTACACTTTTAAATCAATGTTGTTATACCAGTCACTAAAAATCGACATTTGTTGAATAAAAAAAATGATGGATTAACTTTGCTGCACCCCTGGGGAGAATAATTCATCTTTAAGTCTCGGACAAGAGGATGTTTCTGCAGTGACAGCAGCGCACCTTGAACTCACAACCCTCTGGGCCATCAGCCTGGAATAGTTGCTGTAATGACAGATCCTGTTGGACAAAGTCTGCTGAGGATTAAGTCATTATCTCAAACGAGGGTCTAATGTATGGAAAGAAGATTAGACCAAATACATGACAACCTCTGCTCCACTTGCTGTTTTTAAGCCCACATACAGTGGGCTCTGTAGATGTGGCATGTTATGTGCAAACAGGACGATTCATCTGGTAAGCTAAAAGCTAAATCCTGCTGTGCACTGAATCTGTGTTGAGCAAAACCTCAAACCACCTGCATTACTTTATATTCAAAAAACCCTTCATGTATCCTAATTTTCTTGCTTTGTAAAGAGGCACTGACTTTTCCATGTGCTCACAGGGATGCACTAAATCACACACTAGCCAGCTGCACGCATGAGCAAGATGCTACCCTGAGTGGATGGAGCGTGTCTTCTGAATACAGCCATGTGGGTGAGGGTAATGGGTTGTGAGCGGGTAATTGAGTGTGCCAGGCTCGTCACAATAAGGGTGCCAGCTCACTGGATGAAGGGGGTAAACGGAGAATGACTGCAGAATGAAGTGGAGAACCTGCAAATATGTGCATGCACACATACATAAATGTGAAAGACAAGGCAGGCTGTGGAAACAAAGCATCTACCCAGGGCCATCACCCCATGTGAGCCTCCCCATGGATTTAGTTAGGACTGATAAGTTTTCCACTTCCTCATAGCACCACTGTCTACATCAATCTCTCTCTGTTCTGCATGAGCACTACCAGGAAAAAGTGCTTAAAATTCGCTTAGGGAAATAATTAGGGCTGGGCAATATATTGATATTTAGTCATTACTATATTGTAACAAGTAATTTTCCCAGTGAGTGATCAACAAAGTCTTATCTACATCTGTACATTGTACATGTAGATTTTGGATATTGTTATATGGTGATATGGCACATGGCAGTGTTGTCTTATCCTGGTTTTAAAGTGATGTAATTTTCTGAACTTATCAAACTGTTGCCTTGACCCACTTAGTCATTCTAACTACATTACTGATGGTTATCAAAAATTGTGTTGATTGTGTTAATATTTTGCAACAGTACCAATAGTCATCTCTACAATACTGTTGCAATATTGATATCGATGTGTGTGGTCAAATAAATAGTGATATTTGATTTTATCGCCCAGTCCTAGCACTTATTAAGTGCTTTGAGGTGCTTTTGAGTGCTTTCAGTCTCTCTGGTCATTCACAGATGTATAATGGTTAACTTGATTTTTGTCCTCCTATCAACATAACTGTCAAAATATTTAAATAAAACTCCTATCTACACATACAACTCTTGTTCCACAAAAATTTTAATGTGATAATATTTAACTGAACTTTTTTTCTGGCGTCTGGGATGAGACAGACTTGCATTAAGTTGTCTGAGTGACACCATCTGATCTCACTGAATAAAAGGTCTCATTCAGCTCGTGTACTAGTCAGATAAAATAAATCTTCCTTGTTCCTCTAAAACAGAAATCCTACACTGCCATCATGCTTCCTTTATTGAGTAACCTATAGCCAAAATAGAAGGCCAACAATAATGTTTCAACACAATCTTGTAATTTAATTCTAGTTGCATGAAGAGACAAACGTATAGCTTTGTTTGGGTTTCACTTCCGCACACAATGACAGCTGATTATTATCTACTTTGGCAGCTCAGGAGGAACTGAGCTTTGTGTTTCCTTGATGGTATGTGGGAAATAAAACCAGCACGTGCTCATACACAAGGCAGCGTCAAACAACTGGAGGATGACAGCTGAACAGCAGCACACAAGGGAGTAGCTTGGAGACTCTCTGACTGTAGGGGGTCAGGAAATGTGAGCACAGTTTCAGATTCAGAGGGTCTGCAGAACATCTGGTGCATATTCACCATTTAGCAGTTGCCCTCGTTGGTTGTCAGCGATATCAATCACAAAAATGTTGGCTCACTACTTGAAGACACAGGCACACTGTTATTTTAATTAGGTGAGAAAAGCCTGTTCCTGGTACAATGCAGAGAGAGATTCTGAAACAAGAATCTACTTCTACTGTAATTCTTCAACACATCCTCATACCTCAACGACTGAATAGCTCAATTGTCAGTGCCAACCAAAACACTGAGGCTGTAACCAATGGTGAGTCACTTTTTTAGTCTACAAAATGTTAGAAATAGTGAAAAATACCAATCAAAGTTCCCAAATCCCAAGGCGATGTCTTCAAATGTTTGTTTTTTCAACCAATAGTCCAAAATCCACTTATTGTTAACTGTCAGTTAATTGTTGTATTGATTAATCGACTGCAGGACTACCTTGTATCACTTTTTGAAAAAGTAAAAGGGACATAAAAGTAGGTGTCTGTAACTCAAATTAAACCCATTTATTAACATTCTGGTTGCTATAACAATCCCACATTTCTCCTCTCTACACCTACACCTGCAGAGCAATAGCACACTTGTTCAGGTGTAGGTGTAGTTCTGTTTATCTCAGCAGGTTGGAGTACAATCAGTCACTGGTAGCTTTTTCATAGGGACTAAAATAAACAGCTGTATCCGCAAAAGTGACCAAAACAAAGACCTTATATCAATGCTGACAGCACTGTGTTGGATTTACTACTGGCCATAATATAAGATAGCTTATCTCTATTGACGGATATGCTGCTGTGGGTGAGGTGACGTTGATAATGAATAAGGACTGGCTAGTCCTGGGAATCAGGCTAATGAGTTGGCTTTGGTACAGAGGGCCTAATTTAGCCTGAAGGCGGAGGCTCTCTCCTAAATGTCTACAGGGAGTGGCTAATAAGGACAGCACAGTGGGCGACAAACGTTAACTGTTTCTGGTAAAGGAGGAGACCAGGGCTGATCTCTGCAATCAGTTTTCTTTTAATCCTTCATTTGCCAGGTGTAGGTTACTTGAGTACATTCACTATCACTCAACACCAGTTTGTTTCACCTGATTCATTAACAGATGCTCATTCCTGGAGAGTGGCCTTCAGTCTGCTTGTGGCTGATAGCCAGCGTTGGAGTTGTGCCTTGCTTCAGGTTTCACTTTTTGGATGAAGCAGTAGTGCCTTTTTTCTTCCCAAATAATCAAAATCCAATTTCGATTCTATCCAGATTGAACTTTTGATAAATAAATACTAATAAAATGTGTAATAATGGTGACTCACCAGGACTGCTTGTTTTCACAAATTGCCTTCTACTTATTTTTTCCCCCCAGATGCTGCCTGAGGTTACACAGTTGGGACTATTTATTCCTGGGAAACAACTTAAGGGAAGATGAGTGATGAGGATCTATTGGTTCTTACTCTCAATGCCGAATAGGACCAATGCTGTGTGTTTAAAGGATTACACACTGTGGACGCCATGTAATATGTTTTGGACATGTGGACGAGCCAAAAGATGTTGGCAAGCTAATGTAGGTTTGGAGATGATTTACTGAGAATAGGAGCCATGTCAAGGGAAAGCAAGGAAAATGATTTATTACCAGAGAGGGGATTTAAACAATGGCCTCGGGAATTGCTATTAGATGACACCAATGCATCAGCCTTGTTTGAAAATGCTGAATCCCCTGTGATAGTTCAGACATGTTCCAGTCTGACAAAATGTAAGTCATCCCTTCCTAATATCTGTAATACTTGATGCTTTGAGACTAAGACTGCAGGCTAAGGCCTGTGGGTCATCATGGTAGTCTAGTTGAGCAGCCATGTCATTTTGATTATGTTTCATTACATCACTGAAACAGAAAATATTTCAAGTAAGATCAGTGAATGAGAACCTAAATCCACTGTCCAGTTCTGCAAGTTCACTGGCCAAATACCTTTTTATCTTTCCTCAACCTTCATGAACACAATATGTCCCAAACACAGCCAAGCTTGCAAAAAAAAGCGCTGGCAGACCTGATGCAAAGCCCCCAGTAACAGCGCCAGGCTTTGAGGCCAATTTGACATAGTGGCCAAACCGTGTTATTACGATGCAATGTAATGCAAGATAACGTTGTGCTGAG
The DNA here is from genome assembly GCF_040436345.1 of Pagrus major. NCBI lineage: Eukaryota > Metazoa > Chordata > Actinopteri > Spariformes > Sparidae > Pagrus > Pagrus major. The sequence goes on from NC_133226.1 coordinate 11,483,616, forward strand.
CATCACAACCTCAATGAAATGACTTGTTTCATGATCAGAATTTCATATCATATCCATGGCTGCTGTGGAAACCAGGGCGGGTGATGCCTGCTCAGGCCTGTTGGGAGCTGTCCAATCAGAACACACAGGGCTTTTTGGGAGGCAGTGTTTCCCCATTATGCAACTAGCAGCAGCACACCTCCGCTGCTGATGTGACATGATTGTCACTGTTTTATTTTTTAATTTTTTTTTGACAGGAGGAAAGGAGAGGAGAGGAGAAGAGGAGGAGGACAGGGGAAGACAGGAAAGGAGGAATGAAGATGGCTGTTTATCTCTATCAGTCGGCCTATGCGATTTCCACGATGGACGTTTTGATTAACACAGCTGCGATTGGAGCATATCGACGGAGAGGAGAAACGCCTTCTTATAACTTTAGAAACTAGCGTTATATTGATTTACACTGTCACACACTTGTATTAACGGAGAGGATGCTAATTACAGGTCTGTGACGGTGGGTGGACTGGATAATGAGGTGTGGAAACATCCGATATGGACACAATTTCCTGGTGATACTGGACAGAGTTTTCACATTATTCGTATCTGCAATACATAATCTTCTTTTCCTTGCTCTTGCACATTTTCCGCACTAAAATAGTCTGCCTGTCTCTGTTCACTACCACAGTATCGTGTGACACGTATCTTTGTGAATTCTTCTGCCAAAATTATTTTTTTTCTGCTGCCTAAAATGGTTAGCTAATGGACAGCCTAATGCAGCCGTGCACTCACAAAACAAGGTAAGAGGTGTACCTCAGTGAGACTGGAAAACACAACTCCTGTTTTCAGTAAATTTGTGTGAAGGTAGGTTGCATACACTATTTAAATGTCAATCTACTTGTACTTGGGACATCACACTCAGTTCACAACTTTCCCCAGAATCAGAAATCGCTTTTCTCAACTTGTCACCAACCGTCTCTCTGCCTTTCTCGCTTTTGATCCCTCTCTTTATTGCTTTGTCTCACTCACAAACACACACACTCACATCCTCACAAAGTGTTAACAGCACAAACTAGTTATATCAGGGAAGTTACAGCTGAACAGTAATATGTTTACAGTCAATTAAAAGCTTAATCAATTGAAAAGCAGCCTAATATAAAGCAGCAAGTGGATTTGCATCAATAGATTACATGTGTATGTGTGGGTACATGAGCCTCTGTGTGTGCGTGTGTGTGTGTGTGTGTGGTTCATGTTCCTAACACACAAACTATACTGTAATAAAGTAACAAGGAAGGAGAAATTGCATTACGTCTGCGATGAAATGTCAGCAATCAGTTCAGTGTGTTCTCGATAATTGAACAACAGCAGACCTTTTCATGTGTCCTGACAGCAAGCAAACAATTTTGGAGACATCGAAAACAAACTCTTACTAATCTTTCCCAGGAGTGACTGGGCAGAGGCCCCTGACCGCTCCTCCTCTTGTCCTCTCACAACTGGCAATTTTTTCACCTGTTACACACATCTGCTGCATGTTTACCCATCCATATTCTTAGATGGATACACCTGTCATAAAACACATGATATGACTTTAAGTTCAACCAAAGTTTAAGCACTTAGTCTGGGGAAAAGTTTCTTAAAATTTATTCTAAAATCAAGCCAAAAACTGTATCTGTCTGTATGCAAAGTCCTCCGCCTTCTGCTCCTGTTCACCAATTAACTTTTTCTTCTAATCTAATACTAATCTTATATCTACAGATATTAGGGGTAGACCGACTATCGACCTTGGCCGATTATCAGGGCCGATATTCAGCATTTTCCGATTGTCTGCATCTGTGATTTTTCTGTCAGATTGGCTAACTAATTTAAAAATGTGCTACTTTGGCTCTGATGCAGTATCGTCTCACACAATGTCCCACCTACAACAATATCTGATTGGTAACGCCTCACAATTACTAGCCTATAAACACTGAATAATCTGAATCTGCAAGGTAACTCCTAATGGAAGTTATCAGATAGATAGATAGATAGATAGATAGATAGATAGATAGATAGATAGATACTTTATTTATCCCGAGGGAAATTCAAGTGTCCAGTAGCATACAAATTACAGAACATACATTACACATATATAATATATAAAATTAAAATTAACAGTAGCTACAGTAAACAGTGCAGACAGTAAACAGTGCAAATAGATGTGCAAATAGAGGTAGATAAATTGTCCATTGTCTATCAAATAAATGTAATGGAGAGGAAGAATTAAGTAGCAGAAAATGTAAATACTCAAGTACAGTACCTTCTGTATCTCCCTGTGTAAACAATCGTGGAATACACAGTACATGTACACTGTATTTAGGTCTGTATAAAAGTCTCAGCTCCTGTTTTCTGTTATTTAAAGAAAGCAAAACGTACTAGTAATACATGTGGTGAGATAAGCTAATTTTAAGAGATAAATTCACAGTTTATAGACTAAAGTAACTTAACTTATAATAGCCATCAAATGCATTTAGTTCTAAAGTAATTTTGTGTGTGTGTAGGCCTACAGGTGGGTTGGTATAGACCTATGCTGTATATAAATTATAATTCATGAAACTGTATTACAAGTAGTTTAGTTCAGCAGTAAATGAGATTTAAAATAAACAGCCAAAATGAAGTGCATTGATTTGACGGCTGCATATTTAACAAGGATGATGATGGACATTTGTTATCAAATGAACAGCTGTGACACTGACGAATAACAACACGCAGAAACACAACTGTGTGTCCTGCTCGCAGCTAATTACAGAAAATAAGTTAGCTAACGGTTAGTTTCAAGTTGAGCTCGAGGCAGCAAAACGTGACACTAAACTTCTACACATTCAAACCCCTCTAAAAACATCTCTTATACCTTTCTTCCTCGTGTCTGTCACAACTTTTACGAGTAATTTCATGTAACGTGCTCACCTGTGCCGGGCTCCTCGCCTCCGTTACTCCGACACAGCCGCTCCACAGTGTGTTACAGCCTCTCATGCTGCCGCCGAACAGACTGAGAGGCTAGAAAATAATGCATGCAGCGTGCACACGGTCCGACCTGCACGAGCTGCTGGTGAGTGACACTGGGCGACAGACCGCCTCGTGCCACTGACAGAGAGGGGGAGGAGGGGGGGGGGACAGGGGAGACAGAGAGGAAGGGGTGAGAGAGAGAGGGAGAAAGACAGAGCGAGGAAGAGAGACACAAGGAGGGGGAGAGAGAAAGAAAGGGAGAGAGACTGGGGGAGAGACTGAGGAGAGAGAGAGAGCGATAGGAAGAAAGGGAGAGAGAGGGGGGGAGAGAAGTATCCATAGGATATTCACTTTTTAAATTCCAACTTGTATTTGGTTGCAGGTGTGGATCTTATTTATAGCATTTTATCACAAAAACATCAAATGTCATGATGCTGATAATTTATTATTGATATTATTGTGATGATTTTTATATATATATATATATATATATATATATATATATATATATATATATATATATATATATATATATATATATATATGTTAATACTATTATTAGTCAGTCATGTTCTGATTGGTGAAGTGGGCTATAGCCTAAAGCAGTCAATCAAGCCAGAGCACGAGGTGTCTGTCTGTTTAACGTGCACACATACAAACAGACTGAAGGCAGTGAGTAAAGGCCTTTAGATTTACACTTGTTAGACTTTGGTGCCCCCTGGTGGCAGCATCTACAAGACACTGTAGATGCTCTGACTGTACCTGATTACAACAAATGCACATCCATCAATCAATGCATCATTCAATCAATCAATAATCATCACAACACCATCAATCAGATTTCAGACAAAATACAAAAAAAAACAAAAAAACTTGACTCTTTTCACTAAATAGCGTGAATATCGTACAGCCAATGTATGTATGACTCTAGTCTGTACCCTTTATACTTCACAACCACGAAGGAACCACATATTAGAATGTATTGTCACATCTGAGATGGAGAAACTGTTGCAAATTAGCATTTTAATTAGTTAGGTAAATACCTAAATTGTTTCTATAAAGATAATTAGCCTCATAATATCACAACTGATAATTGTCAAAACAAAACAGGGAAATTAGCAATATTACAGCAGCAAAAGGGATAGCAAAACTAGAGCATCAATTAAAAACAGTAGTCATAAATAAATACAAAAAAGATTATACATATAGATAGAAATAAAAAAAAAGCAGTAGAAACAATATAGTATAATACAGTATGAATAAGAAACAAAAAACTCCAAAAAGATTGACACTATTGCACATTGACCAGAGTGTTTACACCATTTCACACAGGGTAGGGGCCGTTCTCTACCGGGATAATAGCTTAGCTGTCGTCCCACTTTCTCCCACCGCCTGCACTGAGACCGGTGGGCATCCCAAGGCCTTCTTGGTCAGTTTATCAAGTCTCTTCCTGTCAGCAGTCGTGATGCTGCTGACCACTCTGTAGAAAATGGCCAATGCCACAGCAGAGTCAAACCAGGTCCTCAGAGTGCCCCTGGACTACAAAGGACCACCTGAGTCTCCTCAGCAGGTGCAGTCTGATCTTTATTCCAGCCTGAGTGTTTGCTAATTCATACAACACTGTTCAAAACAGTCCTTCAGCAGAGTCTTTCTATAGTCACAGCGCGGACAACTTGCGCAGGCACTGCACAGCTTGTGGTCAGAAACGGACTCGTCCATGTCGGGACGCGAACCACCAAACTCCGTTTTTCAACGGCTGAGCGCATGCGCACTGAGGACATTCGAAGTTACATCTATTTAAACCGCTGGGCCATCGCCGATGACGGCCCCGCCGCCGTGGAAAAAAGGGGAGTGATCGGCTGCGCTCTTAGTGTCAGCGTCTCAAACGTGCCTAACGTACATGAGGAATTAGCAAATGACAAAACACGGACTCAGTGACACCACCATTAAAGAACACAATGTAACGACGTTATGTCCACCTGCCACATTTATAAGGTACTTGCCTGCAGGCTCTAATTTCAGGGGCGGAGGATCTAGCGTCGCCTTCTCCCTCCGGATGCATAATTTTTGCTAATGTCCCAAAAGTTATTCGCCCCTCTGAACCGTTTACACATAAAGTGAAGACAACAGGTCTTAAAGAGCAACACTCTTTTTCACCTCAAGGAATGAATGGTTTAGCATTATTTCAAGGTCAGGATGTGGGAGAAAGCAAAAAAAGTCAAACAAAATAAAAATGAAATACTGATAATTGATTGCTGCAGAGGCAGTCTCAGATGTTGAGATGGATGTGTCTTCAAAAGAAATGACACGGACACATGTAGTTAGCTGGTTGGTCGGTACTCTCTGTAGGGACAGGAAAGGTTACAGACTTCCCGACCACTCAGCTGTGAATGATCCCGCCCGCCTGGTCTACTCCATATTGAACCACCGGCTCCAGCTGACTGCCTGCAGCTGAGGCGTCCCTATTGATGCCTCCGCGTGCCTGCATGGGTCTGCTGCCCCTCAGCGGGGCGCTCTTGGCCGGGACTGTATGTACGACGAGACGGTTTGATCGGAATCACTCGCTACAATAAGCCTCAGGAGTTCCAGACGTATTTAAAGACCTCTAGCGTCGTTCTGTATCACTTATGGTGGCAACTTGAATAATTTTTTTGCCAATTATGATGCCTGATATACAGCCACAACTAATACTCACTCACCACACAGTTTTCACATTTAAAATAGCTTTATTTTTCAAATTATTACCATTTTTATGAGGCTGAGATGGCCTAAAAAGAATTCTCATGAAGTAATACTTCATGAGAATTAATAAAGGGGCGGAGTTACAGGGATGGCCCAGTTGATTGACAGGTCACTGCACGTCTCGTTGGAAGAAGCGCATTACGGAAAGGCAAACGCGGGAGGCAGAAACGTCTTTCAAAACACGAATGGATGGAGAGGACCTACTTTAAATACATCATTCTGAAGTAAGTTTTAAAGTGGTTTCCTGATGAGTAATTGTTTTAAACTATTGACACTTTGACTGCACATTTAGAGAAGACATTTTGTCCCCAATAGTTCAACTGCGAGTAAGCTAACCGTTAGCCAACTCGCACACTAGCTTAGCGGCTAACGTTAGGGTAGCCGCCAGTTTTATTTTATAGTAGTGAGGCCGGTTGTTGATTTTAACTAAGCTACAGCAGGAGAATGGGGACAAATGGTTTAAGATTCTGCCTAACACAGTATTGAGGTGTAACCAGGTTGTCTTAATTTGTATAGGGACAGATAACAATGTAGAGGAAGGAGATATTTCAGGCTTTTTTTTAAAGAAGCAGTAAATTGCATGCCCAGTTCAAACATTGAAAAGTGTAGCCTCACACTAACAAAAGATGATTATGACAGATTAAGCCTAATTTTGAATGTTGATTCAGCTTGGAACAATCAATGATTTTGTGTGTGATGTTATTTTATTGCTGTTTTATTTATTTTGACTGTATCTTTATTTTTTCCAATGCAGTTTCATCAATTGTTGAGAGTGACACACATACGTCTGCCTCTGAGGAGGAAGACAGTGAGCCAGAGCTGCTAGAAGGAGATGCCACCGAACCCCCCACATCCACATCAAGCGCCACATATTGTGCACCTAAAGGACCAAGTGGTAGGCCCATACTTACTTACCTATCTCTGAACCTTTTTAACAGCAGCTATTCTGACATGATATAGTATAGCAAACGCAGGTGCTACTAATGGCATTAATTAGCCCAAGGTCCAGATTCAGCTTCACTTAAATTCAAAGTCAAAATGACTGTTGTGCAAATGGTATACGCATAAACCTATCAGTTAGCCACTGTTAGCCACAGTACTTAATCTTGTATTTAAGTATTTCAGTAGTTAATCCCTTGAGGTGTGTGTTCGTAACTACTTAATATGTATTCCAGATAGCTCAAGATCCAGAGAGGAGGGTCCTGTTCAGCCATGTCTGAAAATGTTCCCAAGAACTCAACATGGAACAAGGAAGAGGGCATTCAACAGTTCTTGGTATAGGGATGATCCATGGCTGGTGTACTCTGTAAGTCAAGATGCCTGTTACTGTTTGGCCTGCAGGCATTTTTCCCTCCCTAGTACCCTGGAATTGGCCTTCACATCCATGTCAGGGTTTCCCAAGTGGAAAAAAAGCCTTGTTTAAAGATGCCGGGTTTAAACTTCACTAAAAGTCAGAGCAACACATTAATACCACGTATGCCTGGAGTGAATACAAAAGGGCCATTGAGAGTAACAACTCAATATTGGACTCCTTAAATGAGGCTCATGTTTTGTAGCTGTCATCTGAAATAGGCTGAAGAGGGCAATTAAATGTTCCCACCACTAGAAGGCGCTGCAGGATAACATTACTTACCTCATGATTCACCACATGCAGAGCTCCCTGGTATTTTAAGTGACAAGGTATTCACATGCTGCTGTTGATAGATATCCCATTTTATCACCTTAAAATGTTTTTGAGTAGGTTTTTGTTTGCTATCATGTTAAGCAGGGTTAGAGAGATACCTTCATATGACAATATGAAAGTTTTCCATGCTTAACTTGCTCAATGAACAACTGTAATGCTGGAATCACAGCTGTATTCTGTATCTGTGGGGAGAAACACTTTAGCTACATATACTACAGTATTTGTCTTATATTGATTAAATGAAATAGACGGGCAATTGTTTTAAAATATAGAAAAAAACAAAACAAACATAAAAATGGCTCCATACAGCTCGTCCAGCTAATTCAGGTATCCAGAAGCCCTGAAATCAATTTGAAAAGATGTTATTTACACCCCCAGTGTGCAGTCTGGCTGTTGTTTGTTTTAAGACGAGTCCCCGACTAATAATGTTGCGGTGAAGCTTCAGAAATGTTTTGTGGACTACGAAACTTTCCATTAGCATGAGGGTGAGAAGATAATAACTGAATTTCCATTTTTAGGTGAATTTATCCTTTAATCACTGACTAAATCGGGCCATGAGCCATGCACAGTTGATCATTATCTCACTGATATTGTATTAGATTCCACTGGTGTTACTGTATTGTGTCCAACCCTTGACTGTACGTGACATGCCGCAGTTTGTCTTTAAGCTCCGGCCTCCTCGTCTCATTTTTGACAACTTTATATATAATAAACTGATGCTTTCTTTGACATTGTTATGTCATCACTATGTGATTTCATGAGTCGTTCAGTTACGTCTATTTTTTCATGAACCTGCATTCGCTAAACCTGGATCATCTACTGTACTCCTACTTATATGTGCAAATTCCTACATTACCCAAAATGTACACGTGAACACATACAGTATGTTATTGACTGTCTTCATTTTCAAATGATAGCCCTTCATCTATCTAAATGTGTGTATTCATACAAAGAAAGCACATCCAACTTCATTAAGAACATTGTTTATTCAACAGTGGATCCTCAGTAATAAATAAATGCACAGATCATTCATTCCACAATAAAATTGAGGGAAAGTTGTTTTTTTTATATATATAAATGTCCAAGTGGAGGATTGATATTGCCATGATGGGTAAACAGCATTGACCAGACAGAGAGACAGTCTAGACAGATGGACTAACACAGAGAGGCAGACAGGCTGACAGACAGACGGACAGACAGGTACCACACAGATGTGTACAAAGTATTGCGTTTTTCACTGATTGGCTCTCTTTTCTCTGTCTCTCGCTCTCTCTCTCTACGTGGACAACATGTCTTTATGCAAAGTCTAGTCAGTCTATCATCACCATGATGTACAAATCAATCATAAATTATAAATACAGTATTGCATCACTTCAAAGTGCTACAGAGATAGGTGCCGACAATCTTTTAAAAACTGAGAAAGGTTTGTTTTCTTTGAAACCGTGTGTGTGAGTGCGTATGAGTTGTGTGTGTGTGTGTTTTGTGCGTACATCAGGACCCGGGTAGAAAAGCAACCATGGTTGGACTTTGTGCCTTTGGACGTCTAGCACAGAGTGTAGAGCTCAGCCTGGTCAAAAGCAGAAGCAGTACAAACGTCTCAAATTGTGTTGTCATGAAGATTTGATGTAAGTACAGTATTGCATGACTTCAAAGTGCTACGGAGAGAACTGCGGACAAGAGTTATGGTTGTGTTGTACGTACGTGTGTATGTGTGTGTGCACATTAGGACTCAGATATACACTGAATGAACTGAATTTTAAGGACTACTTCTGTTATTGGATTATGGCCTCAAAGCACAAAGCCATCTTCTCTTTGTCTCCATTACTCCTTTTTTCCCAGTAGGGATTTAAAAAGTGAAATCAATAACTGATTGTGATTTTATTTTAACATGGATTCCCCTCACGAGAAACCACACTGAGGGACCCTGATGTTAAGTTAGCAGAGTGTAAAACTCCTGAAAACATCAGAGGATATGTGTGAGAAACAACTGCCCCTTAAATTCCTCCAATTTGCTCAAATTCAAGATGTCAAACTCAGTATTTTACTTTAAAAGGTCCAGTGTGTAGGATGTAGTGGCAACTAGAAACATGGCCTCCATCCACAAAGGCTCATTCTAAAGTAACGAGAACACAACGATTCTTAGTTTCAGGTGATTATACACTAACGAAAACATGATTATGAATATTATATTCCATTTCTGCCCCTAAATCCTGCACACTGGATCTGTAATGTGAAGTCCTGGTTTTGATGATGCCTAATATGGGCTTACACTAGAGCTGCAACAATCAATCCATTAGTTGTCTACAATTACATTAAAGGTGCACTACATAAGATTTTTCTAGAAAATATAAAAAAGAAAAGTCAGCAAAACAAACATTAACAAAACTCAATTATTATTGTGGTCCAGATATATCTACAGAAGTTAGCATGCTAACCAGCTAACCCTGGCGTGTCCTGGTCCAAAGCTCCTGTGCTAGCAGTTTAAACCGCTCTGAGCTCCCAGTCCGGATCACTAGCTGCACGGCTAACTGAGCGAACTAGCTAATTTTCTAGTTTCTTTACTTCCCTATGCTCTGTGGACAGAAAGACATTTGAGGCCTTTTCCTGACATTTTATGAACAACTAATCGATTCATCAACAATGAAAATACTCGTTGGTTGCAGCCCTAGCTTACGCCTACTCAGGAACAGCGTGTTGCATTTTAGTGTGTGTTTGTGTCCATCTGTGACTGGGCACGAGTAGAGATGGAGAGAGAAGCTTTTGCTCTGTTGACATTGTGGAATAAGAGTCTGTATCACACTGCTGAAATGCTGAGATTTGCTTTTAAAGTCTAACATTCAGCAATCTGTTTTCTAGCAGCTAAGAAAAAAAGTGTGCCACTGGCAAAACCAGGAACGCCTAAATCCATGTGATACCTTTAAGAACAAGGCACAAACATCTTAAAAGGAGCCCTCGCTGGCGATGCACATTTTAGCCCATTAACTTAACAACAAAGAATGAATTTTTAATAATGGATTAAAACATGCAAAAACACCAGCGTGGTCCTTTAAGTAGCTGTCTACCAGAGCTACTGTGCTCCAAAGTTTATCCTCCAATGCAAAACAACTTTTGTTTGTGAAGGGGTTTCCTACAGTGTGTATCATGGGCCTGCAGTGGGGTTTCCCAGTTTATTCACAAGGGGCCCTGGCCTTTATTTGGCATCTTATTTATTTATTTAGCCTCTCTTCAGTGAGGAGATGAGGAGCAGATAAGAGGGAGTGGATGAAGATGAGAGGCAGAGATGAGAGGAGGAGGAGGAGTAGGAGGGGAGGAATATAAAAGGATAAAAAGAGGAGAGGAAGGTGTGGGGGAGAGACAGAGAGAGGAAGAGGACGTATGAAAGGCAGGAAGCTCCGGTCGGATCGCCGGCAGAGCACCTGTCACTGAAGAGGCTCCTGCTTTCTGTCACCCTCTCCTCCTCTCTTTCTTTCCATCCATCTCTTTTTGTCCGGCAACAGGACGGACACCCAAAGGGGGAAAGAGCGGGTGCTTAAAATTCCTCCTTCCTTCCTGTGTCCATCTCCTCTCCTAAAGACCTGTTGTCTCCATAGCAACAGACCCTGTCCTCATACTGAGCTTATTCAGTTGGTAGTCATGAATGTGTGTGTGTGTGTGAGGCAGAGAGAGAGAGTGTGTTCGCTGTTGCTCATGCCTCTCTGTGTCAGTGTTTGTGTGTCAGTGTGCCTCTGTGCATGTTGTTGTTGTTGTTGTTGTTGTTTCAAGGAAGAGGGTCAGTAAACGTCAGTCCAACACTCCGTCCACACTCGTTTACTGGAACAAGTTCTCTTAGCCAGTTCATTTTTGGTCAATTTGAATAAATCTCGCGTTAAAATGGAGGGAGCGTTGGCTGGTTTCTGAACTGTAAAAAGTTTTGTTTTTTCAGTCTTTGAGTTTTGAATCAGGCACCGTGATGCTTCGCACCTCCTCGCCCTGGAAGCATGAGCAGCAGTCAGTAAGACTGACAGCTCTTCCAGCCAATGGCAGCCCAGTCTGTGCTCAGTTAGTTCGTTGAGGGGGAAAGGCTACGATTGGCCATCCATCAGCAGCCGGGGGAGGTCGTGAGCGGGCTGTGGTGCAGGTAGGCCGAGTTCACCACAGAAACGGGGAAGTTGAAAATGAACGGAGAGGTGGGTGTGGCTGACGTCGAGGTGACGGTCGTTGAGGACTTGGGCCCAAGCAGCGGGCTCACTGTGGCGGCCGCTTCTGCGGCGCACGAGGTGGCGAGAAGCTGCGACTCGAACTGCAGCAGCTGGCCCATGAAGCTGAAGTTGGGGGAGATGATGCTGCGACGCCTGCGCACAAACTCGAAGGCTTCGTCCAGACGCACACGCTTCCTTTTCATCAGGTAGGCCAGGCAGATGGTGGCGGAGCGGGAGATGCCTGCTTGACAGTGGACCAGCACTCGCCCACTGGAGTCTCGTACTGAATCTGAGGAGAGAGGGGGGTCAGAGGTCAGAGGTTTCCATGGACAATTAATAGAATTACATTTTTGTAGGCTGGTTCAAAAATCTGCAGGTGAAATCTCACTATCTGACAATTGCCATGGACTTGGTAGCTCTCCGTGCTCGCCAGACTCAAGATCTCTTTGGGATGACTTTGGCAATCCCATCACATTTTTTATTTGTTGTATTAGAATTCTTAGTCAAAGTTGCATTCCTCAGTCTTACGTAGCGCAAAAAAACAAATGTTTACATGCTAACACGCTAAACTAAGATAGAGAAGACAGTGAACATTCTGCCTGCTAAACATTCTCATCTTAGATTTGTTAGTGTGAGAACGTTAGGATGTTAGCATTTAGCTGAAATCAGCGGTGTGCCCATGAGGTTAGCCTGGCAGAGCTGCTAACGCTGCAGTAAACTCTTAATCTTGTTAAAGAAAAGGAACTGAACTTGTTTATTTCATCTCTCAGCCCTGAGACACCTCACTTCAGACCTCAGCTCAGGGAGGAAGTAGAAGTCGATGGCTAATTCCCACGGTTTCTCACGCTAACAAAGCCATATAGCAAAACATGAATTCTGTACTGAGGCTTAGCTCTTTTTTTAACCCTTAACAAACCTAAAATATTTCTTTTTTCTTTTACAGCCACCAAGTATTTTAAACACAACAGATGTACAGTGACGCTTCGCCTCAAGCTCTTCTCATTTCCTCCCCACCACACTTTCATGCCTTCCCCTCTCTGTGCAGTCAAACTGGTTACTAACCTCAAAGTGAGAAAGCAGCAAATCACATTTAACTGAAACATGCAAGTGCAAAAATTTGAGTCATCAGCCTCTTTCACACTTCCTCCCCTGTCCTATTTATGTCTCAGCCTCCTTCAGTATGTTTAGATGCATACTTCCTTACTGGCAATAACCAGATTTAGGTAATAGTTTTAATTCAAGCGTTTACAGTAACTCATTAAGTTTGAACGATTAGTTAAACAGTCGTACTAATATGCTGGAGCATGTGTGGTGGCCTGCAGGAAACTGAGAGCACCCAATCTAAGACGATAACTGAGAGACTTCATTTATTGTTTTTTCACGTCGATTAATTTAATCTAATGTTCCACCACTGCGGGCCACGCTGCAGTTTGAATCTAAAATTACCGCTTTGAATCCAGCTCACCCCACGACCTTTCTGAAATATTTACTGCCGATTCGTGATCGCCAACAACCACTCCGCTCTGCTTTTTTTTTTTTCAGATTGTCTACATTGTTTCTCTCTCAAACACAAATAGACAGATTTCAGGTAACTCCACCACAGCGTCTGTTCACCCGGTAACAGTGGATGAGTCAGACTCTGGTCCCACAGCAGCTAACTATGACGCATACCAGCACCTACACACACACACACACACTCACGAACATACACTCACAGCACGGAAAGCACACACAATGTCTACATGGCGCAGCACGGATATGCAAAGCGAAAACGAATCTCGCCCTCGCCTGTATTACTATATACACAAACACAAATCATGCTGCAGAGAAATGATTGATTGACATATTTCCTCATTACAAACGCTCTCCTCTGTCTTTTCCATGATTGGATTACATCATTTTAGTCGCTGGGAATTTTTTTGGGCTCTTCGTCTGCTTCTGTAAAGTCTGCTGAAAAATGTGTGATAAAGGGCTTCTTAAAAATAATAATTTACGACTGATTCTTAAGAATAAATGTCTGATTTGTCATCATCTGCCTGCTCTATATGCAGAGTGTATCCAGCACATGAAAGCTTCTCCACTGGACTGGGGAAATTCTTAAACTCAGATAAGAAGTGATGGACTTGACATTTACAGGCAGTGTGGGATTGAGGAAAAGGGCTGTTTACATCAAATATAGCGCTGCACGTAACGATTATTATCATGATCAATATATATTAATATCATTATCAATATTCCTATGTGCACTGTTGACTTTGTTTTTATATATTGATTATATTGTTCTTACTGTTTTATTTCCCTCTTGTTCATGTGTTGCTTTTTTACGTATTGCTTTTTTTTTAAAATTTATGCTCATCTCTATTTTGCTATCCCAAAAATGTTGGAAAATGACTATTACAATTTCCAAGATCCCAAAGTCACATCTTTAAATTGCTTCTTCTGTCCAACCAAAGCCAATTACTCTTCATTTACTATCATAAATGATAAAGAAAAGGAACATAATGCATTAAAATATGGTGGGGTTATTACATTTTGAGTGAAGTTTGCTGATATATTGATCATTTTTTTTCAATCCCTAATATTGGTATCGGCATCGGCCCCAAAAATCCAGTATCCGTCGGACTTTAGACTCTGTCATTAATATTAAAAATGTCTTTGACATGTACAAGCAGACACTGGAACAGCTTGCACAAAAAGACTCCACCACAATTAATAAGCAAACCAACTTAACAAAGATACCCTCTTTAGCGTGACCTAAAACTGATGATAATGACCTACAAATGAACCACATAAAGCACAAGCCTGCTGTAGCCTGAAGGAAGCTCGTTTCATCTGCGGCTATCCACCACGGGATAATGCATTTGTTCTGCTAAGTTACTACACACACACACATCACACACTTACTCACTGACCTATGAACTCAATAGCCTCCAGGAACCAGCAGCTGATGTCTTCTTTATGGTTGTCCTCCACAGGGATACATTTGTACTGGTACGCCCCTTCGAAGTGGTTGGGACAGTCGGCAGACACGTTCAGCAAGGCCGAGATTCCTATGCTGTCCAAAACCTCTTTCTTTGAGGCGTGGAGGGCGCTGCCAAGGTAGAGGAACGGGAGGATCTCAACTGGGCCGCCCTGGACGAAAAGACAGATGGGAGGACGATGATAAATAAATTAATTAATTAATTAAGAGGCATTTTTTCTGTTCCGGGCCAGTTTGTTCATAATTCATTCATTCATTCATGAAGAAACATCTCCTGACCCAACCTAACTTGGAGAGCCATGTTGGACATAATTTACTTAAATGAGAGAGAGCTTATAGGACAAGACAAAGAATTCACTGTCTCAGTGAGCAGCAGAGGCCAGACACCAGATGACTTTAGTATAAGCGTGACCGCGCTTAAATATTTTGTTAATCACATTAGCCACGCTCATCATCGGACAGGGCGAGCTTATTATCTGTGTGATGAGGGTCATTCGATATGAGCCATTTAGTTTATTTCACGCTCGTTATCTGCCCATATGGAAACTCACTGCGTGTCTGATGAACTAATGTTTATGTGCTGAAACCATAGAATCCAGCAGAAGTGTTCGCATGTTTCTGATTTAGCAATAAGTACAGTAGATTTATCTTGGCGATCTACATTCACCGCATTCTCATGCTTTGTTGAGGACACGTTGTGCTCTTTCTGTAATCACACTCATCAGTGGAAAAAAACAGTTCTGAGAAAAATGTGCTCCACAGCAACACTTTCTGAGAAAGTACAGTGTGCTACCAGAAAAAGTACAGCACACACTGTAACTTAATGTGCATTGTATTGACTGAGGACATGATGGTCTGTTACATTTCCTGGAAAAAGGAAGTCTCTCACAAAACTTAAATATGTGAATATGTGTTTGTCTTTCCTGGTTTTGTTGTTAAAAATACAAATTGTTGGCCGCAACATGTAAATGCACACAATTGAAAACAGAGAGCTTTCATGGTAAATAACTTGCAAGGTGTGTCTTATATAGATGATATATATATATATATATATATATATATATATATATATATATATATATATATATATATATATATATATCACAGTTTTATAAAATATTCTTGTCTTTAGTACATAAAGAGGACACACACACATACCTGATACTGACATGTACCTAGGGCTGAGTGACTTTGCCTTAAAATAATATTGAGATAATTCTAGGCTGTATTGCGATACATTGATATGTTGATAGATCTCCTCATTACCACTTCATAAATGCTACGACTTAGCAATAAAATCAAATATCACAATACTTTTGACCTTATACCTCTATGTGGATATTGAGACTGTATTGTAGGGATGACTTTTGTTACTCTGGGTGTTGGAGTATACCGATACTGACAATAATCATAACATTTAAAAATGAAATATTAATGTTGAGTTAATAATTCACCTATGATAATATTGTATAAGTAATCCAGCGGCTCTTGAATGATTTTCCAGTTCTTTCTGTTCTCACTAGTAGGTGGCAGTTATGCACCTTATTGCTGGTTGCCTAGCGGCCATAAGACGCAAGATTTCATTGAGCGTAATTTTTCTTGTTTGTTTTTGCACAGTTAAAGTTACTTTCACAAAATATTAACAAAATGAGTTTTTTGTTAAATAATCATTAGTAATGTGGATATAATGACTAAGTGGCTGTAATGCAGCCTTTAAAACCAGGAAAAGACAGCACTTACTCCGTATCAACATATAACAATATCCAAAATCTAAGAATATATATAGTCTCATATCACAAAAACTATCAATATTTTCCCAGGCCCTCCATATACCAATCAAATTTTAAAGCCATTTTGTGTTTATATTTAAACACATATCAAATCATATTCTAATGTAAAAGCGGAAGTATTTTTTTCCCTTTCATTGGATCTGAGGGGGTCATCCTGTGTGGCGGTCTATACCGGTAGTGAGACTTATTGACGAGGGCTCTGTCTGTTTATGTCACTGCCGCTGACGAACTCGGTCCTGACACAGCATCAGGAAATGATCAATACCGCTAAGAGATGTAATGTGAGGATGGGGGGGAAAAAAACAAGTGAGTGAGATACCCATCTAGCTCCATAATTTCTGTGCTACGACAGCGTTCCTGGAATGAAAACTCCACCTGACAAGTGTGGCCGAGACTATCAAGCATTTTTCTAAGAAAAACATACAGAGGCTGGATTGTCTGCGACTCTCTCCTCATGCGTTCCAGAGAAATTAAACCCACACACAGCATGTGACTGTGAGCGTTGCATAAAATGTGCAGGCTCAAACAGCAGATCACTGACCAACAAAACCAGGCCACTCGGGTCACAGGAAGTGACACAGCGGTGAATCAATGATGAACTATGACCTCCAGTGTAGCCATATCATAAGATAAATAAGTGATTTAGACAAAAAGAGGATTTTCCAGAATATTTCCCCATCAGTTTGCCTTTAGACTGAGGAAAGGAGTGTGTAAGTACACTTTCACTGCATGGGGAAATACAGTTGCGTGTATGTGGGGAAGTGAATAACAGTTGAGTCGCAAAGCAAATAACTTCCAGCGTTTGCACACGGCAGCTCTCTGTGTAAACGTGTGCAAGTGAAGATGACTTTTACTGGATAAAATGCTGAAACAGTTAACTGACCTGACATAAAAAAAAAAATCTTATTTGGATAACACATGATTTATTTATCAAAGACAACAACAGTGCTATTTTTTTCTGTTGCATATTGTTATAAACTGAATGCTTTTAGTCTGACTGAATTGCTTTCTGGTCTGGAATCTGCGCTTATTTTAACATTTCTGAATGAAAACACTCATTAGTTGCAGGCTTACAGTACGTCATAATAAAAAGATAAAATAGAGCTTTCATGTGGAAAAAAAAAAAAGCTGTGTCTTTTCTGATGTATCATGTTATGAAGATGAAGTATTTTAACTGAACACATTAAATGTTACGTATTTATAAAGCATTCTTGTCTGTACGACATAAAAAGGACATACAACGTGATACATGTGGCTGAATGAGTTTGCCCTGAAATAATATTGCAATAATTCTCAGCTGTATTTGGATACACAACATATATCTTGATATTTTGAAATCTCCTCAAAAACACTTCATAAATGCTACGACAAAATAAAAATGCATTTTAACTGTGACATTAAAGGCGTGTGAGGTTATAATGTGGGCTTCTGTGTTTTTACCTGGTCGTGGTGTGGCGTCCCACAAGACGAGCATGCAGAGTCGATGCTGGACTGGCTGGTGAGGGGCGGTAAGGCCTTGGTCTTTAAACAATACTCTGGGTACTCTGAGAAAAACCTGTCGTAGCCACCTGAAAAACAACATGATCAAATATGAAGCATCGAAAGGACTACAGTATACTTTAATTTTTGTATACATAAAAACACCACAGAAACATGCTCAAGGACAAAAGAAGCATTGCAACCTGCACATTAACATCCCATCACAATCCGTGCAAGGATTTACTCCTCTGCATTCAGTGAGCCTGACACAAAGTCTATTAAACCGACCCCTGACCTAGTCCATCCTGTGTCTACCGCCGTGGATTTGAAAACAATTTCATCATCCCTCTGCAATTTTTTTCTTTTTTATACATCTGCAGGCTGACCATTGCTCTCTGCACCTCGGGGATCAAACCAGATTAACTGGGGGAAAATGTCATCTTTGGAAGCTACATACATACACTCATGCGCTTCAAGGCGTCTGCGTCATTAGGATGCACAAAAAAAAAAGAAAAGAAAAGAAATGCGCCACAGCTCGCAGCAGCTTTTGGTTGTAAGATTTTCCTGCAGTCTAAATATAGTCTGGTGGTTCAAATGGAGTGTTGACTTTTTAGATTTTTACAGTCTCCCATCATTGATATATCCGAGGCGGACCGTTTTGTGAAAGGATCTTGTGTGTCCTGTAAGTCCCTCCGGTTTGATGTGGCTGCTACGCATCAGCATTACCTCATTCACTCAGCTCACGGCCATTGGTCTGTGCGTGAATGTGTGTAGCTGCGAGTGACTGAGTGAGTGTGTATATTGTAAAAAAATTTAAAAATTACAAATAACACACCACTGCATAAAAATAGAGCAGGCACAGTTGGCAGAATATCTCAAACTTTGGTTTATAGGCAGCTGCAAAAACAATGTTATGTATATCTAAAGAGGCAATAACATAATATTGATTGTGTTGGCTGAAAAAATAAAATGGGCTTTGCCCCAGAAAGGCAAGTGTCATCTCAAATTTGGAAATATTTTTATTATAATTATTTAAAAAATATTAACAGAATCATTTTAATGCATGCGTTTATGATTATTATTTTCATTGCATTTTTTTTTTTGTTAATTTAGGAAGTAAATTCAAGAAGCCTAATTTAAAGGCTGAATTTATAATTATAAAGACAATAAGTGTCCCATGTATCCATCAATTTCAAAAGGTCCACATTCTTACCTTTAAGCAGGTATATGTGTGTGCCGGACGCGTCCCTGTCCAGCGCGTTGAGCACCACCATCAGGGTGCTGTCCTCCTTCACCGTCTCCGCGTCCGGCGTCCTCTCATCGTACAGCACCGCGGCGGAGTACATCCCGGAGCGCAGGCGGCCCCGGACCTCCTCGTCCCCGGCCAGTATCTGGTCCATGCTCAGCACGGCGCCCTTGGCCCTGCGGCGGACTATAGTGTTACAGCGGGCGTTGACGGCGCCGCGGATGTGTCCCGCGCTGTAGGCGAGGAAGGAGCGGCAGTCCAGCAGCAGACACTTGCCGCTGTCGTCCTTCAGGAACCGCTTCAGCACCGGGCAGTCCATCTCTCCCAGGTCCTCCATCGCACTTGGTTTCAGGCTGTGTGTGTAGGCTTCACTGTGGCTTCTCTCTGTCCCTCTCTGTGCCTCCACCACCGCCCTCGAAACCTGCGGATCCTGCGGGTGGATTCGCCTTGTAGCGTCTTATCCGCGTATCATCCCGCACATTGCACCCGCACTACTCTTTACGCTCAGTCCGGTGTCACCTCTTTCTTTCTTCCCCTCTCTCTCTGTGAATGTACCTTCTCTGGGTTGTTACTCTTTTTTCCTTTTTTTTTTTTTATGAATGGGTGCATCGCGTCACGGCGGAGGTGACGTCAAGCGATTGCAGCCTATCACATGGCGTCCAGTTTCCCGTCCCATTTCCTCCTCTGCCGTTCATTCATAAAAAAAAAAAAAAAGACAGACATCAATGAAAGGAGAGGTGATGGGGATGGAGATTAGACTCCATGAGGAGTACAGTGGAGTCTTCTATTTATCTTTTTATTTGTATTACTTTTTCTCTTGATTTTGCCTGTTTTATCTCTTTTATTACTTTTATTTGTAGTGACTCATATTGACTTTTTAGATTTTTACATTTTCTGTTCTGCCTTCTTGTTTTAACTCATCTTAGTAACGTTGTCCTCCTGAGCCTCCTGCTTTTGCAGATGCTATATAAATAAAGTTTATTATTATTATTATTATTATTATTATATTAGGGTTGTTTGTGACAAAAACAGAGCTAACAGAGCAATGAATACAGGACTTACAATGGTCATTTGGCCAGAAATACAACATCAAATGAATGCCAGTGTCAATTTGTTTCCCCTGGATGTGATAGCAGGCAGCTGTTTGCTAGCATTTTAGCAACTTCATAAGATAGCATTAGCAATGTAGGCTATCTGTTAACTTGCATTCATGTTTTCTGCCGCCTAGTGCCCAAAAATCAACTAAAGCACCTGTAAGGTCATATCACTTTGTGAATTCGATACATCTTACTTGTCATTTTAGTTAAATGCCAAGAAATATTAGTATTTCAATAAAAAAATGATGATGATTTAAAAGTGCAATATGAAATAAGTGGCCACTTGTTGTATTTATACTCCCAAAATATAGGGGCACTAGAGTAGCTGCTAACTGCTTTTTGTTTATGCATCCATGACTGTAGCTTCTGTTAGCTTGTTAGCTCAGTACACTGTGCAGCTTGCCAGACTACCAGGGAATTGTAGGTGTTTACACTGCCAGCACAGAGTTTTTCAGGCCCAGGACTAGCTGGTTAGCATGTAACTTCAGTTCATGCTAACCAGAATACATAGACGTCTTTAACATAACATCAAAATTGTTATTTCTCAAAACTCTTACATATTGCACCTTTAAGGTCCAGCACCATTACTTCACCTGTAAGGTAATATCAGTCTGGTTGTGGTGTAACGGGCTGAGAGATGTGCTGGACTGCAGGCGGGTGTGCTTACGCACAGTATGTGCGCACACATACGTTTGTGTGTGCGTGTGTATATACGTCTCAGTGTGCATCTGTGTGTGTGTGGGCGTGTAATCCTACAAGCGGAAACGCAATTTGCATCTCCTATCACACAGCCTTAGCGAGCGTGCTCAGGTATTTGCATGTTGATCTCATTTCCATGGTTACGAGGGGAAAGAGAGCAGCACGGCAGCAGATGAGAGGAGGAAAACGCAGACACCCTGACACAAACAGACCGGCTGCAAAACAGGAAGACACTCCAGCTGAAAGAGACACACACAAACACACTGCACAAAAAACACATCATTTTAATACTGTATCACTCTCAGGTAGATTTATTATGAATGGGTTAATGTATGTGTGTGTTTGTGCTAATACATGGGTAGGCAATACATGGACATATTGATCTGTGTTAAGCTTTTGCGAACAGGCCGGATCTATTATCATGAATGTTCCAAGGTGTAACTCATGTAATACAGTTTGATCTGACATAAAAAAAATAACTGCCTGGACTCAACTGAGCAAAATTCAAACCTCAGTAGAGGAAATATGGCTGCCAGCTCATGGTTGTAAAGCGACACTGAAGGAAGGTATTGTTATGAAAACTGGACCTGTCACTTGTATGATAGGAATATATATTTTTCGTACAATATAACACAAAATGTTCAGATTTTTGTTATATGCATATTACCTGAAGTCTCTATGAGCTATGAGATTTTGTTGTTTCAACACATTTAGATGTAGTAGTTGTCTTCAGGTATGGACCAAAGTTCTTCTCCAGCAATTCAGTGTTGCATTTACATAAAGTTGGGGGGCAGATTTTATAGAATAGTGATAAATGATGCACCAAAGGCCAAAATGTACTTACTTTTAGTCCTTAGTATGGGTCAAACGCCAAAAACACTGAATCCTACATTTCCCATAATGCATCTTAATAGTGCCTTTCATTTTGCTGCATTCGTATGCTCAGCCCACCTCCCGAGTTTGGAAGTTGTTCTTCTCACATTGGTTGTGTTTACATGCGTCAAGTCAGAGTGCGGGAGCAATATGGACGATGTTTTGCATTTTATTGCTCAGAGTGTTTAAACAACACACTTACAGCTGCTTCTGGTATTTGAAATTTGAAAAGCAAAGGAAATTAATCACATAAGCCATGAAATATATTCTCAAATATGCATGTTACCATCAACCTGATGTTTACTTTCGACCGCCATGTTTCAGCATCATATGACGTCAACTCGGCAACTTGTGTACCAAAATTTTCTCCGACTTTCCGAGTTATGGCTTCAGACTCTTCCTATGAATCTGACACCACATGAACGCACTATAACTTTCCCAAAAGACTCGACTGATATCTCTTGAGTTATTTTCTGAAATCTCTGTAAACAGCTTTTTGATATGAATGCAAAATCTGATGGCCAGGGACTAGATTTTGGTATGGGAAGCGTTCTGGTTTCTATTTGTAGTCCGGGTATTATTGACCGATCATGTTTGAGTGGGCTTTGGCTGCAAGCATGTAAACAATTTGTGTAGACAACAGAAGAGGCTGAATTTATTTATAATTAGCTGAAATACAATACTGAAACCCATCGACAATTTTGTTTCGATAATTTAGCTCTTGATAAGCTTTTGTAAAAGTTATCTGGATTCATATGCAGATATCTGTCTATACAGATTAGCTGAAATGTCGTCTCACGTCCACTCTTTTGTCTCAAGTTGCTAATCAGACTGTAAACAATGACCAGCACATGGAGGAGGAAGTCTTGACAGGGATATCTGTTATCCAGATTATCCACTGGCCACACTGAAAGCCCGACACATTGGGCTCAAAAATACTGATGCTTTGGGTCAGTCTGTCGTGCCATATCTCCACATCTCTGGTACTCTACTGGAGGGGTAAATGCTGTAAAGACAAAACATATTCCTCTATATTCGGTGCTTTGATAATGACGGTGCTGTCTAACGAAATTCACTCAGGTGTTTTGGGTTGAGATGTGGTGATGTGAAGGCCACATTATGATTCATATCATTCTCATAAGAACCATTGAATGACCCTTCACGCCCTGAGTGGAAGCACCAGCATTTTCTGTTCATTCAGGTTTTTTTCGTTTAACTCGTCATCTGACGCTAGGATCACATGCACCTGGATCAGATTTTCTATTTCTATTTTCTATTATGTTTTACATGTTGTCTAAATCATGTGAAAAACACGCAGAAAAGTGCAGAATTGCAAAACTATATGTGTATATTCTGTGCATGTGAAGATGAGAGTTAATAGTTGAAAGAATCAATGCAGCAAAAATAAATCATGAATGAAAGGACCTTGAACGTTAACACTGAGAGGTGAGAGAAGGTGAGATGGAAGATGGAAGACGAAGCGGCGACGATGCAAGGATGAAGTGGAGGAAGAGATGAAGGATGACAAAGAGGAAGGAGGGGGGGAGAAAGGTGAGGGATGGATGATTGAGTAAGAAAAACAGAGGTGATTACTTGTGCTGGATTGCAGCCTCTAGTGCCCCGTATTAACACACACACACACACACACACACACCACGGAGCATTACTACCAACCCTAAACAATGCCTCGCACAGGAGGGATGGTGCTGCTGCCGTAGCAACAAGGGAGAGGTGTGGGAGGGCGGAGACAGCAGGCAGGGGGCTGCGAGGGGATTGGCTGCCAACAGACTCCGCACTGATGTCATCCCTCCCTCCCTCCCTCTGCTCTCCCCTGTCCATCCATTCATCCCCTCACATCGCTCGCCCGCCTGCCGTCATCCATCAATACAGTGAGCGATAGAGAGAAAGAGAGGGAGGATATTTTGTATGTGAGCACTGCACACGTCAGTGTTGGTAAATATCTCTTGTCCTCCTTTTTTTACTACATTTTCTTCTCTCCTTCACCTTCATCATGTTGTCAATGTTTGTTTTTACTTAAAGGCACAGTGCATATTGCAGTAATACAACATTTGTGTAAATGCCTTGGTCTGAGCCAAAGGGCTAATTTTCATGCGTAGACCCATAGCTCCCCCCAAAGAAGGAAATATTAATGCATTAACTAAAAACATGCAACACAGAATCAGAACACTAATCTAAAATACATGCATGCAAACAACAGAAAACAACAGCAACATGGCGAGGTGACAACAGGAACGCAGACAGACTGACAGGAAGGTGACGCCAGCAAGGAGCAATTTGTGGCTGTGGCTCAGATGGTGGAGTGGGTCATCCATTTCAGGGCAGGTGGTTCGATCCCAGACTCCACATGTCGACGTGTCCTTGAGCAGCACGCAAATCGCTCCGGATGGCCAAGAAAGCACTTTGCATCGGTGTGTGTGGTGCATGAGAGGCTCATTGTGGAGGTATATAAGTCCCATTTCTTGGAATAGTGCAACATTTTTGGAAATACGCATTTTGGCTAACTTGTGTTACATGAGAAGATTGATACCACACTTGCATGTCTGTACACTATGAAGATATATGCAGCAGCTGGTTAGCGTAGCTTAGCATAAAGACTAGAAGCAGGGGAACAGCTAGTGTGGTTCTGTCTGAAAAAACAAAATCTGCCTGTAGCACCTTTAATTCTCATTAATCAATACAATTTTTTCCAACTTTTTTCATTCTTTGACAGAGCCAGGTTAGTTGTTTACCCTTGTTTCTAGTTGTTATGTTAAGCTAAGCTAACCATGAGCTGTAACTTCAAACTTGAAATATCTCTTGGTACATATTTCTCGAAATGTTAAACCATCCCTTTACATGAATTCTCAGGAAGTAACAGTATGTAATATAACTGCAGTATTGTTTATAATATATGTAATTCATAGCAGTCAGTAATAGCACAGTGAACTGCTGGTGTTTTATAATGGGAACCCTGCATACAGTGAGTACAAATAACATCCACAAGGCAGGATAATTAAAACACCAGAAAAACAACACACACACACACACACACACACACACACAGAGAGAGAGAGAGACGTGAATGAGTGTGTGTTTGTGATTCATGTGTATACGCTCTAGATCTGTCCCACTCTCTAATCCCATAATCCAGTGGTTAAGCCTTGACTGAGTGCCGCAACGTTTTCATGAATGAGTTTGTGTCATTTGTCATGTGTCTGTGCAAGTGTGCCGATAGAGGCAGAGAGAGGGGGATGAAGGAGAGAGAGGGGGATGAAGGAGAGAGAGGGAGGCAGAGTTATGTGTGTGAAAGAGAAAAAAGGAAGAATGAATATGTGAGAGAATGACAGAGAGATGCTGCATAGACGGAGAGGAGAGGAAAAATAAACAGAGAAAATAAAGGCAGAGTTGAGCTGTGGAAGTGAGCGAGTGGCGTGGTGGGGGTTGTTACCCTTGTGTTTGGAGCAGATCCATATTTTCTCTCTGTACAAAGGCAGGGATGACAAGCAGGTTAACCTTTTCCACTCTCCTGGTGAAATACAAACAGTATTAAACCACATTTTGGCAGTGATATTTTGCTGAACAGACTCCTAGACTATTTTGGTATGATTTATTTTCAAAAATATGAAACAGGTGTCAAAGTAAAGGTGAAAAGTAAAATTACTCAGTAAGAAAATTGATAGAAAGCATCAAAAGTGATTTTGAGAGGCTTGTTTCCTTCTGCTTTGCTATTTCCTATCATCTCATGACACTTTACATTTATATTGAGGAACATCACTGGGGTCCAGATGCCCATTACCTATTTGTGATACTTTAAAGTTTTGATTTAGGTCGTCTGTCAATGATTGTAGGTGCTGCTTAGATTTCTGCCGCCTTTAACACTGATATGCTGGAGTTTTGGGGTTGATGTCATGTTTGTCCAGAGCTGTTTGTGGAGACTGTGTGGGTTAATGAGTAATAAAACAGGTCACCAGCTGCTTATCCCCCATTTCAATGAATCAACTTACTGAGCACGCACACATACACACAGATGTAAGTTCACTGCTCTGAATCCCTTCCTGTCAGGCGCTCACATGTTAACCTACTAAACCGAAGGCTGCAGACACTCTGTCGACACACATACACGTGCCTTATTGCCTCTTTACTTGGACCAGTCATTGTGAATGTGAATGTTCCTACTCAGCCTTAAGTGCAAACACTACAATCCCTGACTACTGACACAACTAAGCAAAAACATACAATGGGAAAAACCAGATTACAACAATGGACCACAGAATAAAACTGAAGTGTTAAAAGTATTTAAACCATAAAGAAGGTGCTGGTAGATGGATTTTGCGACCTTTGAAGCCAAGCTAGCTATCTCCCCCTGTTTCTAGTCTTTATGCTAGGCTAAGCTAACCGTCTCCTGGCTGAGACGCCACAATGAGAGAAAAGACACATGAGAGAAAGAGAAAGCAAGGCTATCAATCTTCTCATCTAGCTCTTGGCAAGAAAACATCTAAATGTATATCTCAAAATGTTGAACTACTCTTTTAGCACACAAGGTAGATTTAGCATAACCTGCTGTTAGTACTACAGGCTAAGTTTCTAGCACTTTAAAGGTGCAATATGTAGGAATTGGCCACCTGTCAAATTCATACATAAAATAAATAGAGGGCAGCATATCCTCAGAGTGACTGCTAACTGTAGCTAGTAACTAGTTCTCAGTTAGCTGTGCAGTTAGCAGCCCATACTTGGAGTTTGGGGACCAGGGGAATGTTTGTGTTTACACTTCAAGCACAGCAGCTTTGAACTGTTACGAGCCAAGGCTAGCTGGTTAGCATGCTAACCTCAGTAGATATCTCTGTAACACAATACACAGACATAATAACTTCAAAACTGTTATTTATTCACACTCTGTTGGTACCTTTTGTACATTTTAAAGTGTTTTCAACTAAAATTCCTACATATTGCCACTTTAAGAAACACACTACTGCCAATGCCAATAGAAACCAATGAGAAAAAAAGTAAGAACAAATAGTAAAGGCTTCCAATGGGCATAAGAGACTAACAGTAAATGTACATTACATAAAGGAAGTATTTGCTTGTCATGGAGGATTGTTTTTACAGTGGGAGGCTTTGACATTTTCAACCCAAATTGTGGCAAATAAACCTAAAGTTAAAGTGACATTACAGTGTGAATAATCTTTTCTTTCCTTCTGCCTCTATCTCATGCTCTTTCACACACTCACATTAAAAAAAACACATATTCCTCATTCAAATCTTGCTGTGTGATTTGAATAGTCAAAGCAGCACAGGATGAACTGGTGAGATCATATTCAAACCTATTCATATTTTACTCAAACATCTGTAACCCCGCGGCGTACGTGCAGCCAAACATTCCTCCTGTAGCTCCTGTAATGTTCAGACTGTGTTTTCAAGCCACGCAGCTAATACAAATATTGTTTGAGTAGATGAGAACAGGAGAGGAGTTGATGATCACTGCCTTGAGGAAGCTGAGGTTTTTAAAGTACCTTCCTGTCATAAATACTGTCCCACAGCTTGGGCACAAGTCCAGACTGCTTGTATTTATGTTTGGCAGTCTGGGTAATGTCCACAGATGCCGAAAAGAAAGGTGAAGGTACAAGCAGATATCATATTTGGATGATGTGATGACGCTTACTGCTAATGTTCAAGTTGTTATGGCCCTTCACAGTAAAATTCACTCAACACTGTATGGGGTTATAGAAACTTGGTGCGTGCCCGTCCTCATCAGAAAAACAACCATATAGATTGATTATGATTCAACTTATTAACTAAGTGAAGTAATGTCACATAGGCCTATATAGTGTAACAAAAGTTACTTAGGTAACATAAGTACATTTGTAAGGGAAGTTACAGAAGTAATGAAGTGATTTTAACCCAAACCATGATGTTTTCCTACACCTAAGTAGTTTTAGTGCCTAAACCTAACCAAACTGTGACTGTACGAAGTAAGTCCTGTACATTCAGTTGTTCAGGTGAGGATGTCTTGCGTGGTGACATAGACAAGTGCCTACTCGCAGGACTTGTTGTTAAACTACTGTAGCTAGCAGGCTAACCGCTAACATGCTACCTGCAAGTGCTAGTCAGTCGTGACCTGGCTGGGGCAGGGCCTTTCTGTGCGGAGTTTACATGTTCTCCCCGTGTCTGCGTGGGTTCTCTCCGGGTACTCCGGCTTCCTCCCACAATCCAAAGACATGCAAAAAAAAAGTTAGGTTAATCAGTTACTCTAAATTGTTCGTAGGTGTGAATGTGAGTGTGAATGGTTGTTTGTCCCTATGTGTCAGCCCTCTGATGAACTGGTGACCAGGGTGTACCCCGCCGTCGCCCAATGTCAGCTGGGATCGGCTCCAGCCCCCCCCCCCCCCCCCCCCCCCCCGTGACCCTGAAAAGGATAAGCGGTTTCAGATAATGGATGGACTCCCACAGGCATTTTGTTCTTTCAACTGAACATCATTTCATTACATAAAATGTTGATTGAAGGGACATAAAAGCTTTAACAAGCTTGCTAACTGCCATTAGCTCAGTCGCTAATGGGGATATAACTTCATACAGTTTGTTAAAAATACATATTTGTGCCATTGACTCCTTTCTCGTAACTGTTTGCAAATCATTCTTCTTTTTGGGAGCAGTTTACTCCGACAGAGGAGGTTAAATAAATGTGGACAATGCAACAATCAGCACTGTCAAGATGTGTCTCCAAAGTTGAAACCTCGATGAAAAAATATTTACAGATTATCTTAATCCAACTGATTTTTCTGCCAAATATTTAAAATTGTATAGAGTATAGACGTCTTGTGAATAGTTCCTGTATTAGTTCTGTCCAACACAACAAACACTAATAGGTCGTTTAGCTTCGTTTTTAATCAGTGCAAACAAAATAACATTATCTACATTCACTACATTTGTGAATCAATAGTAGACAAGAGAGGTTCACAAAAACACACTCTCACAAAGCTCCTCTCAGCGTGTTTGTGAATGAATGACTATAAGTGAAGACTGTGACGGGGATTATCTGCAGGTCAAAGGCAGGCAGGGCTAAAGCACCACTTGTGTGTTTTGTGTGTGTTTGTCTGACGTGGCGGACTGAGCAGAACAGACACGGGGATTAAAGACAGGAAACAGAGTGGCCTTGAAACCCTTTCCACATCTGTACACAAACAAACACAATCTCTGGTGCAGTTTGTTGGTAAACCGTACGTTTAATTTGTGAATCTGCACGCTAAAATTGCATATTTTTAATTGCTAATGTTCACACAACCTGGCAGCGCACTCTTGTGTGGCCGTGGTGCGTCCGCCCTGACACACGTTATTGCTGACGTCATCAATCAGTCGTGTTTTTGTCTGAGAAAGTGTGACAGAGCCATAAAACTGTGGTTACTAAGGCAACGAGCAGGGCAAATATGACTGGTGACGACAGGTAAAGACACACATACACATACCTGTGTGTATCCTGATAGCACACAAGGATATATTAAAAACGAACATGATGAACTCATGCTGACCGGTGTCTCATGTGACTATGTTTCTGCTCATTTTCCCAGGAAACAACAAGAAGGGCAGCTGACCAGTGATGGAGGGTACAAAGGGAGGAGGGGGGGAGGAGAGGAAGACAGGAGATGAATGGGGGAGGAACAGGAGGAAGTGAAGTGTCCTTGTTAATGTGACACGGTCACATTTAAGTGATTGAATTTCCTCTGTGTGAGTGTGTGTGTGTTTGTAGATGAGTGTATAGCCATGAGTCAATTGCCCAATTGCTTGACAGCCAACATGACTACAGTTACGCAACACACAACTGAAACATTTCCCTCCTCGGCCCCCCCCCCCCCCCCCGTCTGTGCTGGAGGCACAAAATGAAACTCAGAGCTCGAGGTGTTCTCACAACTGAATCATATTAAGTGTTGCGACATTTGACGAGCTCTCTTCCCACTCATTCTGTACTGAGATCATGCAGCAGAGAAGTCAGAGTGAAATGTAAGATGTGGATTGTTACCAAGGTTTCATTTAAACCTTGTGAAGCCTCCTGGAGGAGCCTGAACCAAACAAACATTTACATGCTTAATTTACCTACATCTGCACAGCAGGTTGGATGTCATGTCATTTTCTTCAAAATTACTTTTGTAATCTAGTATGTTTGCCATTTTGCCTACCTCTGTCTGTAGCTGACACATTTAATTAATAACAAATTAACTTATCTTTTGTCACTTTGTAAACCAGTGGTGGAAGGTAATATTTACTCAAGTCCTCTACTTAAGTATAATTACTTGTTCTTGTGCTTGTACTACATGTAGTATTTCCATTTTCTGCTACTTTCTATTTCTGCTCCACTACATTTTAGAGGAAAATATTGTATTTTTTACACCACTACATTTATTACCACCACCAGGCAGGTTGTACGTTCACCCATGTCCATTGTTGTTTGTGGCTTGGTTGGTTTGTGACCAGGGTTACACAAAAACTATTGAAGAGAACTCCATGAAACGTGGATGGAAGATGGGCCTTGGCCCAGAATTGACCCCATAATTTTTGGTGCGGATCCAGATAAAGTGACAGATCCAGGAATTTTTTCTCACTTTCT
The DNA here is from genome assembly GCF_040436345.1 of Pagrus major. NCBI lineage: Eukaryota > Metazoa > Chordata > Actinopteri > Spariformes > Sparidae > Pagrus > Pagrus major. The sequence goes on from NC_133226.1 coordinate 11,513,935, forward strand.
ATAATATTGCGAAATATGGTGTTTTTCAACATTTTCATTAATTTATCAGGGAGTACTTCTTTCTCTACTGTTTTGAAAAAAATTGATCAAAACTATCTTGAAAATGTTTACATATACTCTAAAAGAATTGAAGATCTTTACATATGAAACACTAGCACATAAGCTGATCAACTGGCAGTGACATCAGGTGAATCAACTGAAAGACTGCTGGTTGGTAAACAGCAATAGACCAGTAACATTAAAGCACTTGAGCTGAATCCCCTGAAATGAATTAGTTCCAGACCCAGTAGACCTATGTAGGAAGCTCATGGATTTCTTTTTCACATTGCAGGATATATAGCCTAAAAACAAACACACATTATGTAATGTTGCCTGAACTCACAGTCATGTGTGAAACCCACTAACAATAGCCTGCTAACCTGCCAGCTGCTGCCCACAGACTCAGTGTGGGTGGACATGGTGGATCAAACAGTCTATTGTTAACAGGAGTTGCTCATCAGCAAATTCAGGTGCAAACACGACGCAGAAAACATAAACGGCTAATTGAGCTAGCAGCAAAGCTGTGTATTAAGCTGTATTTTGGCAAAAATGCATGTTGATGCTGCACATACGTTTATGTTGAAAGGGGACTTTTATAGTAATCCACTGTAACTCAGCTGTTGTCCTCTGTGAATTTCAAACCTACAGGCAGAGTTTGATAAAAGATATACTGTAGTCTTGGTATTTTTTTTAAACTAACTGTATTACGTCTTATTGTTGCGGTACTTAAAACAAATAAGAATTAAGAAAACAATATAGTGACAGAATAGATAGTTTAAAGATAACTAAAACTCATTATTAAATATTAAAACACCTATTGTTTGTACCTTTGAGAGAGAGGAGTGTGTGTTTATGATAACAACATTCCTGTTCAAACCAGTTTTGCATCAGAGTTTGGAGAGCGGGAAGCAAAGCCTTTGCTCACTTCTCCTGTCATTTGACCCCTGACGATGTGATTATATAACCAATATTTACCACCAAATAACCCTCCTCGAACAGGCGTTCTTGTTAAGTTTTATTTGCACAGTATCTTCGTCTGTGTTGGCTGCTCCCTGACACAGGTGTGCTTCTGTGCAAGTTAAAATTGAATGAGGCAGGTTGGGAATTGGGCTTGTTGCCTGCAGATCAACAGTTTGAATCCTTGAAATGATAAAAATACTGACAGGACGGAGGCGAGAGCTGCACAGTCATGACTCTGATGCATTTTATTTTTAATTCCGTGAATCGATGTTTCAGCACATACTACCTTCTTCAGGATAGAAAATAGACACGCAAATCGATTGAGATGACTCAGGAGACAACTAAGAGCATCTTCAGTCCTATAAAGATGTGTTTTATTTTAGTGTTGACATTTGGAGGAGGTAAATGGAGGACATCTTCATACTGTTTCGGGATGTTCATCATAAAAAAATGCTCTTTCTTTAAATAAATATTGTATCTGGGATGCAACTGTGCATTCACCTGCAGACTTGCTGCTCAGCTCTCTCCTATGCCTCCGATCTTTACCTGGAAGCCAACACTTTACTGGAAAGTTCTTCATTAAATCCTAGCAGGATATGGGAGACCCTGCTCCCTCCATCATTGAGTAAAATCTGACTTTTCTTATCTTATCTTTTTGACTTGTAAGGGTTGAAATATGCAGGTGAAAATAGTCAAAATAATGAGCTTAAGTTTCAGGGTCAGGGTTCCACACCGTTGTCACTCCCTGGTCACCAAGTAGCAACACTTTGTAGCAACACACCCCTCTGTGTCTCAGTATGAGACTTTCATGCTTTCAACTAACTCTAATGTAAATCCATCCATGGCAAATTAGATGCCCAGAGCAAGTCTGTTGATGTAGTATAAAGAGCGACAAAGTCCATGTTGGGTGGGGTTGATGGATGGGTCAGACAACACAGGAATTTTGATCTGGAGATAGCTGTTCCCTGTGTGTGAAACCACATGTCAACGTTGACTTATTTGAACTTCCATAACGTACTGTCAGGTTACTTACAAACATAACATAGTGTACGTAACGTAGTGCAATGTAACATTGTGTAACATAACGTAATGTACTGTAACGTAGTGTATCCAACGTACTGTAGCGTAACGTAGTAGTATAAGTATGTTAACTAACGTTACGTACGTGACCGAAGTATACGGTATGATGTAAGTTAAAATAAGTTAAAGTTTTTAAAGTTTTGCTTGGCCTATCCATTCCCCTAGCCTCCTCCCAATGCACACTTTCTCTTTTAACTACATTACCTGACATTTTCTTTCTTTATGACATTCACACATACAATGACGCACAAAAAGCCTAATGCGGGTGGTGTTAAATGACACGCAAAAAGAAAAAATGCGTTTTAAGATGACACACAAGATGACTTTGGTGTTTTATTCACCATTTTGTGGCTGTTGAAGTGACCTATGAGCAGTAGCGTAAGACTTGTAGGTTTTACTGTCGCATGAAACTTTTTGAACTGGGCTTTTCTGTGAAAGAGCATACTGTACACGCCGAGTGAACTCTTCTAACTTCATTAAAGTGTAATTGCTCTGTATTGTCGCAGGTTACAGCAAAGTAAGTCACATTGTCTGAAAATAAGATTCTCATTCTGTTTAATCTAATTGCACCCTGCCCTGTTTTCTGCTGTAGTAACTTCCAACCAGACCATTAAATATCATTACATTTTCAGACCTGAGGGTCGAGTCACATTTACTGGACTTCTCAGCTAATCTCATTGTATCGTGGCTGATAAGACATGATATTTTGCTCTTTTAAAGTACACTGCATTATCCACAATGACTCTGCCATGGATACCCATTGTCTGTTTATGCTGCAAGCAATACTGCCCATGCCCTTTGCTGTAACACGCAGTCTATAAATAGCCAACCCGAGGTAAAGAGCAATGTTTGGGCAATATTTACTGGCGAGTTGGGCTGTTAGAGGAACTTACATAATGCTGAGGGCGGATCTAATTCTGGGAACCAAAGATGGTTTGAGTGATTTTACTTTTTAGAGAGGACTGTATCATCCATATCAAACATGTCCCACTAACCGGCTCTCATCCAGACTGCAGGGGAAATGACTTTCCCTTCAAAATGTTTCCCATGAATTATGTCTGAAGCCTGTCACGCATCTGCCCCAGCATTGTGCTTTTATGGCACTGAAACTTGTGGTTGCCAGGAGACACTTGGTAATATTTTGGGCATGCTGTCTAATGCTGGGAATATTACCCATCTTCACTTCACATCCTTTAAGACACTATTGTGGGCAGACTTTTAATACTTTATTATTATATTTTATCTTCAAATCCTAAAAGGACCAGGAGGAGGTTATAACAATGGAAAGTTCACTGGAACTCGCAGTCCTACTCCTACTCACTCCACCAGGAGCGGCCAAACACCAAGTCCATTCATCAGTGTCGGAGAAAATGTGTTTTCCTTTTCTGCATTGGGAGTATCGGGACTGAGAGAGTTTTGCTGTAACTCCCCATGTTCCGACTGATGTCATTTTCGCTAATGGTGCAAAGACAAATGTCTCCTCCTACACTCTCAATACAATGAGTCCCCAGGAGAAAAAAAACACATGATGTAGTATTGAATTGGGACAATACTCTTAAAAGTGTGAGGGCTGACTAGAATTGTGGAAAAAGGTTGTTTTTTTCCCGTCTGTGTTCAGTTTAGAAAAACGATTTGACTATAATTGAACCCAGATTTAGGGGGTGACCATCAAGTGGAATCAGAATATTAGACAAAAAACAAAATTAGACAGTTATATATTTTTATGAATTGCAAAATGCATTCTAGTATTGAAAACATACAGTTTCAGATTTATTTCCATGACAAATGGAACTATTTATATTATTATGGCTCTGCGCCAGTGTTGTAAAAAATACCCAAAAGTCATATTTAAGTAAAATTAAAGATATTGTGTTAAACTGTGGCTCAGGAGGTTGAGTGGTCGTCCATCTATTGGAGGGATCGGTGGTTTGATCCCCGGCCTCTGCATTCTACACGTGGAAGTGTCCTTGGGCAAGACAATGAAATTACTAAAGGTTTTATCGTCACTCCCCAAACTTTGCTGTCCTGAGCTTTATCGTATCCCTGCTGGTTGTACTAAATACTGACTGCACATTTTCTGCATTCATATACAGTAAGTATCCATTCAACATGAGGTGGCTGATTGAAACAAGTAAAGTTTAAAAGACAAACACTGAAGTAAACTCAAGATGATAATGTGGGACTGCAGACTATGTTACTCAAAATATCCGGCCTGACTACCACTTCACTTGTTTACTTACTTGAATGAACAGTTCCCTGTGTGTAATAGGTGGTCAGGAGTGAAAGGGAGAAGTATTAGAAAATGGCCTGACCTCTTAATTCAAATTGTGTGAGCACGGCTAAAGCTGTAAAAGAAACAGCCCTGCTATTGTTGTCTCTGTATCTGAGCGTGTTGGGAAGCCAGCTTTGCTAACAGCTGAGGATAAACATACTGAGCTCTGTAACACCAAGCAAACGGCACAGATTGAGGGTAAGTATGCAGTGTGTCTGGAACGTGCCCTGCTTGTTCACTCTGTCCGCATAAGTGTGCATGATGGGGCCTGACCAAGACTTCTGCAGTTTTCTGCATTCATTTAATCCAGGTTAGTTTAAGAGTTTGTCTAAAAGAGAACTTGTTGACTGCAAAACTCAAATTAAAACCAATAAAATAGGAGAAGTCAGCTCCCAAAAGTAGAGCAAAAATATTGTATACTAGTGTGTCAATATCATGACTTTGAGTTTTTCTATGGATGCAAAATAAACTTGTATTGTAAATGTAAAAAAAAAAAAAAGTAACAATCTGATCAAACAATAGCCTAACTAAACAATATCCAGTATCACCAAGCAGGTAAAAATACACAGAGACATGGAAACAGGAGGTAGTTGTTGGGGACTATTTTCAGAGGCGGATTAATACACATTTGGTGGGCTGGTGAGTATTTAAAACATCAGGACAGTGTGGGGTTGACTCAAAATCAAAAGTGAAAACTACAATGCCCAAGTTCATGGTAAAGATGGGACGGGTCACCCAGTGAAACAGTGTGGTGTTAGTGTGTTTTATATAATTTCTGGAAGAAGTTGATCTCTGGCAACCAGAGATACAATATATGAGACTTTGAATAGACAGATGATGCTTTTTAGATCCATTCACTGTTAGTTTGAGTCTTTTCATGAGATTTGTCAACACTAAGAAAAACATGTTTTTACATTAAAAGGTCAAATTCAAGGAAATTGAGAAGCAGCTACTTGTTCAGTCAAAAAACACGGTTGTAAAATGTTCTGAACTGTTCCTCCAACTCCTCCCCTACACACCTCCCTCCACCTCATTCCTTCCATTCCTCTTCCCCTCTTCTTCCTCTTCCCAAGCGGATGTCACCGGAGACCGAGCAGCTAAGTGTTGTTCCGTGATGTTTGAAATTAAAGACTGCGGTCCCAAAGAGAGTCGAGGGGGAGAGATGGAGGGGAGCGATATGAGAGACAGACGAGGAGGACGAGTGGTTGAAAGTGTTTAAAAGACAGAGTGAGAGTGTGTCGGTGAGAGCGGGAGGAGGGAGTCTGGAGAGGGACGCTTTTACTCGACTGTACTCCAAACCACTCATCCGACTCCCCTGTTTCCACTCCATCGCTCACATTACAACTGCAACAACACTGAACAACCCTTTCATTTTAATTTTGAAATTATAATTAATAACACATATAAGTACTTTTCATCCAGATTGATTAATAAAAAACATCTGCGTCACGTAGCTTCTACAATTTCTTTTATTTCACACCTTATTTCAGCATTTAATTCATCTAAAATGTATGTTTGATGTTTTAAGACGCTGGCAGATCAACACAGCACATAAAATAGGCACAACAGACACATGGGAAAGGTAGAATCACCGTGTTTAACCATATATCTGAAAATGACAGCAGACATTTCCAAGCTTGTCTTTTTCACATACAATGTCTTCCCAGTGCGAATCAACTACAGTGTCCACACTGGTCATGTGACTATTTTGCTAATGAAAGAGCCCAAAGGTGGGTGAGGGTGCTTTCATATTAGAGATCCGGCCCGCTTCAGAGTACACTTGACCACAAAAGTGCAGTTTGTTTCATTGGTGTGAACACAAGTGTACTGTACTTCACGATTTGTGCCAGGGTGCGCTTGACAAGAGGTGCTCAAGTACGGTGTAGGTGTGAAAGCAACTGTACCAAAAACACGGAAGTGGACCGATCACAAACCAACTACTGTACATATGCAAGTGTAAGATATAACTAATGTGAACACTGACTGGTGGGGAAAAGCGGGACAATCATGCTCTGGTGCTGTACAAAACAATCGTACCCGATGTGAAAACACCCTAGTTGTATTTGCCCTGATGAAGGCCTCAATGGAAAATGCACAGGCATGTTTTTACTGTTGTCATGATTCAGAAGCCATGAGCTATTAATTAACTCCTCACCCTCTTGGGTGCCTCAGACATTTTCAACAACTAATCACAAAAACTGTTAGATGGATACAATGTGGTGCTGTTATGACATTTGTGGTCCTCTCAGGATAAAGTTATGATCCTTTAATGTTTCATCACCAGTGCAACGTTTTAATTTGTCCAGTTCTTCAATTGGAAAAACTAATGACATTCCCAGCTAGTTCCCAGGAGTTAAGTGCTAATTAGCAAATTTAAGCATGCTAACATTTGAATTTTTAGGCAGTCTCACATGCTGATGTCAGCATGTAGCTCAATGCATTGCAGTACCTTAATATGAGCCTGAGAGGAGCTATGCTGTAGACTCTTTTTTTTATTCTCTTAAATTGTACATACTTCTTTTTATTTTAGCCCTTCTTGTTTCAAAACTAAATGTAGGCCATACCACATGAAGACCTTCACCTCCTGATGTCAGTCCTGTGGACGGAGGACCGGAAACTCTGTCCGCACATCCATAACAGGAAGTCCATTAATATTCTATTGAGCTGAGTGACCTGAAACTCAAACGCTGTCACAGTATATCCGGCAACGAGCCGACCACTTCTCAAATTCTATCAGAGACACTTACATCACAAGACATAAGACCATGTACTGCAACAAATGATAATATACTCTTATTAGAGTGCTCTGCTCCTGAGGGCTCCCAAGTGAATCTGAGCAGCGGTGCAGAGTTTAAGCAGCACAGGAAAGATAAATGAGACAATTAAACAGTCTTTGATGGCACCTCAGTGACTAATGGCTTTTCCTTCCTGCTTGTCCGAGCACAGACAAACACAGTAGTAAGCAGCGAGGAGTGTGTGTGTTAAATTGTCGGACGCATGCTCGTGTGTTTTTGGGATTGTGAGTGTGTCTCTGTTTGTTTGTGTGTAGGCTCCAGGTCTGTTGCAGGATAGACAAACACTTGTAGGCTTATATGAAAACAGTGGGACTGAGAGTGCCAGGTGTTACAAAGGAAACACGAAGGCTACACGGTATTTTGGGAATGATCTCAACCCGATGTTGTGCTGAACATCACAAACCGTGTGGTGAAAAATCTTATCTTATTCTAAAACAAGGGAGCTGCATAAGAAGGGTGCAGAGGCCGTTCACTTCCCTGAGCTTTTCTGCTCTTATGTAAGCTACAAATGTAGCATGCTAACTAACTGCCCTGTAACCTATAGTCTGGGATATTAGCTCTAAGGAACGAATCATAAGCTGACTCAATTAATTATAGGATTACTGGTTACATTAAAAAAAGTCTTATTCACTACTGGCCACTAGGGAACTCATAATTGCCGTAGGTGCAATTATTTTTTTATGCCATTATCTTGAGATAACAAAGAGAGTTTTCTCGTGATAATGGGTAAATGTATCATGTTATCTTGAGAAAACAAGCTTTTAAATATATTAATAACACGTAATAAATCAAAGGGGCGCTATGTAGTTTTAGAGAGGAAGTTCAAATTCTGAATTTAAATATTTACAATATTAATAATAAGGTAATAATAAGGTAAAGATAATAATACAAACTCAGAAATATAATTTTTTTTTCATAACTGAGTAAACGAGCTGTTCTCAGAGGAAAATAAGGTCCCCAGAACACAGTTTGAAGCTAGCCACTCTTATGAATCTTATGGAGCTGTTTTCTCATGATAAATGGTTTTGTTATCTCGAGAAATCATAGGCTATCGTAGACCACCGTGGAGAGTAATAATAACATAATACAAACAATAAAGCAGACCTTTTGGCCAAAATATGTTTCTTTATTCTATTTATGGCTAGAAATAAGATGGACCGCTTTTGTCTACCGCTGTCTAAAATCAAGGATCTTTTTCAAAACTTTCAGTGTATTCAGAGTGGTAATTCTGCCACATAAACTTAGTACAGCGTGGGACTGGATAGCTTGACAATAAGCTTACGTTACTAGCACATTAAGTTAATATTCAATTAACACTGAGGCCTAATATGCTATAGTAAAGACCCATGTTACTGTCAAAATACTTACAAGCTGCTATAAATATAGGTCATGTGTGTTTCTAGCTCTGTACACTCCTTTATCACAATGAGTTAACTGTGTCTGTAAAAAATATGCTGGGTGCGTGTAACACACTTTGTTTACAGAGACTACTATTTGTGTGTGTGTGTGGCAGGGGCAGGGGATGGAGTTTTCCTGCCTTCACTTCCTGTTGTATCCCTTATAAAGGCAGACAGTCCACTGGGAGTGGACAGATAGGCCAGTCATGTGGTAATTAGCTCTGCTCATTAAAACTGACCTCAGGCTTTGTTCTGCCATCTGGATACACTGTCCTACCTCCTGTTAGACAAGTGTGTGTGTGTGTGTGTGTGTGTGTGTGTGTGAGTGACTGAAATGATTTTCTTTTTACATTCCAGGACGGGACATGACCCCACCTGTAGTGTATTATATGTGTTATATGTGCTTTCATATCTTAGTTTCAACTGTATGAATTGTGAATGTGATGAATGAAGGATCTTGTGGACATAATCGACACTTGAGCTTCCACTTAACTCCACAGAGCGGCATCTAAATGTAGGAAAGCGAAAATATGCCGCTTCAGCTCATCACAGTCTTGGAATGCACTAACATTACATTCACACGAGCACATTCACTAAGGCCATTGTTTGTGGGTACATGGTCAGCTGGTTTTAAATTATGTTTTAAAATGTGAGGGGATGGACCATCAGGAGAAGCACAGATGGTTGGTTCAGCCTGAATATGCTTCATGAAATGCTGATTTGTTCATCTCGTGACCTAAAAGTCTGAGGATGTTTTCCCAATAAATCCAGCCAGTTTCTTATCTGAGAAAATGTGCAGTGAGAGGACATCAGTACAAAGGACCAGTGTGTAGGATTTAGGGGGATCTATTCTATATTATAATCACCTGAAACTGAGTCATGTGTTTTCGTTACCTTAGTATGAGCCCTCTATATCAACAGATTCAGATTCAGACAACAGCTTGCCTTGCACACATACTGTGCAGTAACATGTAGACCCAAAAAACAGATGAGTAATAAATAAAATAAGAATAAAGTACAATAAAATAACATAAAATATGCCAAGGAGTTCAGTGAAATAATCATCATAATCATACAGCTCGTCTGGCGTAATCCAAGTCTCCAGAAGCCCCGATATCTCAAATTGATTTGAAAAGACGTTATTTACACCCTCGACACACAGCCGAGCCTGTGTGTGCTAACTGTTGTAGATTAGCAGCTACAGTGAAGTTTCTGTCTTAGAAAAGGGGTGTACATAAGGTCTTCAAATCGGTTTGGGAGCTCTGGGCTTCTGGAGACTTGGATTCATCCCGTACGAGCTGTATGGATTTATATTTTCCTTCAGTTGTTTTTTTAATCTTATAACAAGTCCTCATCTATATCAGCTGTTTGGGAGAATGCTGCAAAGCTGTTTTGCTGTGAAGCCCCAGAAGGGGAGGACAGACTTTCCATCTGTATGGGACTGCGTACATGATGACTGAATGTTAATTTTTGGGTGAACTTGAAAAGCGAAAAATAACATTTTGTAACACAATTTTATCAACTGAGTGGTACAGTAAGACCTTATTGTTAAAAGGAAAGTATGAACGTGTTTAACTTAGCTGTATTGTTAGCTGTAGTTTTTCTTTTCTTTACTACTACTAGTCATGTGTTCTGATTTCTCTGTGGCTCAAATTTCGGGCGGCAGCTTTCCGCAACAGTTGCAGTCAGTGAAGGGAGCTCTGACTGATACCATCATAAAGTTCATCACTGCCAGATCCAGGATAGCTGTTTCCCTCCGTTTCCAGTCTGTATGCTAAGCTATCAGGCCGCTGGCTGTAGCTTAATTTTTAACTGAAATATATGGGAGTGGATCCTCTCGTCTAACTTGAGGCAAGAAAGCAAATTGATGTATTCCCCAAATTTAGTCCCTGCATTCATTACCAATATAAAGAACATTACAATTCTCTGCAAGTGCTTTTTCCACCATACAGACATGAATTTAAACCAGCAGCTGCCAGGAAGAAGGAAGAAGCCACTAGTGTGGTACTTCAGCTGTTTAGTCTCCCAGTGTCGCCTCTGTGTTTTAAACAACATCAGAGGGGTACAACAGTAAAGGAAACAATGACATAAATGTCAAAAGTAAATGACACGAAACAAACTGAAATAAATAAAACAGAGCCGTGTGCACTTGTGAATAAGAGGATTCACTGTAAGGAGCTTTCGCCCGTCGTCAACTGTTGTGAGTAGAAGCTGCAGCTAATGGACGAGTGCAGGGAGAGCAGTGAGTCATCCCACTCTGTTCACAAGAACCCCATTTTCTGCCAGATCCTGTGTGATGTATGTCTGCGAGTGTGTGTGAGAGAGAAACAGAGACAACGACTCAGTGAGACAAGTGAGAAATATGCAGCACAATATAGTGTGTATAAGAGGGAGTATGGTTGTGTGTGTGTGAGAGAGAGAACACAGTAGGTTTGTTGAGCAACTCTCAGCAGGACAAAAGCATCTTTCTGAGACACATGCTTATAGATGATTACACAAACTGCAGACAGCATAGCTCACATTTTATGTGTCACACTCTCCAGGCTTCACTCAAACTGTAGTGGTACAGACAGAACATATGCTTGCTGCCGGTATATCTTTAAGACTATATCAAATAAAGGATTCATTTATTTTTGCCATTAAATTTGGCTAACTTGAGACAACTTAACTGTAGCTGTCCTGAAACTGGATTTTTGGGCTATTTTTATGGTATTTTACTGTACTTTAAACCGGCAATAGACTAGTTTATGCTTCAACGTATCATTATGAAGTAAATGTTGAATGCACAATGTAATAATTATAGAATAATGAAACCATCAGCGTTTCCATTGGCTCCCTATAAACCTCGCCAGATACAATTTTGTCTGCACACGGTCACCCAGGAAATGGAAGGTTAACTGGCGATCCATTTTTACCGTATCATAGACTAAATGATTGAATAAACTCACGTTTTCTCCTGTGTTGTCGAAATGATCCAGTCGTCTTTGCAACAGCAGAACTAACAATAACACCACTTGGAAATGCCAGTGTGTGTGTGTGTGTGTTATTTTTTAAAAATATTTTATTTTAGCTGTCGTGTGACACCTTAAAATGAATCAACCAAAGCAAAGCAGTTCAACTAAGAACATTTTTTCTCTCTTAGCTACAGTTATTTGAAGGAATTTTGTAAAAGTGTCTCATATTCATGCAACCCAGTCGTTGGAATAAATGTTGGCAATGTACATTTTTGCAAACCATAGTTATGTTGAAACTGCATTTTTTTATGTGGTAACTTTATATTTCTTTTGGTTCAATTTTACATTTTATATTAGACAAAGCTCTGTCAATGCTCTGGTTAGGTTTAGGCACAAAAACACTTGGTTAGGGTTCAGAAAAGATCATGTTTTTGCTTAAAATACCTGGTTTTGTTGCCACAAGCATGGCTGTGAATTGTCCAGAGGTCTGATGGCATGATGCCTACAAATGTTGTAACGCAGTCTCAAACTGCAGTCACTAGCTTGGTAGCCTGATATGACACTTTTTTAAAAAAAAAAATCAGCCTATGACATGTACAAATGTGACAGTATCAGCGTTTTGAATAAGCATTATGGTTAACAACATTCTGGAGACAGTGCTGCTCATATTTCAAAGGAAAAAAGCACACATTTTCCAAATTTTGCAAGTTTAAAAAAAAAATAGCACACAGGCACACAAAAAACAATGAAACAGGCTGGTTGATATTTTGAATTTTTTTTTCTTTTTTACATTTGACTAACATAAGATGAAGTTACAAACTGTCTCAAACCAGAAGACACCATAAAAAAACAATTTACAAGCATTTAAATGACTCCGCAAAGATACAAGCAAATATACACAAGATGTTATAATGATACAAGGAATGTGAACAGCACTGTGATATTAATAAGTAACAAGTTAAAATTATTTATTTTTATCATAAATAGTCTAGTTTAGTTTATGATCCATGTGCTTAAAATCATTCAGGTTGCTAAGGTTATTTTGAAATGTCTTCTGGCATCATTTACATGTGATTCAGAGGGTGTGTGTATCACTGCCAACCACTCTCAAAATAAAACCAGGTTAGTATGTGTGTGTGTGTGTGTGTGTGTGTGTGTGTGTGACTTGCATAATAAAAGGGAGGAAGTCAGTGACGGTATGACGAACCGTTGCTAAGCAGTGCTGGTTGATAGGAGATGGGGAGGGGGAGACAGGTTTGCAGTTAGTGATGGAATCTGAGGGATTACCTCTGTGTGTGCACGTGTGTGTACGCGTGTGTGCTCCCTTGGATTTACGTGGCTTGAATGGTGATACTGCAGTGTGGGGAACAAAATGGAGATTGTAGCGCATAAACGCTGCCGTTTTGGAGGCAATTTCAATTTTTGTTCATAACAAAGAGCACCTTGACAAATGGAAAGAAAAGGAAGATGTGTTTGATTCATCGTCAAAGAAATGTCTGACGTATGAGACGGGCTCAGTGAGCCAAAGAGCTGCACGGTGAATCTTTATAAACTGTAATAAATTACTCATTAAAAAAATAGACCGCAAATGCTGTCTAGCGGTGTCACATTCGATAATGGAAGAATGAGTCATTTATTTTTTGTCTTGTGTTGCTGCAGAGTATCTGGCAGAGACACACAGAGTGAAACCAGCACACTCCTCGGCTTTCCCCACGACCGTCACTGTCTGACACGCAGCGGGGGAAAGCCTCAGAGTTTGCTGGCTTCCCTCAGTGTGTGTGTGTGTGTATGTTATTTCTCAGGCTACAGTTTTAGTGCTTCTACCCTTCAACTTATCAGCAGGTATATCACTAAACATACTGTGCATCCCTAGCTTGTGTCGCTCCTGTCAGATCTGGTCTGATCCAGTCGGGTGAAGGAGACGGTGGGGGGGTTTGCGGGGCGAGACACAGGCAGCCATTTGTACTCGAGGTCCTGCGATGGAGGGTCCAAACACCAGTCGTAGTGCTTTAACAGGTACATGCACGCTTCCTGGCAGCAAAACACAAGAAAAACGGTTTGTTTGTTTTTTTCTTCATCGACGTAAACGGATCTTACATCTAGCCTGACGGATGATATCTAAAGTTAAAAGCAGTGGGGGTGTTAAGTCACATTTCCAAATCTTTTTACAGCAGTGCAAAAACAAAATGTTAAACCAGAAGGAACTTGGCAGAGCAAGAGCCTCCGCCAACGCTGAACAAGTCTCCAACTTGTAAAGCTACAGCCTCCATCACGCTGTACGTCTGTTTTTATGCTGTTTTCCAGGTTTGAAAATAGCAAAGCAACGCAACACCTTTCAGCAGCCAAGCTGGAACAGAACATTAGGTCCTTGGGACGTGGTTGACGGCAGAAATGACTCAAACCATAAACACTTTCTTTATAACCTGCATGTGATCATTTGGCCATCAACAAATGCTTTTTCTAACTGTGTACAATTCCCATTTTTTCACCAAAAAGTCACTGGTTATCATCTATTTGTGTGAAAGCTGAACTTTGGTGGCACACGACAGGAATAACCTCATTTTCTCTTCTATTTTATTCCACTCAGATCCCCATGGCTGGTGATATCACAGTCAGCATTCCCCATTGGATGATACTCAGCCAAAGAGCCGACCAATCGCATCCACCAAGGCCATTCGCCCAGCCTCCCTCCACTTTATGAATGAAGATTTTCCCGATAGAGGGGGAGGAGCGGGATGAATGAACAGGGATGGAGGAATGGAGGAAGGATGATGAGGGTGGGGGAGGGGGAGGGAGGAAAGAGGGGAGCAGGAGGATGGAGGAAGGAGGCGATGAGTCACATCTCTGACCTAGATCCCCGCGGTCTACTTTTTACTCTGGTCACGCCCTCTCGTGCGTGTGTGTGGTGGTATGTGCAAGTGGTCAGTCTGCTGAGAGCCAATCGGCCAGACGGTGTGGTCTCTTAGTAAGAACACAGCAGGTTGCAGTGAGAGATGAGCTTCAGTGTGTGCAAAATAAACCTCAGCTAGGTGATGGACAGTGTGTGCATTTCATGTCCATCGTTACACGGCAGTGTTGGGTCAGACGGTGCTGCTCAATGTTGCAGAGAGCAACTTTTATGAAGGCTCAGAGAACTAAGCTAACAGGAGCAGGGTTGAACCCGTTGCTCTGGATGACATCATGATTCTGAATTAATTTAGTCGACAGTGATTGGTGGACAGGTAGTGACCAGTCTGTGTCAGCAAATGTTGTAATAAAATATTCATCAGTACATTGGATGTGAAAAAGAACTAGACTGGATTGGATTATGTTGAATTAGATGAGATAAAAAAAAAAAAATCAAATTAAGTTAAAAAAAGGGGAAATGTTTTAATAAAATTGAACATTTAATTGTTTTAAAAATGTAATTAAATGAAAATCACATTAAATTTCAATAATTGAATTAAATCAAATGAAATTCCAAATCAGATCAGAAGTTAAAATGAATTAAATTACAATCAAATCACAAAATGTTATTATGTTATTTAAATAACAGTTTTTTGGATTACCTGCCAGGTGATGTCAAAGTGATTACTCAACATGTGCCCACTATTAGCTAAAACAGTGGTAAAATAGGAATTAACGACTGTCATCCTCAATGTATATACTATATATACATGGAAGATGATTATCCATTGTCCATTTGGAGAGTAATAGTAATGTTCTGCCTACATTATCCTATCCAAGCCACATGCTTATACAATAAAAAAGCAGCCTCTGGTTATCTAGAATAAGTAATCCAATTCTAAATAATGAGATATGATTGTCCTCCTGAACAATGAAGAGACCTGAATGAGGAGAGAGCAAATCATTAAACGGCATTGGACATTTCACCTGAGCTCCATTCAATCATCCCAGACATTAACAATGACTCATGTCTGTGTGTGTGTGTGTGTGTGTGTATGTCTGTGTGTGCATGTGTGAGTCATCCCTCACTGTTGCATTTTGGATAGCTTGCAGTGACATCCCCATCCATATTGTGTTTGTATGCGTGCCTTGCTGTTTTTGCCCATTAATAGTCTGAGAAGAAAAACGTTAATGCTGTCTTAGTGACTGTAATTCACCAGAGGAGGTTAAATAACGTACTTTGAGTGTGTTAGTTAACTGTCTGACTCAACGGAAGTCAACTGCTGAGATAAGCCCCTCTTGGGCTGAGTGTTGCAATCTGCTT
Organism: Pagrus major; assembly: GCF_040436345.1. Taxonomy (NCBI): domain Eukaryota; kingdom Metazoa; phylum Chordata; class Actinopteri; order Spariformes; family Sparidae; genus Pagrus; species Pagrus major. The sequence goes on from NC_133226.1 coordinate 11,529,642, forward strand.
CACTCCCCATGCTCCCTCGTCCGGCCTTTCTTGCCACATTTATTGAGAAACAGCAACGATGAACAGATGATGTGGCAATTAATGAAGTCATGAAAATGCGTTGCCCACTGGCTCAAAATACAACAGTACTACGTGTTCTTTGGTGCATTTCAAGTGTTTGGCAGCAGAAATGATTGTGTTTCATGATCACAATGTTAGCATGTCAGGCTAAGTAGCCTACTGTAGTAACCCAACTAATCATTGAATCAAAGGCTTATGAACTTTGCATTAGCCAACTATATATTATAAAACAAGGCCTTTTCATAGTAAAGTGTATCCGGTCTCTGAGAATATAAGCGTCAAAACAGGGTTTTAAAAGAATGAAATAACAGTCAGATGCATTTTCAGGGCAATGGGCAGCTGTTTTGGGAGGGAGCGCTGTAGGACAAATTGGCTTTTGGTTCAATCGGACAGTTTACAGACTATTGAGGTTTTGGAATAATGAGCTATTGGAGCAAAGGTATGGCACCTGACATCATCTACGTAGAAGAACAATTCCCTTTTAAACTGTTCTTGTTTCAAAAGGAGTGACCTGGAAAGACTGAAAATTCATCCAGACAACATTTAAAACAACATAGGAAAAGCCAATTAAATGCACAGTATGTTTCTGCCATTTCTGCTTATTTCTGCCGCTAGAGACCTCGCAATAAAAACAATAGGCTAACAAAAGATGGAGTGTGATGACATTGTGAAGTAGCGTGGAATCATGGGAGTTGCTGTCCTTTATCCAGCAACAGAAGGCGCAGCTATGACACTATTGATAGGCAACCAAATAAAACACACCATTACCTCAAATAAAATTACGGATTTCTGCAGACCTCGAAAAAAGTAAAAAATATATCGGTCAAGTTGTTTTTAGACATTTTAATGCTGAAATATTACGTATTAAGCCTTTAAGAATTACTTTATTGGTTGCAACAAAGTAAATTAAAGATTCAGTCTTTTTTCCCCACACAAGCTTTGGCTGTGATCGCTTAAAATCAGAGAGGTTTCCAATTCAAACCTTGGGAATCCAGTGGCTCACAGTGGTTGTTTTCAAACTGGTGTCACCCACCACTCCCCAGTGCCGAGGCTCACAACACACAGCTATTCCCACAGGGAACGTCCTCACATGGGAAATAAATCTCTCTCCTTCCTGTTGTCACACCTGTAACACACCTGTCTTGTTCTGTGGCCTTCCATAGGCCGTTTTTTCACATGTATGTGTGTGTTTGTGTGTGTGTCTCTGGGGTATATAGGCAATGGTGGCTATGGTGAGTTCTGCTGTGGGGACTATCAGGTGGTTTAAACAGGACAGTCTGTACCTGAGCTCTCTAATCTATATATAGATATATCTCTTATAAACACACACACACACACACACACACACACACACACACACACACACACACACACACACACACACACAGAACTAAGTATTTCATCATTCACATGAGCAGTGCTTCCGTTACTGAATGGTTGGGGGATGGTTCACCTCTCTCTGTCATTGTTGGTTTCTCCTTTATTTCATTAAATGTATGTTAAGTTACAAAACTCAGGAATGCTACTGGACGATCCACATCACTATGATGACAACATCGATGACTGACTGAAAAAAGTCCTTCTGATTATTTCAAAAGATGAGTGGAGGTTTTCCCAAAGATATTCTCTCTGCCGGTGTCCCCTTAGTTTCAAATTACTCCCAATAGTGAACACTTTCAGTTGCACTTAAAATTATAGCATACACATACACTGTAGACAGTGTCACTTTCAGCTGTTGTTTTGGCAGTGAGGATTCAGTAGAGACATTCAGCTCTCAGAGAAAACAGAAAGTCCTCATGAAAGGAGGAATTTCATCGTATCTTTAAAGGAGTGCTACGTCTGCGAAATACTCTAAATGTATGATAAAAACAAATGTCCAGATATGATCTAAAACAGATAAGGACACTAATAAAGAGAGTGGATGCAGTTCTGTTAATACAACATTTGGTGCCTACAATATTTTTACATGAGCTCTGTTTCTTCCTCCCTGAAGAGAAGAAACACATTCTTCACTGACCTTTAACTCAGTCCAGTAAACTTCCATTCAAATGTGACCCAGAGGCACAAAATTAATAATGACGTGCCGAGGCTGCTACTAAACCACCGATGTCTCAACATCTCAGCATTTTAACTTCTTCATTCATTAAACGAAAGTCTGGAAGGAAGTGAAAAAGACAACCATCTGTCATCTTTTACCTCCCACGCCAAAAAGGAGACAATTTTACAGACTGAATGAGAAATGGCACAAATGATATTGTGTGTGTGCATGTACGTATTCATGTGTGTCCGTGCGTGGCAGTGTTATGAGAAAAGAAAGTCACCTTAACGAAGACGTCGGTAAGTTTAACTCCAATGCAGTTTCTGGGCCCGCTGCCGAAGGAACACAGGAAGTGCTCGTGGCCTGCATTCCTGCAAATACACAAAGATTTACAGGGTTAAACATACGCACAAAATGTCAGAGATGCAAAAATCAATATTCTGACGAGAGTTATTTGAACAGTGAGGACTCTCTCAGGACTGGATTTAAATTCCCTTCATTGTTTGTTCTCTGCAGAATAATGACCACTTCATGCATGTTGCTTGTGTCTTACAAAACTGTCAAAGAAGGCGCTGTTATCCACATCAGATGTGACTTCGCGATGGTCAAACGTCACATCTTTCATTCAGTGATTGGACCCAAATGGTGGCCAGTGGTCACTGATCATACAAGTAAACCTTGTTCATCTTTAATTCATGCAGATGTGATCAAATCTGGCACTGTAAGAATGTCTTTCACGTGCAACACTGTATATTCACTTCCAATCTGGAATACAGTGCAGTATTGTCTGAACGTGTTTATCCATTTAAACTGACTTTTATAGACTTCTATTAATACAATTAATATTTCAAGCCATGCTTGCGTAATGACTCCAGGCAGAGTCAGTCTGTTTGTCAGTCCACCAGTTTAGTCCAGACTGAAATATCTCATCAACTATCAGATGAATTTCCATGAACAGAGTATGAATTGTAATCACATTGGTGAGCCCCTGACTTTTCATGTAGCGCCACCATCAGGTTATCATTACCAAATGTTAGCATACCAACATGCTAAACTAAGACGGTGAACATGGTATAAACATTATATGCGCTTAACATCAACATGTTAGCGTTGTCATTGTTATTTTATGTTAGCATGCTGAGGTCAACATTTATCTAAAGCACAGCCTCACAGAGCTGCTGGCATAGCTGTTGACTCTTAGTCTTTTTTAAAGATTACATTTTGTATTACACGTAAAATTCTTCTTTAAAGTTTCTTACTGATTTTCAGTAACAGTCCATAAAATGTCCGTAGTTTCCTGAGGTTACAGGAGAGGTTACTGGGGAAATGATTATGGGTGATACAAAGTATCATAATAACTGACACACCCACTGAAGCGTTAGCTAAGTGGGCTCAGCAGTAATAATAGTGTTATTGGTATTCACTCAATAAAGTCACTAACCTAGATCTTCATGAACAAATAATATGTTATTTATAAATAATACATTTCCTCATTCCAATTGAAGATTTCGGGTCAACTGTTTACATGGAATGGGGTAAACAGGGTCTGGTATTTACATGCAACAACAAATTTAATCTGATCAGCTGTGTGGCATGCACAAAAGAGAATGAGATCGTCCCCCCTTCTTTCTTGTGTGATATTTTAGCTTTTTTGGTGCGTCTCTGATCAGCTCCCTGTCCTGAAGATGGACATCTATCCTCATCTATGTTAAGATGCATAATGAAAACTAAACATGGATCGACTTTGTTGTGAAGTACAACCAGTAGTCAAAAATTCCACAGGGTGCCTTCAAGAGCCAAGTTCAAGGACTCAAATAGCACCTGTCTGAACTAGAAATGCACCTTTGTACAACGCGCCCGCAACCTCTCACCTCTCTGTGGCGTGAGAGCCAGTGAACAGGTCTAAAGGTGCACAGTAACACAACATGAGCCTGAATCATTTTCACTACTTGACACATGTTGCCCGTCTGATTCTCTCCGTCGTACCTGCTGTAACTCCTCTAAAAATATACTCAAAATAAAGAGATGCTGGTTGTTTCCAGCCGACAGGTTTGTCAACAGCCTGCTAATGCAGGCCATCTCTCCCCTCTCACCACTAATGCATCCTGTCTTCCTGAAACCTGAGCTCTGATTAAAGGCAAACAGGAAGCATTAGTGGTGTGTATAGTCTGGGCCCAGTGTGTGTGAGAGGGCATTGTGTGTGTGAGAGACAGAGAGAGAAGGGAGAATATTAGTGTTCTCTGTAGCATCTGTCTAATGGTTTAATGTTCTATTAGGCTCATCCTGAAACAGTAAGATGTGTAGCCTACAATGCAGGCCTGTAACACTGAGACACACAGAGAGGGGAAGTCTTACCAAGCACACCAGCATGAGGCTATATCAAATATGCTAAGTGGATGGGAAGTAAATTAGACACGTATAATCTGTTGTACAGTATAATTAATTTTTCTACTGTAATGAGAGAGCAGTCTGACACACTACCACTGAGCTCTGGGCCTAGAAGACATTTAAATTATCCAATTATCCAATTAAGTCTTAGTTTTAACAGAAGTGCAACAGCTGAGCACTGAAACATTTGTATTTCTGGGTCCATGCTGTTGTTTACTGGTATACTGTTTACTGGAGCCAAATATCTTTGGAGTGATGCTACAGACGAACCATCCACAAAGAACCCTTTGGCAAGAGGTTTTTTAAAGAAGCCCTTAAAGGTGCCATTAAAAAATAGTAATTGTATGCTAAGCTAGTCACTCAGTGCACAGCAGGTCAGATAAAAATGCAAAACTGTGAATTTGTCAACAGCCAAACATGCTATTGAGCACATATAAGGAATAAAGTTTCTAGTTATAAATGCGTGGTGAATACATATTTACATGGGTTTAAATGTCGCAGCTCTTTCAAGGAAATGAATCAAAAATTAATTTAATAACTCATTAAACTAACTAAAATAACTGTTTCAGAGTGCTATTTTTCCGACAATTAGTACCAAAACAAATTACAAACCTATTAAAGGGAAATTTTCACATAATTATAGCAATTAAAACAAAACATTAATATGCTATTGAAACTATAGAATAAATGAGTCGAAGGAACTGGAGTAACACAGAAATCTACATACATCATGTCCATTATTACACAGACCATGACAGACAGACCTGAAGTTATCTGTAGGATTCATATGTTGACTTGTATGATTTCTCTGCATTCATAAAGCAGTTGATTTCCTGTATCTAGCAACCACACTCTAATCTGCAATCACATATCAAAGACAGAAAACACATGTCAGTATTTTTTGTTGACAAGAAGGAAACTCCCTGTTCTCAGATTTATCTAACGACACGACCCGCTGCAGTAGCTCGGATTTTTATCTGTGTTTGGTAGCGTTTCCGATTCATTTATCTACGGCCAGAGCCTGTGTGGGCGTTTGGCTGATAGGATGTTAACTTGCCAGCTCCGCTGTTTGCTTCCAACTGGAAAAGCACACACACACGAATGCGCGGGATGACGATCTGTACTGGGACACACACAGCCGACAATGTACGCAACTATCGCACCGAGACACACAAATAGACAATGTGGTTAAAGTGTAGTTATTGTAGGTGGGCTCGTTATGTAACAGGACTGCAGTCATTAAATTAAATAGCCAGGTGGCAAGGAGAGGAGCCAGGCAACTATCAAGGCAGACAGGAAAATAATCTCCAGGAAGACTGACAGATGGAGAAGCAGAGAAAGAAGCAGGTAGGAGGAAAAGGAAACAGACCGGAAGATAAATGGAGGCTTGGAGAAGTAGCTACAGCAAACACACACACAGACAGAGAGACAGTTAATGTATTCATCCTGAGGGAAATTCACTAGTTAAGACTGACATAAATCAAACGTTGCATCTCCTTCACCAACAATTACCTCTTAGCCTCAAGCCAATTGGTTCCTCCTGAAGAAGTGAATATTAGAAATGTAAAAACGGGTCACAAATGCAGTCGTCTTTCTAAAAAAGGCTAAACAATCTCCTAAAACAGGTGGACACGGGACTTTTTAGTAATCAATACACTAACAGGAACAGGAAATGATGCATTTGTTGGGGACTGATTTTAGCAAGTGAATTTGGAGTGCTAGTTAGTATTTACAGCAGCAGGATGGTAATAAACTGATCCAGATGGTTTCTTACACAGAACCATCTGAGAAGTTGGAAAGTGATTGGAAAAAAGAGGGCACCTTCAAAAATGACTTGGCAGATGATTGGATGAACCATCTGTCTATTACGGGCTAACTTCAACCAGTCAGAGCAACGAACCAGAGTTGGTAAATCAAAGAGTGAAAACACCCTTTGCATCGAGAAAATCCTTCAGTGCCGTTCTTTGGTCTTCTTAAATTAAATATACTCTTCAGATCTGATATAACTGATGCTAGGAGCAGCTACGCTGCTAGCATCTCTTTAGAAGAAGCCACTGTTGTTTTCAAAAGAACAGACGCATAGCTTGAAGCCTGGCAAGATGGATTCTTGTGTGGATGCAGCTGCCTCACAAAGTAAGCAGGACGGTGTATGTGGGCAGGATGTGTGGGCAGGATCTAGGCAAAAGCATTCGAGGCACATGCCTTTGGCCTCCTTGCCACTAGGGGGCATAGACAGAGGGGAAAGAACATTGACTGTGTATATATTAAATAATGTCTAACATACATTTAGAAACATTTTAAAAATATAAACCAAAAAGAATCTCAGATCCAGACCTTTATTTCAATATTTACATATGTATTTATTCATTTTTTTAAACGGGCGCTGTAGTTTTTCTATAAATACGTGCGTGTGAACACAAGAATATAAATAAATAGGCTCAAATTAACGAGCATAATAATAATCACGTGCCGTTTAAAACATTATGTTTGTTTACCAAATATCAAATTATGCACTCGGGGGGGGGGGAAATGCGGTCTGCCCAGTGTAATCTACCCATTTAATCCGGCCCCGCCTTTGTACATTGTTGTTAAGAGTCTTGTCAGCTTGTGCGAAGGTGGGGCTCAGTCTTCATAGATTTTGACAACAATGGAGATCTGCTGCGTGGCTACACAAACAATACCTGTCAGTAAGATCACTTCATTCTTTGATTTTCAAAAGGTTTGTTGACTGTAAGAAAAATATATCACCAGATTCCCAGACTTTTTCTTTCAGGCACAGAATCCTCTGACATTACAAGTTACGGCCAAAGTTTGAGGCACGTACATTTCACAATTTTTCCATATTCTGTTTGTAGTATATTTTTAGAATACCTTTGCTGGATTTTACATCATATTGTCTGCAGGAAAGTCTCCTCTGACTCATTCTTTAACCCCATCCCACGCACACACACACACACACACACACACACACACACACACACACACACACACACACACACACACACACGACGAGCACAGGGAATCCCCATTGGTAAAAACGGGTGTGAGGTGGCCAGTTACCATGGCAGCAGCTACCTGTCTATTCATTCAGATTTCTTCCTTTCACAGAGTGTTCGGTTGCCTTTATGGCACCCATTGATAAGTTAACATTGTGTTTTATGAAGGCAGGTAAACATATTGGTTAACAAAGATTATTTTTTTAATGTAATTTATTTATTCTAATGTGTCTATCATATACATTACATTACGGTTCCTTTAAGTGAAAAAATAATTGTGGGATCATAAAGATTCCTGTAAAGAATAAAGCCTTTTTTATCTACTGGGTCACAAAGAGGGTGTCTCTGCTGTAGCCAAAATACAATTACAAAAAAATAATAAACTAGTACAGAGATCAAAACCTCACATCGTGACAAGTGAGAGACACTGAGAGTTCGTCTATTAAAATGAATCATTTCTCAATCTTGAAAAATGGTTGCAGCAGCAAGAAAAGGAAAGAAAGAAAAAGGGGTAGTCCCTCCTGTGAAATTGCTTATAATGATGCTGTGTGTGCACGTGTGTGTCTGTGTATTTTATTTATCGGTCAGCTTCAATAAAACTGGTTTTATAATGGTTCTTACTATTAAATGATAGAGGGACGCCCCGCCCAAAAAAAGAAGAGGACTCTCCCTTGTTTTGTTTCTGGAGCACAGAACACCAGACACATGGTTCCTTTTTGCAAAGGATTTTTAATAACATAATACTTTTTTCATTATCATATAATGTTTACCTGTGTGGACCCCAGAAAGAGTTGTTGCTACCTTGCTAGTGGCTGATGGGGAATTCAAATAAATAAATAAAAACACAAATGCACAGAAAAAAAAAAAAGGATAGGATCCTCTCTGACTCATTTTTCTGTATACCATCCCACTCCAAAAGGCATTTTTCTCCCCCACCCTGCACACACACACACACACACACACACACACACATACATGCACAGGGGGAATCCCTATTGGTAAAGATGGTGTCAGGTGACCCGTTTCCATGACAGCGGCTGCCTACATACATACATTCATAGATTCCCCCCCTCCCCTTTTTGCTCTGTCGCCTGAATGAAGGAGCATGAATGAGAATAAACAGGTGAATGGAGGACGTGCATGAATAGAAAAACCCTTGACAGAGGAAGTGAATTAGTGCAGGAGCCAAGGTCAGGTTTCATTTTTTCCACGAGCAGGTAGCACACAGGTGCGAGCGAGGGATGTTGACTCATAGCTGGTCTGCAACTGTCTCTTTGTGTATCTCTTTTGTGCTCGGAAGCCAAGCAAATCTGTTTATTTTTCCTGGCTGGTCCGCGCTGCACAGCACATGTGAAAGTGATCAGGTCAGATTTGTGCGCTCAGGCATTGTTAATCTATCTGCATTGGTTGCTATGGTAACAACGTAGGCGTACGCTAACAAGCGTGATTTTCCAATACAGTATCATAAAGCAAGCTGCAGTCTAGACCCCCAAACAAAGTTGATTACTAGTCCACTGTGTGTGGAAGGATTACAAAACAGATTTCTGCTATATTTCTCTTCTTTGGTCTTTCTGGGTTTCATAAAAATGTCTTTTTGCCTTGCATTTCTTAAATGCTTCCTCTCTCTACCGCCTTCCATTTGTTAGTGTGCTTATGTGATGCCACAGTTAGCCCCAGTAAGGGGCAGGTAGGGTGTGTGAACAGAGCTGCACACACTGTAGACGTTTTTAAGGATAAACCACCTTTAATGTGGTCACAAAAAGTTACAGGTTCAGTTCCCTGAGAAAGTAACCTGCAACAGTACACAGTATCAGCCGTGGTTGGATGTGTACGTGGAGACAACAGCGTCAATAGTAAGAAAGCAAAACTATTTCCAGTCTTGAGTAGAAGTTGAGGCACGACTCAAAAATCATAATTTCTTGAATTTAATTCTGGTCTATTTTCTGCCTCTGTGGGTGCAGATATTGGTCTCTCAGCCACTAATATTTCCTTCACCTTTTGTGATTGTTGATTATATACGCAAAATGACAGCACTAGACAGAAGAGATTGCTCTTTCAAAAGTACTTAGTTGAGATTGCTGAAAAGTTTTTGACGCTGTTAGAAAACTAGAAACCATTTTAAATATACCTCATTCATTTATTGGAGTTTTATTGTACTGAGAAGTGTAGTAATATAAACCAATATAATTTTGCACTTCCATATGGAACCTGAAGATTCATGTGTAGCTGTGAATGTGTAGCTTTCAGTCATTATCTTGAGAAGATGCAAAGGTGGTCTTCATCTGGAGCAACATAAGTGCACTTGTACACGACAATTCATTCTGACATTTAATGAATGTGAGCACGAAGCAGCATTATCAAGAGGGAAATGTCACTGAATTTAGACATCTGAGATGTTGAAACCGATCACATATGCTAGCTCGAACATTATCTAACAACATTTAGGCTACTTCCTGCTAAGGCCAACTGTTTCAGGACTAGAAAGAATAAGCAAGTTATTGGCACATCTTTGTTAAATAGGCAATGTTGGAGGCATAAACACATTGGGGACTACTGTAACAAGGCTGGCAAGCTAAAAGCTAGTATGCTCGCGAGCTGGAAAAACGCTTGTGCTATTACGTCATAATAGCTCTCAGGGTAGCTCTCAGCTTCCTTTTTTCTTTGCAGCTACTGGGCCATTTACTCCTGTCTGGCATTTTGACCTCAGGTATTGTACAGTCACGATAACTTCCTCCATTTAAGACTCTCCGGCTCTCTGTTTCCTCAAAGGTCAGCACTGTCAGGACGGCTTGCTGTTGGCAACGATTCAAATTTGGTTAAAAAAATGTGTTTATTTTTACTTCCATAAGCAAATCAACTTGCCTTTTTGACCATGATGCACTTTCTGACGTGTATAAAAAAGGGCTAAGGAAATGATTGCCAGCTAGCATCCAGTGAATAGATTTGGCTCAAATGACATGGTGACTCCATATCTTCTTTCTTTCTTCGTACCAAAATGCTCTGAAATCACATGTAAAGTAATTTTTCCAAAGAATTGCTTGGCTGTAACTTCGAAAATGATACTTTTACAGATTGTGATGTTTACAAATGCGACATGTCACAACCTGAAGTTGGGTTACAGGAAATGTTATGACATGCCGACTACAGACAGACAAAACTTTAACCCAGAGAGAGACAAGATTTCTTTGTTTCTGCAGGGGTCAGAGGGTTCACTGGCTGTAAGAAATTGTGTTTTATGCATAGCACTCCCGTGTGTGTGGGAAAGACTTGTCATGAATACAAATGGATCCACATATAGTGCCCACATACACTTCAATACACATTGTTTCTTCATTCCCTTCTCTTTTAAATTTATGACCACTTTTCCCTTTTTTGATGTGTTTCGCTCTCCTTGTCTTTGAGGTTTTTTCTATCATGCCTCCATTTCCATTACAACTTGTGTGTGTTCTGCATCATATTATTGTTCCTAAGTAAACTAAGTCTAAACCTCTTTACTGTACGGAGGAAGCAAATATGACACTCAAGTCTATTTCTGCACCAACTTCTAAACTTAATAAACAGACAAATTCAGAGTCTGACCTTCCGCTCCATCTCTCTGGCAGGAAGCTGTCCGGCTGCTGGAACACTTCTGGGTCACGGTGAACAGATTGGCTGATGTATATCGCACCATAACCCTTTGGGACATGAAACCCTGCAAGTGTGGAGTCCTACACACAAACACAGAGGGAGACATCACATTATTATATTTTATTTAAATCAACTGATATTTACTTCTCTTTCTCTGTATCCATGCAATATATCTAGATTGAAAAGCAAAGACAGTGCTGGTCAGGATCATTTTTGTGACGATCTACATCAATTTTCCTGCAGCTCTCCAGCAGCTGACAACTGAATACATGAAGCTTGGAACATTGTGATATCTCTAACTATTTGCACTGAGAGCTTCATTAACATCCAAGGGTTGGACAGCAGGCTCTAATGATTGGATGAACATACTGGCTCAGTGGGCTGTGAATGCGTTTTTGGGATTTTGAAGCACATATGTGAGTAGTGTCAATGCACAATACCAGAACAAAAAGTCAACAGGGAACACTGAAGTGACGCAACTTTCGAGACATACTATTAATACTCCTTTGAAGCTAAATGAATGGGGAGACTTCTTTAACCCTCATGTTGGGCTTGAATGATTCTTAAATTTTTAAACAAAAATTCCCTGAGTCTGGAAAAGGAGCCACCTTGAGGCAAAAAGACCACTTCCACAATTGTTGCCCTTTCAATTCATCTTTTCACTCCATCCATTAGCCGCTGCACTAATGGACTGCCAGAGAACATGATCACTGTTTCTCTTTCTTCTACCCTCTTTCTCATTTTTCTCTCCGCCTCTCTCTGCTGGAGTGGAAAATCTTTTACAAATCTCTTTCTTTCTCACAGAGAAACGCCTCTGCCCTTGCCGAGTTCATTCTCTCTCCCTCTCTCTCTCTCTGTCATACACACACACACATTCAGGTTGCTTCAACTTTTGCATATCTTAGTTCCACCTGGATGGACCTTCTACTTTTTCCACCTGATTGTGAATACTAATAATCTCTCTCTGAGTGTTACACACCCACCTGCACACATAAACATCTCATCAACTCTTTTCACTTCCCATCCGGCACTTCCCTTTCTGCTTATCCTTTTATTAGTAGCGTGTTTGAGGTTTTACAGGAGGTTTTATTTTGGGGGAGGTGCAACTGTCACTCTTTCCGATTGTGTTCCTTGTTAATTATCCAATATTACAACATCACTTTGGTGTCATAATTTGATACATTTCCAAACAAAGCAACAGAAAGGACTGCATGAAGTATCAATATGTCACTAATTAACTGGAAGAAAAATTATTTATTTACTCACTTTATTACTTCATTATAATTCACTGAAGCAAAATAAGTACTTTTCAACACAAACAATCTAGTCTACTTGAGTCAGCATCATTATTGTAGTACTCTTTCCACCCACGATAACAAATCCATCTTGCTTTCTTTTCGTTTTTATTGTTTTATATCCTGACCTTTGTGGACTACATGACTTCAAAAATGAAATGCACCTTTTCTTTGAGTTCTTTCGTCTGTAAAACTCTCTGAAACCACACACGTCATGAACCCGGTCCCACTGAGGCCGACAGGAATCAAAGTGTGCCAGTGCGTTTCCAAGAAGTGACAAATGACTTTCCGCTCGGCTTCACAGTGTCACCAGCACACATCGCTCCCACCACCACCAGCCCACCCCACATCCCTTCCTTCCGGGGAAGCGGAGCCGATCAATCACAGAGACGGATCAATGCCTCTGATTGGGCTGTTGCGTAAGGCTGTTTGATGAGGTCACAATGATCAAAGACAGCTGGTTGCGGGAGGAGGTGGAGATGCTGCGAGCAGCCCGTCCTAGGAGTAAGCAGCTGGCCAATCAAGAAGGACGAAAGGTGGGATTCTATTGGCTGACAGTGATGATGTCAAACCAGAAAGCAATCCTTACAATGAATGAAAATCGATGTTGTAACAAATACAGAAGAACTACAGGATGTAAGACAACAAAACAGGTTATAGGAAGGAATATAATAAACCTTCATGGATAATAATGCACCTGTAAACAGAGCGCATGGAAAAATTGGCTGCATTGAACAACTTGTAATAAACAAGAGGTGTACAAAATAACAGAAACACTGGTCCTACAGTACCAGCTCAGTGAGTTTCAGCTGAATGCCTCTGTGCAGTAATTGGTCCAATAACGTTTCATGTGTCATGTCGCGTTACAACACATACACTGCTGAAATACTGATACCTCTGTTAAAGCCGACAGGCAAAGCTTGTAGTAATGTAGCTATCTTTGTTTTACTGTAACTCCTGTCTCACCTGCAACACTGCAAATTATTTTAATTCTGCAAAAGAGAGAAAGTCTAAAAATGTAAGGGGTTGTTACAGGATGCCCACCAACAGAAGTCAAAAAACACTTCATACAAATAAACAAGCCTCAAACCGACCGATCAACAAAACTAAACATTATAAGACCAAAATGGTATTTAGAGCAGCGCTGATATATAGTAACTCTCAGTACTGTGCAGTACACACAGGAGAGAGGCCCCTTCAGTGTAAGACACTTTCAGCTACAGTTATATGTTGCCATCTAGAGGAGAAAAGTGCAATACAGAAAACAGCAAACAAAATCCTGGCTAGTTTTAAGGTATAATAATGACCATCACACATTCTGTACAGGAACGGGAGACATTTCATAAAACTTAATTATGAAAACAACAAAAAGAGCAAAAATAAGAGCAAATTAAAGTAAGTAAAACCCATCTTATAAAGTATGTTGGTTGTATCTTTTATGAAGCTGAGGATGCAAGTCTTTTTCTTTGGGTGTTTTATCAAAGCTTTTAAATAGACAAACTATAGCTAACATACACTACATCAGCACAAAGTCTGTTATCATGATAAAACTAAATGGTCTTGTATTTTAGATCATAATATGGCATAAGTGTGATATCTACATTACATTGTTTTAATATTTTGTGAAAGTAACATCTACAACAAAGTAGCCATCACTACAATATTGTTGGTATTTGGTCAAAAAAAAGAAGAAGTGATATTGCAAACAATCCTACCTGATCAGCTAGTCTGCGTCCACCAATGAAAGGAGGCCAAAGTCTCTGAACCTCCAGCAGTACCCCGCGCAGGTATTCAGGGTCTTCTATCGCTCGCCGACGCATCTTCTCATGAACACGGAGGAAGATTTTTGTTTGTTAATTTCGTGTCAAGCACAAAAAAAAGGAGAAGGAAGAAAAATAGAAAGAAAAAAGAAAAATAAGTTACAAAGCAAAATTTGCGTACCTGTTCATTTCCACTGAGTGCCAGTGTGAAGGAGGTGAGCAGCGATGCCAGAGCTTTCGGGATCAGAGCCGAGATGAACAGCAGCAGATGCTGGGAGGCAGAGCTGGAGTCGGGCAGTGGCAAAGAGCGAAGAGAGCCAACAAAACTAGAGAGAATTGTGGAGACAGAGAGGAGTCAAAATGTTCAAAAAATAATTAGCAAGCATGCATGGTTACAGTAAACAAATATGCACATGTTGTCACAACAGATCAACAGCCTTTACTAGCTTCTGATTTACAGCACAGAAGGAGAGAGATAGTCACTGTCTATGCAATGTTGCATTGAGCCATCACAATTTTCAGCAGGGTAATGTCGCTGTATTTCAAGGTATTTCAATAACCCTGAACTGACCAACCGGACAAAATGCATTTTCAATTTGGTACATAAAAGAGGCTGAAAAACACAAAATGCAGTGCTTGACTGAGGCTGAAATGTTAGCATATCGAGAAAGAGAAGAGGCATTTTTTCTTGATGTTGTGGTAACCACTTCTGCTTCTTCTGGTGGGTACAAAGGGTTTATGTCGTGCTGCCACTTACCATTACATGTCTCTTCTATATAATCATATATATTCACATAAAAACTTGTGCAACATGTTTGTGGAAACAAAACTACTGGCAATCTACAGGAAGCAGAAACAAAAATGAGAAGCCAAATATAATGTAAATGTATTTCTGTGCTGGCTGGCTAAAAACCCAGTTGTGCTCCTGCTTCTACTGTAATTCAATCAGCAGTGACTTTGAGAGCAATCTTTGTGTGTGTGTGTGTGTTTCTATATGCAAGAGAAAGACATAAAGACAGAGACAAGTTAGAAAGAAAGAAGGATGATGCAAGAGACTGAGAGGGGAAGAAGAGATGCAGTGGGGCGGTGTGTGTGTGTGTGTGTGTGTGTGCGTGCGCCTGTCTGTGTAATTTCACATGGTACAAATAATGGTTGTATCAAGTGTTTTAAAAAGTGTCCAAAAGTCATTACTTTGTTAAGTAAGTATCTGATATTTAATGTACTGAAGTATCAAAGTAATTTCCTGGCAATACATCTACTAAAGTATCAAAAGAACAATTATAAGTAAATCATACATATATTAACATGTATACATGTATGTATGTACTGTATATTATGGGTGTACTGATTATAGGGATCTGATATTTAGCAGTTTTTTGATTATTACCCTCTAAGTTGTACTTAAGTACAGTGCTTGGGTAAATGTACTTTCATCACTGGATGCATCTGTGTCATGAAGTGAGATGTCATTAATAATCTGTTGATTGGTATATATCCTGTCTCCCCAGTATGCTGTTCTACATGTGTCCCCAAAGTACTTCTCCTAAGTGTGTATGTGTGTGTCTGTGCTGGGCTGTTAGTGTTTATGAGACAGAGGTACAGAGACATATGAGGTCTCACCCCTGTGTGTCATTTTCCAGTTTGTCTTTGATGATGGCCATCAGTTTGTCTCTGGCGTCCAGAGCGGTGGAGAAACCCGACGACCACAGAGGAACCTTCACGTTCACCGGAGCAGAGATGAGACCTGCGGGGGCAAAGGAGGAGGTGTTCAGCAAACACACAGACACAGTCAAAACCACATGGGAAAAGTCATGTTTACTGAACTGAAATAAAAGGGGAAGAGGTGGATTTTGCAATAGTATATTGCAGAATGACAAGGTCCAAGGTTCGTCTATTTATCATTCAACAACACAGGCTTGTAAAACAAAATGTTTGGCTTACTGGATATGTCTGAAAGGGAATGAGCTGTGTTTTTTTATGTGTATGTGTATATAGTTTGTCTTTGTGTCCCTACCGTGCCAATGCTGGGTGCAGAGCTGCACGATTTCCTCGTAAAGTTCAGGCTGCTCCTCTGCTCGCACGTTCAGAAAGAGGCCCAACACCAACTCTGTCCCAAGACGCTTAAAGGCAGAGTACGCACACTCTGGATTGCCACTGCACACACACACACACACACACACACACACACACACACACACACACACACACACACACACACACACACACACACAGATCACACATTGATCTGATGAATATATTACCTTTACCATGCCAAAACAGTTCAATCTAAGTTGTAATATGAAGTGACTGGAATGAAATACGACTATGAATCCATACTGGACCGAAAATAAAAATATCCACACATCATGAAACTCTATGTACAGATAAGAAAACAGGGGAACTTAAAACAAAGACAAAGAAAAATAAGACCAAAAGCAAACAGAAACACAAGGAAATATGTTGATAGTAATTATTTCCATATAATTTTAAGCAACCTAACTGTTATGCGTTATGTTATGTCTGGTTGTTGTGTACTTTTACTGCATATAGAGCTTTGCAAGTGGGCAACGGAAACAGCTTATGTTGATAAGTCTCTGTACTTTTGTTTTTAGTTATTTAATCCTTTTTTTATGAGACCTGTGTGATGTTGTATTGCATGGATATAAATTAACAAAATGTTCAGTCTGGTTGTTTTCCACATTCAGAATCATTAACACTTCAGCAGTTAGCATTGTCGTTAGCAGGTAGCTCGCATCGTCAATGCCCCCTCAAAATCTATATTAAAATAACTAATAATCATAAATGTATCAAGAATAGATGAGCAATTGCTGTGAGTGCTTAGTGGAGGTGAAGGTTAAGTGTTACCTAAGAGAGAGGTCCTTCATACAGCGCTCACATACACTGTGGAGAGAAAGAGGTAGAAACATAAATAGACACACATACTTTAGTCTCAGGCAAGAGGTTTTTTTTAAAAACATGTCCTGGCAGTGCATTTTGCTAAATTCTGTTCATCATAACAATAACATAAGCTACATTTGCTTGTTTTTCCAGCTTTTTATCACCATATTACATTATTATTGTAGTTATTTTTGGCTGTGACAAGCATTCAGTTCTTGCTCAAGAAACCTTTGACAAGGGTGGACAAATTATCCGACCACTGTTGCAACAATAAAGGCATTGTGTAAATATTCTGGTTGTCATTTCTGGTGTCATCATGGACATTCATTGAGCAAGAGCCTGAAAATAGACAGTAAAAATTTTAACTAATGAAACCCAAGACAGTCCGAGTGGAACCACAGTCATAAAATACAAATCAACACAAACTTCAGTCCACAACAACAACATATGATATGAGTTCATGCTGAAACACTATTCCAGCAACATTAGTTCTCCCACCTGGTGATATAATCACTTGATGACGCCAAACACCCTCCTGTGAACAGGCTGGTGAGAGACAGGCGGAGAAGACACGCCTCCTCACCTACAACACACAAATACAAGTAAGTCATATTTATATTTGTAACAGCTGAATTTAAGCTAATTGTTACAGTAACAGCTTTGTATTACACAAGTGTAGGGAATATATTGATGTTTGTGTTGACATGTGTTTACCATTAGTGGTGACAACAGTGTCACCATACATGTTGGTCATCAAGTCAGTGGGATCCTTCAGAAACAAGTTGGACTTCTCTGAAACACACAACATGAACGTTATTACAATACACACATGTCCTGTAAACAGTGATCACACACCCAGTACATAGTCAAACACACAATGCCTGCTGTATGTGAGTGTGCTAACAGGAGGGAATGAGATGTTGATGATGATAGAAAGTGTAACAAAGTATTTATACTTTCTTTTTTATAGCACCTACACAGTGCTATAACACGGTGGGCAGAGCCTTTTCAGGCCTGTGAGAGCTGACCAATCAGAGCAGACTGGGCTTTTCGAGTGAGAGGGGCCTTAAAGAGACGGGCACTAAATGGAGCATTCAGGCAGTGGGTGAACAACAGTGTTGCAGTGATGGACACTATGAGATAAATAATGTGCTTTTGAACATGAAATCATGTCAAAATTTTCAAGTAGACACACAAAATAAAAGCATGAACCTGAAAATGAGCATAACATGGGACCTTTGAACATAAGTTTTATTCCCTTTAAAGTCTAATTAACATCTTCTATATGTTTGTTTTTTTAAAATCTAATTATATTGTTACACTATTTATTTTATTTGGGTATGACATTAAGTTATATGTGTGGATATTAAGATTTTGGGGTTCACAGATTTTATTAATTTAAAAAATAATGCATTGAGAGGTTTGACATATGTTATGTGAAGTGAAAAAAACTGTCTACAATCCTCACCATGGTACAAAAAGTATGGGCACTAGTATCTTAAGTTTTAATTTCAGGTAACATCCTTCTTTTAAACTGTATCTGAAAAGAAGTTTATAGCAAGTTTATTTCTGTGTATTATCACGTTTATTCTCTTACTCCTAGATTTTCTTCTATAGCTCTCCTATAGCCTCTTAAAATCTATGTCTTATGTTGACATTACAATTAGGATAATAATTGCTCTATCATATAGTTACTATATTTCATAAATGTTAACAGTGCAATTACATTAGCTGTGGTGGCAGTCTATAAAAACCTAATCTGAGTAATATCCTCCTTTCCCCCCCCTCCAGCATCATCACGAGTCTGTCCCATGACAGGTCACACTAATCCCGGGGTGAATTTGACTCCATACTGAGGAAGTTTTCCCCTTTGTTCCCCTACATGAGAGCACAATCTGACTAATTGGCCTGAGTCAAAGAGGTCACTATGAGCTCACTAGAAACTACAAATACACAATTTCCCTGTGATTATACAACCTATGATGCAGATAATTAAAACAATAAAGGTGAAACATCTTATAGAGTAGCCAATAATTCCCTTATTAATATAACATGTGTGAATCATCATTAAAAATGAATGACCATGTCTGTTCTCTCCTTGCTTACAAACACGTAGGTCTACTTTGAGCTGAACTCTGAGGTGCAGCTGCTCACCTGTCACACACAAACACACACACACACACAGAGGGAGAGAGAGAGAGAGAGAGAGAGATAGATAGAGAGAGGGGGAGACAAATAGAGATAACACACCACACAGCAGCTCTCTCATCCCCTGTACGGAGCAGATGAAGGCAGTAGGTCTGTTCAGCAGCCGGCACTGAAACACTCTGCTCCGGTGTTTCTCGATCCTCTGCCGGCAGAAGCTCACCGGATCCCGGTAAAACTCCAGCGACTTGTCACCGAGCACCGACACACCTGCATTTCCTGGTAGTTTAGACATCAAGGGCCGACGTCGGAGCCGGAATTTCGCGGAGTTTCGGAAAGGTGGATTCAGCCGGGATGTTGACCACGCTTTGTTCAAACAGCAGAGACTCTGAACTTTATTAAGACTCGGTCCATGTTCACAATAAATCCTGCTGTCATCGCCCGTAAATCCTTCCAATCAGCGTGGCTCTGCCGCAGCTACCTGTGTGCCAAATTACTGCTCTGTCATTGTTGCAATATCTCGTCTGAGGTACCCTGCTGCACCGGAGAGTGGCGCGTTCAGGCGCTATCCGGAATGTAGGATTACCTGTTACTGATGCGTTTGTGTTGGTCCGTTCTTTGTCCTTTCTACCACGCTACTGGCATACTTCTGCTGCTACCTCTGTTACTGGACTACAACTGCTGTATGCCACATAACTAACGTGGCTGGACTGCCTCCTCAACAGGGCCTCCAAGTGTTTAGGGCAATCTTAAAGGGCCCGGACAGTTTGGTTATTGGTGTGTAACCCCATTTGACCTTTTTTCTTTTACTTATTCTTAGTCAGCCTTGATACGCCAATCAACAGTTATGACTCATTTTATGCAGATATTTTGGGTTTTTTTTACATTTTGTTATGTGTACACATGAAAACGCAAGGTGTGTAATGCAAATAAAATAAAAATGTATTTACAGGATTGATTTTTTTAGTGTTAAAAAATACATTCTGAAATAAATGGGCATGAGAATACATCAAGACAAAACATAAAGCACATAATTCCTAAAATAATCCATATCTCTCACATTCTGATCATTATCATGAGATGTTATTTTATCCTGCTTCTTCTCACAAAACGATTTTATTTCATGTCGTTTTTTTATTTGATCTCAATATGACCTTTGAGAAATGTCCTTGAAAGGCTTGCCCCATTTAAACCCCATTTAGATATTGATTCATTTTCCATTTAGAATTGGAAACTGTTCTCTTTCTAGTTGAACTGCATGCTTGACAGTGGCCATATTTTACATCTCACATTTTCAGCTGAATAAAATACTGTTGTTTACATTTTAAAATAAGTCCCTGTTTACGTGTTTAGGAGGATGTTGCAAGGCAGTTTTGCTGAAACTGAATAAATTTTCATTTTTGGGTGAACTTGGGTCCCCAACACTTTCACCTCTTAGTTTCAGCTAGCCTACATACTAAACCGAGCAAGCCAGCTGCTAGCATGTTAACCACACAGGCATCAAAGTGGTATTGGATGGTTAGCCCACTTTAATGCTACAAGAGGCGCTCTACAGTGCTGTAGGGAAGATGCATTTTTGTAGGCCAACCTGGAAGTTTGCATCACACTGCCTGACTGACTTGCCTGGCTAGCTCCAGGTTCGGAGCTGCCAGGGCTGCTGACATTGGGGCTGGGGTCTGTCTGGACCTGATCTGTGCCTGATTTGTGCTTCTTAAAGAAAAAAAGCCTGAAATATCTCCCTTCCTCTTCATTGTTATCTGTCCCTATACAAAATAAGACACCTCAAGATTGTGTTAGGCAGAATCTTAAACTATTTGTCCCCATTCTCGTGCTGAAGCTTAGTTTTAAATCAACTACCAGCCTAGTCACTATACAATGAAATTGGATCATGTAGGCTAGTCAGCGCTAAGTAACTTGGCTATAATTTAGATCTTCACAATAGCAAACAAGCTACATGGACATTGAGATAATCTCTGAGCATTCATTACAGTTTATTTTGAGCTCTAGTATGAAATTCTTGCGAACTGAGTTGATTTAAAGTCCCTAAATACCCTTACTGAAAAACTAACTATGACGTGGTTTCCCCACATTATCCTAATCGAGTGCTACATAGCTTGAGGCTAACGTTACGTTAGCCGCTAACGTTAGGTTATAGCCTTTCATAACGTTAGCGCATATAGCGTATTTAGCGTCATAACCTCTACTGTACAGTTATTGGGGACAAAATGTCTTCTCTAAATGTGCAGTCAAAGTGTCAATAGTTTAAAACAATTACTCATCAGGAAACCACTTTATAACTTTCTTCAGAATGATGTATTTAAAGTAGGTCCTCTCCATCCATTTGTGTTTTGAAAGACGTTTCTGCCTCCCGCGTTTGCCTTTCCGTAATGCGCTTCTTCCAATGAGACGTGCAGTGACCTGTCAATCAACTGGGGTGGCACCTGAGGTGTCCAATCAGGTTCCAGAGCTTCCCCGGCCATCCCTGTAACTCCGCCCCTTTATTAATTCTCATGAAGTATTACTTCATGAGAATTCTTTTTAGGCCATCTCAGCCTCATAAAAATGATAATAATTTGAGAAATAAAGCAATTTCAAATGTGAAAACTGTGTGGTGAGTGAGTATTAGTTGTGGCTGTATATCAGGCATCATAATTGGCAAAAAAATTATTCAAGTTGTCACCATGAGTGATGCAGGACGACGCTAGAGGTCTTTAAATACGTCTGGAACTCCTAAGGCTTATTGTAGCGAGTGATTCCGATCAAACCGTCTCGTCGTACATACAGTCCCGGCCAAGAGCGCCCCGCTGAGGGGCAGCAGACCCATGCAGGCATGCGGAGGCATCAATAGGGACGCCTCAGCTGCAGGCAGTCAGCTGGAGCCGGTGGTTCAATATGGAGTAGACCAGGCGGGCGGGATCATTCACAGCTGAGTGGTCGGGAAGTCTGTAACCTTTCCTGTTCCTACAGAGAGTACCGACCAACCAGCTACCTACATCTGTCCGTGTCATTTCTTTTGAAGACACATCCATCTCAACATCTGAGACTGCCTCTGCAGCAATCAATTATCAGTATTTCATTTTTATTTTGATTGACTTCTGTTGCTCTCTCCCACATCCTGACCTTGAAATAATGCTAAACCATTCATTCCTTGAGGTGAAAAAGAGCACAAGTGTTGCTCTTTAAGACCTGTTGTCTTCACTTTATGTGTAAACGGTTCAGAGGGGCGAATAACTTTTGGGACATTAGAAAAAATGATGCATCTGGACTGGAGGGAGAAGGCGATGCTAGATCCTCCGCCCCTGAAATTAGAGCCTGCAGGTCGTAAGGGTCGCGTAAGTCTACCTTGATTTGTGGTAATTGTGGTGATTAACATGTTTCGTGCTTAGTCTTGTGCCATAATTGTAATTGCCATGATGGGTTCAAACTTATCAGGAGCCTATGGTAAGAACACGGATCATTAATACGGACTGGTATCATTATTAATTTTTACTCTATTTGTTTATTTTTTACCAAATGTAATAAATGGGGGAGACCGTCGGAGTTTGGAGGACGTGGCCATGGGATTGTTCGGTGAATCTCCACAGGAGAAATCCAACCGAAACCAAAAAAGGATTAAACTGCGTGCCCGCGATCCGGTTGCGAAACGGTTCGGGTGAGCTTTGCGTGTGTAATACTCTGATAAATATCAGTGGTATTTATTTTATTATTTTCATGGGAATAAGTTAAGGATAAAATGCCAGTTCATGGTGAAGTTAAAATTCACATAAATAATTATTTGATATAAATAAGATATTAAAATGTTTAAATAATTTGTTTAAAATGAGTGACCTTAAAAATAATATGTCATGGTGTGTGAATGCCTTTAAAAAAGTTAAAAGTAATTCTATTACGTTATATTACGTGCGTGAGTTCATGACCTTAGAAATGTTTTACACTTCCGGGTAGAGACCTGAGTAAGAAGAAGAAGAAGAAGGATCAGCGTGTTAATGGCGCAGAGCAGAGACTCCGGGACTGTGTGTGTGTATCGTCTCTGTATCGTGATTTAACCCTGAAGAACTGAACTTTTTTGTCGGAAATCACGCTGTGAGTGTGTAAGTAAAACTCCCCAGCGCAGTGGAGTGTTTTATTAGAGACGAAGAAAGTTCAGCCGAGTTAGCTAGTCAGAGCTAGTGCTAAGCTAACTACGCAGTCACCATCGTCGGGAGGAGACGGTGGAAAAGAGAACGCTCGCACGGACGGCACGAGGACCGCCGAGTCGTCACGGACGGGGATTGCCGGGTCGCGGAGCAGTGTCGCCGGGTCGTCATGGACGAGGATCGCCGAGCTGCCGCGGAGGAGTGTCGCCGAGGACGGACGGACGGACGGGCAGGCGGGCGGGAAAAGTGGTTCGGCACCTGCAGCTTGGTTCAGCTGATTTCTCAAACACAGTCACTACAGAAAACCATCATGAGCTCCAACTAAGCGCGCCAACGAAACAAAGTAAGAGTGCACTCAACAATTAAGACTAAACCAGAACATATTTACCCCGGGGTTTTCTCTTTTTTTTTCTTCCTATTCTCTCTTTTCAAAACCAGAGGTTTGAATGTGTTTTTTTTCCTGCATTCCTTTTATTATTTAAATTAATGAGTAAATATAACTTACAGGTCAGAGTTATTCCCCAGCCTCTACATAAGTATCATACAGTGAGTGAGATATACATACATTACCCTAGACATTTATTATTTTTGAGATGTTTCTTTTACCACAAGATATTGAATGAGGTTAAGGCTTCATCTTAAAGCATAAGGTGGGTTTTAATACACGAGCCAGTAGTAAAAGGGTTACACGTGGGTTCGCTTCGTTTTTGCAGTAAAGGTGTGTTCACACCGGACCTTTTTATTTTTGTTGCTGGTGACAAGTTTACATATTAAGTCAATGCAAACGAGCGACTGAGCGATTAATCGCTCAGGCGAAAAATCGCTGGGGCTCCGAGCGACAGCGACCGAGCAAAAAAGCGCTCAATCGCTCTGTCGCTCGAGATGAGAAATCCCAAGTCTCTGGCCGTCAGTTGCTTGTCGCTCAGCGCTGATAGGCTGCCGTAATCTATGTGTAACTATGACAACTACTAAAACCATGGAAACGTAATACAACTCCACCGGTCCGGAAGTGCAAAGCCGGCTTAACGTTGACACACACACACACACACACACACACACACACACACACACACACACAGCCACTCGCCGGAGACAAATGGCCAGGCGCTCCTCAGCTGGGATGGAGCGCCTGTAGTTGGTGTCCAACCGGGCAATCCTGCCTCCGATTCTCACCAACAGCTCGTCAAACTGGGCAGTTGTCAGCCGCGTATACCATTGAAAATGGTTGGCGTCCAGACACAGCTCCTGGAATAGCCGGTGGTATTCACCGAGATCAGTGCGCATCTTGAGTATGTTGTGGACCCAAAACCGACGACGCTTGGTTGTACGGCGCTTGTGGGACTTCCACAACAGATAAACGGCGGCAACAGGTACAATGTCAGCCATGCTGGACCAATACAATCGGGAAGAAATAAGCGCCTCCGAGCGACGTGAAATTCACTGGAATCGCTTGAATGACGTCATCAGAGCGATCTGTTGAATTGTGCCGACGAGCGACTGCAGCTGAGCGACAGAACGTTTTTTTTGGAGCGACACGAGCGACAGCGACAAAAATAAAAAGTCCAGTGTGAACGCACCTTAAGACTTACGGCGGCTCGCCACGT
Organism: Pagrus major; assembly: GCF_040436345.1. Lineage (NCBI taxonomy): Eukaryota > Metazoa > Chordata > Actinopteri > Spariformes > Sparidae > Pagrus > Pagrus major. Next base: position 11,554,589 of record NC_133226.1, read on the forward strand.
TTCCACCTGCCAAAGGTAGTTTTATATTGATACTTTTCTTTCAGGACTAATTCTGTCATGGACACTTTACGTTGGGATTTGGACGTTTGAACTGTGGGGTTTTTCAGTTCGGTAAAGTTGGAAAGATATTCACAGATTCGGACTTCCGGTGTAGTGCCGAGAAGAGACTGCTTGCCGAAAAACGACTGCCCCCGACGGGAACGCGCATCAGTTCAGAGGAAGTGGGCGTAGGTCTACTACGGGTCAGCTGGCAGACGCAGCACCGAGAGAAATGTTTTTTTTACTGTGCAGTCCTGTAGCCCAAGTGAAGAGGCTACGGAAAAAGAACGGCGCAGATAAAAAAAAGTAACCTGATGTTTCCATAATGTAGGCTAGTTGTCAACAATTGATGAGGGTAGATGCTTTACCTTGCCACTTTTGTTGTTATCGTTGTTGCAATGTGATTTTACACCGCTTTGATCTATAAATAAAGTCATAATTCAATATCCCTGTTTCAGTGATTTTATAACGAGGATTAGGAAATCAATGCAGAAAAGAATGCAGGAGTGTTTCCACGTCACATTAGATAGCAATCATATAACACATACTGAGAAATTAGTAAGTGCTATCAGAGGTGGGTAATAACGATTTACATTTACTTCATTACATTTACTTAAGTAACTTTTTGGATAACTTGTACTTTTAAGAGCATAATTATGAATACAATAATGCAACTGTAGGCTAACTGTAACGGATTGCCTTTACATTCTGCATAACATTCTCTGTGTTTGCCAGGTGCATGTACAGTGAATTTGGTCAATATCACTGTGTCACTGTGCAGTCACTTTTCGGCAGGGCAGGGCCTGCCGAAAAGTGACTGCACCCTGTAAGTCCTTATTGCAAGGAGTGCTATTGACCAAATTCTCTGTACACGCACCTGGTTTCCTCTACTATTAATGCTGAAAAGACAGAGAATGTAACCCCTCCCAATCCAGAGTTACAGGGTGCAGTCACTTTTCGGCAGGGCCTGCCGAAAAGTGACTGCACCCTGTAAGTCCTTATTGCAAGGAGTGATATTGACCAAATTCACTGTACATGCACCTGGTTTCCTCTACTATTAATGCTGAAAAGACAGAGAATGTAACCCCTCCCAATCAAGAGTTATAGGGTGCAGTCACTTTTCGGCAGGGCCTGCCGAAAAGTGACTGCACCCTGTAAGTCCTTATTGCAAGGAGTGATATTGACCAAATTCACTGTACATGCACCTGGTTTCCTTTACTATTAATGCTGAAAAGACAGAGAATGTAACCCCTCCCAATCAAGAGTTATAGGGTGCAGTCACTTTTCGGCAGGCCCTGCCGAAAAGTGACTGCACCCTGTAACTCTGGATTGCAAGGAGTGATATTGACCAAATTCACTGTACATGCACCTGGTTTCCTCTACTATTAATGCTGAAAAGACAGAGAATGTAACCCCTCCCAATCAAGAGTTATAGGGTGCAGTCACTTTTCGGCAGGGCCTGCCGAAAAGTGACTGCACCCTGTAAGTCCTTATTGCAAGGAGTGATATTGACCAAATTCACTGTACATGCACCTGGTTTCCTTTACTATTAATGCTGAAAAGACAGAGAATGTAACCCCTCCCAATCAAGAGTTATAGGGTGCAGTCACTTTTCGGCAGGCCCTGCCGAAAAGTGACTGCACCCTGTAACTCTGGATTGCAAGGAGTGATATTGACCAAATTCACTGTACATGCACCTGGTTTCCTCTACTATTAATGCTGAAAAGACAGAGAATGTAACCCCTCCCAATCAAGAGTTATAGGGTGCAGTCACTTTTCGGCAGGCCCTGCCGAAAAGTGACTGCACCCTGTAACTCTGGATTGCAAGGAGTGATATTGACCAAATTCACTGTACATGCACCTGGTTTCCTCTACTATTAATGCTGAAAAGACAGAGAATGTAACCCCTCCCAATCAAGAGTTACAGGGTGCAGTCACTTTTCGGCAGGGCCTGCCGAAAAGTGACTGCACCCTGTAAGTCCTTATTGCAAGGAGTGATATTGACCAAATTCACTGTACATGCACCTGGTTTCCTCTACTATTAATGCTGAAAAGACAGAGAATGTAACCCCTCCCAATCCAGAGTTACAGGGTGCAGTCACTTTTCGGCAGGGCCTGCCGAAAAGTGACTGCACCCTGTAACTCTGGATTGCGAGGAGTGATATTGACCAAATTCACTGTACATGCACCTGGTTTCCTCTACTATTAATGCTGAAAAGACAGAGAATGTAACCCCTCCCAATCCAGAGTTACAGGCTGCACTTTTCGGCAGGCCACATTTAGAACTGTAGAACAACAAAAACTATAGTTAAGCCTTTTGGCTAGCTTTTCGGCAGGCCCTGCCGAAAAGTGACTGCACCCTGTAACTCTGGATTGCAAGGAGTGATATTGACCAAATTCACTGTACATGCACCTGGTTTCCTCTACTATTAATGCTAAAAAGACAGAGAATGTAACCCCTCCCAATCCAGAGTTACAGGGTGCAGTCACTTTTCGGCAGGGCCTGCCGAAAAGTGACTGCACCCTGTAACTCTGGATTGCAAGGAGTGATATTGACCAAATTCACTGTACATGCACCTGGTTTCCTCTACTATTAATGCTGAAAAGACAGAGAATGTAACCCCTCCCAATCCAGAGTTACAGGGTGCAGTCACACTGCACCCTGTAAGTCCTTATTGCAAGGAGTGATATTGACCAAATTCACTGTACATGCACCTGGTTTCCTTGACTATTAATGCTGAAAAGACAGAGAATGTAACCCCTCCCAATCCAGAGTTACAGGCTGCACTTTTCGGCAGGCCACATTTAGAACTGTAGAACAACAAAAACTATAGTTAAGCCTTTTGGCTAGCTTTTCGGCAGGCCCTGCCGAAAAGTGACTGCACAGTGACAGTGATATTGACCAAATTCACTGTACATGCACCTGGCAAACACAGAGAATGTTATGCAGAATGTAAAGGCAATCCGTTACAGTTAGCCTACAGTTCTACATATACTGCATTATTGTATTCATAATTATGCTCTTAAAAGTACGTTATCCAAAAAGTTACTTAAGTAAATGTAATGAAGTAAATGTAAATCGTTATTACCCACCTCTGATAGCACTTACTAATTTCTCAGTATGTGTTATATGATTGCTATCTAATGTGACGTGGAAACACTCCTGCATTCTTTTCTGCATTGATTTCCTAATCCTCGTTATAAAATCACTGAAACAGGGATATTGAATTATGACTTTATTTATAGATCAAAGCGGTGTAAAATCACATTGCAACAACGATAACAACAAAAGTGGCAAGGTAAAGCATCTACCCTCATCAATTGTTGACAACTAGCCTACATTATGGAAACATCAGGTTACTTTTTTTATCTGCGCCGTTCTTTTTCCGTAGCCTCTTCACTTGGGCTACAGGACTGCACAGTAAAAAAAACATTTCTCTCGGTGCTGCGTCTGCCAGCTGACCCGTAGTAGACCTACGCCCACTTCCTCTGAACTGATGCGCGTTCCCGTCGGGGGCAGTCGTTTTTCGGCAAGCAGTCTCTTCTCGGCACTACACCGGGATCAATAAGTAAGAGGCGAAATGTTGTTCAAACACAAATGATGCCTCTTTCACATCGTAACAGCATGGACTACGAGCTACAAGAACCAAAAACCCGTTTTGTACAAACGCAAGCCGTCCTCCGACCCGGACGCATAGCATTGATCTCTACGTGCAGCCAGCGGCCTGAACAGTGCGCAGGGACCGTCTGCAAATTTCAATTCCAAGAGAGACGCTGCAAACAAAAATCAATAACTCCACTGTTATACAGTCTGGAGACTCCAAAATCAATCCACACATCAACAGTCTCGTCGTGGTCATACTACAACAGTTGTTTTGGAAAAATATTATTTTTTAACATTTTGGTGAATTTTTATTGCAAATAATAATCAATAACTCCACTGTTATACTGTATGGAGACTCCAAAATCACTCCACACATCAACAGTCTCCTTGTGGTCATACTACAACAGTTGTTTTGGACAACACAGACTGAAAAATAGGAACAAACCCAAAAGCACGACACCAGAGACGGGCAATTGGATGTTGCAGGAATGTATTTAATTTAACAGAAACAGAAAGACAACTCAGATTGATGTCAGACAATAAAGTTAAATCAAAGATCAAAAGAGCTTGGTCAGATCAAGCAACAAGCAAATCAATCATTAGAAGTAAAAATTTAGAACTGTAGAACAACAAAAACTATAGTTAAGCCTTTTGGCTAGCTCTAAGACTGAGATTTCTTCTTTTTTTCCCCTTGTTTCTATGTTTTTTAGCAATATGTTTACATGTTTATATCTCTGGTAAGCGCTAACCAGATGCACCTCCAATCTCTTTAATTTGAGGTGTTACATAGGTCACAATACCATGTGGTGTCTTCACTGGGTATTGCATCTGTGGTCATCCCCAGACAATCTGTATGGAACCATCTCTTGCATGTTCCACACTGAATCTACATAGAAATAAATATGTGAACAAAGTGTTAGCTGTAAAGAATTGCACATGTAATACTGAGTTTTTGTAATCATTAGAATTTCTTTCCTAATTGTCCACGATTGAGAGTATTAGTACTAATGTTTTATAACAATTAAACATCACTCTTACCCAAATAGGATTAGCAGCAGCGTTGGGCTGGTTGTCACTTCCACAGAAGAAGGCTCATACAAAAACAAATCATTACAGCTGTACTTACATTTTTCAATCCTTGCCTGGCCATCTGCTCTCTTGTTCCATGTAAAATTACACCAATGGTGTAATGGTTCAACAGGAACAGACGCCCAGCAGTATCCTCTGAGTTGAGGATGGCCCTGATGTAACACTCTATTGCCTATAGGGGAAATTGAAGGGATCACTCAGCAGAGTTTATGAACTTAAAATAGACTCGGACATCCTTTTAATGCAGCACAACTCATTACATTTTAACATCAAGTGTTTCATATTTATTATTATTTATTTTAATTGGGGACAACGCATATTAATTGACATTATAAAAATGTTACTATGCCAAATTATAACCATGCCTAGTTGTTAGGCAGGTTGTTGTAGTATTAAAAAAGACACATGAGAAAAACACATATACGAACCATAGAAGACCAATACAAGGATGGGACGGATGCATCAACAGATTGATGATTTTCAGATAATTCTGGAAAACAACATTTTGTGAAACTTGCCTCTCCTATGATGAGTTCATCAGGCCTCAAACTGAGGAACTCGCTGTGCCGGAGGTTCAAATGCAGCTTCTGTTGTGTATCTCTTAAGACAGCTACAACAACCTCAGTTGGTCGGCCTGTCAAAAGGGCGTCAACCTACAAGGACATGAACAATCAAACTGTTACCACTTCATACTGCTTTTGAAAACTCAGTCCATTCAATATTTTCAATAATCTGTCAATTTATCTCTCCTTGTGCAGAAAGCTAACATAGAATTGACTGACCTCATGTAACGGTTTATATTTTTCACATTAATTATTATTATTTATTATATTATTATCAATTAAAAATCCCACCTCTGTTGCAGGATCAGACCCTTTGGTTATGATGTCATCACTGCTGTTGTTTTCATCTTTCCTCTGAGCTGATTTTCCCCTCTTTGGCACTGGGACCTTTGTTGGAGCGGAGTAAAACTTCGAGCTTGCTCCTCTGGGCTTTGCTCCATCACTCTTCGCCCAACCTTCTTCAGACTGAGAGATATCTTTCATTTTCACTGGTTTCAGTAATATGTTTTCAATGAAGTGATGAGAGATTATGTGCTCTCTGTATCTCCCCTGCAGAGAGCTGTACATTTTCCTGACAAAGGTCCCTGGCCTAAGTCGCCTCTGTTTTCTTAGGATTGAATTTTTCACAATCCCAAACCACCTCTCCACATGGCAGTTGGTGTCACGCGATTTGTAGGGCCCCAAGATGAGATCTTCTTTGTCTACAGCATATCTCTGCAAGTTCCCCAAAAGCAGGCCGCTCCAGAGGGGGAAAATTCCCAGATAATTATCCAACAGCAGGTTAATGATACCTGGGCAGAGGCATGGATTTTCCTCTTCAGGTGTGTGTGAGGGTGAGGCATCTGCCTCACTTTTTGCAAGATCATCCTGAACCTGCTCCAGGACCTTCTTAAATGCACATGTGAAAGGTGATATCCCAACAATTGTGTGGGCATTTTTCCTTTCCTCCTCGTCTTCTTCATTAACTAAGGGGCAGTCCTCAAGTTTGACTGTTTGTTCGATGTCTGGCATTTTGCATTCCTTTATCAAGTCCTGTACAACTTTTAGATGACTCTGGACTCTTTCTGTATTGTGTTTTGCAATCAAAACTGTAAACAGAGAGTGGAAGATTGTAAGGGCTGCGGTCAGTGATGTGCTGTTTTGCAACCTTGCAAATGCAAATATTGTGAACTCCCTCAAACCTTTGTCATCTGTTGTTCATGCTACTGACTGTGCAACAGCCTTGATTACATGCGCAGCGCACGTGTGCAGCACAATGAACATTCGTATTTCTTTCCATGTTTTCCTTTTGGAGCAGATGGCAAAGGCCCTGTCCAGGTAGTTGGTGATGTTCTCCTTATTGAACGAAAGAAGAACACTTTGAATCAGTGCCCAGCTGTAGTCGGTTTCTACCTGATGGATTCTGAGTTTTGTGTACTGTGAAAGTTTCCTTAAGAACTGCATGAGCCAGAAGGTTATCGGCGGAACAGAGTGCTCGTTGGTCACCATTTCGCACACAGAGAGGGGAGGTACACTCTGACCACCTCCAGGAAGTGAAAGTGAATAATACAGCACTCTTTTGGTCTGGCCAGGTACTTTTGATACAACATTTCCTGTAGCATCCAGGTATACTGTCACAGGGGTCTTTTTCCTCAGATGTTGCACGAGTATGCTGACTCCTGTTTCGGTGTGCATATGCAAACCAAATGGATCAACTTGGAAATGCTGTATATAGCCAGGCATCTGATGAAACTTTGAATCGCATTCCTTTATTATGTTTTGGGTTAAGTAAATCTCCATATATATGTCTTCATGGATTCTTTTCCTTTTTTTAAACTCTGACCTGATGACTTTAAGAACATTTTTGTTAAGACTACGTGTCATGTTTCCTGATATTATTTCTGTGTGTGGTGTCTTCTTAAGTTTTCTGTAATAGACTTTGCTCACACCTTTACGGAGAGCTCTGGCGATTTTCCCCCGTTTTGTTTTTGTTGCTGGCCGGAATTTAGTTTCCCCAGTTTTGTGCGTTATTTTGCCTTTTTGTTTGACAAATATTTTCACCAGGTTGTCTCTCACTGGCTCCTTTTTCCTTGTAAATTGGTATTTTGCGCTGCAGGACGGGAATGTGCAGATCGCACTTACATTTAAATATGGACTTTTCCTTTTACGGCTGTTATATGCTTTCACATGTTGACTCTTAAAGGAAAGGGTACAGCATGGATGTTTTTTCCCGGAAACTGTTGTACAACACCGTTGTCCATGGTTGCCTTAATTTTGTTGAACCAGGCTTGGGGGCAATTCTTTTCCATTTTTTTGAGTTAACAGTGATCACAAACTTCTTCAATACCTCTGGCATCTTTCTCCATTGTTTGGTTTTCTTTTCTTCCTGTGTGTCTTCGTCATATGCATCCTGCTCACCCTCTTGTCCATCTTCTATTTGTTCCTTTTGGTTTTCTTCCTCTGTGTCTTGGTCATTTGCTTCTTGCTCATCTTCTTGCCCATCTTCTTCTTGTTTCAGATGCTTTTCTTCAGTCATGTTTGACTCACTTTCTTTGTCAAAAAATCCCTCAACCCTTTTCTATTTTTTGTCCATATGACCCACAACCAATGTCGGTTTTTACTGTCATCTTCTCCAAATAATTTTGGAGAAACTTCTGACCAAATGGCTGAAGAATAGCTGGTGTCTCTGTTTTCAATATTCACACTCCTCAAGGTTCCCACCAGACCTTGCAGTCCTCCTGAAATTCTCCACAAGTTTTTTCTCTGGGCTTTGCTTCCCTTTTTCACTCTTCCCATTTCTTCCCAAGACCTTTAGGATAAGAGGGACATATCAAGAGAACTTTTATTTATCTCCAGAGAAAAAAAAAACATGTCTAAGCTCATGAAACTGTAGTTGTCAATTTGAATATAATGACTGAGGAAACTCATCACCTAAATGTATAATCTCCGTCCATACTGTATCAGACAGTAATATTCAGCTATGTATAATGTTTGTAGGTGCTGTGAATTTGGTCTGCTCAACTCAAATATACATTTCTGGGTCAGAATATAAAACCATTATCTGAAAAAACAATGAAATGGCAATGAAGAAATATTAATAACTTACACATATCCTTGGAATGGTACTGGAGACGAATTTTCTGAATCAAATCAGCAATTGCAATCAGTAGTTTCTTCTCTTCTGCTCTTCCTCATAATACCGCAGTAAAATTATGGCAGTTGGTCTCTCCAGATAGAGCTTAATTGGAGCTTGCTCGTGATTGGCTAGGAACTGATCATGACTCATAGATAGTGTGCACTCATGAGGTGATCATGAGCAGAGCACCTGATAACCTGTGCAACTGCTTAGATCAATTAAAGACATTTTTGGCCCTGGTGGAGCCAGCTCACCCCGGTTAGAATTCTCAGACCCAAACCAGAACCAGATCCAGATCATACAAGGAAAAGGTAGGACGGTTCTGTAGAACAGCATCACAATAACAATTCCCCAAAATAATAAAAAAATATATTTTACCGAAACAACTGTTGTAGTATGACCACGAAGAGACTGTTGATGTGTGTAGTGATTTTGGAGTCATAATACTGTGTAACAGTGGAGTTATTGATTATTATTTTCGATGAAAATTCACCAAAATTATAAAAAAACTATATTTTTCCAAAACAACTGCTGTAGTATGACCACAAGGAGACTGTTGATGTGTGGAGTGATGTTGGAGTCATAATACTGTGTAACAGTGGAGTTATTGATTATTATTTTCAATATAAATTCACCAAAATTAAGTCAAACCTGTTTTCTCCAAAACAGCTGTTGTAGTATGACCATGAGGAGACTGTTGATGTGTGGAGTGATGCTGGAGTCATAATACAGTATAACAGTGGAGTTATTGATTATTATTCCCAATAAAAATTCACCAAAATTATAAAAAAGTATATTTTCCAAAACAACTGCTGTAGAATGACCATGATGAGACTGTTGATGTGTGTAGTGATTTTGGAGTCTCCAAACAGTATAACAGTGGAGTTATTGATTATTATTCCCAATATAACTTCACCAGAATTAAGCCAAACTTGTTTTCTCCAAAACAACTGTTGTAGTATGACCATGATGAGACTGTTGATGTGTGTAGTGATTTTGGAGTCATAATACTGTATAACAGTGAAGTTATTGATTAATATTTGCAATAAAAAATCACCAAAATTAAGCAAAACCTGTTTTCTCCAAAACAACTGTTGTAGTCTGACCACGAGAAGACTGTTGATGTGTGGAGTGACTTTGGAGTCTCCATAATGTATAACAGTGAAGTTATTGATTAGGCTATTATTCTCAATAAAAATTCACCAAAATTATAAAAAAGTGTATTTTTCCAAAACAACTGTTGTAGTATGACCACGAGGATACTGTTGATGTGTGGAGTGATGTTGGAGTCATAATACTGTATAACAGTGGAGTTATTGATTTTTGTTTGCAGCGTCTCTCTTGGAATTGAAATTTGCAGACGGTCCCTGCGCACTGTTCAGGCCGCCGGCTGCACGTAGAGATCAATGCTATGCGTCCGGGTCGGAGGACGGCTTGTTTTTGGACAAAACGGGTTTTTGGTTCTTGTAGCTCGTAGTCCATGCTATTACGATGTGAAAGAGGCATCATTTGTGTTTGAACAACATTTCGCCTCTTACTTATTGATCCCGGAAGTCCGAATCTGTGAATATCTTTCCAACTTTACCGAACTTAATAAAGTGTGAGGAATCAAACCTTCTGTGTGTTTTCGTTTCTTTATAATTTATTCCAACATCATCGTAGGCTAGGTGTAAGGGAGAGATTTGCTGTTTACTTTTGGGTGTTAAATTAGTTTCGGTCAGCCGGTTGTGGCCATTCGCGGCATTTATCAGGTCCGGCCGTTCCCTTAAAATTTGCGTTTGTACTTTTCCTTTGTTGAGTTAATAATTGAGGGAGATTGTTACAAGGTAAGTACCTTTATAAGTGTGGCAGGTGGACATAACGTCGTTACATTGTGTTCTTTAATGGTGGTGTCATTGAGTTTGGTTTTGTCATTTGCTAATTCCTCATGTACGTTAGGCACGTTTGAGACGCTGACACCAAGAGCGCACCCGATGACTCCCCTTTTTTCCACGGTGGCGGGGCCGTCATCGGCGATGGCCCAGCGGTTTAAATAGGTGTAACTTCGAATGTCCTCAGTGCGCATGCGCTCAGCCGTTGAGAAACGGAGGTTAGCGGTTCGCGTCCCGACTTAGACGAGTCCGTTTCTGACCACAAGCTGTGCAGTGCCTGTAGTGCGCAAGGCAAGGTGTCCGTGCTGTAACTATAGACAGACTCTGCTGATGGACTGTTTTTGAACAGTGTTGTATGAATTAGCTAGGTGGGAGAAAGGGGGGGACAAGAGCTAAGCTATTATCCCTGGTAGAGAGCGGTCCCCACCCTGTGTGAAATGGGTTAAACACTTTGGTCAATGTGCAATAGTGTCAGTATTTTAGTATAGAGTTTTTTGTTTTTTATTCATATTGTTTATATTGTTTTTACTGCTTTTTTACTTCTATCAATATGTATAATCTTTTTTGTAATTATTTATTACTACTGTTTTGTTTTGACAATTATCAGTTGTGATATTATGAGGCTACTTATCTTTATAGAAGTAATTGTGGTATTCCCCTTACTAATTAAAATGCTAATTTGCAACAGTTTCTCCATCTCAGACTTGACAATACATTATGTGGTTACTTCATAGTTGTGAAGTATAAAGGGTACAGAGTCATACATATATTGGCTGTGCGATATTAGATAAGAGTCAAGTTATAGTTTTTTTTTGTATTTTGTTTGAAATCTGATTGATGGTGTTGTGATGATTAGTGATTGATTGATTGATTGATGTGCATTTGTTGTAATCAGGTAGTCACAGCATCTACAGTGTCTTCTAGATGCTACCACCAGGGGGCACCAAAGTCCAACAAGTGTAAATCTAAAGGCCTTTACTCACTGCCTTCAGTTTGTTTGTATGTGTGCACGTTAAACAGACAGACACCTCGTGCTCTGGCTTGAATGACTGCTTTAGGCTATAGCCCACTTCACCAATCAGAACATGACTGACTAATAATAGTATTAATTTTTTTTTTTTTTTTTAAATCATCACAATAATATAAATAAATCATCAGCAACATGACATTTGGTGTTTTTGTGATAAAATGCTATGAATAAGATCCACAACTGCAACCAAACAGCAAAGCACTAACACAGCAGCATGTAGGGGTGGGACTCCCAATTAAAACAGTACAACAGCAGAGATTCATGAGTCCAAAGATGGGTCATAGCCCCTGTGACAATACACAGAATTTCCTTGTTGACCTCTTTAAAAAATGCAGAAAAATGCAGAGGTGTTAAACAAATGTAAGTTTGATTTTTGGTTGGTAAAGCAACAGCTTCAAACACCTTTTGTGTTTAGATAATCTGTCGAAATTGCTATTCTTGAATCACATCAATGCTAAAATGAGTATAATGAGGTGAAAAATACTGATGGCTCCTGTTGTTCAATTTACTCAGACTTCCAGTGGTTACATGGATTACCACAACGGTTGATTGGGCCTCTTTATCTGTGAGGTTATTGATGAATTTGCTTTTTCTCACTATCTAGATTTACCATCCAAAATGGGTGTTTCACTTGATTAATTGCAGTGTATTTCCCTGCTCTTGGATTGGCTGAGCTACCAAACGATTTTACCTTCGTGGCCATTCATCTCCTTGTAAAAACAGAAAATCAATGGAACGGCTTAGGAAACAGGATGAATTGGAGTTTCAAGACAGTTAAGTGGCTCACTAATCTCAGACAAGGAAATTAATGTCCTTAGATTTTTTTTTAATGTTGAGATAAACCCTCCTGTTGTGCCAGATCTCGCAATACTGAGAGCTGCTCACAGCTGTTGATTAACTTGTTCTGCCTCAAAGTACATTCATCAAAACTGGCTGTAATTTGGCATTAAAATAGCAGTGGAGGGTCAGAAAACAAAAAAGAATAATCAAAAGTGATACAACAGTTAGCTTCTTTTAGCCGGTTTATTTGGCACACTAAGCTAATTTTATATTTAAAAGATTTCAATCTGGCTGGCACGAGCATTTGTTTTGGAAGCGTGTGAAAGAAAGACATAGTATTTGATGATGCTGATTAAGTAATGTATCTATTTGTGGCTGAGACCAATGACTGTAAAATGACAATGGGGAAGCAAAGTAAACTTTATTTTAGTGCTGTACCGCCAGATCAGCTTCCTCAGCACTGAAAACTCAAATTTGTTTCATAATCTGTTTAAAGTTCCTTGTTGCATATTTAAATAACCACATGGTGCAAATAAATGGGACTAAGAATGAGATTACAACACAAAAACACACTTTGTTAAGTTCTTTTATTAAGATTTTCTTCTGTACAAGAGTTTCTCTGTTCCACATGTTAGCTGGTCAGCAGCTCTGTACAACCGTCTGTACAACAGGAGGTCAAACATCACTGATGAGGAAATGTGTTAATTAAACTGGTTGCTCTTGGTAGAAGGCAGGTCAGAAGGTGAGGCATGAATCGATTGCACACACACACACACACACACACACACACACACACACACACACACACACACACACACACACACACACACACACACACACACACACACACACACACACATCCCTCCAAACTATTTACAGCAAGATGGCTGCCTGGCCCTTGAGACAGATAAGTAGAGACAGAGCAGCTAAAACACAATTCAAATAGTTATTATCACATAAAAAAAAGTCTTTGAAAAGTTTTTCAAAGGACAAAAAGCAAGAAGAGTAAACTCAAAATTATCCATAAAGGAGCCGTTAAAAGGCCCATCTGGAGTTAGTTTATTTACAGTGTCATTTAAAACAAAGCCCGCGGCTCTCTGCTAGTAAATCTGCTGACCTTAACGAGGTCGACACCATAAACTCCACCTGTTCTGTATGTGGCGACGCTGTGACGCAGCCACTTCACCTGAAACCTTTGCTCCAGTGCTGACAAACAGGAAAATATATAATTCTGGCTTTAAACTTGCTTTTGTTTTTCATTAACCTGTTTTGAAAATCTAATTAGAGCTTTATAAATTGAGATCAGGGCATGTGAGAAATGTCAGATCTTAAACATGCAGTATGTCGTTTTGGGGACAAACTTTTAATCAGAAGAGAAAGATCTTTACTGACTGATGTTTGTTATGTCTCAACAAACTGAATAAACAAACTGACCTTAAAGGGCAACACAGTTTCATACTGTTTTACTTTGTTTATGTGTGGCGGACCCTACCACCTTTCTAGCTTCAAACAGTGTTCTGGAGACCTTATTTTCCTCTGAGAAACAGCTTGTTTATTCAGTTATGGAAACAAATGAATATTTCTAAGTTTGTATCATTAACTCATTAATATTGTAAATATGAAAATTATCAGTTTGAATTTCTTGTCCAAAAACTACATACTGCCCCTTTAAATTATTTACTTTGTGAGGAAAAACAATAATTTGATCTGATGACATTATGTGTGTAAAAGAAACATTTAAAATCATTATAACTTCAGTCATGTGTTAAAAACACATAAATAAAAGGGTCGTGTACTGTGTTAACTGTGTCCCAGTACTGCAGCGGATTTATTTTCCCTTGAGGACCTTTACCCGATAACAATTTCATTTCAAGCTTATTCGTTTTTTCCTCATTTTTACTTCAGTCATCAGTTGCTGTTGCTCTTGTCTACTTACTATTTCATTTTTCACTTTTAATTCATTTCCTTGTCATTTTCCCTGCAATTAATCACTTTGTAATTTGCTGAAATGTGCTGCTCCTCAAGTCATTTCTGTTATCACTCACTGTTACTGGGATGAAGTGTGTGGATGGCAAAAAAAACGCTGATGTGGAAACTTCACTGCTTGAAAATAGTCCAACAAAAAGGTTTCGTTTAAAAAAATTGGGGGCAGATATTTGTATTTATTGTCTGAAGATTTTAGTTCACTGTTAACACTTGTTTGCATGCGGCTCAGACCAACGTCATCTTCACCTTGAAATGCAAATCAGCTGAAATCTGAGTAGCAAAGTCAAGAGACAAAGAAATCAAATATAAGTATCAGAGCAGTTTGGTCCAAAACTGAATTTGATTTTCTAAACAAGCGAATCCAAGGCAATCTAAAAACTTCTAAGGCCATTTCTCTCAACATTGCACAGTTTCAAGGAATTTCATGGACCGTCAGCGCCGCTCGACTTGACCTGGCGTGATTTACATGTAACTTGAGTGTGGTCCCGTGTGGTGTACAGTGTCATTAATCAAACATAATCATAAATAAACTATTGACAGAAAAACATAGTCGTGGTCAGCTTACAGTACGTAGTGTGTGGAAATCGCCAGGCTGTTATGATGTTAGTGTGTCACTGAAAATTGTTCGTACAACCAGATATGTGATAGCTCATATTTATGTACAGCATACCCATCATCCTCTAACTCAACCTGCAGATTTCTGGTCATATAAATATCTTTTTAAGATATAAGTGACTTGGCTCACTTTTCACATTTGCTTGTAATATTTGAGGAGTTTAAACCCAATAGTGTGAAGAGAACAGATGATTAAAAAAAATGAAAGAAACACAATGGAATATGCCTAAAAAAACAAAAATAAATAGCACTGTGTAGAAATAAATCCCAACATAAACGGCTTCCTAATAAACAGGAGTCCTGTTTTTAATTCCTCCGTTGCACCACTAGGGGGCATCACATGTTAGAGGAAGCGAGGAAAGGGCCGAAAAGGCAGCAGGTTCATGTAAACAACAACATTTGGAAAGTGTGGGAGACATTAAAACACAAACTAAAAGATACATAAGTGAGGAGTGTCTGTTAAAGCTGCAGTTGACAACATCAGGGTTAATCACAATCAATCAAATCTCTGAAAAGTCAACCTGTTCACCTGATACCATTGATTTGTTATTAAAGTTCAAACGTTCCTTACTGTATTTGTCGTTGTCTGAGTCGCCAAGTGCAGCTCTGAGTGAAATGTAACACATGTAAAGAGGAAAGTGAGAGTAGAGTGTCAGTATGTGTGTGTGTGTTTAGTGAAAATACAGACGGGTGACGATTTAAAGGAAAAACCAACAAAAACCTTCTTATAGTCTCTGGAGCTCTTCCTGTTCTCCCTTGATGTTCAACTGAGCCACATCTTTTTTAATTCTCATCTACTCATTCAACGACCCCTCCTGTCCTGTATGAAAGCTTTTTTCTCCACTCATTCAGTTGGGTTTTTCCTTTGTCTCCCGTCTGTACATGTAACAGTGTCGCAGCCTGGTCCCTTGTGGTCTGTTGAACTGTTTTAATCTGAGCTGGTTTGAAACAAGCAGCAACCACTATGTTTGATATGATTGTCGGAGCCAATGTTGAAGTCAGATGTACTTCCTAAAATGGCCGCTAGATACTAGATACTCCAAAGCACAGGATTAAATCGAAGCAGAAAACCTCAAAATTACAAAATTAGTGTATAATTGTAGTTAAAGGTCCAATATTGTAGAAAGTTACATTTCAAGTCTTCTTTGTTTATAAAGCAGGACTAGGTGCTACATAAACACAGTATTCAGAAACTGCCATGAAACCAGTCGTCAGGTCTTCCATAAAGTTGTGATGTCACAACTATATAGTCACCGCCGCCAGAGGGTGAGTAGAGGTGCTGCAGTATGAGACAGTGTGCAAAAAATGTTTCTTGAACATTAAAAAATGTTAACATTTTCTAGTGCACATCCAAAATAAAAACATGAACCTGAAAATGAGCATAACATGCTACCTTTAAGCAGGTATGTTGGCTTGATTGACAGGTGTCTCAGCCTATCACACTCAGTTATTGTGGTTGCTGCTTGCTTGTTACCAAGTAAACCAAAAAAACATCTTCTAAAAACTCTATAAATGATGTCCGTGTTTGTCTTTACTGTATGGATTTGAAGGCTTGCTGTCCTCTCACATGAACCGGTTTGGTCTGCGGTGGTAAAGTCTGGTAGCAGCAGTGGATTGTGGTCTCCTGGTAGTTTTCTGCTTATTGACTTCTGGGTGTTTGTCCGCTGTAATCTGTTCTACTTCTCGCTGCTCACACTTGTTTCATCGCTTCATCTTTGCTTGTAGCAGAGAAGATGTGAGCAAACACACAGAGAGCTGTGTCTTGTTTACATGAGCCTCATCGGTGAAAAATATGACAAGCTGTAACATAAAATGCACCGGATTTTATGTTTCTCTCAGCACAACAACCCGCTGTTCCTGGAAGTGGCCCCTGGGTGTTGTTTTGTTGCAGTGGATGATGCACAAAGCTGATGGAGAACACGATATCAAAACAACACATTAATAAAAACTGGGGGTAGAATACACAAGCAGTGCAAAGGTGCAAAATCAGGGATGTTTGTTTTGCTTTGGACTGTGTCCTGTTGTAATTGCTTCCTTAATTGCTTTTAGGATCAAGCCAGAGGGCTGCAAATTTAAAAATTAGCTTACTGGTACATTTCCAGGAATGTTGATCAAACCATTTTCTCTTTCCCCTGCTAAATTAGTTCCAATTAATTAAAGAATCCGATGGATTTTTTGCTGTCTGCTGCTTTGCACTGAGCGTGTACCTTCCTGTGAAACTCAAAGACACTGCCTCCTCATCCTCCTTTTCTTCTTCTGCTAGATACATCCACGTCTTGTCCCCCGAGGGTCGTCCGAGGCCTGGTCGACACTTTACCCTGACCCACCTCAAGTTCGGCTCCGGAGACCTTCATTTTGGGTCCGAGGTTTTAAACAACCTCATAGTTCAGTTCTAGTCCTCTAAGCGAGGAGCTCTAGTCCACTGCAGTCTAGCTTTCGTAGGATCCAGCTGTGACTGTGTTTTAGGACTTCTGCTCAGGAGTGGCAGCAGGCACGGCCGGACTCTCAGGCTTCACAATCTGGTAGGTGATCAAGTATTCTGGGTAAGCCTGCGGACAAACAACACATCAGAGCAAAACTTAATATCAAACTTATTTCAGCTGCAGTCAGTTCTTTCTATTTTCTGACATGTCTGTAGTCAAACTGATAA
Organism: Pagrus major; assembly: GCF_040436345.1. Classification (NCBI taxonomy): domain Eukaryota; kingdom Metazoa; phylum Chordata; class Actinopteri; order Spariformes; family Sparidae; genus Pagrus; species Pagrus major. The sequence continues at coordinate 11,571,931 of NC_133226.1, forward strand.
ATCAATAGATCGGGAAGAGAAAAAAACAATCGAGCCAACAGCTTGTGTGCGTGTGTGTACCTACCTGCTCCCCTCTGTAGATGACGTACTCTGCGTACGCCAGTCCGTTGACACTTGGTCGTCCTATAACAGAGTGGTGTCCAGGGGGGGCGTGGGCCATCTTCATGGCGCTGAACTGAAGGAAGGACTTCCCCAGTGTTACTCTGCAGAACAGCATCTGCCTGGAATGACAAACACACAGGATGCTGCTGTCAGCGGTGCGGCCACATATTTTGGACAAACACAGACTATTTCAGATGTCAGACACAATAGTTGAGTAATAACATGTTACATGAAGTGTCATATTGCTCCTCCATGTTGCTTCCTGCACTAACAAAACAGTGGTTCTAGTTGATAAGCCCTGTTCTCTCTAGCCCTTTTTCCAATTCACACTACTTAATAAAAGTATATATGGTTGTCAATTTGTAGTTCTTTTGGTTGAGAAGACAGTTTTATCTAAACTAGCGACACGTCTCACCTGTGACACACGTAGCAGGAGCGGTCTTTGTGGGTGGGACATCCCGTGCCTCCACCGATCCCGTACACGTACTGGTTGCTTTTAGAGGAGTTCTCAGCAAAATAGATCCCGGCGCCAAACATGCCGCCGATGTAGGCGTGTCGCTCGTCAAAGCCCTTGTGGATGATGGCGTTGATGAAGGGAGAACCTGGCAGGAGAAATAAACAAAACAAAAAAAACACGAGGGACGACATTCAATGACTTCTTTTACTGGTATCAGGAAAAACTTCCAACACATCTTTGTTTGTCTCAGCTTCAAACCATGAAGTATTACATCCTTTTCTGGAGCCTCCACTGAAAAAAATCCCCAAAGACAAGAAGCAAATAATAATAATTGAAAGAGTTGTCATAAAAACTAGTGTCTCTGATGTTAAGTCTACATTCATCATCCGCCGCAATTAGTACACCTTTCCTTTTATAGGCAGCCTTCTTCTCCCGACAGTGAAGCACAAACAAAGGAACAGAGGTAGAAAAACTACGGATACAAGGTAGAGAGATCCAGATACTGTTTGACTAAGTGTTATCCTGGGAAATGCATGATCTAAGAGACTTTGAACAGTGTATGATTTTTTTAGTGCCAGACACAGTTTCAGGCATCACAGAAGCCAGACGACTTCCTGGGATTTTCTGTTCTACAGTGTTTAAAGAAACTGAACTCGGCTGCAGTCCTTAGAGTTGTGTCCTGACTGTTTCACCATATTCCCCCGCAGTTCAACTGCTTTTGAAAATATGCAATATTCAAATGTTGGTAAAGAGGAAAAAGTATTGAACAAGTCACAGAAAGTGGGACTGAAACAACAAGAACTGTTGGAACACTTCATACATAATGTATGAGGAGGAAACCCAGCGTGCTGAATGATATCATGTGTAAAATTACCGTGAAACAGCATTCGTTCGTTGTGATGGTTGTGATTCTCATCTGCAATTTCCTTTTGTCTGTGTGCATATCTCTCCCGCAGCTTCTTATTCACCACCTTCTGAATCTGCAGAGTCACAGAGAGGAACAGAGGGAGGGATGAAGAATGAAATACAGAGAGAAGAGTGTGTGTGTGTAACGCCTGCTGTGAATTAAGAATCAAAATCTATTTGACAAAGTAAAGCGATCCAACAAACATAAAACTGAAAGCAAAAAGTTAAGTTCAAATTACATATCGATCATATAAAACAATTTCTTTTTGTAACTCGAGAAGAAGAAAAAAAATCCCCATTTTCCTGTTACAGAAGCAAGTCCTGAACCCCTGGCTGCGTCCTCACCTGTCTCAGAGCTCGTATCTGAAGTTATCATCCTACCAAGAACTGTTAACTTGATTCTTCAATCGGCACTCGTCCCGTCACGTCGGTATTTGAGTTTAGAATGTTCACAAGACTGCCTGTATCCATGACAACAACTGTCTCTCTTCAGCTGTTACGGGCTAGCTAGCTTTCTATGACGTACAAGACAGGCGTTTGAGGTGGAGAAGATATATGCATGGGATGTATATATATAAATGGTGTGGGAAATTTAAAGCTAACAGGCTAATGTCAGTGTTAGCTTCCCTAACAGGCTAACAACAATGTTAGCTTCTTCAATAGGCAAACATAAGTGTTAGCTTCTCCAACAGTTGCGGTTTGAGTATCCTTTCAATCATTATGTGTTCATGTCGGTGCTGCCATTTTGTTTGTTTTTTTATAATTCAAGCCAGCATGCCATCCTAACTTCTTAAAATTCTTCAAGTTTATGTAATGAGGTCCCTGGTGTGTGTGTGTGTGTGTGTTTCATGCACACCTTAATGATGTTATACCGGCTGAAGACTCCACCTGCATTGCCTCCATCGCGATGCTCTCTGATGGTGCTCTGCAGCTGAGGAGAAAATAAACAGAAACCAATCAAAATGACTCACATATGCAAAATCGCTAGAAGGTTAAAATGTGCTAATAAAACAAAATGCAGCTTCCATGTATCACCTGAATGTGATTTACATAAGATGTGATTCATATAGCTCTCTGGACAGCATTGCCCTGTTAGTCTTTTAACCTTGGCACCCTGGGAATGTCTTCATATTCAGAAAAAAAGTGCAAGTGACATCCAGTGTCCACCTCAATTAACAACTCAAACTTAGAAACAGTCCAGAGAGACGTCACATCAGTCATTCTAAGTTCTCCAGTAAAAATCACAGTTTAAATTACCTGTTTAAATGTCTGTTAGAGTCTGACAGATCCTCATTAATTTTAAACCCATTCAGACTGATATCTGCTGTCTCTTTGAATTACTACTTTCAAGAGAAATATAGTCAGTGGAGCAGTACCGCTGATAAGGAGTCTCTTGTATTGTGTCCTTTGCCAGATGGCTGAAATTACTAATGATGGACACGCTCAGATTTAATATTAAGAACCCGCCTACAGAAATCATTCAATAATTTGACCAAACGGCTATAAAGTCACGCAGATAATGAGGTGAAAAATGAGTGTGTGTCGTATCTGTACTAAAAAAAACAATCAGCGCTAGCCAATTTCTTCTTGATCCGTGCTCGACTGCAAGCTTAACCATTAAGTATTTGTTAGTACTTTTCTGCAGTAGTATTTTGTTTTTATTCTAGTATTTTTTAACCCTCATTGTTTTCTTTCAGCATTCGTATACGCCAACACCGGACTATGAGAGAAACGGCATTATGATGATCTTCATCTCCTGTATAAATGGCTGAATTGACAGTAAAGTTGACTTTGATACTTACTTCCTCCTCGACGGACTGGAACTCCTTGTCGTCTGGTGCCAGGTCGATCAGCACGGTGCCCTGGCTGGAGCAGTGGAACGTCAGGTACGGGTTGCCACCTGCAAATACACATTTCCAAAGTGGATCAGGGACGTGATGAATCAAACAAACAATGAATGCAATGCTGACCTTTCATAGTAACTCACCTCTGTGCGTCTGCTTTATTACATTAGCATGATTAAAGGTGCAATATGTAAGAATTTTAGTAGAGAACATTTTAAAATTACATGAAATTATTAACAAAATGTGAAGAAAAAGCTATTTTGACGTTGTGACATCTACGTACTGTGTTTCAGAGATATCTGCTGAAGTTAGCATGCTAACCACCTAGCCCCGCAGCTTTGAACTTAGCTAACTAGCTAACAGCAGCTACAGTTAGCGGTACTTAGTGGTTACTCCAGTGATTTACTGCCCCCTACTTGTTTGTAGCATGAATTTGACAGGAAGCGAATTCCTGTAAAGCAGCGCTAAGAGTTCATCAGCTCTTTGTTCAAGTGTGTGAGCATGAGCAACTACACCTACAGCTTGAAGGGACAAATTAACTCTGTTTGATTTGACCCTCGCAGGAAAAGTGCACCTCCACCCTGATGGCAGGAGTCAAAACTCTGCATGAAGAGGGCGTTGAGGGTCCGGCAGGATGACCTTTGCCCTCTGAGGGGCTCTAACTTGATAACCCAGATCATTCACGCTGGTGCCAGTCTATTTTTGTTATCCATGCTTTAGTTACCAAACCAACAAATAACTGCTAAAAGTTCAAACTTACTCAATAAAAGACTGATAAAACATTTTTAAGAGCAACCTGTCAACAATAAAACCCTCCAACTTTCTCAAGAAATATTCTGTGATTGACATTTTTGCAGATGGAATGGAGTCAGTGTTTGCATCAAAAGTCAGATTGCAGCTCATCAAGTAGATCTAAACACAAACATGTTGGCAAATATTACATCTAAACAACAGCTGTGCACCCTGTTATGTGTGTGTGTGTTTCCTGACCTTGCTGGCCTCCCAGCAGCCTCTCGATGCCCTTGATGAGTTTGTGTCTGTGACCGTAGGCGTTGATGCCGATCTCCTTCAGCTCCTCGTGACCCATGTCTGCCAGCACATCCAGAGATATCTGCCCAAAACCACAATGAAGTCATGTCAGTCTTGCTCACGGCGGTTGTCTGCTGCCAACAGGATGTTGGTAAAATAACACTTTAATAATCATTACGTGCAGCAACTTTTCCTGCAGAACTTCTAATTTTGCACTTTGCACAAACATTACAGTAAGGTCACAACAGAAGGTCAAGTGACAACAGAGCTTCAAAATCGCCATTGATCAATACTGAGTTCATTGATCTAAGACATACTGAGGAGACAAATATTAATGAGAGGAAGAAGCAGCACGAGGAAAAGGTCAATGACTGAATGATATGTCATCAAAGCCATTGATATGCAAATCGATGACGGTGTAGTTTGGTGAGTTTGTTCGGAGAGAGCGGAGATGAGATTCACGCTGCAGGCAGAGATAACTTGGCTTTTCAAATGCTAACCTTTACCTACTTTCCTGCGTGCTGCTGTGATCGCGGCTACAGGTTTAAATCATCATCGCCTAAATACTCTGCCGGGAGATTTAATGAGACAGGCGGCGGGCAGAAGGGAAGCACAACAAACTGGAAGTGTGTCTGGAACAAATACGTTTAAAAAGCCTGATTCATTTCAGAAATCACAGCAAAGAGATAAAAAAAAAACCGTCAGCTTGTTACTTCTGCTGTCTGTCTGTATGATCTGTCTACAGCAGACTATGTCACACCCAATTCTATGTAAGCATCCAAAACTAAACTATTCAAAGTGACACATCAGCCTTGTTCTCAGCATCAAGCAGCCATCTTACAATTTCATCACAGCAGCATCAGAACAATCGTCCACATGGAGCATCCAACTAAATAACGTCTAATCCCTTGAAATCTGACAAAACTGTTTAATTCTTTCTATAATAATAATAATAATAATAATAATAATAATACGTTAGACTTACGATACGATACTATCACGACATGTTCCCCAAAATAACAATAGTATCACTATGCAGTGACTCTGGATTACTTGATACATTGCACTACATTGTGGTGTCAATGAAACAATGTACAAAAAGTGTATAAAGCCTTCGCTTTGTGCGTCTTTAAAGGGTAACTCCACCAATTTGACATATCAAAGTGTGTGTGTGTGTGTTTGCAGGTCTTGAGGAGTATTATTGCATATGTGAAAAAAGTGGTGTCAAGCCTTTTGTGACTCCAGAGAAAGTTGCATGTCATTTGATAAACTGCCTCCAGTGATGTCAGACAGTGGCTAAGTTGCATTGTGGGTAATGTAGGCAATAAGCTTCGAAAAGGAAGAAGAATGTATTGAATAAAAAGGACGACATCTCTGGTTCTGCTGCATCGATTTGGACACTAATGAGTCCAACAGTGTTAAAGGAGTGCGATGCGGACCAGTGGACTGCTTTTCAAAACCTGCCGCTTACATTACCCACAATGCAACTCAGCAACTGAGTGACATCACTTGAGGAATTTTGTCAGATCACACGCAGCTTCCTCTGGAGCCACAGAATATTTAATAAACACACCTCAACTTGTCAGGGGAATCTGTGAAGACAGCCTGAATGTTTCAATAAAAATAATGTATCACAAGAGGAAGCGTTACAATGTGTTTATTGATGTTTTCTCCCATCCTCAGAAATAAGGACCAGTCCCTGTATTTTAAGCATAAACATATTTAATGGGCTGATGCTGAATCACTGTAAATACCTCTGAGTCCTTGTTTGTGTTATTCTGAGATAAAAACGGACTCTTCCACAAACACCCAGCTGACTCTCACCTCCATCTCACTCTTCATCTGAATATTAATGACAGCTTGTTTCCCTTTAGGGGTATCGAGAATAAACACACACACAAACACTCTGCTCTGCCATCCATGTTTAGCCTTTTGCCCGCTATCACCTTTCAATCGCACTTTCTATTTCTGTCCGTCTGTTTTCTCCTCTTTCTGTCACCCCATCTGTCTCATTGTCTCTGTCTGTCCTTCTATTTTCTCCGTCTTTCTCCCGACGCCTCTGTCTCTGTTTCTTTTTCTTCATTGTTCTCACACTCTGTCTGTCTGTATCTTTCTTCTGTCTCTCTCTATTGTTGTTTTTGCTTGTGCACTATTACAATAGAGCAAGTTTCTACAGCAATGCTTGTGGCTCTGTGAGGCTGCAATACAACACGCGTCAACCAGGTGGCATGTTTACCACGATCGCCGTCTTGGTTTAGCGTGCTTGCATCCTAACATTTGCTAAAAAAACCCAACCATTACAGCTCAGGCTCATGGGAGTGTGATTAGTTTTGCAGGTATTAAACGAAGCCATAATGAGTCATAAAGTGTTGGACAAAATTACATTTTTTATGGGTTAAGATAAAAAAGGGATCACTGAAGTTATTAGAGTTTATTCTGAGGGGAACATGGATGTCTGAACCAATTTTTATGACAATCTGTTGTGGATAAATATCAGTCCAGACCAAAGTGGTGGACCAACAGAATGACATTAACATCCCTGGAGTGACGCCGCTCGAAGGGCAAAAGAAACACGATGTAAAATGGAACAAAAACAAAGAGAAGGACAGCGACCCTGAGAGACCGCGAGACTAAAAAGATGATTTCAAAGTTGGATATTAATATAAGAAACTATGACCTAAAAAAATATTTCACTAGCACTTTGAAGCTTCTTCCAACTTTTCCCCTCTCTCTCCAGTTCTTCACATATTTCGCTCTAATCACTTTTCTCTTCTCCCAGACACATTGAAAACAGTGTGTGAGTACCTGTTCCCTCTGGAAGATGTCTCTGAGGTGTTCCAGCCCGAGACTTTTCAAGAACTGGTTGATGGTCATGTCGAGCAGAGCTGCAGAGACACGATGATGTCAGCTGTTATACACATTCACACAACGTCTGTGACACCTATGCAGGAGAAAGAATTCGTACGTACTTTCTCCTTCCTTTCTGTCAGATCCAGACGCTCCGTCTGCTGGTCCGGTGGCCCCGCCCACAGTGATGTCACCTAGGGGCGTGGACAGGTTGTCTATGCTGCTGGCTGCAGACAGGCAGGACGGGGAGGGAGAAGGGGAGATGACCACACCCCCTGTCGCACCTGTACTCACCACACTTGCGCTCACCTGAATGTGGAAGAGAGGAGATTTGGTTTAAAGGGCCAATAAATCAGATTATCATCTATATATATATGTGTGCTTATCTATACTTGTATGTATGTGTGTGTGTTTGCGCTCACCACAGTGGCCTGGGGTTTTAAGCAGCTTGGCAGGGCATCTGGCGGCATGGCATCAATCAGCAGCGCTCTGATGTCATCAGCCTGCCACAGAGAAAGAGACAGCCAGAACGAGAAGATGAATGCAGACGTGTTGTTTATGTATTTTTACACACATTACGTTGGTAAGTATTTTCTTCTTGAGTGGATAGCTCAGTGAAAGTCACTTATAACATTCGCTGGAAACTTATTGAGATACCAGCAATTGAGTTGGTTTCAAATAGTTATTTCCTTTAGTCCAACTTTATCCCTGCTAGCCACCTCACTCCCTGACCCTCAGCCAAACAACAAGGCATTGTCTTTCTCCCAGTGGTTTGAAAACCGCTGGGAGAAAGAGGTTTTCAGGCCCGGGCTAGCTGGTTAGCATGCTAACTTCAGTAGATATCTCTGCAACACAATACATGAACATCTTTGACATAAATTCAAAACTGTTATTTCTTCACATTCTGTTGATAATTTAAGTTTCTGAATGTTTAAGACTAAAATTCTTACAAATCGCACCTTTAACGAATGATGGGTTGAAAACTTATTCCAAAACTAACCTGTGGCTGTAAATAATACATACAACAGGATCAATATAGATTCAAACTACACTGTAGCAGAAGTGTGGGCTGACATCACAAGTTGCAGGGACATAAAGTACGTTGAGCAGCTTGATAGGAAGCCTCATTAGGGTGTAAGAAGTTTGGATTTACCTGTCCACCATCTCAATTTCTGTCTTCATGATGCTCAACTGTCTTTATAGTTAACCGTGACCATGACTGATACTGCAATTTGCTGACTCATACCACTTCTAAGGCTCCTGAAATAACTGTGCACACTGTGAAACGTTTCAAAGAAAGCCTTTGTACCGTCGCCAAGTCCAGCGGCGTCTGCCCCTCCTGGTTCTTCATGGTGGGATCGGCTCCATGGGCCAATAGCAGAGCGCAGAGCTGAGTCCGCCCCTTCTGCGCCGCTTCGTGGAGCGGTGTAAACGCCCACTTATCAGTGGCGTTGACGCATGTGTTGTATTTAATCAACAGGGCGGCTATGTCCACGTGCTAGACAGAGGAGAGGAGGTAGAGGTGAGGAAGAGGAAGGAGGTGGCGATGACAGATCGCACAGAGCGAACAAGACAGAAGATAAAAGAGGAGAGATGTAAAGAAGTGCAGAGGAGAGAGATTAGGAATGAAAGAGGAGGAGGAGGAAGGAAGTGGTGAGAGGAGGAAAAAGAGACATAAGCAATAAAAGCAATTCACAGGAGCGAATGTGTGAAGTCTGCTGATTGACTGATAGAAGAATCGTGATCAGAGAATATGTAATACGTGGGACTCTCTGGAACTGAAACAGTGTGAATTATTAACTCCATAATGGTGTTTGTTTCCCTTTCCCTCTTTTCCTGTTCTTCTCCCTCATTGTCTTGTCTCCACCTCTTGTCTTAGCGTCAAACACAGTGTAGCTTGGTTCTGGGTACCAGAGGGGGATGCTAAAAAGCATGTGTATGGTGAGTGTCTGTCTCCATAACACAGAGCTCATCAAATTTTCATTCGAACATGTGTTTCATGACTTTTTCAGTAGCAAAATATTGTCGAGCTATACGGAAAATGTGACTAAGAGAGAACCAAGGTGAAGGGAATACTACATGCACATACTTTATGATCATAACAATCATCTCAATGGGAGAAATACTGTCTCACATCACAAGCAGGGTGTAAAGTATCTGCAGGGATGTGAAAAGCAAGAAGCTGCATTTTATCAATCCCCATTGGCATTAAAGAGACAGTTCAACCCACGATCAAATATGAATATGTTTCCTCTTACCTGTAGTGCTGTTTATCCATCTAGATTGTTTTTGTGTGAGTTGTTGAGTTCGGGGGATATCGTAGAGACGTCTGCCTTCTCTCAAATATAATGGGACTAGATGGCACTCGGCTTGTGATGCTCCAAGAGTGAACAAACTACATTTTCAGAAACAGTGTCTCTTTCCACAAATCAACACCCGCTGACTTAAAATAATTATCATGTGTCTTTTTGAGCTTTGAGCACCAAAGGCCGAGTGCCATGATATTCCAGAGAAGGCCGATATCTCCACGACTCAGTGACTCACACCAAAACAATCTAGACGGATACATAGCACTACAGGTAAGAAGAAAAATACATCTTTTTGATTTGGGATGAACTGTCCCTTTAAGATGTTAACTGATAAGTTCACATACTGATGCATGAAACCCACACGTGTTATGGAAGAAAAATCAGGCACGATTAGCGGCTGAAGCTTGAAGGATAGTAGTTGAGAGTAGTGTAAAATGGCCACAATCACGTTTGATGTCATCAGATTGCTCGTTTTGTCTCATAAATAGTCCCAAACCGATACGGATTCAATTCAAAATTATACATTTCAATTTATAGTTCACAAAGAAACGCACCACATCTTCATTTCAAGCAGCTAGAACAAGTGAGTGTTTGCATTTGTGCTTTTGAAATCAATAAACAATTAATCAAATCTTCAAGACGTTGGATCATGTAATACCTTAACTGTCTCGGCACTAAGTTCAAGAGTTCATACTTAAATAATATTTCGAGTTTCATCCTAAAATCTTTATAAGGTGAACAGATATCAAAAAGAATAAGAGCGACATGTTTGAAATTAACTTGTGAACTGAACTCGAGTCTGCAGCTTGTGTGTCTTACCCCGTATGAAGCGGCATTGTGTAAAGGTATCAGCCCTCCTTTGTCCTGCGCGTTCACATCGGCTCCATGTTCCAACAGATACTCTGCTACCTCCAAGTTGTTGTAGCCAGCTGGCGAGCGATGCGGGGGTTCAGGTTGTATGGAAAACAAAGCAGGACGGAAAGAAAGACGATGGAGGAGAGATCGATAGAGAGGATGAAAGAGGGTGAACAAAAAGATAGTCAGGTAATAAGAGAGGAGGAAATAAAGAGAGAAAGACAGAAAGACATGTCAGCCTTCATCAGCTGCAGCGTGACAGCGTATAATCATCTTTTCCTTTCACGAGCGAACACATGAAGGCAGAGGGTGCGTGGGTGTGTGTCTAAGTGGTCAGATCTTTGAAGAATCACAGACCTTCACAATGTTTTTCAGCAGTTCCTTAATTTTAAAAGTTGCCTGTCATGCCTCAAAACATTTTCTAATTAAAATGTTCCTAATTCATTGTACGGAAGCTCGACTGCTCATGAAAATGTCTAAAAAATCATGTAAGAAGACAAAGGCTAATCAGCGTCCCCCACCGGAGGATGATTACACGGAGAAACACTGCAGGAACAACATGAAGCAGAGAGAAAGGCAAAGGCATTCAGCCACGACGACACCGGTTCAATACCTGACTCGTGACAACAGGTTTTCCGCTGTGAGGTGACTTGTTTAATAATGAGGACTTTACCCTCACCTAACCTAACAGGTAATCTTTACATTATTCATGTCAGAGTTTGAGCTCATCACTTTATGAGACTCTTGATAAGCATGAGGATGAAAAAAGCAGTAATCTAAATATTGACCCTGCGAGGTCTGAAGAGATTTTTGTACGGTGTTTACGCCTGCGAGCTGCTGTTTCTCTCTTCTTATCTCTGCAGCTGATGTTATCACGATTACAGACCTGAATAAATACACCAGTACGTGTCTGTGTTTGCAGCTACAGTATCTCTGCCATCTCTGCAACTTCGTGAAGTTTGTAAAAAGATCCAAGGTTGTTACATTACATTATAACGGCTAGTTTAATATATGTAATAAACTGTGATAAAAATGGTCTTTTCAGCTCTTGGTAATTCATGATAAATACTCATATTTGCAGTTATTATTGAACTTTTAACAGCCCAATACCCCCTGAACCTCTAGCCTTCAGTCAGGATGGCTGAACATGTACAACTAGAGAAAAAAAGGCTGAACTTTCCCTTTAAAAATGTTAAAATGATGGATGAGCTGGATGTGACAACATTTTTTACAACTTAATTACATTAACTCAGAGCACACCATCTTTCCCCACTCCCATCTACTCACAGCTGAGTCATCTCTCATTCACAAGAAATTACAATACGTGATGACTTATTTTTTGCCCCAGACAGAAATTAGCGGTCCATCTCGAGCTTATTCAAACGGCTGCTGCCCAGTTCTTAACAGCGAGTAGGAGACGAGAACATCTGGCTCCCTTTAGAATTGATTAGAACATCCTGCAGATAATTGTGAAGGCACTGTGGTGTCTGTTATATATATCCCGGTTATATTTGAGACGTGCCGTTCCACTCTGAGCCACAACTCAATCTGAGATGCTGAGATGAGTCTCCTGTCTCGGCATATCACCAGGGGACTTTTTTGGGCCTCTAAGCCTCCAGCCTAGACTGTTATACTGTTTTTATTATGATTTATTCAATTTAATTTTTGAATATATATTTAATGTTATTACTATTCTCTCCTACAGTGTTACCTCTAGTGTTTTTTTTCCATAAAAAACTTATTTATCATTATTATTAACCGCCTCCAAGTAAAAACTGTGTTGCTTGAACAAACTAATAACTTGTTAACGATTCATAGAGAAGCAATCAGCTACTTGTTTCATGAATCTTGTGCTCATCATAGAACCACAGGCTCTTCTGATATTTCCACTTTTACAGCAAAATTAGCGTGTATACTGAATGCTGTTATTATTATTTTTTAAAAAATAGTTTAAATAACTTTTCATTGCCAGGAGAAGAGTTTGCCTTTCTGTTTGTTTTTTCTTGTTTGTCTCATTCTTTATCCCCAAACGTGCCGGAAAAATAAGGAACAGTAGAAAAGATCATAAACCTCGTCAGATCCATAAGACGTTAAAACGTGTTTTAATCAAAAACAATATGAATCAGACACACAGTTTTTTCCAGAGCTGATGCTGGAAGCAGCTAAGGAGTGAGACATCTCACTTCTTTCTCATCTCTGTTGAGAGTTGCACATGTGCCATAGTGATTAGGCAGCTGACAAGTCGTAGTGACACAGAGTGTGTAAGTTTGTCTTTCAAACTCAGTGCCAACTGAACGATCTGCTTGAACAGAGTTGGATGGAAAAGTATGAACAAGCCAGCGTCCTTAACTCTAACGAACGTCATAGCATCGCACCAGACGAGGGGCCAAAATTAGCACGTCCACCCGGGTGTTGAGCACCCAGAGCTGATGGGAGCTGGAGATGATAAACACCTATGACGTGGGAGTGAATACCAACTTTATCCGTTCACATTAAAACAGAAGCCAGATGTTAGTGGGTGCTCGTGGGTTTTTTGTCCTGTGTGAAGGTGGTAACAGTCATCGATTACATAACCTTGTCTAGTGGTGACACTGAAGAGCTCATATTTCCTGACCTGTGAACTAAGTGTGGTTCAGACCAGCCAACTGAGTGATGTTAAGGCTTACGCTCAATGATAACCGTTATAAAAAATGTCCCAGCCTGCCTGTCTCTCACCAAAGTGTTTCTGTCCTCCAGACGTTAGCTGTCTGGCTGCGTTCATTGCCTTGTTCTTGGCACTGCACTGAGCCAATATCCCAGGAGGTCGGCTGTTTCTGGGAAACTGCAGCCAGAGTGATTGGCACCAGCAGATAGAACATGTCCAAAGTCGCTTAAATCCTGCAAACTTCAGCCAAACAGTAACTAAAAACCTCTGGCTTTATCCTTGGTTTTAATGTGTCTGCAAAGAATTTAGTTGGGTGTGTCCTAAAAATGACATGTGAATGTGTACATGCATGTTACCTGCGAGGTGCAGAGGTGTTGAGTTACGTCCCTGCGTATCCCGACAGTTAATGTTGTCGGGGCTACATAACTTCTGCACCCGGGCCAGGCAGCCTTTTTTGGCAGCGTCCAGCAGCGCGGCATCTCCTCTCAGCAGGTCCTGGATGTCGGTGTCCCCGTCCTTCACCAGGTCCAGAGGCGTGTTCCCGTCTCGGTTCTTCTTGGTGGGGTCCGCCCCGTGCTGGAGAAGAAAAATGTCAGAAAATGGTGAAAAATGTTGATTAGTGTTTCCCTAAACCCAAGGTGATGTCCTCAAATGTCTTGTTTGTCCACAACCCAAAGATATTCTTGTCACAGAGGAGTAGAAAACAGACAATATTCAAATCTGAGAAGCTTCAGGAGGATTTTGACTCATCCACAAACACCGAGATATGTTTATCCACCATGTACACAGAAATCCTTAAGGTAAATCGTGTTTTAAATCGAAATGCAGAGCTTAAACCATCTTAACAGAGACTCGATTTAATGACTCAATGTTGGCCCACAACTTGATTCTACAAAATATCAGCCCTCAAAATCCCTTATCACTTAAAACCCCGTAGGAAGCGTTCCACTCAGACGAACGAAGAAACGATGACAAGTGACGAGTGGGAAGTGGATGAAGGTAATTCACTGGAGAGAAGAAGAGAGGGAGAGACGAAAGAGGGGTGAGGACAGGACAGCCAGTGAAGTGGAAAACACCACATACCCTGGAGACGGGGGGGGGAAGCAGACATTTTCATCGCTCAACTGTCTCCTAGGTTACGGTTTAACTTGTCACTTCATTGTACGTTTTGAAATCCGCTCATTAAAATTTGATGTTGTGGGACCACTCCCCTGAGTATCCACTGCTGCTGGCCTGGAAATGTCCATAACACATCTCTCATGGCTGTATTGCCTTATTTAAAGTTTTTTTTTTTTTTTTTTTTAAACTATGCATATTATGATTTTCCTGCCCTACTTCTACATTTCTATTATCTCCTTGCTGCTGATGTAATCACATTCTCACTGTAATTTATTCTCTATCTAGGAAAATTAGAATAGAGACCCATATAAGTTATAATTGGGACATTTCCATATAAGTAAACGTCGGTTTTGTTCAGATTCAGTCTATATTTAGCTCATGAAAGATTTTTCATTCACTGTAGTGAAACACTTTGGAGCCTGTAAACTCTCTCTTGTGAACAGTCGTCTGGCTCGTAAGAGTCAATGCATTTTCCACTTTTGATCTGTGTATAAACACAGTAATGAGGCTACCGGTATGCTAGCAGCTCTGTGAAGCTGTACTTAGGCACAGTGGTGCTTAGCTCTGATTGAACGTCATTTCTAACATGCAGATTTTAAAAAATGTTTGCCAGGTTTGCTGTCTTATTTTAACATTTGTAAACTAGCATTAGAGTCACGCTGCTACAGCTACAACTAACAATTATTTTCATCGGCAATAAAACTGTTGATTTTTTTCTCAATTTATCAAATAGTTTAGTCTATAAAATGTCAGAAAATGGAGAAAAATGTCAATCAGTCTTTCCAAAAGCCCAAGATGACATTCTCAGATGGTTTGTTCTTTTCTATTTCACCTGAGCAGTGCTTAACACTGCCCTGGGGGCAGAGAATTTTAACTTCATGGACTGGACTTCTTGGATATCTGTACCAAATTTCACGGCAATCTATCCAATAGTTGTTGACATATATCAGTCTGAACCAAAGTGGAGCAATGACCAACCAACATAAATGGCTAGAACAACAAGCAGAGCTAGAAGAAAGATACTTGCATAAGCTGAGATCTCATCAACAGAAACGCTAAAGAAAAAGATTTCACACTGTTCGACTGAAAGTTGGTCTCCTGCAAGACGATAACACATCCAGCCGAAGATCATAAGAGTTCACACATTTCTAACAAGTGCTAACAAGATAGGTTGTTCTGTAATCCCAGAGAACTTTATTATGTTCTCGCACTCTCAAAAAGAATGCTAATAAGCGTTTTGTATGTCTCACAAGATCTCCTGCAGAATATAGGAGTACTGGAAGCGAACGCAGCAGTTTTACTCCGAGCACAAATCCAACACAGAAAAGGGACAATAGAAAGTTGACAACAAATAGAGGAGACAAAGGAAATCCTACTGCTGAACTCTGGAATAGTTTATTCAGAGAGGGAGAACAGTTAGATCCCGAGGCCATGGCAGATTAACACCAGAGTGCGGGAACACTTTGTTGTTTTGTGTGCATGTGTGTGTTAAAGGGGGAAATGAGGGCGCTGCCATGTGTATGCAGGAATCACAAACACAAGCTTCAAATCTGACTGAAATTTGCAAGGATTTTCCAACCAGAGTGGAAAAATGCCAAACCTTCCCACCACCTTGAACAATCGATCACTGCCTGCATTTCTAACCTCTGCCTCCAGACCTCTTAGGGCAACCATCAGATAAGTGAGAGAGCGGCCTGAGGGGAGCTGCTGTATCGCTGAACTCCAGGACTGTTTGGAGAGCACCGACTGGGATTTATCTGCACATGAGGCTACACATACTGACAGTGTGGAATATGTTTCATGTGCTGCTGCATATGTTATGATAAAGCTAACGACAGGGGGAACAGCCGCCAAGGTTTGCTGAATGAAACAACAAAAAAACAACGAAGCACAACCGCTTTGCGCTCAAAGGTAAGTCCATCATTGATGTTACACTAAACGAGGATGAACAATCGCTTGTGATAAACTCCCACTAAGATAAGAGAGCCTTTTGTTGGATGAACACAAACAAAGCTGCTGAGGCAGATGGTGTTCTTGGACACGTGCTGAAGTCCTGAGCTGACCGGTCTTCATGAGCATCGTTAACATTTCACTGAGTCAAGTTACCAACTGCAGACGCAAATTAAAGGCAAAAAGCAAAATAAAATTGTATTAAGGGAGACTACGTCACCATGTCACAAATTCACATAATTTATGCCTAGAAGCTAGTTTGGCATATAAGAACTGATTTAGCACAGCTGCTCTGTTGTTGTTAGCGCTGCTGGCTCAGGCGTCTGTGAGCTGACCAATCAGAGCAGATTGGGTACTCGGGAGGGGGGACCTTAAAGAGACAGGAGCTAAAACGGAGTGTTTCAGACAGAGGGGGATACAATGCTGCAGCACTGGGCAGTATGAGAAGACGGATGTGTTCATTTATTCATCTATAATCTAATGCCAAAATAATTGACTAATAGTCTGAACAACTATTGACCTTTGGCCCTCACCTTCATAATCACAAAGTGATTTAAGAGGACGACCCCTCTTTCCCCCGAGTTTGGATCAATATCAATTTGCCTTTGGGGCAATCAGGTCAACATACTGTGTAATAGAATTTTAAATAATAGATGATTACATGCAGCATAACAGTGTATAGTAGTGAAATGTGCCGACTGCAGACAATCAGTGTAGGGCTGCAGTTGGTGGTTTATTCATTAGATAAATCTAAATTAATTTTTGATGACTACTGGCTTTGCTCATCAAAATTCCCTAGAGTCAGAGGTGACACCTTCCAATTGCTTGTTATTTTTGGCACCAACAGTTCAAACCTCAAAGATATTTAAGTAATCATAGTCAGGTGTGAATCCGTATGCGGCGCAAAGTTTACTAGAATTTTCAGGAAATGCTAATTAATGTGTATTTCCATCCACTACTGTGCTTTATTAGGAGTTGGGCACAACAAGATAAAGAGTTTGTGGCACCAACTTTCCAGTCGCGTGCCATTAAACCACTGCAGAAGAAGAGGGTGTAACAAAAAGACGTGGTTCAACGAACATTAGACAAACCTCAAGTGGAAACAATGTGGAAAACATGATGGCATTTATGTTTACTTAACGTATTAGGTTACCATTTACTCATCTTTGTTGCATCCTGTTCTTACTGATACACCAACCTTTCCACTTCAGCCAAACTTTAAAACCGTTTTGTGATATTTTGACTTTATTTGTTTTTAACTTCTAGTGTTTCCACTTGGGTCTTATAATGCGTAAATGGTAAATGTGCATAATAAAAACAACCTTAATGATATGACAGAGAAATCCAGGGTATTCTCACTTTTGAGGAGCTGGACATTTGTTATTTTTACTTCACAAATGACTTTTTTTCAACAATTATCCATTAGTTTCCTTTTAAGTCACTGGATCTCATCTTCCTGAAGGCTGGCACCAGGAAATCACTTCTACAGACTCAACCCAAACAAAGACAGTGCATGTTTGTACAGTCAGACTGAGAAACTGCTTTTTCCTCAGAGCTGTCACTTTCCTTCACACTGCCCCTCCCCCCCGCAAACCCCACAACCACAACTGTCATCCCAGCAGCTCCACCGCACCACCACCACACCCGCACACACTCACTGCATCATCACGTTTTTACTTTGGTACCACTTAGCCTGACCTTGTCAATCTCACAATCTAACAGACCATGAGCAATATTCTTTTGCCTCTCACTATCCTTGAACAAGCTTCGTTTTGAAGCATTTTTAGTCTTTAATACATTCTGTGTTTGTAAGTATTTAAAATGTTGTTATTAGTTTCATTTTCTTCAGTGCATCTGGTAGAGGTTGCTCCAAACCTGATCTCACTGTGCAACAACAGTGAAGGAATTTTAATTTTAAGTCTGGAAGCAACACATTATCCCCGCAGCGGATGTGTACTTGCTTCGCCGCGTGCGTTCATGTGCATGAACTCAACAGCATTGATCTAATAATAATTTATGCCGCGCCATATGGCAACAACACAGCGGTGATGGAGCCTTGTCTGGAGGTGATTATGATAGGAACAACAAAATCATATTCAGCTGTGAAACTGCAACATTTCACAGGACTCATTTAGACTACAAGACGTGACAATCAGGTATCACACTGCAGATATTTTCAGCCTTGTAGTCTGATTGGTCAGTTTATCCCTGAGAGCATGACAAGTTATAGCTTTTATTGCGTCTGATGGGCCAATTACAGGACTCTGAACGACTTTTACTTCAGATCTGTACTGTTGATTTGTACACACTGAGTAACACACACAATATTCACTGGACACACAGAGCATTAAATGGCAGGACAGATTTCTAAGACTCATGTCTTGTAAATACTTTCCTCTGAAGCTGTATGTAGAGGAGGATAAGAGGGGTTAGGGTTAAAGCCACACCAAGAAAATGGCTGCCGAATTCAAATGTTTGAATCCGGCAGACTTCAACGTATCCTGGAGTCCTGCATGGTATCTGCATCAGCATGGTAATGTTGACAGGTGTGGCTGGTGTGATGTTTAATACCAAACAGTCAACAGAAGAAGCTGCTCCTTTAGATGGAGATATTATTAAACCTGCTGCTAACAATTAATATCTTCACCAAGCTTAAGCCTGGAGGCGATCATGCATATAGTCGTGTCTGTCCACAGCAAATTTTACATACTACTAGGTTTGGCCAATATCCAAAATCCTATATCACAATATTGTGACATGACATGACAGACGACATGTAGCCTCATTCAAATCCCTTGGCTCGCCATTTTCTTTTCAAAATAAAAGCCAGAAGAAGCCATAACATCTGTTTGATATTTGATATTGGGAAACATATTGCAAATGAATCTAATACTGGCCTTCATACTACAAGATCCATCAGCCTCATATTTTTTGTGAAAATGTATGACTTTATGCCCTCTTTTATTGACTGTTTTGTTTTATACCACCATTGACTCCTGACTCCTCACTCCTGTTGACCGGCTGGTGAGAGTCACAAGTGATCAACAACTGCTTCAGTTTGGAATCTCAGTACTACCAACTACCTCATGTCAGATCAATTCAAGCCGAATTTCGGCACCTTGAGAGCGAATCTTGTTGTGAATTCAATTAAACATTGATAAGATTCTATTTAGGCTAAAGCTCAGGTCTTTATATATGTTATATATGATATGTTATGATCCATTAAGGTCAGGCCGGGTGGAGATGTGATCTCTCATGAGAACACTCTTCTAGTTTTCATGATCGATTCATTGTTCAGTCAATAAAACATCAGAAAATAGTGAAAAACATGCCCAGAGAGTCCAAGGAGAAGTTCACCTGACAATCTAAAACCACGAGAGTGGACGTGATACCCTCCCTTTACTTCCACCTTCTTTGATTTAGACTGATAAGAAGGGTCTTTATTTATCTGAATAGTTGCCGTATGCAGCATTAGTCTGATTTCCATGGCAGTGACTACCACTGAGTTTTATCAAGACTTGATTGCTACTGAGGTGGCCCAAGTTTTAACGTGAATTCATATGCATTTGTGGTACTGAAAGTTCTTGAGGTGATAGGAGAGAAAAATGCAGGTCTAACCTTGAGCAGCAGTTTGCAGATCTCGTATTTGCCCTTGGCAGCAGCTTCATGGAGCGGCGTGAACTTCCATAAGTCGGCCACGTTGACTGAGGCACCATGTCTGACCAGCAGCTCGGCCACCTCGTAGTGACCATACGAACAGGCGTTATGGAGGGGAACCAGGCCACTGTAAAGGAAAAAACAAACAGTTATTTCTAGTTTATCATGTTAACAAAATGGACCAAAATCTGTCTGTAAATGTTTAATTTTATGTTAGCCACAACTTAAGTGTCGCACCCTTTGTCCTTGGCATGGACGTCGGCCCCGTGGTGCAGCAGGTACTCCACCACAGACACTCTGTTGTAGCCAGCAGCAAAGTGAAGGGGGGTGGAGTGTCGTCCCTCCAGGTCTCTACAATTCACATTCTGAGCCGTACACAACGACTGGAGAGAGACGGAGAAAGAGACGGGAGGGGGGTCAAAAGTGAATATCTGTCTTCAAATTAAAGAGCTGAAGAATTAAATCTATTCTCCATGGTAACCAATCATGTAGTGATTGCAATCAAGATTTATTTTCATTATCTTTCTTTATTATTTAAATTTAAAAAGTTTCTTTGGAGAAAGATCTAATTTAAAAGGTTTTTCATCCAGAACAATGAGGTTGTTTTTTTTAATGTTCAAAAGCAATAACAGCATTTTCCTATTGAAGATGGATGATGAATCGTTATAAATAATCAAAATCGCAACACTGAGAGAACAAAAAAAAAGGCAACTGTTAAGGAAACTGGACACATCATTTTTCTCTGATAATTGGATAAAAACACTGAATGTAATTTACATACAGATATGAACAGGGGACGTTTCTTTGTTCTGCCTCGAATATTTCAGGTACAGTCTTAGAAACAATTTATAGTTTAAGTAATTCAGTTTTTCAAAGCCACACTAGGAGTATCTTAACAACAACATCACGCTTAGAGTTGGAAGCTCGATTGCTGGGATAATGTTATGCTGCTGTTTCTTAGGTTGCAAGTCTTATAAACATCTCTGACAAATTATCATTTCACCACTTCCTGATTGAACAGCAACAGAAAAGATGGACAGTGAAAATCTGGAGGGATATCAGCCCATATTTCAAGGTAAAACAACATACTTGATAGCTGTTAGCATTAAACCACTTCCTGGCAAACATTACTGTTTGATTACATTTAGTTTGTTTCACTTTTAGGCTTAAATAAAAGTGTCCAAGATGTGCGTTAATGTGTGTTGATACTTCTTGCAGAAGCTAATAAAATATGTGGTTTTTACTTTAGAAATGAACCAATGTTTCTCCAGATCTGTCTTTCAATTGCTGACCAACCACAAAGCGGTGAAATGGCTGCTGCGTGAATACTGTCTTTTGTCCCGAAAGTTTGAACAGACATTTATGTTCGACTTAATTTTCCTC
The DNA here is from genome assembly GCF_040436345.1 of Pagrus major. Taxonomy (NCBI): domain Eukaryota; kingdom Metazoa; phylum Chordata; class Actinopteri; order Spariformes; family Sparidae; genus Pagrus; species Pagrus major. The sequence continues at coordinate 11,593,033 of NC_133226.1, forward strand.
TGCCATGAGGTTTACATTTGTTGGGAAAACATTCCCATTGTATTCTGTCTCAAATGCTGGCAAAGTAGGATGTATATCCAGTAGAAACATCAGGCGAAGAGGTGATATACTGTATCACCCTTAAATGCCACCCAGACTCATAAGTTTACATCATCCTTTTGATTCCCTAGAAACACAGTTAACCAACTACGATTAGCATCAAACCAGACAAACAGTACTTCTGAGAGACAGCAAGACGAATAAACAAAAATAGAGAAAAGAGTAACATTGTTCCTTCTGCCCACCCATCATGATTTATGATGAAAAATATGTCTGTGAAATCAAATATGTGGGGCGGTTTTAGGGAGCAGCAGCAACAATACTGAAGTTATTAACTGAAGTTGAGAAAAATAATGCAGTTCTGCTGAACTGAGGCCGACACCCGCTGCCCTGCTGTTCACAGAAAATAACTGCGCTACTTTTCTCTTATTTCACACCCAATTACACCTCAGATCAGAAGTAAGAGGACACACAGTGGGGAATTTAGTTTAAAGTGTACTTCCACCACTCTCTAGGACGCTGTTTTTTAAAGGAAATGCAATCAAACATCCTGCTGGTAGACTTGTTCCTCAGTCTTAAGCCATTATCCTTCACTGCAACTGCAGAGCAGCTTCTGTGGATTAAAGCTGTGTTTCGAGGAATATAAATAAAATTAAGTGGTTAGTTTTGATTAAAGCTGGCGGGTATGATTAAAATTGCCGACATTAGGTTTCGCACAGAAGACTGTGGAGACTTTCTGGTGAGGTCAGGATGACATGGGGTCAGTTATGAATCAATTCCAGTTTGTTCTGGAGCTTCTGAGTGTTTGTTTCTAAGACATTTATATCAATATGAGCTGACATGACAAGTACACTCTGTCTGCTTGGGTAATTTCCCTTCAGAAAGAGCAAAGAGGACTTCGTATTGAGCAGTAATATCAGTAATAACCAATGTGGAGCTGCGGCATTTAGTCAATAACTCTTTTAGTTCATTGACAGAAAATTAATTGATTGATTGCTGGTTCAAGCTTCTCGAAGGTATGACACAATACACTATGATATACTTTGATATGCAAGGCTACGCTACACTACGCTACACTACGCTACGTTACGCTATGATCATTTTGGTCTCAGTCCGAAAAGGATATGTCTGGCTCCTTAGCTGCTAAATGCTCCACAGTGTTCTCCAGCTAGTCGCTGACTGTGTCTGTCTGCTGTTTTGAACAGGTAGCGCACAGTCGGCTTTAAGAGCTGCCTGCTGCAGCACAAAATGACAAAATGAGTAGGAATGGAAATGACATTAATGTAACTCATGATAAGATACTATCGTGATACTTCGCCAAAGACAATGAGAGTGTCAAGATAAAGTGATTCTGCAATGTCTTGAAACATCACAATGTCTGTGAAAAAAGGCAAAAAGCATGACTGCATTTCAGTGTCAGTTTCACAGAGTTTGACAACTGAGTCAAAGCTCAGCTGAGCTTAGTGCCTCTGTTTCTGATTTAATTGTCGTTTCCCATTTTTGGTGAGCATAAGACAAATTTTCACGCTGGTGGAGTCAAATTGTCTGGGGAATCTGTTTCGAGTGCCTGGATGTTTTAATAAAAAATCAGTGTTTGGCAAAAGTGTATTGATAGTGTATCGCAGGATTAAGCGATACAGTATATCGTCATATCGATATTCTGTCACGCCCCTAAATATGAGAGCGATGAGAGTGAAACAAAGCAATAAAGTTGTGGGTCTGACAGTTGAACAATGAGCTGAAACTCTGTAGAGCTCCATAAAGGTGAAAGAGGCTGATAATTCTCTGTAGGTTCATAGCTACGAGCGACCCCTCTCACATTATCACAGTGTCATTAAACACAACCTTATTATAAAATGATAGATTATAGCTGCTATGTCTCAAAGGATTTTTTTAGTGTTATCTGACAAAGTGAATGTGGCTATGGCTTCTGTACTGTAGGACAAGAAATACCTGAGCACATCGTTTAGTAATTTAATGCTTTGAATGATGTAGAAAATGTTCCTGAATGACACAATCTGTCTTTCTTTGACCCATCGTCTTGGGCGACTATCTCACGAACAGTTCAGCCTGAACCTCCTCCACATGTGAACAGATGACAGGAGTCATCCCAGAAACAGTGCAAAGGGTTTTTGTTCTTAAAACGTCAATCAGTAGCTCAGCCAGAGAAGTCCCTGTACGTGTGTGTGTGTGTGTCAGGTAACAAGAGACTGACAGAAAGCCAGACCAGAGCTCATCGTCTGTTCTGCCTCGATCCCCTGCCAACCTGCCAAGGCATCACACTTCACACACTGATAGACCCTCTTCATCTCGATAACCCCATTACTGTCTGTCTCAGCGGGTAAAGACACAGATTTTCACTTGACACCAAATACTACTGTCAAATACTTTAGCGAATCTTCCCGGTCCTGACATTTGGTGGGTGGATTTTATCCGAGGCATATTACAGTGCATCATGAGCGCCTACGTTTCTAACACGAGTGGGCCTGGTGCAAATCAAACTGCTAACAGTACCAGTGCAAAGAGCTTGTTTTTCTCGAATTTGGCCTTTAACAGGAAGAAATGTTTGCAGTGTAACTGCAATCAATGTGAACAACAATACGAAGGCATGAACAGAAAACATCTGATATCTGCCTGACATTTGACAAAAATGGCTTCTACCAGGACGCTGTAAGAGCAACAAGAACGGTAAAAAGGTCAGAACATTTTGTTCTGTTGTTGTTTAAAAATAAAGAGTCTGGACTTCCGGAGCCACAATTTCAATGAGACCCTGTCAAATTTACCAACACAATCACCAGAGTTAATGTTGGCAATTTACTTTTCTGCAAACTATGGATTTGTTGTAACTTTACATACCTTTATTTTGCAACTTTGCAAGGTTAAATTTTCAATTTGTGCTTATGCTCTGGTTAGGTTTAGGCACAAAACCCACTTTGTTAGGGGTGAGAGAAGATCATGTTTTGGCTTAAAATACCTGTTTTAGGTCACCGCAAACATGGCTGGAAATTGTCCTGGGTTCTCCTTAAAAATATCCAGTGGCTAACGAAATGCCGTGGTCCCTTGTCCAAAATATCCAGTGGTTTCACATTTACAAATGTTAAAACTCTACCACCATCCCCTCCACCTCTGTCATGTACAACATGTAATGTGAACTTGATATGAAATATTTTGTAGAAATGTCAATATGATACGTTGGCCTATGACATGTGCAAATGTGAAGGCATCAGTGGTTTACAAAAACGTTAACTGACAACATTTTATCCTGGTGACTGGGTTGAATTTACCTGATACAAAAAATAAGAATCTTAAGTTCATCATTACTCTTCATTTACCATCATTAATGACAAAGAAAAATAGAAAATAAATCCTTATTTTCTTTCAATGGACAAATCAATTAATTAATTAGCGGACTAATTGTTCAGCTCTAGTCTGTATAACTTGAAATGTTAGTTCTGGTATTTTCAGGGTTTATAAAACTCATGTTCAGTCATGCAGCTAGTCAAGTCCACACACACTCTGGACGGTATTCTGCAGTATTATTTCTAAACCATAATGAGGCAATTAAAAAGATTTCTGCTCCCGCAGAGGTGATTATTTCCCAGGACTGGTGTCATCACACACACCAAGGCTGCTGAGTTCATGGTGTTTTTTCAAATGGAGCCAATGCTGATTGTTTTTGAGGGAAATAAATTGTCTCTTTTCAATCCTTGAACCCGTTAATAACCAAAACGACTTCTAGTTATTTTCTGACTTACTGAAAGCCAATTGATTCTCTTTAATTGTTGGACTGTTGCAATGAATCTGGAAGTAAAGCTTTCAAGGACTTTATACAATGTTCAACTGAAGGTAGAGAGATACCACATACTATATGTTTCATATGTATACACAAGACACTGAATATCAATACATCTTACTTGTTCGCATTGATTTTACCAAAAACTCTCAACAACGGGTGACATATGACATTAGAAATACCTTGACAGTGTCCAGGTCTCCAGCTTTAGCAGCTTCCAGAAGTCTGTAGTCCACGTCTGAGTTCCTCACCGGGACGTTCTCTACACAGCAGAACAAACAGGAGAACATCAGACAAACACTAGCTAAGCTACAAATTATCATGAAAGTAAATCTCTCCTCTGCAAATGGGTGGAGGTGAAGAGAGAAGATGACGTTAGACAAAAATCACCCAGACTGTCACTAATGCAAGGGATGTGTCACAGGACTAGAGCACTGGTGCAGATAGGGTTGCAGCGACAAACCCAATTCAAGGTATCCTGTGGTCTAGGGTATTGAATTCTACCATATTGTAAAATTATAATAATACCATTTAAAATATTAATAATAAGTAGTAAAAAATTATATTTCAAATGAATAGCAAGTTTGTATAAATTATATGATATTATTATATAACAATGTCTGTTAGGATGTAATATTTTTTTGAAATTAGAATAAAGTGTTTGTTCAAACATAAAAAGCTGTTTTCATTCTGTTAACTGATGATAGCAGTTATAATAATTGTGTAATACTGCATATTGTGAAACTGTGACATGCAAGTGTGAGTTGCTGCACTACTTTAAGGGCAGGCATCTTGCATCGGAAAATATGACAAAACCACACGTTACAACATCTGTTAGAAATGTTGTTGAACAAACAAATTTACACAACTATCTTTGCTGATTTTCAACTTGACAATAACCGACAGCAGAGAGTGACTAATCAACTGCTACATCACGAAATGGAACTATTGACTTTTAACAACCGTTCTTTGGAGGTGAATTTTCCACTTGACAATCACTCTGCTGTGGTTAAAAGTAAGTGGAAATAAGATCAAAGAACAAAGATTTGCCAATATATACCAGGCCAGGCAGACACGCTCAGCTGCTCTCCTTCAACATTTAACAATATGCTTCTTTGCTTTCTTGCCAAGAGTTGGCCAAAAAGATCAATACCACTTTCATGTATGTTTGGTCAATGTGAAGCAACTTGTTCAGATCAACTGGTTGATATGATCTGAAGCAACTGGTAAGTTTAGCTTGGACCGGAGTGAGGGGGAAACAGCTAGCCAGCGATTCTACATCTCACAAGTTAACACGTTATATATCTTTTCTAATTTATACAAAAGCCGTAAAAGTTGTGGTGTAAAACCATGCTTAAGTTCAACACTTTTTGTTTTTTGTACAGATTTAAAAAACAAACATATACATATACATGGGGAGGCAAGTTTCATTACTTTAGGACAGAGTCAGGCTAGATGTTTTCTTGTTTTCCACTAATTATGCTAAGCTAAGCTAACCAGCTAGTGGCTGAGTTATTTAACAGACATGAAAGTGGCACTGGTCTTCTCATCTCACTCTTGCATCTAACTAATAAATCAATTTCCCAAAATGTCAAACTATTCATGCTAAAATCACATGCACATACATCTGCCATTTTGCAGATTTTTTGTTTTTTCATTTAATTGTTCACATGTGTGCTTCTACAAAAGATCAGCTTTGCCTCAATAGAAATAATTATAACTTTAATAATGTTGGTCAGAGGTTGAGACCAGTTAAAGCCACTGTGCTGTTTGTTCTTTGGTTGACTGAATGTGCACCTTCAGTCTGAAACTATTAATTTTGACCTTTCAAAACATTTTCAGACAATCCGGCTGTTGCTAGCTGGCACATAGCAACCAAAACACAGCACCTACACATCTGCACAGCTCACCCACCCACACACCCACACACACACACACACACACACACACACACACACACACACACACACACACACACACACACACACACACACACACACACAAAGGGTTGCCTACCGTTGAGTATTTGCTGAACAGCTTCATTTCCCATCTGAGCTGCAGTGAAGCCCTGCAGTGACACCAGCGAGGCATCTGCCCCGTATCCTAGCAGCAGCCTGCAGGTCTGAAGGTGGCCTGCCAGCGCTGCGCGGTGCAAAGCCGTCTGACCCAGCGTGTCCAGGGCGTTCACCTGCAAACACAAATGGCGCATGTTATGACACAGATGTACTGCAGTTACATTAACTGGACATCAGAACAGCAATGTTACATGCACTCTGATTCAGTGTTGCGTATCAAATGCTTTGGATAGCTCTGTACATGGGGATGAGAACGAGATACAAACAACCAAACAGACTAAATAAATCTGCCGCAGTGTTATTCTATATGCATGTACGGATAAGCAGACAGATGTTCAAACAGAGAGATTTATACAGGAATGTGAAAAGCATATTTGCATATATTTAAGAGGGATTACGGCGGAAGTACAGAGATACATAAATAGATTGCTGGATGAAGATGAAAACGAAGAAATATGACTAACCTTGGCACCGTGTTTCTGTAGCACCTCCATAATGTCATTATGAGCACGCTCCGCTGCCACATGGAGAGGAGTCATGAAACTACAGAGAGGGAGAGAAAAAGAGGTGATAAAGGTGAGTATAAAAGCATGTTCATCCAGTGTTCGATCTATTCACGTTATAATGAGAAAGATTATTTATTAAAGCAAAAAAGTTGCCTATTTACAGTTTGAATTAAAACTTTGAAATCGATACAATCAGAGTAGTTAAGGTAGTATACTGCTGCAGTAACTAAACCGGTAATAGGCAACTTCTTAAGTTGAATGGTTAAAAAATCATTCTGAAGTAATTACTGATTGCACAGTGTAATGGCCATCTGGGTATAGATTGGCTCCACAATCTCTCGCTTTCACTATGCTGGGCGTGATTTATTTCACAAAAAACTAAGACCGAATTAGAGCACAAAGGAAGCGCGTCAGCCATTGTGCAAACAAAACAGGAAGAGGCATTTTCCCCGGTCGCTGTACCCAGGTAATGGTGGAACGGTGGAAGAAAAAGCACCCTGCTGACGGAGGAGACAAAGAAGGAGAAGAGGGAGAGTGATAGAAACAGAGGTAAAACAAGAGGGAATGGATGAGCATTCACTCGATGGAAAATGTGCCGTTGTTGCGTCAAAGTTTGTCCCCCTGTTGATATGTGTCACCTCTTAAGAGATCACTAAGTAACAAAACATGTCTGCTTATTAATACCATCGGGCGTTTTACTCTTCACTTTCACAGCACTGAGATCGGGTTGTGTTTACCTGACGTCGAACTTTGTGTGAAGGTGCTGAGCATGTTACGTTCACCATCTCGTTGCTACTGTTTATATTTACTCAGAGGCTAATTTAAAAAATGCACTACAGAATTTTTTCCAACCTTGCGTTGCATAACGACAAATAAATCACATGTCAACGGTACTCACTCTTTATTCTTCTCATTCACGTTGGCGCCTTTCCTCAACAGCAGCTCCGTCACCTGTTTCCTCTTCGGGTGTGGGGATGCTACTGCACAGTGCTAAAACACACACACAGACACACACAGAAACATCATCTTAGCATCCGTGCACCAGTGTAGGAAACACAATCAAGTGTGTGTGTGTTCACATCTTACCAGCGCAGTCTCGTGTGTGTGTGGATGTTTGAAGTTGATGATCTCCAGGGCCAGGGTCTTCTTCGCTTTGGCCATGTCAGCTTCCCGAGCAGCTTGGAGCAGCGAGTGGCCCTTAAATTCATCTGAACACACACACACACACATACACACACACACACACACACACATCAACATGTCAGAAACGGAGAAAACAGCCAAAATTTTATCTTGACAGGGTTGAAAGTATTTCAACCCACAGAGGAGCATCTGACGCTTCAGCTGAATGAAAGACTTGATCAAAGCTAGAGTTACGAGCTTCTCAGGGGGTCACAACAATATATTCTTTCACTTGCAGCGACCCTGCAGCATACCAAATATTTCAGACAGATCACTTCAAAATTCTTACTAGCGAGCTAATAACTTATGATGCAACAGTCTGTGTGCTGGAGTTGGAGCGGAAACAAGCGATTATCCCCCCAGAGGACTGAAAAAATTACAAACAACAAATTATGCTGCTTCGGCAGCGTTTCAGGCTGAATAAAAGGAGTCCGTTCAAGTCCATCCACCAAGTGAGCAGCAGCATTCACGCATTTTTAATCAGACATTTGGACAAATGGCATGAGCGCCAGACAGACGTCACATCATCAAGGGAACGTGGTCCACAGAGAGAGAATCAACAACAGAAGCGGCCTCTGCAGTCTATTGTTTGAGAGAAACTTTAAATCATTACTCATCCTTGTTAGTCCGCCACAGCGCCTCTCAAACTATTGGGTTTGTGACTCCTTAAAATGAAGAATCTATGTGTCTATGTTTCATCACAGCTAACAGCCTTAGTGTGGACAACCAAAGCTATGTTCTTCTTCTCTGATTGTTTCATCTGAAGCATTTTTCAGAGGCCTGAAGAGGAGAAAGTTTCCAGTATTTCTTAAAAAGTCAGAGATTATGAACATGACGTCTTTGTTGCAGAAACAGAGTTCGGTTCCCATGCATGAAGAATTTAGATTTTAATTCAAATGCGCAATGGTTTGTTTTGAATATACTATATACTGTATATATTATATATTGAGCTTTCCAAGGATACTGAGACACTTTAGGTGGTTTAGCTTAGTTTGAATGTTCAACAAATTGCCCATATTCTACATCACTAAAAAGTATTTACAATTACTAAAAGGTGTAAGATCGATTTCTGTCCTCACGTACAGCTGCAGGAGATGCAGCTGCTGAACAGCAACCAATCAAATCTGCGATGTCAATGGTTATATTTGTTTAATTTCTGTATTCCTGCCAGAAAGGTGCCATCACCTCAATGTCAGACACCATCCATATGGACCTCTTAGAGGAATAATTTCACATTCTGGGAAATGTGTTCATTCACTTTCTTGTTGAGAATTGACAATCAATACCTTCTTTATATCTGTAGAGTAAATATGAAGCGTAGCACAGAGAATGGAATCAGGAAAACAGCTCGCCTGGCTCTCTCCGAGGCAAAACATCCACCTAGCACTGATTATTAACACGTCACATGTTGCTTCTTTAATTTGTACAGTGGGAGTCTCGGTTAGTTGCCAGAAAACGTCACAATGATGTTGTTAGGGCTCGGCAAGAAGGCGAATATGTCAAACTATTCCTTTAGATTACTATACCTGGCTTACTTACTTATTTAATTTAAAAACAATTGGCCTGAACTACTCTGACTATTTTTTAAAGTCATCTGGACGAACTAAACCCTTTTTAAAATGTGGTTTTACAATCAATTATTCATTTTTTATATTGATTTTCTATTGCGGACACATCTTGTATTCCACATCTGTATTCAAGACAGACGTTTTCCATTACTCTGTGAGAGAGTGTGAACTGATTTTTTTGCTGCACCCGGCATGAGTTCGAGGTGGTTGGTTACACCTCGCTGAGAAGTTGAAGGTGTGCAGCCTGTCTTCATCTAACAGCTCACTGCAGCTGCTCCGTCTTGTTCCATTACACCCTGCTGAAATTTCAAACTGATCTGCTGTCAGAAAATACAGAAGATTACTGTCCTAGTAGTGTACTGTTGTAGATGCATTTTTGATCAATGTCAGTGCCAAGCTTACTGACAAATCCATTGCTTTTACTGCAACTTCATTATTGTAAATCAAGTTCTGTTAAATGCTTTCAATGTGAAGCTGCATCTGTGGGACATCTTTGGTTGGCATTAGCAACTTAATGCAATGTCCCCACAGACACCCAGTTTGTGTAAATATTGCAGTATTTTAATCAGTGGGCAAGAGGCTCAATCATCATTGTGTTGCCTGATTTGGATAGTGACATTTATTTAAATTAAATTCTTTAGGATTTCCATTTTAAGTATTTTTCAAAGTCTGGACTGTCAGATAACGTTTTCCCCCGGGACAAGAAAAAGCCTGGCACTGAATTTTATCCCAACTCCTGCGATCTAAACCTCCACTGAACACAGAGACTTTCACACAAACACACACACATACCCTATAGGCAGAAATCTCCACTCTAGAGGTGTATGATACAACACAAGCTCTGTCAGAATACTACGGAGAAAAGTCTGATTTTGAAAACAACCATCTTCAGGTTTCGGTTTGTGTTTCTGTGAGGAGCAAAGACACAACCTCATCAAAGAACAAACAGCTCACAGGAGCAATTGTCCTGCAATTGCACACAAACATAAGATGGCTCATGGTTGATGTTGCATTTGATTTTTGTTCTGATCTGCGTCATTAAACAGACGAAGCAACAAGTGCAACGGCGAGAGAGCTGACTCACTAGTTAATTTTCAAAGGGCTGCAGAGAGCTGTCTGCCAAAGACAAAGACTGAGCTTGTCTGCTTTGACTCTGTGGTGTCTGTAGACGTAAAGGAACCGCTGCATGGATTCAATTGTGGTGCTCTTTAAGTTTAATTAATTCAATATCATGCATCTACTAAAATGTTCAAATAAGAAAACAGGACAGGTTTTATGGCAGCGTGGATAAAACGCACACAAAACACAGCCGGCATCTTTAAAAGAAGCAGTTGTGAAGAGTGTAACTACATCGTGAGAAGGTTAACGTAACACCGCCCTGAATCAGCTCGAAAACAGAATGGAACATGATGTGCAGTTGTTCAAGGATATTTGGAGTGAAAGGTTTATGAAACCGGTCTTGATCTTCACATCCAGAGGTGAAGGTGCACTTCTTCAGTGAATGAGCTTCTGTATAAAAGGAATTCAATGGCAGTGGTTGTGGATGTGACTCACCGTCGAGCGGGAAAATAATGAATGTGGGTTTTATGAGTAGCTCTACACGTTTGTGTTTTTATACTGGTGCATGTGGCTGCTCTGAATACATTAATACATACACGGCAAAGTGTTTTCTGGTATTCTTTGCACTTTATTGAGTTCTGCTTGCTTTCTTAAGGCTATTGAAACTGTGTACGTAGAGTTCATTTTCTAATGTGTTTATTAACTGAAGGTGCAAGGTGGTTTTCTTCTACCTGTAACCCTGGATCATGGTTATTGTGCTAAATATAAAATAATATTCTTCTAATACTGTTCTTGAAAGTGGAGATAGTTAAAACCACCACAAAGATGTTTTCAGCACTGGAGAAAAATCTTGGGAGGTGCTAAACCCGAGATGCAGCAGCAATGCTTTTCCAAAATAGTGTCAGAGGAAAGCTAAAAGCTGCTAGCTTGTTTAGATTCGTACTGTTAGCAACCAGCTTAGTGTGAGGGGTAACATGCCATTTTCTGCCTGTAGGTTGTTAGCTCTGAGGCTGTTGTTGTTTCCCGTAGAGGCTAAAATAGCCTCAAGCAGAGCTGCAGAGTGGACTGCAGTGGTCTGGCCTTCCACACCTCCAGATGTACTTCCTGTTCAAACTTGTAGTCTTCAGGCCCAACCGACGCTGACTCAAGGGACATCGCTTGAGGCAATTCACAAAGTTGTGTGCAGCTCTCTATGGAGTCCCAAAAGGTTGCACTCAACTTTATTCATATATGCAGAAACACTACCCAAGACTGTAAAAGGACTTGGACTGTGTATATCCTTAATGGTGTTCGGCTAGAGAGTTTCTTCAAGTTCATTTAAAGAGCATCTTTTAGAGTCGGTCAGCTCCTTAAGTGTTGGCAGAGTTTCACTTAAAAGAGTTTCTGACAGCTTGTGTAAATTTGCTGCCAAAGACGAAAATTAATTCCTGATATATGAAAATGAGTGGAGAGCCTCTACACACTTCTTTACTGCAGAAGTACACAGAAAGTCATGATGAAGAGCTGGAAAGAAAAACGCAACTGCAACTGCAACTGACCATTTTTGTTATTATTGATCAGTCTTGTGATTATTTTCTTGATTCATTTGTTACTGGTTTGGCCTATGAGATGTACAAAAACATAACAACTACCCAGAGCCCAAGTTAACATATTCAAATGTCTTGCTTTGTCTCTCTTTAAACCCATAATTTCTTGATTTCAGCTCCAGACAACAACATCTACCTTCTTGTGAGACTGAGATTCACCCTTTAAACTGCTCGATGCTCAAATAACTTCAAACAAACATGACTGTTGTAAATACACCCTTCCTCAAACAACCTATTAATTAATTCCGCACCATGACACATTTAGCAGCACTGTACATACTGCAGCTGCACTTTATGGAAATGAAGGCGCCACACTCACATGTGAGTCTCTCCTTCAGCTCGGGCGTGGGCGCCATGTCCACGGAGCTCTTGCTGTGGCAGTTGAGCAGCGTCGGGTCGGCCCCGTGGCTCAGCAGCAGAGAGCAGACCTCCACTCTGTTTTTAGACGCTGCTTCATGGAGAGGGGTGAACTGCCACAGATCCATGGCGTTCACACACGCGCCATGCTAGAGGAAAGACGGAGCAAAGTTTGCATTGTTGAGCATCATTTTCTTTGATTTGTTTTGGATTTTTGTAAGTTCTTACAAACACTGATTAATATTGGTACATAGATGGTACGGCTCTTTCTTGTTAATTAAATAACAAAATCAACAAAAGGCGAATCAACAGTGGAACTTGATTTTCTTTGAATTCGATTTCCATCTTAATTAATAGCAAAAATACAATCCTATTAATTAAGAGTCAGTGCCACTGCCTGAGTAACTATTGAGCCATCGTGTGTGTGTGTGTGTGTGTGTGTGTGTGTGTGTGTGTGTGTGTGTGTGTGTGTACCTTTAGAAGCAGCTCAGTAACTTCATAATGTCCGTAGGAACAGGCATTATGTAGAGGCACCAGACCACTGGAGGGGAAAAACACAAAACAGAATTTTAATTAACAATAAATATAATTTATGAACCGTTCAAAAACAGAACAAGCTTCTGATTCTTTACCTCTCCGTTATATTTTTATTCTTCAGTTTTAAAAAGGAGCAATATGTAAGAATTGGCCACCTGTCGAAAACTAGTTAGCTGGGTTAGCCATGCAGCTAGTGGTCTGGACTGGGAGCCAGGAGCAACTGGGGAAGTTTTGGTATTTATACAGATAGTACAGGAGTTTTGGACCAGGACAAGCCAGGGTTAGCATGTTAGCATGCTAACTTCAGTAGCTATCGCTGCAACACAATACATGCATGTCGTAATGTTAAAACTGTTAATTTTCTTCACATTGTGTTGATCATTTTAGTTAATTTTTTAATGTTTTCTGTGAAGATCTTATATGTTGCACCAGAAGAAACAGACTACCTAGAACTTTGACCTGAAGATGGGGCTATATTAAAAGTTAAGGGATCACCACAGTAATCATAATGTATCCTGAAGACAACCCTTTAATAGTTGTTGAGAAATTTTACTCAAAACCCCGAATGACAACCTCTTGGTGGTGCTGCAGGAAGAGTCACAGAATCACCAACTGTAATAATCTAATAGTTGTTGGGCCGACTCACAGTCAATGTTTGAACATTCAAAACCTTCAAACAGATTCTGACAGCTGATCAGAACAGAGACAAAATGATGTCCCGTTCAAAATTTGCTGTCATCTTTTAAATTCAGTTTTTATTCTAATTAGTTTAGCTGTACATACCCTTTGTCCTTGGCGTGAACATCTGCTCCGTGCTGTAGCAACAGCTGAACTATCCTCACCCTGTTGTATCCTGCTGCCAGGTGGAGTGGAGTGGACTGGAGAGACAGGTAGGAACAAAGGGGGATAAAAAAAAAAAAGCAAAAGGAAGGAGAAAATAAGGAGGCAGGGGAAGAAGGAGACACAGTGAGGGGGGGAGAGAGAAATATAAAACATTGTTAGTCCACATGTTCGTTCTACAGCAAGACAGCCTATCGTCAGGATTTCACAACATCAATCCTGTACATACAGAGTGGAATAAAGGAAGAAGACATTCTGTTCCCACTGAGCAGCAAGATGTAAGAACATTTCTTGAGAAAAGACTTTTCAGAGAGAAATGGGCTTTTCCACCACTGAATCAGTCGAGGGTGATAACTTCTGACTTTATTTCCTCAGTATAAGTGATGAAAAGCTGCAGTTCTGAATGCTTTCAGATGGGACTGAGATGAGATGGCTTCAGCTCTCAATGCAAAGGTTCCTCTTTATGCTCTCAGCGAAGGCCATTCTTCTTCCAAGGTAGATGAAAACCTGGTAGCTCACCTGGTAGAGCGCGTATCAAGGCTCAGTATCTCACCCCTGCCTTTCCTGTCTCTCTTGAGTTGTCACTAATATAATAAAGCATAAAAGCAAAAGCATTAAAAAGAAAAAGCTGGGAAGACATCGGACTGGTGGCAGTGAGAACGTTCCCATTATTCAGTCGAATGGAAGTTGTTACAGGGAAAAATGTAATGGAAAACCTGCCTCTAAGTCATGATATGAAAGTCATTTTTCAACTGGATGTACCAGAGATCACATTGTGAATAGGAGTGGGATTAAAGCTACAACATGAAGCAGGCACATAGAAAAGTTTTTAGATGGTACATGCTGAAGGAACCACAAATGTGATTGCAGTTTCAAATATGTATTTTTCCTATTACGTCTAGTGGTTTTTATGTCACCTACTCATCTGTTTCTTCAATAGCCAACAGTAACCATAAAAACTGTTTGCAGCGAGGTCTATGGATAATGGAAATGGGAATATGATGCTTGACTGAGGTGGAAAAGTGCAACTAAGCGCAATGGAGACGGACAATTCCAGTAAACAGCGACGTACGTGACGCATGTGACGTTAACATCACCGGTGCTTTCACTCCACATTAAATAGACCAAAAATAGCTACAGGCAAAAACCTCCCATCTACGTGGAGCGATGAGGAGACTGTAACGTTCCTCAAATGAAAACAGGAAACATACATTTATCTCATCAATTTTATGTTTTATAAGATAATGATTCAATTCACTTCCATTTTGCTGGATTGGCTGGAAAAATCTCAGAGACGGAGATCTCAAAAACACAGCACATGAAATATAAATGAGCTCCACAGCTGGATACCACTAGTGGCAACTGAGAGATGTGTGTTTTTTTTCTGTTTTTTTTGTTTTTTTTCCATGTATGGAAGCACTGATCCATTTTTCTGGATCAGTTTCTGCTGCTCCCTGAGTACTGATCTGACACTAGTGCTCTCTTTTTCCTAAATTTTAAATCTGCATACCTCACTGCATGAAACATACTGTAAACGTTTATACGTAAGGTAGGACAAGGCGAGGCACTGCTCGCTTAATACTGAGTCAGCAGCTTACCATGACTGTATTAATGCAACTGGTAATGGAAACTGTAATCAATGCGGATTAGTAAAGCTAATAACTTAACCACTTCACAATGTCAGTATCAATCCTGAGTCTGATGACTACATTTCAACTGCTTTTAGTGAGGCGAGGACGAGATCCCACATGGTGATGGCGTTAAGTTAAGATGAGCTGAATGAGAAGGGGTGCTTGTTTGATTTTCATATGAATTAAAATCTACAACCATCCTCCATGTTGTTTTAGATTATACTCTCCTTCCATGTGTGACCAGATCTGTCTCAACAGCTATGGCATCATCATGTGACCTGAGCGGGCTACCTCGATTAGCCAGCTGATTGTCAATGAGGTAGCAACTCTCGACTCTTCACGCTGCCATCACCCCCTGGGATCTGGTGTGAAAGTGCAAAGATTGGTCCGCGCCATGCATACAGTCATGTCACCGCAATGCAAGTGATTCTGCTGACAACCACATTATGTTCTGAAAGAAGAGCGCTGTCAAGTCGTGACTGTGGGGCGGCAGCAGGCTGATGGTGTCGGGGGAGTAAAGGGAAGGTGCTTAGAGGAGAAGACCAGGAGTTGTGACTCGTGACGGCAGGATTCAGATGTTGATGGTTTAACAGCTGCACAGTGGCACACTTCACCAAGATCTTACGACAAAACATCAACACGATATCCATCCAACAAGCTAATTAAAACCTCAAAACAGTGCATCAATCTGAGCTGAGGAAGCCAGCCGTGAACAGACGACTTACCAGCATTTTTTTGGGGATGTCAGCTGCTATCAATGTCGCCAAAAAAACATCAACAAAGCAAAAAGGACAATCAAACAGTTGCCGTGGTTAAATGGACAATATTTCTTCAATCCCACTGAAATCATTCTGATGAGAGATTCCAACTTTATTGTTTGCATGGATGCCAAATAAAATGATCAGATAAGACGTGCACTTATATGTGCTTATATTCAACAATCCTTAAATCTCTTAATATTTCCAACACGGATCAGTTCTGTTTTGCTAGTTCCATGCGGAAGCAACAACACCAATGTTACCCCCACTTGATCGAAAATTCATTCATATCAGTCCGGATCGGATCAGTCTCTTCCAAATGAGGTGCTTACGTGAAGCATTTCTACTTTGATTTGGCTGTTACTCTGATTATAAGTGGAATATGCGTCCATGTGAACACAGCTGATGATTGCTGCGTTCAGAAAACGCTACAGTACATTTAACAGACTACAACCTGAGGTTCGGCCACCAGCTGCATTTTTTAGAACATTGGTATTTCTTGGTGTCCTACATATTTTCCTATTATAAGCTCTTAACAAGGTTGTTCAAGGACCACTTAAAGAAAAACATTTCTCTTTAAAAATAGAGACTACGACATCATTTCATAAGCCATGATGCAAAACCTTTGCAACATCAAAAGTATAAAATTGTTCACAAAGCACTGGTTTTCAAAATGAAGAAAACGCTTATATTCTCACTGCTGGCTGTCTGATATTATTCAGCACACAGTACTGTACAGTAATTTGAAGAGGTTACACGGACACAAGACTGGAGCTCCTATCACAGAAGAAATAAGTTCAACTTTGATCAGAAAAGTGGCATTAGCTGTCGCGGCTAAGGTCCAGGTGTCATTTCACTTTGAACCGACTCCAGCTTGAGGAGATCTTGAAAAATAGATCATCTTTGGTGATCTCTGCTGCTCACTCAGGAGTTGAGCTGAGACGCGGCAGCAGCAGTGAGGCAGAGAGGCAGAGCTGGGAGGACAGATGGTACACTCGTATTTACAGGATGTGACAGCAGCATTTGCAAGGAGCAGGACATGGTACACAGTTAGTCATCCTCCTCATTTTAAATGCAGCGTCGTTCTGTGTGTGCGCGTGTGTGTGCACGCGTGTGTGTCTGTGTGCTCGTGCCTGTGTACGTGTTACTGCAAAATGTTGTGGATATACATAAACAGAAAAAACAACAAATCTGTAAAACATTAATCAGGTCCTCGGTACATTTTAAAGCTTTAGCTCCAGTGAGTTAGGCCTTAGACACACGCACACACGCACACACACACACACACTCTTGCATCACCATGATGTCGTTGCCAGGGTCAGACTGATTAAGCTCCACCTCCTCAATCTGTCAACCCTGTGAGAGGAGCGGGTACATGCGTGTGTGTGTGTGTGTGATCCCTCTGCCACACATAAACATCATCGCTGCCTCAGTACGTCTTGTATTGAATTCTTCACACAGAAGTTTATTTGGATTTAAGTCATTTAAAAGCAGCTCCAGCTGAAACTTTTATTATGATCCTTTCGGCCGCAGTAGCCACAAGCCAATAGTGCAAATAATCAAAAGCGTCGCCCATTTATTATTTATCTGAGGCATCCTACATCCAACATCCCTCAACTACCCACCAAGTCAGCCTCTTCTTTTTCTAGTTCCACTGAGTTTATGAAAAAAGACATATTTTTTCAGTGTTTTTTACTCTTCCATAACATCACAGCGACCTTTCATATGGGAGAGAATGAATGCTCTTTAAAGACAGCCAAAAGGGCATCAGCAGTTCAGTGAGTGGAAATAGATAGGATAAGATTGGTTATTTAGAAATACCATCAATAGACCATATTCACACAGCGGCCACTTCTCCCTGATGTCATGCTCAGGATGGGAAACTCAAATTAGACAACAACTGACGTTAGCTAGACCTATTACCCAATGTCCTTCTGGATACATGATATGATAGGAAAGGTGTAAATTAACTCTAAAATTAAACAATTTGTCAGATTCCCTTTTTTTAATTTTACGCAGCACATTTGAGCTTCCCACCCTTAGTGTGAGCACGTTACGATGCTAATGTTAGCATCTAGCTCAAGGAGCAGTACAGTAGAGGTACAGCCTCACTGAGCAGCCTTGTGTGTGAGTCTGTGTTGTAGAGTTGTAAGATACACATAGCTGTCTTAAAGACTTGGAACAGAAACAGCCGGGCTATGTCCAAAGCTAAAATGCAGGCTAGCTGTTTCTCCCTACTTCAGTTTTATGCTAAGCTAAGCTAACCCTCTCCTTGCTTTAGCTACACATTTAGCATACAGACATGAGTGGTATCAATCTTATTATTTATGCCTGGCCAAGGTAATTTCTTCTGTGTTTTTATTGCAAATAAGAGTTTTCCTTGCATGCAAAGGGTGTCCAAAGCTATATGTCTTTTTTGTGAATGAATGTTGAATGAAGAATTAAACCCATTCATTAGTTAGAAATAGTTCATTTTTGTTGCCCTTCAACTGTTGTTTTTTCCTCTGAGGATGGATTGAATATATTGCTCTGAAGTGAAAAACCTAGTGGACGATATTTCACACAGATGCAATCGGCACTCACAGTGGCAGACTGAAAGTGAACAATGGCAATAAAAAAAACCCACTCTGCTGTGTTTTAATCATCTAAAAGCCTTTTTGTGAGGTGGAGGGGAGTCGGGAGTGGAGGAAGGGAAGCGGATGAAGGAGGGAATTATGGGAAGAAAATGAAGGAAGCAGGAAGCGAGGAGCGATGCGGAGGACATGTTCAAGCCAAGATGGAAAATACTAATCTTTCATTCTGACTTCCCCTGGTGGCATTTGTCTTCTTTTTATTTATACCCCTTCCCACCAAAGAAACACTATGCATCTGAATGGTGGCTGCACAGTGATGCAGTCTGAAAGATATTGCTTTATTTGGTGATCCAACAGCAGAGACCATCTAAAAAACAGCGTAAAAAAATAAGACTATCAAAAATACCAACCACACATTCAGGTTTAACGCATCATTTAAAAACACACGGAGTGTGTAATCTGCTGCTGTGATAGTTCTTTGTTATGCGTTTCCATTTTTCTTTAACCTCTCTTACACCCTCTCCCTCTCTCTCTCTCTCTTCCCGTTCTCTTTACGAGCCTGTCAAGCTGTTCCCATGACAACGGTGACTGCTAGCTGTCAGCAGTTGCCATAGCAATGAGTAATGATCTATCCGGGAGGGCGAACAGCCACATCTGGAACATTTTGTTTGGTGTCGTTTGCATGAGTGCATGAGCCTCTGATGTTATTCCTTTAACCAACATTATCTATTTTTCTTTTACTTTAAAACCCTTTTGAGGTACGCTGACTTGTAATAAGATGAATCATGCCGCTGTCCTTCTCGCTTTGCACCCAAGGCCTGTTCTTCAGCTATGTCCCTTGGGTGGGCGTGTACAATCTCCTGCAAAAAGTTTGTAACACTTTATGGCAATATATTATATTTGTTGGTTAAACTGGATCATCTTTAATCGAGAAAATGTATTCTGGTCTTTTCTCTAATGTCCTCCAGCCTCTCTGCCTCAATTCTCTGTCATTTACAGAGTTTAACGGACAGATAGCTTTACCTGTCGCTTAAGTACATGCCAGCTGCTGCTGCTAACTATGGCTGCCGTTAGCTAGTTAGCTCAGTTAGCCCTGCAGGTAGCCGACTCTGCCCTGGGAGCTTGTGGTTGCACAGCTGGCAACAGGAGCTTTGGACCACCAGCAGGAGCAGCTCTTCAGGCCCAAAGAGGGAAATGCTGTTGGGGAGCAGCACCGGAGTGGGCACCAGAACCAGGTCAGGTGAGGGAGCAACGGAACCTGGGTCAGCAGCCTGTACAGACATTATGACAGAGTCGAAGAGGCCGAAGAGGACGGAGGAAGCTAAGAAGAGAAAGTGACCCAGAAGACACAAGAGACAAGAGTAAATCTTAGACTGGCCTGTACTTGTTGGTGAGAGCTTAACAAAGTAAAAGATTCCAAGACAGACACCGAGCCGGCCTTCTTGCTGTTGGACTAGTATGTAATATAAGCTGGCTTGCTATGTCTTGTTTTGTTGCACTTGCTTGATTTTGGCTGTTAGCAAAGTTTTCTACTTGCTATTTTTTAATCATAAGCAACGTAATCGTAACAAATGTAATGTATAGCTGTCGATATTTATGACAGTAGCGTCTATGCCAAAGATATACTTGCTTTTAATAACGTACACACGGGTACACACAAGGGCTGGCACATGAATGGAAGGAGCAGCCAATATGGGGATGTGACTGGTTCAGGAGTCAGGAAAAACGTCAGCAGCAGAATGGACGACGACGGGACATAAAACTAAAGCCTGTCCTCTAGTGGTATCCTCTGGTAACACACGTATACTACGCAGTAAGTAGGCAAGTATGTGAACAACCACGTTCACCACGCAGCCAGCGGTCTACGCAAACGTGCGGTTCAACAGCAAGTACATCTCCGGCCTAATTCTTGCATAATGTTGCTTTAATTTTTGCTGTTTATCCCATAAATGTATTATAAACAACAGTGACAAAGACCAAAGACAAGAAAATATTCAGCCAGATGGTTACATTTTTACAGTTTCACTCGAGTTAATTTAAACTGCTCATTATATCATAGCGCCACAAACTGCTTCACTTCTACAGATTCCAGAAAATAAATTATGTAACATATAAATTCAATTTAAACCAATGAAAAAAAGAAAACGATGGCAGAACGTGGGTGAAATAAATAGCTGAACTAAGAGGTGCAACGATGTGATCTGCAGCCTCGGTGTGAGCATCAATCAGCAAAGGAATCGCTCTGTTTCTTACAAGACAAGCCATCCTTTTCATAAAATGTACTTTTGGGGTTATAAACATTCTTCTGCTGCGGAGAAAACCAAATGTCACTGATGTGTAGATTCTTAACAATCGATCAGCAGAGTGGCAGAAACACAGAACACGCCCTGTTGACACACACATTCATCTAACTGTTATATTTCACTGTATGGCTTGAACAGATATAATAATTCTGCGCTGGATAATGGATCAACAGTTCCTGATGTTCCACGCTAAGTCATCGGTTTTATTCGTCTGGTGCTGAGTTCAGAGGGAGGACAGTGTCTTCATGCATCAGACTAACATGCATTAAAACATCTTTCTAATGTGTCTAAACCAAACTGTTGCCGTTTCTACTCAGATTTAGTGCCTGAATAAATCCTTAGTCATTCTGTCCTCCAGTGTACAAAGAAACCTGAAACTACACGCTTCCCCAAGGTCCCTCTGGAAAAGTTAACTTTAACCAAAAAGACTGATTAAATGAAGGATTCAGTCAATCTGTCAAACAAACGCCCCCATATGAGTGTGTGTAGTCATTGTGTTAATTAAAACAAGCTTTTTTAATTATACAAAGGCTTAGATGATGAGGTTAAAAAAAACTAAATCTTGTCAAATTAAATGAGAAATATTTGTGAGGTGCTGTCGGTTTCCAACAAAACCATTCTGAATACAGGAGTAAAACTTAAACGTCAAACTAAATAGCGTTAAATCTATTTCGTGCTCGACACTTAGCCGACTTAGTACTCAGGTCAGGGCTGCACATCGGCAAGTGGATGCACTAACAAGATGAGTAGTGTCAGATGACTGGATCGATAAATATATTAGCGAATCTGTGTGTTATTCTTCTGACTGACATGCACCCACACACACATTATAAGGTGCAGACAGCTCAGCCCAGCCAACAGCTCGGAAGACAGATAACCTACAGCTAGTCTTTTCATCTAATGCTCCCTGTGCACACTCGCACAGTCAGACACACAGAAACACACACGCTGATATCTCAGCCATCACCTGTCAATCTGCTCTGCCTCTAAGCTATAAACACAGACTTTTCCGAGGAGCTGAGGGCTGCATGCAAAGTTTAAAGCTCGGAAAGTTACTTCAGGGAAACATTCCTTGAGAGCAACAGAAAGTGTCCCTCTCACTTGCGATCTGGGACGGACATGTCAGGTTTATATCTGCTGTTAGCGGACTTGTATGTAATGACAAGTCCTCTAAACAACATGTGCAGACGTGCCAACACCACGGAGCGTTATATTGTTTCAGGAAGTGGGTTGGGATATCTGGTAAAGCAGGTTTTCATATTTAGGTTTTCTTATATTTACTTAATTTGTATCCATTCTTACGAGATGTCTGATTGTTCTCCTCTGTCCTATGGAGTTCCTCAAGGGTCAATTCTCAGTTTTACCATCATGTTTTACACAAAGAAAGAAATATCTTCAGATATAACATTTGCTGAATCAACACGTAGGCCCAAACAGTTAAGAATGTGTTAAATACAGTGTTTCACAAAGTTTAGACAGTTTCTACTAATGCAACACGTCTCAAAATTAAGTGTGTTTTTAATGGAGTCTGGTGACTTTTCCCACAAACGAAAATGGAGTAGCCTCTATTAGTTACAGCTAACTGTGTTTGTAAAAGACATGTTTACTGTCAATATGTAATAATCTTTAATACATTTGTGTAAATGGCGAAATCAATTGAAACTGTTTTTAAAAAAGCTGCAAGGAGGTACGACGCACTTCAGACACGGAAACAGACACTTCTTTCAAGGTAAGAAACATCTTAATGTATTGCACATAATGCCTAATTTACAAGAAGGTACCAATGATTTTTAATTTGCACCGTAGCTGTTTCGCAAAGTTTGTCATGTTTCTCCTCATCAACAACTCTTAAAATCACACAATTTGTAAAGGAGTCTGGGATAGAGTCAAATGCCTTTCATTTGCTTACTCTCACCAGGAAAGAAGGTTAATATTACATTATTTCGGATGCCAATTATTAAAAGTGACTTGTTTCTCAAATATGACAAGCAGCTACAGTTAGCGGTAATTAGCGGTTACTTGCTGTTTTGAGTATGAATTCAACAGGTGGCCTGATTTAACATTTTTAAGTTGGGGAAACAAACATTGTGACAGCGGATTTTTCCTGATAAACTACCTGGACACCTGAGAGCTGCAGCCGCTACACTGTTCTCAGACAACAACATGCCAAGGGCTTGGATAACAGCAAGCGATTAAATTTGTCACTGACAAAAGTTTATTAAAACTTTTCCTTTCCCTATTTGTCATCTGTCACCTGAACAGTTAACAAGGGCCTCTGGATATTTTTAATCTCTGTCTCGACGGAGCAGAAGTCTAATATCTTTTTCAGACAGGGCATCAGGTTACATTTAGATTCTCGCTGTGAAAAATCTCCTGTCGAGCAGAATTCAGACGTTCCTATGACCTTGTTCTCCTGTATTCGTAAGCAAGTGTGAACTTCCACCAAGACAAGAGCCACACAGGCTCGACTCTGATCTGTGGAGTCACCAGGACCCCAGAGGGGACCAACAAATGAGAGCTTAATATCGAAGGAGAGTTTCCAGGCAAGTTGGCGCATTTTTCTATACAGAGACGTCAGCACTGGGAATGAAAAGGGCCTCAGGAAACAGCGCACCTTACATGTCAGCATGGAGCGCTTGCAACTTTCCCTTGTAACAGTGCTGTCATGTAAACTCTGGAGGCCCAAAACTGACAAACTATGGTAAAAGGTTGTCAGACAAGTCAAAACATGGCTGACTCCTGAGGTGGCAAAAGTACACACATTCTTCAGTCAAGCTGAAGAACAGATACGTGTGTAAAATAAGACTCTGGTAAAAGTAAAAGCACTGATTCAACTTCTTTATTCAAGTAAAAGTAAGAAAGTAATAAATGATATGTGATATGCACTGATATGTTAAAATCAGTCTTGTGATGTTGGGAGGGTGGCGGGCAAAAACAATGGATAATTCCCCTCAAATGCCCAGAATGGACCCATTAACTTTTGGTGTGGATCCAGATAACGGGACGGATCCAGGAATCTTTTTCTCAATTTCTTGTACATTGCAATTTTCATAAGTTTCTCATAACGCATGGATCTTGATGAAAGAAATCTGGTGTATTTAGGTGGCCAGTATCTATGAGTAAATACAATTTGATGCAGATCTTGGATCTGGTGAATTTAAAATGATACAGGGATATCCAGTTTGATATTGGATTAGGCTTACTGTGTCTGATGAGAGGAATTTCTGTTTACAATACAACTTTAATTATCAAAATCACAAAACCTAATTATTTTGGACATAGTCATATTCTTGATTTGTCTGATTTAGTTTAGGTCTGGGTCTCCAAAGTAAATACTACACACTAATTTTCGTGATTGACATGGTAATCTTAAAAATAACTTTTTTTAAACTACCCTGAATTATGAAAGGTCCTCTTAAGTCTTTTCAGAAAGTTAAATATCCACTTTATTCCTGAAAGTTCACTTTTGAAGATACATGTTTTTCACCAGATAGGGATAAAAAAAAACACACAAAAAAATAACACTGTCAGTCAGCATGGTGCTCTCAGCAGGATAAGCTCCCATAATCAACATTTAAACAAGGCTTCAATGAAAGTCTTTTCTCTCCTCTTCCCTCTCTCTCTGAATCTGAATCCTGGTCTTGCTCTTCAGCTGTCTGTCTCTTTGATGTTCGTGCCAGCTAGGACACGAGTGGGTGCGATGATTCTCACTGGTAAGATATAGATCCAAAACTCACGATATTCACAAACACACATTCACACCAGACGGAGCTCAGTGGAGTCCAAAAACATGAAATGTATTCCCTGAAAAACAAACTGAAAACTAGATTTCCAGCACGACTACTGACAGTCAGTCTGACTGAAGCCTATAGGAAACGTTAGAAAAAAAGAGGGAAACAACAAATGAGCCTGTGTGGCCTGTATGTGTGTGTGTGTGCTCAGTAGGCAGTCCGAAAGCACAGGCTTTTTCCCTGAGGAAGCGATGTCTGCAGGAGCAAGTGTGAGTGTGTATATGTGTGTTTCTGTGTGTGTGTGTGTGTGGGAGTGAGCAGTAGGTTTCAATAGAGGCAGCTTGATAACGCTCTCCACTCAGCTGTGTTAATAATATCCCACTCCGATGGGCCCTCAATCATTGGAGTACACGCAAACACACACACACACACACACACACACACACACACACACACACACACACACACACACACACACACACACACACACACACACACACACACAGAGAGAGTGGCAGCTGTTATACTGCTGTTGCCTATACTATAGAGCAGTGTAATAAGAACTGAATAAGAACACTCTTACTAGAATTAGAGCTGTGGAGGGAAAAACTGTTTTATAAAGGATGAAGATAAAGGAGCAGGACACTACACGCTCAAACATACGTGGACAAACCATCACTACACCCATATGTGACTGTTGTACATTTTGTTCCAGCACGTACAGCTGTGACAGCCTCCTCTCGATTGAAAAACTCGAATTCTTCCACACCAAACATGGAAAAAGCCGTTCCAGACCAGAGCTACAGTATGTGGTCAGAGGTGTCCACATACTTTTGGCCCCACACTATACATCTCCCTCTCTCTCTTCTTGTGTGCGTATGCTTTGAACACGCAGAGCTTTTTTAATTCCCCAAGAGGCTTCTGCAATCAACATTTATGCTGCAGATCTGTGCGTTTGCATGTGTGGTTGGAGAGGGGAGACGGAGAGCGTGTGCCACTTCTAATTAAAATTAAACCGAGAAGAAGGGGAAGGGGGAGGAAGAGGAGGAAGAGGAGGAAGAGACGAGAGGACGAGAGAGAGAGAGAGAGAGAGAGAGAGAGAGAGAGAAAGAGAGAGAGAGGGAGGAAGTGGAAGTGGCTGTTGTCTAATTTAAAGGGACGCATCATTATTATCAATCATTAGGATTCTTCCACGCTCTGTTTTGTCCATGATTATCATTAGTGTCCTCATAACAATTTGTCTGTGTATGTGTCACTGTGTGTGGGTGTGTGTGTGTGTGTGAGATACTCGATGTGCCAACCATGTCGTCATTTTCTTGCACTTTTGCATGCGTTTTAATCTAACGTCACTCCATTATCCGTCTCACTTTAAATCACTTCAGCACTTAAATTTTAATCTAAACTTCTGTTACGTATACTCGCTTTTAAGTCCCACGTCTGTCTTCATATCACATCAGCGTTAAATGCTGGGGGTGGGTGGCCATACACATACATAGCAACGACAACAGATGTCATCAATTGTCTAAATTGCCTCTCACTCTGTCTTAAATTGTTATCTAATGCTCCTCATACAACAAAATATACCTAATTATGTCATATTTTAGCCACACACGACACAACTTAAAGCGACATTATGTCACTTTTTTACCTTAAAATAACAGCTTAAAAATAATTTTGATGGTACAGTGTCTTGTAACAGGGTGAATGGTGTCTCTGTCTCAGCTACTCCGCCCCTCTATCACTTGTTTCTGCACTCAGTGAGAGGGTAGGATCACAGCGTTACATACGTGTGTACTACAAGATACGAGTTTTCAACACATAACATTGTTATGACGTCACGAGTTCTGTTTGTAGTTGGCACCTACATTGCATCTGACAAATTATGACAGACCTGGGATTTGTATTTATGACTGGTGTTGCACTCAAAAACTGCAGGGGGTGGCAAGTCACACAAAATCTACATAACGTTGCTTTAATTATTATTATAAAACATTATTTGTATCTGAACCCCACCTTCAAAAAACGATTTAAATGTAAATCTAAACCAATTACAAACGACAGCTGTGTGACTGATTCAGGTGGAAATAAACAGTGAAAATAGAGCAGGAGGATTTAACAGTGGGGAATTACAATTAAAAAGGAACTAGGAAGCCAATCTTCAACCAGCTTTGTATCTCTACAATTTTGGAAGTATATGCAAATTAACAATTGTAAATTTCTCTCCATTTTTCCTGCATCCAGAGCCCCCCGCTCTTTTGCCTCTCTCTCTCTTAGACCGAGCGAGGTGCATCTAACCAAATTCTGATCAAACTGTCAAAACTAGACAGTTCTGTCTGTAAACCACTGCGACTACACCGCCTTTTCCCACCAAAAATGTTTTTAGAAACATATTTTAGCACATTGTTAAGCTGCAATAGAGAAAGTTCAAGAACTGGAAGTGACTTTTCTTGAAAAAGTTGTGTAAATACTGCAATAGAAAATGGCAAGATGACAAACTTTATGGAAAGTGTCTATGATTAAAAAAAGGAAAGAAAAATGTAAAAATGTATTTTGACTGAGTTATGACTGATCGGATTGATGTCTGTGTTTAACTAAATCAATCTGGATCTATTCAGTGTGTTATCTCCTCATGTTCAACTCATTTATTCATTTCATGTATTGACATGATGAGCATTTATCCATTCTCTGCCCTGGTTTCTTGATTTCCATGAGTTGATTTAGTCAAAGGACAGCAATGACAAGTCAGAAAGTTTTTGCTGTCCCTCAGTTTCACCTAATGTCTGCAGCTATTACGCAGATTTTACTCAACAATTTCCGTTAGCAGTGGGAATGTAAATCCCCATCACCCTATTCAATTACCCTTAAGACCATAACGAGGATGAAACTGCACCAGCGTGAAAATATATTCCATCTACTGTGCACGACTGCTTTCAGTCAGAGCAATTAAAGAGCATTACAAATACAGACTGTGCAGGAGAGGTCATTTCAGAATATGTCTGAGCGCAGTTTTTATATTCTGGACATGGTTGCGTTCATTCACTTATGAGCCATTAAATTTCAACGTCTCTCTCGACGATCTCTCATGTTTGTCCCCCGAGTCTCCGAAGAATTTCAAATTACACGGTTTTCCCTCGGGGTATCACATCCCCGGCAGGCCACCTGCACAGATAATAGCCAGAGGATGCTCTCTCACAATTATGGGTATGATGGCGATGTGATGGATACAAGCTGCAGCTGAGCATCATCAACAACACTGAAGTGCCCATGATTATAGGAACGAGCCTCCTCAAGGCAGTTATAGCATTTATGTGACAGTTACCGAGAGCACAGAAAAAAAAACGCTCCCTTTGGTTTCCTGGTTATCCTGGCAGTTGTCATAGCAACCAATAAAATACAGTGGGCTCCACTGTGGCGGCCGATAAATTACAGCAATCTCCGTTTTTTGAGAAATGGGTCTGACCAATTAGATCTCTTCAAGATAACTTGCTTTTACAAACACACTTTACACCAGCGCCTTTTGCAATCGAATAGGTGGCGCAAGGCGTCCAATAATACGCCACTATTTGGGGGTTTTAATGGGGAGTTTTAGTCTCACATGATAAGATAAATGTTGTAAATAGAGGTTAACATATTCAATTTGGCAGATTAATCGGCATCAGTAGGACATTTTATTGGCTGAACTTGGCTTCAATAGTGTCCAATGGCTGCTAGCTTCCACCAGTCACGTGGGGGCATACTACTTCAATGTTTTGCAACTTTCCTACGCTGACAAGAACGATGGTTAGAAAAGCCCTAAGAGAAAGAGAAGTCAAGAAGGACCCAAAATCTGTTTGTCCACTGCCAAGTTGAGATCCATCTTGCTCAGCTCTCAAGAAAAAACTAAGAGTCAGCAGCCCTCTTTATTTCTGCCAGGTTGTGATATGGTGGACTACTGGGAGCACTTCGACTAAAGCTGGAAAATACACAACTAGAAAGTGTTCTTCCAGTTATTCATCTGATGAACTAATCAGTCACAAGCTAAACTTGCTGCTGTGACGCCAGTGAGCTCAAACTGAGGCTCGGGTCTCCCTGAGGACGGAAAATAATCTCTATTAAGTGATATAATAAAGAGTTTTTATCTGTTGGATTTAGCACGTCCAGCATTTTTTCAACCCTCCACAATCTGCAGTCTAACAACACCAGAATGAACTCCCAAGTGCAGCGTTGACTGTTAAAACTCTGATCCAATTTTTGGTACTTGTCAAGCAAGCAAAACATGCAGCTAATTACAAAAAGGGCACACACTCTATCCAACACAGAGGTGACCAGCACAAGAGACTCAGAGAAACTGAGCTCATTCTAGTTCACTGAACCTCTTAAATATGGCCGGCTTTGTGCACAGCAGTACCTGAGATTAACCCACTCTTGGGTGGCTCTTAATTAACCAGGCTTTCCTCGGCTCAACCACGGCTGCATTCGGACAGCTGCAGAACAAAGTGGAGTCCCATTTGTTCCAGGATGATCTGTACCTCTTCTCACCGGGCATAAATT
Organism: Pagrus major; assembly: GCF_040436345.1. Taxonomy (NCBI): domain Eukaryota; kingdom Metazoa; phylum Chordata; class Actinopteri; order Spariformes; family Sparidae; genus Pagrus; species Pagrus major. The sequence goes on from NC_133226.1 coordinate 11,622,101, forward strand.
CCAAAAATGATGATCTGGCCTTCCACATAGTTACTTCCGCTCTCTATCCTGCAGAGCTCTGGAGTCTGATTATTGCACAGGCACTACATCATCTGTACACCAATGTGCATTCAGTCTTTTTTGTGTGTTGTATTCTCTATTTATGTTTACACACACACCTACACCAGACTCTCAGTGATTCACAATTCTACCCCAGTAAGACCTGCATACAGTAGTTGCACTTTTTTTTATTAGATTGTTTATTTCTTTACGATGCACATATGTATTTGCACAGCTTCCTTCACAATGCCCACGTCAAGTATATAATAGAGTGGTGTAGGAGTGAGTCACTTCACATTCATAATCTTTTTTCAATGGGTTTTTTCAAGTTTTGTTCACGTGAATTGAAGCTTTTATGGGTCTTTATAAAGGAGTTTGCGAACAAGTGGCGAGGAGACTTCAGATGTTTGTAGGGACATCAAACATCATCACGCCAAATACGGAAATTCATCTATTCACCGGTTTCACTTTTAGAGGTGAACTTGACTTGCAAACTATTCTAACTTTACAACTTGTAGGTTTTTATTAAATGTATAAATAAGTGTGTATAGTATAGTGTAGTAGGAAGGTAAGTGGAGGTGACATTTAAGTCACGTGACCCTGGTGTAGTTTGTTTATAGCCTAACCCCCAGATTCCACCAGACAGGAAGTCAGACAGTGGAACGGCATAGTGCATCTGGTCAGTTTTCAAAATGAAACACCCTGTACAGACTCAGGATAACAGTCAGAAATATTACAATATTATATTTTTTCTGCAATAATCTAAAATCCAATGGAAAAATCCTCTAGGCTTTTTGTCGAGGGGTCGGCCTGCAAAAATACATGATCCCTGCAAGACTCTGTTGTTGTGCTCATTGTGTGTGTGCGTTAGAGGCTCAGGTTCACACAAACTTTAATAAACTTTTAACAAAAAATATTCACTGAAGCTGTTATGGGAAATATGTAAACCATGTTTCTGTGTAAATCAACTTCAGTTAAAGCCTTCCTACGCAAAGTAAAGGCCACTGCACTGGGGGTGGTGAGTTCCTGTACTTCTTGCAAAGTATAAGCAGACTCAGTTATCTCTGCTGTAAAGTGTTTACTAGGAAGCAGCTGCAGGAATACTGCTGTCTGCTCCCCTAACTCTTCAAAACTAATTTATCTCAATACAGGTGAACTACAGTCACAGCCAAAAACTGAAAAAGAAACATCTCTACTTTTGTATGCTCCTCAATCAACTGAAAAAGCAGAAAAACCAACACTTAAAAAGCACAATTTGCTGTCATCATGTTTGTGGTAGTCTGACAGTGCTTTGTGTGTTACTGCTATTGTTCAGCACGAATGCTAATTCATTCACTGACGGGTTTGTATCTTCATCCATTTTAATGACTGACGGCCAAGAAAGGGCGCTAACTGATCATTTGATACGACCGAGGCCCACAGCCTCGTTTCACTTTCCCGATGGAAAAATAAATGATGAAACCTTTCAGCGCCAGTTTGATGGTTTTTGTAACCCTAATGACTTTCCCCAGGTGCAGAAAATGCCGGTGATGAGCTTGTTACCGCGTGACTGTGTGTGTGTGTGCTTTTGTGCTTTGCTCCTACCTTGCGCCCGTCGCTCGCATGGCAGTTGACGTTGAGCGGAGTAAGCAAGGCCATTAGCTTCTCCTCGTTTCCACTCCTGCGAAATGTACACACACAAACACACACACACACATATTATAGACAGAAAACATCACCAACACCACCGAGGATTAGCACTGTTCTTCAGCAGGGGACTGTAGGGGGGAGAAAATGAGGGCGAGTGAGATAAGAAGCTTGAGACTGAAGGGAGAGAGGAATTTCAGCCACGGAAACAGACAGACGTATAGAAATGTTTGGATCGGAGGTTGTGTGTGTGTGTGTGTGTGTGTGTGTTCTTGCTAACCTGGCTATTACACACTATAGGTCTGATCTGATAGAGAAGACAAATTAAGCCTAGCTAGAGAAGAGTTAACATTTGGTTTCTCTTGATGGCCTGTGCTTCCTGGTTCCTAGGCTCGCTGCCCTGGCATTGGGTGACCACAAGGAAAGTGTTGCCAGGGTAGCGGCCCGGTCCAGCACATCATCCCTCTGACAGCCGTAAAGGAAGAAGCTGTCAGATGGAAAGAAAAGGATTATTCTTCTATTCTCCCACGTTTCCCCTCCTCTCCCTCTCTGCTTTTGCTTTTTTTGTTTCACTCCTTCCTTCTCTTTGTTTCTGTATCTTTCGCATTCAAATCCTCTTACTCTCATCCCAGCTGTCCACCTTTACCCTCCCGCTCCACCCTCGGTTTTTTCTTCTGCACCTTTACCTTCACCGCTCAGCATCCTCCTTTCAGTTCTCTCATTTGTTTTCTTTCTTTCGCTCAGCTATCCACTTCCTACTGCCCGTGCCCGAACGCAAGAAAGCCTTCATTTCGATGCAAAAGACATCTTGAGGATTTAACAGGGACAAAGGACACGGCAGGTTGTATGTGTGTCTGTCCTTGTCTGTTTAACAGATGTAGGGGCAGCACAGCTTAGCATCTAGTCAATCAACAATGATATGAATCAAGTCAGCATGTTGGGAAATAGATTTGCTTTCTTGACAAAATAAATAGAAAGCCTGACCCAGCAGCAGTTAGCTGTTTCCACCTGATTCTAGTCTGCACACTAAGCTAAGCTAACCCAACCTAATATTTGGTGTGACAGTCGTATGAATTTTCTCATCAAACTCATGGGAAAGAATGCTAGAGTTGGATGTTTTCTGTCTGTAAAAATGTTCCTTTAAAGGGTATTGCCACCAATTTTACACATTCAAGTGTTTATATAAACATATGTAAAAAAAAAAGTGCAATTGCATTTACTGATGTCCCTAATTGGCATTGCATTTTGGGTAATGTGGGCGCTAGGTTCTGAAAAGAAAGAAGAATGCATGAAATAAAAAAGCCTATTTGTGCTGTCCACAATGAGTCCAACAGTGTTACAAGAGTGCAATGCTAAACCACTGAGCTACTTTTCAAAACCTGCCGCCTACATTACCCACAATGCAAATTAGCCACTGAGCATCACTGGAGGTAATTTATCAGACTATATGCAGCTTCCACTGGAGCCACAAAAGCCTCTAAACAACACATGCAGTAGCACTCTTAGTGTAAAATAGGTGGAGTTACCCTTTAAGTTGGTCCAATGCACCAACTCCAGGACTGTAATAACACCATGTTTGCAAATCCTGAGAGAAGAGTCGTATATCATATCTCGATTCTGTCTAACTCTGTCTCACTGAGGCGTTTCAGGGGTGCAATCAGAAAAAGATTTGTCATCTTCTTCGTGGTGAATGTTCTAAAGGCAGGTCTGATCTCACACAAACGATCTACAGTGGCCCACAAGGGACAGTGCTCATAACCATGCCTGAATATCTATTGTTTTTCACACCTGAAGGAAAATGAAAAATGCATTTCTGAGAATCTCTGAGAGCGTGACTGGATCATTTCACTTACATTTTTAATTTAAGAGGCGTTATTGGCATTGCATCTATATGTGTTGCCAAGGCAAATTAGATTATTATCTCCACAGCTCCTTACATCTTATCAAAGACTTTCAAATCTCTTAAGGTGCATGTTAACGGCATGAAGTTAACATAGTTAGACAATAGATAAATTAGATTTGGGGTAAAGCTACTCTATTTAAAACTTTTTTATTACATAAGAATCAAATAACAACGTGTAATATGACAGGTGCTTGTAGTACAAACCCACTCTGTGCTTCTCCTCAGCTCAAGGGAGCATTTCAACACGTCTCAGCTCATTTTGTTTTTATTGCTCGCAACTTTATTGTTTTGCTTCTATTTCCAAACCCAGCAGGCAGATGTTTTTCAGCAAAAGAGCTCCGAGGAAACTCTGTGTGCCACCCAGTGATGGAAAGTAACCAAGTACACTTAATCAGGTTCTGTACAACTTACTCAGTTACTTGTACTTTTCAGTAAAAATATGTGTATTTTATGCTTGTTTTGGTTCAATATTACAAAATAAGAAATTACATAACAAACAATCATTATAATTAATGATGTCGTATTTAAGGTTAAAGGTCCAGGTCCAGAGACAAGCTGGTGAATATAGTGGAGCATTTAGCAGCTATGGAGTTGATAGGAGAGCATCAGTATCACCACTGATGTTCTGACTCGATTTGGTTCTGATTCACTTGGTCCCAATTCATTTCAATTCAATTCAAATTCAGTTAGGGATATCTTTCAGTTACTTTAAATCAGATATTTTAGACTCAGTGTGGTTTTTAATCACATGGCTGTTTGATGATAATATTTCAATGTGGCCTACAATGCAAATAATGCAGATCTGACATTGATTGTGAGGCAAATTTAGCCTTACATCTGTTCATCTATAGGAACTCTATTCAACTTAACATGTAAAATATATTTTAATCACTAAGCTTTACAATTGCAACAAGCCATTTTCCAATATTTACTGCTAATGAATCATAAAAGAGGACCAAGATCAAGACAAAGGGACAGATTTGGTTGGCTGGACAGAGCTTTAGTGAACTTTTGTTTTTCCAATCAATGTATCGAGTCACTGCGTTACACTCAGACTATGAAGAAGCATTTTTCCAGCTCAAGTTATTATTATCTTTACCACTGTGATGGCTGCTATCTGGGCCAAGAAACTAAAGCAGAAAAACAACAATATCCCATAAGCCATGTGTGGGAGTTGTTTGACCAAACAAAACACTCAAAAAGAAAGAAAATATTGTAAAAAATGAAAGGAAATTCTTCTGAAAAATGACATTGTTGATGAGCCAGTCAGTGGCTCAGCTGTGATAGAGGCACACTGGGTTCACAGTTCACACTTAAACAGCCTGCTGACCCCATAATACACTGGGGTACTGCTCCGCTAGGCCAGCTGCTTCCTTGTGTATGTGTATGTCTGTGTGTGTCTGTGTGTGTGTGTGTGTGTGTGTGAGAGAGAGTGTGTGTGTGAGTGTGTTTGTGTGTGAGTATGCCTCGGAGAGAGACAGGGAGCGAGAGGAAGGCTGTTGAGGCATCGAGCGCTCAGCCACCCACACACAATCTCAAACGAAAGCTATGCCATTTCCACATGCATGAGACAAACACACGCGCACACACACACGCACACACACACAAACTCATTGCCCACATGCACTGCCTGCAACCATAACATGCCTCCAAAAGGCAGAAGTGTCCCTGGCCCACATGTAGTTAGCTCTCTGGCTATGAAGCACCTGTCTAGTGTAGGAGCTGAGTGTCTGTGTGTTTGTGTGTGTGTGTGTGTGTGTGTGTGTGTGTGTGTGTGTTGTGATGAAGGGAAAGAAAGAACGAGTGATAAACAGTCTGACAGACAAGGAGATGACTGAATGTGAGCTGGAAGGAAAACTGAAGGCGGCGGCAAATGATGGAATTAAAAAAACAAGTGGAGGAGAGGAGAGGAGAGGAGAGGAGAGGAGAGGAGAGGAGAGGAGAGGAGAGGAGAGGAGAGGAGAGGAGAGGAGAGGAGAGGAGAGGAGAGGAGAAGTGAAACAAAACTGAAGGGAAAAGACAGGAAATTAGAGAAAAGGGTAGAAGTCAAGAGGAGGTAACATGGGAGAGGAAAAGACAGGAAACAAGGGACAAGAGAGGAGCTGAGAGGAAAGAGAGGAAGAAAGAAAACAACAAACAAGGACCGGAAACAGAAAACACAAGTGGATCAGAGAAGAGGAAGGGGAGGTGGCAAAGACAAGAGAAGAGGGAAGAGAGGCAAACAAGAAAACTGGAAAAACTGGACAAAAGGAAAGAAATAGGAAGAGGAAATGAGAAGAAACAGTGAGAAAGGAGGAGAGTATAGAGGGGACAAGGAGATAGGAGAAGAAGAGAAAGGACAGATGATCAGGGGAGGAGCAGGGAAGAAAGTAAGCATGGAAACAAGAAGAGAAGGCACAGACCTGAACAGGTGAACAAGGAGGAGGCAAAAAACAAGCAGGAGAGAGAAAAAAACATGAAAGGGTGTCACAGAGTAGGAAAAAAAAGCACAAGGAGGCGAGAAAACGGGAGGAAGAAAATGACAACAAAGAGCATGCAGAGTCTGGTACTCACCTCGCCGCCTCCAGCAGCTCATCCTTCTTGTATTCACCTAGATGGTTACAGAAGATCATGGTGTCAGACAACTGGCCGCGAACACACACCGACCACACGCACACACACATGATCAAACAGAGAGAGCACAACCACACACACATGTAAAGACACACAGAGGAAGGATATATCTATTGAAGGGGGGGAGACACCATCTCTCCTTCTATCTCTCCTCCTCCCCCCCTCCTTCTCTCTTTTCTTTGCCATTCACGCTCAGTGTGCGCACCCCTCTGGCTCCGGTTGCAGTGACGATGCGTTGCCGGCAGCGACCACAGCACGTTCATTGTTTGGGCGACGGGCGGCGGACTGACACGCGCTCTGCCTCTATCCATCCGTGTGTCCGTCCATCCCTCCCTCCTTTGCCGCGTTTGTCTCCCCTCTCTCGGCCGCCACTCATATTGCTAACTGCGTTCCCTCGTTCTCCATCATCTCTGTCTCTCTCTCTCTCTCTCTCTCTCTCTCCCTGCTTTTCCTTCCCCCCAGTGGGCTCAGGAGGCGCAGTTACCATAAAAAAAAAAAAACACAACAGAAATAAACAAACCCCTCCCCCTACCTCCCTCTCCCTCTCTCTCTCTTAGCCCTGCCCCCCCGCTACTACAGTCACAACACACACACCTTCCCATATGTGCCTGGGAAACAGACAAGGGTGGGGGAGACGGGAGGCTCCTGTCAGACATGGCATGTGTAACACCGCCGGATTCATCCGTCTGTTTAAGTAAAGCCTTCCTGGTCTTCCTTTAGTGGTGTGACATTTGATTTAAAGGTATTATAAAAATCCTGATCAGTCTGCTGTGATAATCCACCAGTTATCTCTTAATAATTAAAGCCCCCCTTCAGTCAAACATGTTTTTTATCTCGTTCCTTCAGTTGAATGTTTGAGCTTCACTGTGTAGAATGACGTACGTACAGAGTTCGACTCTAGAAGACTGGTTTCACATTAATGGCTCAAAACTCACTTTCTCTGTGCTCATTAGAAATCCAATTTCTAAGAGGTGGGCCTACGAGCATGATTTGTGACATCACAAATACACTGAAAGTCAATCCAGGTCCAATTTTCAGCACACATAAGTGTAATGTGGAAAATTGAAGTGCACAAACATGGAGAATGGACTTTACAGTGACACAGAAGATATCTTGTGTCCAGCAGTCAAAAACAATTTGCATATTCATATATTCAGGAATTTTTAATGAGGGAGAAAGGGTGGGAGCCATTTCAAGATTTTTTCAAGATGTTGGAATCTTATGTGAGACATACATTTGAGATTTTTTGCCATTTTATGCTGTTTTCCACTCCAGTTTTATAATCACAATTACCGAAAAACATGGAGACAAACGTTTTTTTTCTGTGGTTTATCACATTTTAAAACAAGTCCCCATCTACTTCAGTTGTTTAGGAGAATGCTGCAACACTGTTTTGCTGTGAAGCTCCAGAAATGTTTTTTGGACTGCAAAATTTCACCTGACTTTCCATCCCCACAGGAATGAGAAGATCATGACTGAATTTTTATTTTTGGGTGAACTTGTCCTATAACACATGTGTGGAAGAGATCTTTAAAAACAGCCTGAGATCTGAAAGTTGTAGGAATCACATGAGGCAGATAGGAATAAAAAGAAGAGTCAAAATTGAGACAGCAGAGGTGGAAATGACTCCTGAGCATGGGTCAAGTTCCATAAATACTTGCTGCACTTCCCATAATGCAACTCAGTATACTCTTCCATCAGACCCTCTCTGCCTCCTAAATGTCCACTTCTTTCAAACTCCACATCCTTGGTTTGTAACACAGGATTTTCTTCTTATAATTCTTAAATCTTACACCCAGTCTGATATGACTGCTGACTGCAAAATTGCTTTTAAACTAAAGCTAGGAGATGGATAGCTTAGTTGAGGTTAGCTTAGCATCTAAATATCAACACTTAGCATGGTTATTTCTTGTTTTTGGGGGAGTAACATGTTGGAACGATTTTACTCTGAGCTCAGTGACTTGGTCTGTGCCTTTATCTAATTGAAAATAATGGAAATATTCAAATTCTGATCATAAAATATTAAACAACCACTGTAAATTAAGGCACTGGACAAAGCCTTCTGAGGCTGGAGGTCCAAGCTGGAAGTTCATTTAATGACCTTTTCTCCATGGTGCAGAGACGTATTGTGAAAGTAGCATCTGGCAAAACTTTGTAAGCAGTGCTGTTCTCCAGTAAAGAAAGTGGGCCGTACAACAAAATATGAATATATTAGCTGCCTTATGGTCATTAGATCGGACTTATCTATTGCAGTAGAAGAAGAACAAAGAATCCACAGTGAGGTGTTAGATGTAGAGCTGCAGGTGATAGGCTCCAGCATGTCATCAAGGTAAATGCACTTTGCAGGAAGCCAAATAAAAAGGTCTGACCTAGTAAGATTACCTTTGCAACTTCTACTGAAGAATGACTTCAGGGCTTATTCACACATAAAAACCAATATGCAAAATATGTCGGGACAAAGTTGATCTCTGAAAGTGGCTGGAGAAAAAAAGGAGAGAGAGGTATAAAATTGAAATGGGAAATAAAAAAAAAAATCAAAGAGAGATGGAGAGGTAAATGTGATACAGATAAATGGAAAGAGGATGAGGAGGACGGGCAGTGTGTGCACGGCGCAGACGGAGGGGCGGGGTAGGGTGAGGAGCGCAGAAGAAAGGTTACAGAGAAGGAAAAAGGGGGAGGAGGGAGGAACAAAGGATTTGCAGATGAAAGAGAGAAGGGATGATTAGGGATCTGGAAACTGACATGCATGGATTTGACACAGTATAATTGGTGTTAGGGAGGCTAAGGCGGAACAGGCAGGGGAAGAAGAAAAGGGGGGGAGACGGAGGAGAGGGGCCGAGATAGAAAAAATATGAATACAAAGAGAGGAGAGCGAGACGAACAGAGAGAGATCAAGACTCTAAATTAGATGCTGTAGTTTTGAACCAATTTATGTGCCGAGACAGAATCGTTTTTCATTACACACCTGACAGTCACAATCCTTACAGCTGTCTGGATTACATTATCATTACGAGTATCATAATTATTAACATCCTCACTATTAAAGGGGCACTATGTAGTTTTGGAAAAGAAATGTAAACTCAGAGTGAGGAAATAATACAAACTCATAAATATTTATTTTTTTCATAACTGAACAAAGTTTGAAAAGCTATTTTTCATACGTAAAATTATATTTATTAAGTGTATTTTCATCTTTTGATAGTAAACATTTGAAGGAAAATAGAGAGAAAGCAACAGAGTTGGGAGGACAGCTCAAACCCACTCCTATTTGAAGTCTTAGAAATTGGTCACACTTCAGTCTTGCAAACTCTAAACCAGTCAACACTTTGAACTTTACCAGTTTAAAATCCAGCTTTTTCACATCTTTTAAAGCTAGAGTGGGTAAAGTCATCAACCTCGCTGCGCCGCAAAACAACAACACCAACAAACATTTTAAGTGATTGCCCTCTCACAGTTTTCACCCTTCTGACATGCATTTTACTTCAAAATGTTCGGCGACGCCTCCGTTGATTTAAAGTCTACGAATCTAAAGAGGAAAGTTATGACTAATGACGGGAAGGGAGTGACTCAGCCTACCAATTCAATTAAGTGTAACTTACACCTAAACGAAAACAGTTTCTGTGTCATTATGTTTTGCTGAGTCTGCTGCCACGCTCAGTGTGCAAATGAAGGCGTTCAGAATGAATTGCAGGCAACAGGAGATATATTTTTTTTTGCTCGGCGAGAGTTTGCTTCCAATATTATTTAAGCTTTGAGAGCTAAAGTGATTGTGACTCAGCTGTATTAATTACTTTCTCTCCCTCTCTCACACATACAGACACACAAAGCAAGGACAAGGACAGGTTAGCTTTGTACGGCTGTTAATCTGCTGCCACTTTACCACATCATACCTCACACACTTAAGGCACCACGTCAAAACATAATTGCGGTATCTTTAAGGGTGCTTGATATAATATATCATTAATTATCAACCCAATCGTGGGAAAATTATTTATTAGGCCATTAATGATAAAATTATGAAAATATAACCAGTAAAAGTCAAATTGCTTTGACCGACTTGACAAGTGGAGCATCTGCACACTCTGATACAGAGGTGGTGGTATACACTCAAAGCTGGTCTGCAATTAAGGATGTGACTCACAAGGTGATCACAGTGAAATGAATTATCTGTGTCACTATGAAACTAAGATAACATTTAAACCTGACTTAAGTCAGGTTTGTTTTTTGATCCCACCACCAGGAGTCTCCGAAGACACAAATTCTGCAGTATGTTTTCTCTGTTCCTGGCGCAAAAGCATTTTATTGTGCCCTTGTGTTTGTACTTTAGGACCGTATCAAATTACTGGACCTGCTGGCGGCAGAATGAAATTATGTGTTAACACATCCCCTACCCTGGCTGCAGCTAGCGCGTTAAAGTGTCAGCGATGACAAGGGGCGAAGAAAACAGCACAAAAAGATGTGAAATGGAGGAACTGGCTGTATCTCCATTACATCTTTTAAGTGAGAAAGAGTAAAAACATGACTGATCGCTCATGGTAATAAGTGATACTGAGTCATAAAGTCAGCCAAACACTCCAAATGTCATTTATTAATAGAATTAATGAAATATCAGCTTCAATACTGGCAGCATATACCTCTGCTTGGCTGCATTTATACATTCAAAGAGGCAGATTTCATATAGGATGGAGGAGGATGTATGTATTTTAGTATGTACGAGTGCATCTGAGTCTGACTGTGTGTGTGTGTGTGTGTGTGTGTGTGTGTGTGTGTGTGTGTGGGTGTGTGTGTGTGGTGTCAACAATCCTGCTGACTCCAAACAGAAGAGACAAGGACAGGTTAAAGCTTGGGACAGGCTAGCTGCCTCCTGAATGATGATATTATGTGTATGTGAGTGAGTATGTGTGTGTGTGTGTGTGTGTGTGTGTGCGTGTGAGTGTGTGTGTAGGGGTGTGTCTCTGTGTCACTCCCTTGGCAGAGTGCAGTAGACATTAGTGATCACTGTTTGAATTCCAATTGTTTTATGCATGAAATGATGTATTCCTTTTCGTGTGTGTGTGTGTCTGTGCGTGTGCCTGTGTGTGTGTGTGCACCTGTATGTGTGTGTAAATGTGCATGTGTGATTCCAGGGTCATGCACAGGTGAGTACAAGTCAATGTCAAACAGTCGCAATCCTATATATATCTTGACCGTGCAGACAGGACCGCGTGTACTGTGCGTGTGTGTGTGTGTGTACCAAGTGGCTGTACAAGCACAGATGATGCTGACTGATGCTGACTGGACCATGAGTCGCCTCAGTGCCCAGCTGTCCGCCTGTGTGTGTGTTTGTGCAAGTTAGTGTGTGTTTAAATCAAATATCATTTATTGTAGAAGCGGTTTATCTGCTGTTATACAACAACTGGCTTTGAGTCAGGGAGTTGAGCGATCCACTTATAACCTTAGCAAGGTCGCAACTGCTGAGGTTGTAAGTGGATCTCTGCGCGCGCTGAGACCAATCAAAAGAGGGGGAATAAATAAATAAATAAGAGGGAGGTGAAGGGAAATTATAAAAGATGGTGTTTTGGGCCCTTTGCTGGCTGGCTCAGCTCACTTCACACTCTCACCACTTACACTGTGTGATTAATTGCTTCACACAGCACACCAAAGAGAACCGCTCAGGATTAACTGTGTTTTTTTTAAAATGGCCACCCACTCCACCCTCTTTCACTTTGCAGAGTTTAGAAGAACATGGATGTTTTTTGTCAGCGCATACCTCTGAACCAGGGGATGGGGATGGTTTATAATTTACGATGATGTAACGGGGCCCGGCCAAATGACTTATTATTAACTGTAATAAACTATAACTATTTCCTGTGGGTGAAGCCAGAGGCGAGCAGGGGTGCATTTAAGTGAGCTTTCGTCATTCTTCTGGATGGATGTCTCTTTCGTTTTCAGTATGTTTGTTCCTGTTCCGCAACTTTGTCACCCACCAAAATGTTTGTGTGGTATTACATAGGCAGTGATATTGTTAAAGGAACTTGGGGCAGGATTTGTGAAAAAATAAACATGCATTTTAAGTTTTTTAATGCTAATGGTTGATGAAGCGTTTAAAACCAAAAAGAATGAGCCCACCCACATATCTCTCCATTGCCTTGAACAGGCTGTGTGCTGCATAATGCACTGCAATTCGGTGTCCGAATTTACTGCGCAGTCCTGCAGACGTGACGTCAGATGACGCTGAATGCGCATCCTCGATAACTCCAAACTGCATGTACAGAATCACTCGTCTAATGTGATTAAAATAAACGCTTAAAAGGGTTCCTGACTTTGCCGACAAATTAGGTGTAATACGCTTTTCCCCCACACAGCTGATATGCACGCAGTTTCACGACACCAACGTTTTTTACGGCTTAACTCAGACTGTCATTTGAACAAAGTTTAATCACCACCACACCAAATGAGTTGGAACTGTCATCAATCTCAACTGTCACTCTCGTCAGTGCAAAAACATTATGGGCCGGATACATTTGACAGTTCGGCTGTTATTGCGACGGGTCTCAAGATGATTTTTTAATGGCCTCAATCTTGTCTGGGACTCGACTGCATGTTTTCTCGATCTTGTCTCGGTCTCAGACAAAGAGGACTGGGTTTTATTTCAAATCCACAACTGCAGGGATTATCACTGTATAGATTGTTTTCTTCCATTCATTGTGTACTTGTTGATGGCTTGTATCGTCCCAGCCCTGGTTTTTGTTTTACACGGTGCATGCTCATGTTGTGATCGTCACCGTATAGCCCTTTGGTTTCCAAGTTGAAAAACACAGCAAAAATGAATTTGAGGAAAAAGACAGTCGTCATCTATAGAGTGAAATAGCACAGTTGTCACTCCAGCAGAGAGGATTCAACTGCTTTGCTGAAAAATGGTTTCTTTAAAGACAAAATCCTTCTGTAACTCCAACTTTTCTCCTACTTATAAACATTGTGTGTTCAGCGCCTTGCTCAGGGCCCCTGCTATGATTTAAAACCAGATTTAAAACTTATTTTCTCAGCAACAATGCCCCCGAGGGCTGCGAGAAGCTTTCCTGTATATGGATCACAAAAAAACTAACGAACCAAATGTTAATTTGTGATGTTATCAGGAAAGTAGTTAGCATGCCGATAACAAAACTAAATTAAAAAAAGCCACAACAACACATCAGCACGGATTCCCCTTCACTGCTCGTTAAACAGACACAAAAGGACAGGAGAGAGGTCGGAGCGTCCACTCCTCCGCCTCTCATGAGCAATGGTATAAACAACAAACAACAAAAACAAGTTAACTGTGGACAAATTAATATGGATAAGATGAGATCATATCGCAGCCGTCCCGAGTGTGGCACACAAACAGGAGTCACGCAACGACCGAGGAGATACACAACAGACCGCAGACAGCTCAGTCCTCCACATCTGATCCTCAGTCGTCCAGGCTGCTCCACAGAGTGACTCATAGTAGATAATGAAAAGAGATTATTCTAACGTTCGGGATATGTTATAACTCAATCAGTAAACCTTTTATCTATATTCTATCACAACATCTCTTCCTTATAAATAGATAAGTGATTGAATGGAGAACACTCCTCAAATGTCTTCAATGTAAAATGTGTTGTTTCCTGAGGATAGAGAGCTCAATTTAATCACTTTGTATTCCTCAACCATAAATAAAAGTATCACTTGTGAAGGTGTAAAGCATTTTACAATATCTGTGAGGCAAACCAGGCTACAATCTGTTTGATTACATAGAATTCAGTCAACCCTCAAACTTTTTTCTAGCGTTTTTGGACAACCTACCGTACAAATGTTTAATCCGCAAACAGTTCAACCCAGGTGTCGGCCTTGTCTTTAGGCAAGTATTAAACTCATCCAAACCTTCGACGTTTTCTGAAGATTTCCACATCCAGGAGATACGGATTAGTATGTGCTTCTCTTTTCTTTACTTTTGCTGAGTTCATTAACCGAATTCTGTCAGTCTACTCTCGCGGAGTGGCCGACTGCCCTCGCCAACTCATTCACTCACTCACTCACTCACTCGCTCACAAGAGTTGTGGAGCTGTGCGGCCGTGTGGAAAACTAGGCAATTTCAGCTGCAGGAAAGCGGCCCAACTGGGGTGAGGGAACCTTGGAAGTGCATCAGACACACACACATACACACACAGAGACACATTGGAAAATAAAAAAATAAAAAAAGTCACTTTGTTTTGCTTCCCTTGCTAGGTCATTTTGGAAATGGGGCTGGGGCTCATTCATCACTGGGGACCAATGAAACAGCAGTCATCGTGGTAATCAATGAGCATGTCACTGATAAGAGGAAGAGAGCTACACACTTGGCCTTGCAGCCACAGGAACTCACACTTATTCCCTCTCCTTCACGCACACACATACGCAGGCGCTGTAAGGTGCACACAGGTGCGAGATTGTGTTTGCTCCCGCTGCGTTAGCAGGACGAAGCCTTCGAAGCAGCTACAGCAGTTCTTTGTCTTCATGATTAGGCTCCTAACATACACACCGATCAGAGCTGCCCACTCTTCCAGTTTCTTTGCATTCACTCGACGTCGCATCAGTTCATCTCTTTGTTCGTTTGTCACCCAAGACACTGAGCATCGTCATCTTTCCTCACTTTCTTTTCTCTTTCTCTCTTTCCCTTCCCGCTCCCCTCGTCCATCGACTTTCTCTCCATCTCCCAGCCCCCTCCCCATCCCTCGCTCTCTTAAATCTCTCATCATTTTCCGCCAGCCCTTGTGAGAAAGCACGCTGGCTAATTTTCTGCTATGTTACAGCTGCCTGCCCACCGCAGACCACTCCTCAAAGAAACAATTTCCCTTTTCTCTTTATTTACAATAGAGCGGAAGCATTTCCCGACAGCACTTCTTCAAAATAGCATTGCAGGAATATGAGAAAGACACACTCAATTTATGTTAAAGTACACCGTGCTTCAATCTGGTTTTTTTTTTGGTACTAGTCACACAGCAACAGCAGGAGGAGGGACAAACGCTTCCCAAAGCTTCTGTTCAGTGCTGCTAGCTCGAGAAGCTGAGCGGGGTGGACACAAGCCGCTAATTGATTCCAAGAGATGAAAACCTGTCTGCCAGTGAAAGAATCTGATTAGTACCAGTTCCAGTTATCACAAGGCGTATTTGAAGAGCACATTTCATATTCAAAGTGCTTCACATTATGCCTTAAAAACAAAGAAAGGAAAGAAAAACAGCACTTCCATTTTGTCAGCGAGTCCCATAAGGGGTGAGGCAGGGGTGAGGGGAGACTGTGCGGGAGGAGGAAGACTGATCCATGCGCTGGTTGTCAACATGCTGACATTGAGGCTGTGGTGTTGAGGGCCGCCGCGTGTCAGAGCGCAACATCTTGGGGCTCTTCTCATTTCTCTATTTTGTGCCTTCTCGTCTCCCCTCTCCTCTGTCCTCCTGCATGTGACTCGGAAATCGATAGCGCACCATCTTGAAGGATGTCTCAATTCCTAAAATGCATGTCGAGGATGGGGAGTGAGGATTGAGGAGGAAGGAGGCTTGCCAGAGGAGCAGATAGCAAGGATGCCAGCCCAGTCGCCAGAATAAAATGCTGACAAATCACAGGTACTTTCACATTTCTACGCCCCATGGGCCTAGGCACCATATAGACATTTATACAATACATGCTACATCGCATTCACATTACATGTTTATGACCCTGACTATCATATCTGGAGGTGGAAGAGATGGTGGTGGAGGTACAGGCAAGAAGGCTGCCAAGCCAATGAGCACAGTTCGAGACTGTTTCAACGTTTTTTGGAGCATCTCACTCATATTGTCATAGAGTTGTGTTTATTTCATAATTTTTTGGTGATTTTTGTGCTTCTAACTTGGTTGAGTAGGCTACATAGTTATTTGTTTTGTTATTTGTCTGTTTTAGGTGTGTTTATTGTTAATATTTCCATCTTTCTTGCGCTGTAGATGCAGAGTCTGCACAGGTCGTTTTATTTTGAAAATTGACCAGATGCACTATGCCATTCCGCTGTCTGACTTCCTGTCTGATTCAATCTGCCCGGCACAGAATGACGCAGCCGCAGTCAAAAAATTTAAAAAATAGTCAAAAATAGCAGAGCCGAGAGCCGCTTCTGGGACGCTACTGAAGCGTGCCGTGGCGCAGCCAATAGCTACATGAGCATTGTCTAGAATGGCTGCAATCAGTAACATGGAGACAGGCCTGGTGGAAGTGTTTGGCATGGCAACATATCCGTGGTTTGCAGAAACTTACATCGCAAAATTTTGTTCTGGCGATTGGGTTGAGGATGCACAAGTGTATAATTTGCGGAAGTCCTTGGAGGGGTGACACACAGCTAGAATATACAAACTATGGCAGGGCTCTACAAATATATTTCTTTTA